>NC_064923.1:608324351-608949351 GCF_023897955.1 Schistocerca gregaria
ATAATGTTTGTGTGGCATCTCTTTAGCCATCTTCTGTCATGTGATGTTAACAATGAATAAATCAGTGTTCTAATTTACTTTACATTTGCCCTCTTATTAAAGTCTTGGTTGCAATTGATAGAACCGGAAGCTTGCAATATATCAGGCATTAGCTCCACTGCAATTCAGAATATATTTTTTTTTTTTTTAAGAACTCTAAACACGAACTGCAAATAGCAGCCACCGAAAGGTTGAAAGAAGGAAAACAATCATAACAACACTTATACTACGAAAGACCATCTCCAGTTGGGAACCGAAGTCACTGCCCTAACAATTTCAAAAAGCAGCGATCCCCAGGTGTGTCTAATCTGGTCACCCCCTGAACCACACGCAAATGGTAAAATTAAAACGACTTACCATCAGCACACGAAACGTAATAGGTGCCAGGCTAATTGGCAGAGCACTAAAACCACATAAATATTTAAAGAAAAAGTAGACCAACACTAATCACAGCTTAACGAAATGCAAGCACTACAACATATCACTAAAAGTTACGAATTCTCAGTCCATTCTAGTATTCCCTTAACAACGGCAAAAAAACACTGAATCATTTTACTTGCAAACGTCGACGACTGGAAGCTATGCAAGGTAATCAACCATCTCCAGCTACGCAGTTCCTCAAAGGACATAGACTAAAACAAATTTCAGAACACCATACCACTCGCATCACCTCTCAAAGTCAACAACATGTCAATAGTCCACTGCATACCTCACATACTACACACAGCGAAGGTCCATCTGACTAACTGTCCGCTATTTGGGCTGCTGCTGACTCTCCTGTGGCTAACGCTGGAGGGCATTGTCTGCTTACCCGGTATTCAGCAGATTGATTAAATGGGTCCTTTAAACTAACACAGTAGCCCACCACGGCCAAGGGTGAAAGAAAAATTCGCGGTACAGCATCCGGCTTGTTCGTTCCAGCTCTTCACCCAACATACCTGCCGCACGTCTTGCAGCATCAAAATTCAAAAACGTTTCAATTCAAACGTGATGAGTTAAAACGGAAACGAGCCGCGGCATGGACATGGCCAATTTAGACTATATCTGATATCGTATTTTGTCGCCTGAGGCTGTCGCGTGCTGTTGTTCTCTTCTGACGCACACGTAGGACGTGTACAAATGGCGGTGAACAAATCCTTTGGGTTTTTTCATTGACATTCTCCTAGACATGTCGGGTGAAAGCCTCCCTTAAAAAATCATCCAATGCATCATGCAATGTTCAGCCTCTCGCTGCGCAGTTCTTTATGTTCTTTCATTTTCTATTAACTAATAAATTAGAGCACTTTCTTCTGATCAACCTCGGTATCTCTCCTAAAGAAGGAATATCCAAAACGGCAGCCCTCCGATTAACAATGGTACGTCTACACTGGATAAAGCTTTCGTGCCTATGTTTCAATTAACGTCTCACTTTCCTGTGTGTTGTCTGCCATCAACTTACTTACTTATTCTGTTAAAGCTTGAAATGCCTCCCTTGACGAAACACTCTGTATACCTGAATCTCTGACATTTCGAAACCTTTACCCAAAAATAAATTACAAGAAAACACCGCAGTAAGAAAACCAGCGGAGCACCTGCAGGCACTCTACAATTAAACGACACCAATGTCGTGTTGGACCTTCTTATGCCGGCTTAGAACAGCAACTTGACGTGGCATAGACTCAGCAGGTTGTTGGAAGTCCCCTGCAGAAATATTGAGCTATGCTGCCTCTATTGCCGTCCGTTATTGCGACAGTGTTACCAGTGCAGGATTTTGTGCACAAACTGACATCTCGATTACGTCCCATAAATATGCTATAGGATTGACGTCGGGTGATGTGGGTGGTCAAATCATTCGCTCGAATTGAGCAGAATGTTCTTCAAAACACTCGCGAACAACTGTGGCCCGCTCACATGGCGCATTGTCATCCATAAAATTTCCATCGTTGTTTGTGGACATACAATGCATAAATGGCTACAAATGGTCTCCAGGTAGTCGCACATAACCATTTCCAGTCAGTGATCGGTTCAGTTGGACCGGAATAACCAGTCCATTCTATGTAACCACAGCCCTCACCATTCTGGAGCCACCACCAGCGTGCGCAGCGCCTTGTTGACAACTTGGCGGAGGTTCGAGTCCTCATTCGGGCACGGGTGTGTGTGTTTGTCATCATGATAATTTAGGTTCAGTTGTGTGTAAGCTTAGGGACTGATGACCTTAGCAGTTAAGTCCCATGAGATTTCACACACATTTGAACATTTGACAACATGAGTTGGTGGTTTCGTGCGGTCTGCGTTACACTCGATCACTAACTTCACCTCTTACCAACTGAAATGCCCAGGAGACGAGCTGCAGGCTATGTTGTGCTGTTATCTAAGGCACTTGCGGTGGTCTCCATAGCCCATTAACGTCAAATTTCGCAGCACTTTTCTAACGGATACGTTCGTCGCACGTCCCACGTTGACTTCTGTGGTTGTTTCACGCAATGTTGCTTGTCTGTTAACACTGACAACTGTGCGCAAACGCCGTTGCTCTCGGTCGGTAAGTGAGGGCGGTCGTCGACTGCTTTACAGCGCTGTCCGCGATGAAGGGGTAATGCCTGAAATTTGTGACTCTCAGCACACTCTTGACACTGTAGATCTCGGAGTACTGAATACCCTACCGATTTTCAAAATGGGGCATCTCACATATCTAGTTCCAACTACCATTTTGCGTTCGAAGCCTGCTGATTCCTGTCGTGCGGCCATAAACATGTCGGAAACCTTTTCCCATTAATCACCTGAGTGCAAATAACAGCTCCGCCAATACACTGCTCTTGTGTAAGCGGTATCTCCGCCGTTTGTATATGTGAATATCTCTGTCTCGTGGCTTTGGTCACCTCAAGGTACAATAGTAACAAGAATGTTCTCATTCTTTGCATTCGTAAACCATTTTCACTCTGAACACTGCTGCACACAATGGGCATAGCGCCGGCATATACTACATTTAACACGTGCTGACTGAGTACAAGGCGCCGGCCACTGTGGTCTAGCGGTTAAGGCGCTCAGTCCGGAACCGCGCGACTGCTACGGTCGCAGGTTCGAATCCTGCCTCGGGCATGGATGTGTGTGATGTCCTTAGGTTAGTTAGGTTCAAGTAGTTCTAAGTTCTAGGGGACTGTTGACCACAGACGTTAAGTCCCATAGTGCTCACAGCCATTTGAACCATTTTTGAGTACAAGGCACATTGCGGTCTACGAAATTGCACTGAATGCATCTTTCTAACAGTATATCAACATAGTTTTCCCTGATATTATCTTTGTACTGAGAAAGACCGGTGGTACGTGCGATCATGGCGGCTCTGTAGCGTGGGAAACTTTTAAAAAAGCAAGGACACAGGGCACAACGTTTTTCAGAAATAAGCTCGCAACACGTGATTCCAATGATGAATATGTTGACTTTTAAGTATAAGTGATACAATTTACACCCTCACGGGGATAATTTTAGACTCTCCCTTACAAACAAGAAACTCTCATCGAATGTGGAACCCTGCTGAGAATAGTGATGAAATATGTGTGAGAGATATCTTTTTTCAAATGGTTCAAATGGCTCTGAGCAATATGGGACTTAACTGCTGTGGTCATCAGTCCCCTAGAACTCAGAACTACTTAAACCTAACTAACCTAAGGACATCACACACATCCATGCCCGAGGCAGGATTCGAACCTGCGACCGTAGCAGTGGCGCGGTTCCGGACTGAGCGCCTTAACCGCTAGACCACCGCGGCCGGCTCATATCTTTTTTGTTTACTTATTTGTTATAATTGCATTACAATGTCAAATACCACCAGACCTAGGCCAAATGGTAGAGCTACAGCTGATGTAACTTTTGGTAATTCTGTAGACAGAGATGGGACAACTGAACACGGATCTTCTTACAATATCGATTTAACGGTGACGTATTGTATAATGCCTGACAGGATACATCGGGTTAATTTTTCGGTATCAAACGAGTAACAAGAAAATAGAGTTAGGTATTCTGCTTTGTTCTGTAGTTAAAGACCCAGGTTTTGCATTCAGACCTATTGACCAAGCTGAGCCCGTCTCTAACCTTCCTGTAGTAGTGCCAAAGCTAGGAACAACGATTTATTACAAAGTAGTCTGAAGATATTATCAGGGCACAATAAAGAACGGGATAGAAATTTGAAGAACTTGACGGAAGAAACTAAATACTGTGTTAGGGAAGAGATTAACGTTTCAAGGATGAGATGAAACGGATTAGGCATGATGTTTATGAGGATTTCAACCCGTAACAGGTAAGGCACATGCAGCAAACGACTCGTTTGTCGGTGCAGTGTATTCCTCCATTCATACCACAGAAATCATACATTGTGAACCCATTGGTGAACAAAATGAACACTGTGAGCCTATTAGTAATCAAAGTAAGAAACCGATGTTAGGTGATACCGACCATAATTCTGTTAATATAGAGACTGTAGAGGTTAAACTTAAGATAAATCAGTGTTTTTGAGTGGTTAATTAATTATATGCCTTGGTCAGATGATGTCAGTGAATTTGAAAAAGATGTACATCCATGAGCAGTAGGGAAAATAACTAATGATATGGTGGTGAATTTTGATGACATTTTCATAAGAAAAACATTTTATTACATAGACTCAGAGAAGAGGCGAATAAATTGTTTCCAGTTTGATTATATTAGAAATAACTTGCTGGAAGAGAAGATAGAGAACCAGAACATCTTAATCCACCCTATAGTGTTGGACAGGTTTCCTTATCAGCGCTATTAGACTCAGGTACTCCTGTTTCGGTTACCAGTAGTAGAGCTTTCAGTAAATGTCAGGGGTCAACTTTTAGCCCAACATTTCCATTGTAACGAACCAAAACTACTGGTGGTACTACTGGTGAAACTGTAGAGGTCAGGAAACAAACAGGCTTGGATTTCATTTGCCAAGGTCTTTAGTTATCTGTCAACTTCTTAATTATGCCCCTTCTTAATACACAGCTGGTATTAGGCACTGATTTCTTGACTGAATACAAGGCTATTCTAAACTTTAACGATTCTAAGGTGAAAGCTGAAGTCGATGCCATGTTAGTGTGTTTGCAAGGATTGCATTACAAAGGAGGAAGAAGATATCAAACGAAATTTTCATCTAAGTCAAAATCATAACCTTCCAATGAAGCTATTGATCTTAAATAACGTACTTCTCAGGAGATGGAACAGGCTTTTGACACTCCTGAATTTCCACAAGATAAAGTAGACAGTCTAGAGGATGCTTCTATAATAGGTATGCAAGAGTTATTCGATACTGTACAGTCAAGTTCTGAAGTCTTTGTCACCAAATCTGGTACCATACGAAATGTTATATACGAATTTTAAGTCAAGGAGCATACGAAGTTTTTTGTTCCACTTCATTCCATTCCATTGGTATATGATGAAAGAGGAAAGAATGATATCCAAAGTAGGTAGAGGATTCAGCTCTCTATGATTGGCGCATCAGCTGGCGACTGCTCTCCTACTATCCTAGTGTAAATGTAGTGAAGAAAATTGTAAGACTGGTTGACGTTCCACTACAAGACATTGTTTTCCTAACTGGCAATTTGTGAATGATGTTTCAGAAGTCTACTGCATCGATGCCATTTTGAGGCATCTGAAAATAGTTATATGAAGCTAACAATCCTCAGCTATTGACTTCACATAATACAGAGAAATGACCTTTCAGCTTCAAATTGTATATTGTAAGAAACTGGACACACTGAAAAGAACGACAGAGGCAGGGTATAGTATGACATTTACTTAAAAAGGAAAAATACTGATACCAAAAGTTAAGAAGTGTCCGGTTACGCTGTAGCTGTATTTGTGTGAAGCTATAGGATGTTGATATTATGGAATAATGTAAATGGTACTTATGCTGGGAAGTAATTAAGGAATAATATGTATCGAATTATGACACATATATAAATGAAGAGATTTTTTAAGAATACGTGTTTCATGAAGCCAACGAGAAGTGAAAGATGATATTATTTCAGTAGTGATGATGTGTGTGAATGTTTTATGGACTGTTATTTCAGGTGGCCAATGAGGGGTAAATGAAGATTTTGTCCCAGTAATGATGTTGCATGTGGTCTTTTACAGGTACGCAGCAGGGAAAAAATAACCAAAATATATTTAAAATATATTTTTTTTTGTTCAGGACTGTGCTCTGTATGTTTACTTTATGAGGGATAATCAACATGATGCATAATTAACAGATAATAGAGGTACTTGTAGTTGACAACTGATCTTCGAAATTTCAGGAAGTTGCAGCTTGTTAATCAAAATGTATTTAACGTGCTACTATTTTATCACCAAGAATGATAGTGGTTTTTTATGTAGCAATAATGATACCAGTGAATCTGACAAATACAAAGATGATGTTACAACTAAGATTTTTACTCCAGTGGTATAAGACGTTCACTGACGCGTGACTGACGTTAATAGTACTCTAATAAGGTTTTCTATTCTAAGAGTGTGTATTCAATAAGTAGTTATTTTGGTGATCACTTATTCCTAAAGTTACTGGACGTGAGATATGTGGTAGTTACCATTCTGGTCAGATAGATAAACTTATGTAACTTAAGAAACTGGAGCCAAGTCTTTTTATTTACGTGAGGTACCTTAAAAACGAAGATACGCATGCATGATTAACATGTGATACCAGATTGATTAACTTTTTACTTCTTGAAGGAATTGGTTCAGTTGACACCAGAACTTTACTAGCACTGTATATGTTTTAGATAGAGATGTCTGGATAAGGCACATGTACAGGAAATTATCATGCTTTTCAAGACAATTCATTTTGGCAGTGAAATGTATGTAACGAGTTATCTAATTCCTTTGTCAATTTGTTTCATATGTTCTGGACACACATGGGAAATGATCTTGGTTAACACGCATATAACACTGGACTCGCATTCGGGAGGACGACGGTTCAATCCCGCGTCCGACCATCCTGATTTAGGTTTCCCGTGATTTCCCTAAATCACTCCAGGCAAATGCCGGGATGGTTCCTCTGAAAGGGCACGGCCGACTTCCTACCCCATCCTTCCCTAATCCGATAGACCGATGACCACGCTGTCTGGTCTCCTTCCCCAAAACCAACCAACCAACACGCATATACAAATACTACTAGAAAGATTATGTTGTATAGCTCCATGCAATTTACTGTGGCACTAAGTACAGTATGATAACAGGTCTCAGCTTATGAAAGATGGACCAATGGAAACTGAGCCGTGAGCGGCAGTGTTCATGACGTTTATTGTTGTCATCTTGTCTTTACCGTATTGCCTCCTCGTTTCTTATTCGATTTAGGAGCGTCACTAACTTGCTGGCTCGCCTGTCCGTGAGTGACAGCAGCAGCGCTTATCGATAAGGGAACTGTCGTATGGTCTCTGGAGCGACCGCTAGTATTTCTGGGTCGTCGTGTGTGGGACGCAGTGCCAGTGAGGTCCAGACAGCCAGTACTCGCCGACCGCTGGCGACACACATGTACTGTCCGATGGAAGGCAACTGGAGCGGGAACTACTGTTGGTTGGTCGTTCGGTCGGTCGTCTCATCGGGCGACGTGTATTCGGTCTTTTGACCGTTTGTGGGCCTCGTCAGTTGGTCATCTTGCTGGGCGTGGGTCGGTTCCTTTCTCGTGCAGAGATGTCGGGTGGTCAGTGGGCAAATGTTCCCCCTGCATTGTTGTGTCCGAGCCAGCGTGGCCGCGTCGCCGTGTCTCCGAGTTCCGAACGGAAAACAAGGGAGTCGGGATGCAGCTGCTGTGAGCTCCGGACAGCCGTGACTAGCCCGACCGCTGCCGACACACATTAGTTGAGTGAGGACGACCTCGTTGGTTCGTTCTGTCGGTCGTCTCAGCGGACGACGTGTATCTGGTTGCCTACCGCTTACGGAAACTCTGCGTGTATCGACTTGTGATTCGTCCTTGTTGTTCCACAGTGATTGGTTTTAGGATTGTCGGAGTTCTTGGTGTAAGTGTTTACATGGAACAGTGTGTAGCTTGCGTGATTTCCACCGAGCGGTTGTGAATGCTGTCTGCGTGCTGGAGTAGGCAGTCGGTCGGTTCGAACAGAGCAGCAAATGTGTGTTTCCTCTGCCGTGCTGATGCTGTCCCGCACCGCGTGTAGTTCGACAGCCTTTGGC
The DNA here is from genome assembly GCF_023897955.1 of Schistocerca gregaria. Taxonomy (NCBI): domain Eukaryota; kingdom Metazoa; phylum Arthropoda; class Insecta; order Orthoptera; family Acrididae; genus Schistocerca; species Schistocerca gregaria. The sequence goes on from NC_064923.1 coordinate 608,332,548, forward strand.
GTGTTCATATTTTTGAGTGGTTATTGTGCCTTGGCTGTTTTTAGACGCCAATTTTGAAGACGTTTTGCTGCTGATATCTTCGTCCTCGGCTGATATTTTCCTTTGTTTTGCCGTTGGTCGGCAGAAGGGAACTGATTAGGTTATTGGTCGGTTACTCAGCCGTCTCTGGGTCGTGTTGCCATCTGATTACTTAATCTTGTCAGGCCAACCGATGAAGCACTTTTGAGCACCATTGCTACGTTGCTTTTAGATTGTGATTTTCTTTTAGTCTCAAGTACTGTGCCATGCCTTCAGCCGTCTATTAATTTAGTTTGTTTTAATTTTAAAATAAGGCCTTCAGCTGTCTTAAGTTAAAACATTGAAGATTCTTGTTTGAGCTAATTTTTTTAAAAAGGAAAAAGGGGAATTTTGCTCTATTGCGAACCCTTGTTATCCAGGCCATAAGCCTTGAGTTGTTCTATGTTCAGTATGTGGCCTTCAGCCTAGCTTTATGTCAAATATTTTTAACATAAGGGCCTTCAGCCGTCTTAAATTAAAATTTGAAAATTCACTTGTTTAAAACCTTTATTAATTTTCTTCTCTATTGGAAATTCTTGTTATCCAGGCCTTAAGCCTCAGTTCTTCTTTGTCTAGTGTGTGACTTTCAGCCGAGTATTTAGGTAAAAATTTTTTAAAGTGAAGCCTTCAGCCGCGTGTATACCTTAAAGCAGTTTTAATGACTTGTGTTCGGGCTTTGAGCCGTATTGTTTTTGAATCCTTTTAAAGGCATGTGTGATTAAGTGTTTTTAGGAAAATAAAGTTTGTGTGTTTTCTGTAACTAACAGTAACTGATCTTGGCCCCTTTCCACAACCATAACCTGATCCGCTCTGCCCTGCGTACCCAGATTTCAGAAACACTGCTAAGTATCGTAATCATATAGCAATGATCGTATCTCCTCAAATTCTGAATTGTCACAAAGTCTGGCCAAATAACAAACTTATTTTGAACCTATGGGTTGTCAGTGGAGAAACTGAAGGTAAAGTACTATGTTGCCTGAGTCCATACCAGGAATGTGTTCATGCTACCATGTTTGTGCAGCTGTGATAAAAGTGTGTGTGAGAAAACTGAAGCGTGTGGCATTTTGCTGCGATAATGGTTTGCCATTGCATGACGCTGTCTTCTTTGTTTTCTCAATAATTTTGAACCAACGAATGAAATCATTTTGGTACTGCACTGTAAATGTGTATATCTGTCTTGGGTTATTTAAACTGACAAGATTATTTGCTTGTTTTCATAAAATCTTCTTAAACATTTGAACAGACACTTATAACTGTTCGGCAATTAACAGGAGTTCTTAGTTGTCCTTCCAGGTTTCTCTTAAACATTTGTGCTGCTAATTGTAATGACTTTTTAATGCTTTGTAACTCATTGTAAAACTGCATGTATTTATGTCACTGTATTTGACTGAATAGATTACTGGTTTACCACTGCAATCTTCTTGTTATGCTGCCTTCAGTATCGTGGCACATATGTAAAATAGCTTATTACTGGAAGATTTGTACTCTTGTATGTCCCGTTACTTCCATTGTTAACATTGTGTGTGGTTGAGGTTTACTGTTGAAATCGTACAATGCATACTATGCTTTTGTCTTATAGTTGAAACAAGTGTAAAGGAAAGTAATTGTAGACAGGTAAGTTATTAAGAAATATTTTGCTAACTTGTCTAGGTGTGAAACGTCATGAAAATGTGTAATGTTGTTATGGCTTAATGGAACATAATTAAACTTGGAGTCTTTGTTCTCTTTTACCAGTTGTTAAGAACTGTTCCCTATTTCCATTTACTTTCATGATTGTTTGCACGCTCGCATTGCACACCGCCAGAGTACTGAAAAGTACATTTTTATGAAAACTGGTAAGATACTGTCTTGCGCTAAACATGGCAAGTACGGCAAATAAACTTTGGTTTTTGGCAGTCTCATCTTTATCCTAATAGTGACATGTTGCAGAGCAGACCTGAGTTCCGTGGCAATAAATTTAATTACCGTCAAAGTTCATGTCCATTGTAGGACACAGTGATTGTCAGAGTGTATTTGTAAAAATAATATGACATCAGTTCAGAGGCTTAATTCAGTTGAAGTTTTCAGCAAAGTGCTACCTTGTGATCAGATAGTCAGACGTGTTAATTTTTATGTTCATTTGTTGTGTAATTACTGTAACATTCTGGAACAGTGGTTGTTTACAAGACTAAGATAAAAATTAGCTATATTCAGGGTCGACATTGTAATCTGTGTCATTTGTTTTGAACTCAGATAGCATATGTAAAATTCATTGAAAACTGATTGCTGTCTCGCAGACGAATTGTTTGATGAATCGGCTATTCTGGATTTCACATCGTGCTGATAATTACGAACACGAGTTTGCAATTAATATAACAAGAAACTCTCAAAATCACAATGTGAAAGTGTTATGAAAAGTTTCATTAATTTCAAAATTCTTGGCGATCAAGTGTTGCCCCTCCTCCTGCGACTTCATGATGACTATTCTATGGATACTCTTGTCTTCCAATGTGGCAGCAGTCGTGTTTAAAGGAATTTACGCATAAATTTCCGATTTTACTGACACGAAGAAATCCTATAGCTTCTCTACTGCCCCGGTAAAATACTTAATATTAATCGCATAGAAACTGTCTGGGATTCTTTGGAACAGCTGGTGAAATGTAGAAGTTAACAATGCCACAATTCAGTAGCTGCACGGGATCTGACGGTCTACGAGGGGCTTCAGCTGGGCATGGCACACCAAAAGAAACTCGCGGCCCTCTTTTTCGATGAACTTAAGCTATATCAAAGCCAGACGCATCGTTACACGATATCAGCCTGAAGTGTCGTGGAGTGGCCTTTTCTTTCGCAGCGTGTGCAATCTTAACAGGAAATTGCCCATACCTGCGCAAATTCACTTGCAAGCTGATTTGTTTAGGGAAATGTATAAAAATATGGTGATATACACTGACGGAAAAAAAGTTGGAACACCAAAAAGTAATTAATGTACAGTAATGAACTTTCAGGATTACATTTTTCTGCATAAAATATTTAAGTGATTAACGGAGCAAGATCATAGGTTAATTTAAGCTCGAGATAAAAAACTGCAGAAGTTAAATACTTGTTCAGTAATAACCGGAGGAAGCGCCAGAATACTGAATGCATGTTCTGTGTTGTAAAGGTGCCGGATGTCAGTTTGTGGAATGGAATTCCATGCCTGTTGCACTTGCTCGCTCAGTACAGGGACGCTTAATGCTGTTTCTCGATGACACTGGAGTTGTCGTTCGATTATGTACCAAATGTTTTCTATTGGAGACATATCTGGTGATAGAGCAGGCCAAGACAACAAGTAAAAACTGTGTAGGACATGTTGGGTTACAACAGCGGTATGTGGGCGAGAGCTGTACTGTTGCAAAACACCTCCTGGAATGTTGTACGTGACTGACAGCACAGCAGGTCGAATCACCAGACTGACGTACAAATTTCCAGTCAGGATGCGTGGGATGATTACGATAATGCTCGTGCCTGTCATATGAAATCGTACCACAGACCATGACTCGAGGCGCAGGCGCGGTGTGTCTAGAACGCAGACAGATTGGTTACAGGTCCTCGTCTGGTCTCCATCTGATATACCACGACCACTGACGACGCGACAGAATCGACATTCATCAGTAAACACAACAGAACTTCCACCCTACCCTCCAATGAGCTCTCGCTTAACATCGCTGCAGTCGCAATGATGGTGCTTTGGGTCAGTGGAACACATGCTACATGGCGTCTGGCTCAGAACTTGTAACACTTCCGTCCGCTACTGCTGTACTGTAACCTCAAAACTGGAGGCAGTTTCTATAATGAAATTATTTTTGTTCAAGCAATTATAGTATAAAGAAGCAAAGCAGTGTTACCCTCTGAGAGGAATTTTGTTATGTTGACCGTGTTGTACCTATCGGAGGTGGCTTATCGGAAGTGAAAGTCGAAATTACGTAAATATTTAAACAGTAACAAACAATGTTTTACCTATCTACACTGTTTAAAGAATAAAGAAAACGTCACCAGCGTAATTAGGGGCAAGATAATGAGTAACATTCTTATTCAGGAACTGAAAATAAGCAACTTCAATGGGCAAACACAGACTATACTTTTGTGCAATGAACTCTGACGCCTGCATATGTTCACGGTAAGGTTTGATCTGACAAAGCAGAACAAACTATTTGCATAAATATAACAGATAACCATACACACTATTACTTTCAGGGCTTATTCAAACTGAACGGACTTTATAACATTACTATTAATATTCACTGTAGAATCATGATTTGGACATAGGTTTTACTTTTCAAACATTTTCATATCTGACAAAAATTGTAAATGTGGTTCACTGCATTATTATGAACTGGTCATAGGTTAAGTGTCTCTCAGCTAAATACTTTTCTATGAAGAATGAAAATTAAATGTATTTCACCAACGAACAATTTCTCACTGAATTTTGAATTAAAAAAGTTACTGTTTTCATATATCGTGGTCTTTCTATTAATTGTTATTTATCATGAACATAAAGGATAAACTGTGGATCCTGTCACACTATTAATATGCATTTTCAATTCATAAGAGGAACCCAATATTGCACGGAATTTGACTTGAATAGCAAGAGTAATTGAAACTTTCTGTAATAAAGTAACTTAGTGCATTTGAACTACTTTCAATAGAGAGGGGGCCTTAATCTTGACCACTGTAGCAAAGCAAACTAAACACGGTTTCAATACATTAGAGAAACAAGTACTGAGCAACCATGAACATATAACTCTCAACAGTTGTAGTTCTGAACTTCCTTTCAACAAACAATATTAATTTTATTTAACACATCACTCACAAAACTACACCAATTATTTCACACATACAGTCTATTACGAGCTCAACATACCTAAATTTTATTGATATAAAATAAATACAGCTCAAAGGAATGATCTTCCAACACACTATAAAACAACTTTATTATAAAGATGACTGTTTTTTCCCATTCATATTTGTGCATAACAGTTTTTTATGTACTAACAAGCTACAGTTGCTGCCTCTTACTTGCTACAGACAGACAAACACGTCTGTCAATAAATGATTGATTAACGAGGTGGCAATTCAGAGCTAGCAACTTCTTGTAACAACTGATTCTCAAATGCTGCCACGAAAAACATTCTACAAAACAGAATAACACAAATTAAAGTTCCACTCGCTACAAAATCCAACAAATCACGCAATATAAATAACAATGGAACTGAAAAACATTACACACTCAAGTGTGCTTCTCACTCACAACAGACCTTTTAAGTGCTAGCACAACGTATCTCAAAATCTATATTCCAAGCAATATTGGTAGAATTAGGAAATTTGCAATTTAAACGCACGAAGTTATTCCAAATCACAAAATGTTGGCTACAAGTAACAACACCATTATAAGTAATGATCATGAAATATAATAAAACTATATGAAAATTTCGGCCTCAGCCAGGTGACGAGAGCCACGCCAATGCAGTTAGTTTCCTGTTACACTGTGCTACGCCCAACAAACAACAGCTGGTCATGGAGAACCACGCGAAGCAAGCGAGCATTCCGTCCTCTCCACATGCTCGCCAACACCCATCTTATTGCAGTCCTTAAGCGGCAAGCACCAGTTGACTCCCAGCCGCTTCCGTCCTGTCGCCATCCGACGACCAGCCGACCGATCGACTAACGGCCCCTTCGCGTACAGGTGAGGACCGACTAACATGGGAGTGTCTGCCTTCTGACTGACTCTGTCGCCTCACTGCACCGACTCCCAGACTGAGCGACTAACCGACCGAACAGACTCGCCGAGACTGCCTCCTAGTCCTCTCGCCATCTCCCGACCGTGGTCGTGCACCAGCGCCAACAACGCTCAACGATCACGCCCCTATCGCTGCATCGAAAACAAGTGAATCATCTCGTGGGTAAATCAAATGAGCTGAGCCGTGACAGGGCTCAGGCATCTTTGTCGCCTTAAAGGCACTCTTGACTAACATCAACTCACGACCATCATAGCGTGTACTTAAAGCAAACATGATTTGTTCATATAGGAGGTACTAGCGCCACTACTCCGCGACGCGCGCGGAATTTGAACAGACCTCATCTTTCAGATGCAGAAACACGCACACCAATTTTTGTTTTTGTCGTACAACTCTTTTTTTTTTTTTTTTTTTTTTTTTTTTGGTGTTGTGATTTATTTCCGTCAGTGTAGTTGCAGTCGAGTGAATGAAAAATGCTGACGTAGCGTTCTCTTGGTACATCTACATCTACATCTACATTTATACTCCGCTAGCCACCCAACGGTGTGTGGCGGAGGGCACTTTACGTGCCACTGTCATTACCTCCCTTTCCTGTTCCAGTCGCGCATCGTTAGAGGGAGGAACGACTGCCGGAAAGCCTCCGTGCGCGCTCGAATCTCTCTAATTTCACATTCGTGATCTCCTCGGGAAGTACAAGTAGGGGGAAGCAATACATTCGATACCTCATCCAGAAATGCACCCTCTCGAATCCTGGACTGCAAGGTACACCGCAATGCAGAGCGCCTCTCTTGCAGAGTCTGCCACTTGAGTTTGCTAAACATCTCCGTAACGCTATCACGCTCACCAAATAACCCTGTGACGAAACGCGCCGCTCTTCTTTGGATCTTCTCTATCTCCTTTGTCTACCCGACCTGGTACAGATCCCACACTGATGAGCAATACTCAAGTGTAGGTCGGACGAATGTTTTGTAAGCCACCTCCTTTGTTGATGGACTACATTTTCTAAGGACACTCCTAATGAATCTCAACCTGGCACCCGACTTACCAACAATTAATTTTATATGATCATTCCACTTCAAATCGTTCCATACGCATACCACCAGATATTTTACAGAAGTACCAGCTACCATTGTTTGTTCCGCTGTCACATAATCATACAATAAAGGATCCTTCTTTCTATGTATTCTCAATACATTACATTTGTCTATGTTAAGGGTCAGTTGCCACTCCCTGCACCAAGCGCCTATCCGCTGCAGATCTTCCTGCATTTCGCTGCAATTTTCTAATGCAGCAACTTCTCTGTATACAACAACATCATCCGCTGTTTCTTCTACTAAAAGAACTTTACTTTGGGCGGAAGTAATTAGTTTGTAATACGCCTGTAATCTCGCCTGCCCTTTAGCAGTGTGAAACTGTACGTGCTGGACGTGGTCTGTGCAGGCAGCCGCGCAGCAGGCAGGAGGACTGCCCTGGTGGGAGGCGGCGTAACAAAGCTTTCAATTAGCGCCGCCTGTCCACTCTGTCACTTGCGCGCCCGCCGCTCTTTATACTCATATTTAAAACACCCCTGGCGTTGTATTGGTTTTTATTACATAAGCCGTCTAGCGCCCGGTGAAAACCAAAAAGGACAAAAAAGGGGAGGAAATAAGGCACAGAGAGGGCCGAGAGAGAGAGCAGAGAGAGAGAGAGAGAGAGAGGTGAAGCCGTTTCCGCCTGCGCGCTGAAAACTGTACAGAGCGAGGGAAGCAGAGAGAGACAGTGCGCGAATGAGAAGCACGAGCGACAAGTACCTTTATACACAGCGGTGGCTCTCTGCTGCGCGGATATGACGATATACGAGGAATAAGCGATTACCGGCGTCCGTGAGCAGTCCAGATGGGCTCGCGACTGCCCGCCCCGTCCGTTTGAAGAGCGGGACGGCAGCCAATTCCACCCCTCATTGCCTTCCTTTGCCCGTTGTATCTCGTTCTTCCAAACCCCGCCCTCTCCCATCGACCACCCACTTCCACGACCCGGCGCCTAACTTTCCACCCCCCTCTCCCTCTTCACAAGGGCGCATCCTCGGCGAGTTCCCGCGCGTTTTGATGCCGCAGGACAGCGAACACGCAAACAAACTCGAGCACTCGGAATCACACACAGCATTTGCGGCGAGGCCCTGACCGGCGGTGGCGTCGGCGGTGCCAAATTCGTTATTATATTTTCCTTTGTTCCATTCGCGGAGGGAGAGCCTCACTCCCACTGGTTGGATAAAAAACAAAAGTGGAGCGCGTGCCGGCTGGCCAGTCCCTTTGAAGACGCGCAACTGGCGGCCGAACAATTAGCGGATTGTCAGATATAATAAATACGTAAAGAGCGAAGCGGCTGACGAGCCAGCCCCGCGGCGTGTGCGCTGCCGCGTCTACGTGTGCGTGAAATGTAATTACTTGATTTCCAGATTCCATTACTGCTGCGACCCGGCACTGTGCGAGGGCAGCCGGCCAGCTGCGGCCATCAATACCGGCGTGACGCGCAAATAGCGCGCAGAGCTGTGGGTGGGTTGACGGGAGCGGGGGGGAGGGGGGGGGAGTCCGCCATGGCGCCACCCAGCCGCTAACTGGTCCATCCGGCGCGGCGCCATGGGACGGAGTGCGAGTTTTGGATAACACACGCTGACCGCGCCGCTGCTGCACGCCATATTCACGGCACTGCGTAGTTCGCCCACTGGCAATTACGGCGCCTTTTATTTCCCGTCGCGAGCAGCCAGTCGCCGCTCCAATCCCTGCCCTCGTAATCACCTCAACCGGGAAACACAGTACGTGTATCATATCTTTGATTAATTGTAGTTAAATGGCCACTGAAGTCTAACCTTTACCCTGGTACACATAAAATTATTTAATAAAAGTTTAGTTAAGTTAAGTTGTACGTTTCGCCATAACGTAGTACATGTAAATATGTCACTCAACAAATTAAATTTTGTTGTTTAATTTAGCAGCATACTGAGAAATATGTGTATCGTCGAACTCTTAAAGTGACACCACCTAGCGACAAGACCAAACAACCACATCGTTACGTTATAGCCAAGCGGCACGTAAAATATTTTTGAGCTGGTACTTGAAAAAGGTTAGTTAACAGAGGAAACATATTGTAAGAGGTCCGTGATAAGGAATTTGTTGCTAGCGCACTCGAGCATGTTTAGTTTCGATGGATGCTCACGCGCTGTCTGCGATATATATAAGAGAATCTCAGAAACTGCGTGTTAGCTGTAGTAGTAGTAGCTAGCAGTCGTGTCTGGTGTATCGTGTTGCCTGGAGCGGTATTGTGGAGTGATGGCGGTGCCTGAGCGTTGTAGTATAAGGTAAAAGCAGCCTCGCGCATATGTAGTATTGTTATATTAAGTCCCATGTAAATGGTTTTAAAAAGAAATCTCTTAATAATAATCTTTCTTACAAAAATTAACTTTTGACAATCATTCATCTCAGTTTAAAGAATTTACTAATTTCTCCAATCCATGGTCATCCCGATTATTGCAAAGAAAAATCAGTTGTTTCTTTGTATACATGACAAATCTATCGGCCAGCATTGCACTGGGCTGTGCCAGAAAAATTTCGTATAGGAGCAGATATATATGCGTTATCCGGCGACCTTATTGAGGTAAGAATTTTCAATTTATTCAGAATGCGTTTTCAGGGCCATGACGCAGCTTGCTGACGTCCAAAATTTACCAGTTTAAATTCACAGTCAATCACTGAAAAGTTATAACTGACCCACAATTTTTTATTGAGAGATTAGTTACATTTTATTATTGATAGGTTACGCAATTTATTTATTGGGAGGTTACGCTAAATGTCAATGTTATAATTATATTTTTTACTGTTGGGAGGTTTCGGAACTTTCCTGCTTGGAGGTTACACTTGTCGACAACCGGCGAGGAACGTATTTTTGTGAATTTCTGAGAAGTAGTCAGTTATATATCGGCTATTATTTACATAATATTAACTATAGTTTTTATCTGGCATAACGCATTTACTAATTTGTCACTCCTTCATTCATAGATCATCGGCAATTTATGGCTCTTTGTTGTAATTGTATTTGTTCCATTATTGCTTTGTCTTTGTTTGATTTTGTGCTTACCTCTGACTTGCAAAAATGCCGAGAAAAACTGCTAACAGTACATCGTGATGTGCAGTAAGTGAAAAAGAGGATTTCAGTAATTTGACAGATAATAGTAACGACTCTCAGTTTCATAATGATAATCCTCCAATTATAGATAATAAGTGTGTGCCGACCACCAATAATGATTTTAATCTAAATGATGAGCAAACAAATTCAATTGTGTCCACACTAAATTTAACGACAATTGATGACAAGGCACGTTCCGATACAATGAACGCTGCCCAGTTTGACACACCTGATGTGCAAAATTTACGCAGTGAACAGATAAATGTTTCTAACGAAAATGAACATTGTAGTCAAAATATGTCAGATTTATTTGATTCCGATGTAGTGACCCACAGTCCACATCCAATTAGCAGACCTTTTCGTGAATCAGACAATGACCAAATGGTTACACAAAACGTGACACATGTAGGTACACCATCACACAGCACAGAAAATAGAGTCGCTAATTTTGACATGGATCAAGTTATAGCATTATTACTACAAATCAACGAAAAAAATGAAACATACGACAACCATTTCAAACAAATTAATGAAAATTTCAAACAGTTGAATGAAAAACACGACAACCTTAATGAAACGAACAAACAACTTAATGAAAATCTCAAACAGATTAATAAAAACTTGACACCTCTACTGAACAGCTTACTGAACAGATTACAGCCGTTGCCGAGCAATGTAACGAAAATAAAAAACAGTTACGTGAGGAAATTAAGGCTAGTGCTAGGAATAGAAGTGAAGAAATTAGATCCGTTGCACAAGAAATATGTAATACACATGCAGCCACAACAAAATTACTTAGAGATGAAATTAGTACAGTTGCTAAACAATGTTCAGAAAACGCCACACGGTTACGCGACGAGTTTAAATTAATGTCAGCAGAACTTTCACGCACACTGGATGCGAAAGTAGACAAGAAATTCGAATAACAGAACAGCCAAGTTGACGAACGTTTTAATCACCACCTACTAAACAGTGAAACGCGTTACCGTAAATTTATACAGGAACAGAACAAAGTAAAGAAACAAGTCATGGAAACAATTACTGCACAGAGACAGGAAGATAAGCGTAAATTGTTTACGAAAGCAAAAACATACGTAGACAACAACATTGCTGTAGTACCAGACGAAATCAATACTATCAAACAGTTGAACACCGAATTGCATGATGAAATCTCTGATTTTAAAACAAAAACAGACACAAACACAGTAGACTTTCAGACAGTGTCCAGCAGACTTGAACAATTGGAATTAATACAGGATCCCGATGCCATCAAAGCACACGTTAAGAAATTGAAGAGAACCACACGTAAAATCCACAAAGAAATTAACGTTTGTGACACTAAAAATGACGATCAGGTAAAAGCACTGACTGAAAAATTTGATGAATTGGCCAGTCGTATTGACGTTACCGAAAATAACAATGACACCGAATTCCAAAATTTACAGCAGACAATCAGTGCGATAAGTTCGTCCCATAATACATTGCGTAGAAAATTGTCGTCTTTACAGCAAGAAATGACAGAAATGAAAAATGTTTCAGCCTCTAACAAGTCACAGCATACGCCACATTGTGAACACTTGTCACACCGACACAGCCAGTGCAACTTAGGTAATTTGTAGAGAGTACGTGACTTGGATTCCGGGCAGATACAGACAAACGGATTATCATACAATCCTGAACCACCTCAGACATACAGAGACGATAATTTTGATTACAAACACTTTCTATCCGTTAGGAAATTTAAGGTACTTAATAATGACAGAACACAGAATCACCCTTTGGACTGGATACAACAATTTGCTTCCACATTTCCTCCAGCGTGGCCTTTAATGCAGAAACTAAAATTTATTTGCATCGCGTAAGTGACCTCAGGGGATTCATTACACTTCGATGAATATGTGCCGTAGCGTGCTCAAGGCCCCGAGCCGTAGTAGTGCTATTTATTCTTTAGTTTTCTTCACTGCTGCCTACTCTTTTACTATCCTTTACACCTATCAAAACAGCTCTTCAACTATCGATCTATCTAGGTTATGAGTAAAGAAAACCTGATATGACAAGTTTTACCGAAAGTGACAGTTTTCATTAGACACTCCCGAAATGATAAGAACTACCAATATAACTTTAATAACAGACAAAATTTTAATTATCAGTATCATCAAAACTATCAGCAACAGCAAACACATTTTGGTAACAATAGAGGGTTTTCCCCACAACAACAACAAAACCAGCCGGTTAGCATACCTAAAGCACAATATAAAGTGCAAGGTCAACCAAGCTTTAATGTTTCGCCGCCTAACGTATAGCGTCGGCTCCAGCAAATAGTAACGCACCGCAACAAGGAAATCAGTACGTACAGAAGACGCATCATTTCAACTCCTATCGCAATGCGCCGTATAGCAACGATTATTATGACAGACGAAAAAGTAGAGAGCACAGTTTTCAGCGTACGTTTAATAACAGTAGGTCTTACCAGCAGCAGAGTCAACCACACCAACAGATTATTATGAATGAACCAGACAGTCGGTATCATCCCGAGCCAAATACGTCAGGACGAAATAACAGAACAGTATAAACAGTCGAAATGCCACAGCATCCTCCCGCAAATAACAGCACGTCAGAAATAATTTAACTAGATACAGTACAGGTTGCATCTTCCAGCAACGTAAGCAATACTTTTGACACACACAATCTTGTTCACGAAAATGTTATTACTTTTGACGACATCCGAGACCACTTTTGCATGAAAAAACAGTTATTCAAAAAACCATTTGCCACCCTGTCATTAAAGCAAAGATTGGATCATCCACATTTTCGGCAGTAATCGATTCTAGATCACCTATGTCAGTTATAAATGAAGAAACTTTCAACGAATGTAACAAAGAGAATACTTATCCTACGTTACCATTAGGCAAAACTAAAGTAAAAGGAGCAGTATCTGGTAAAGGAGTTGATGTAAAATTACAGACACACTTATCATTTTGTATTGCAGGTCATACGTTCCACTCAAATTTTTGGATTGTTCCCTTATTGACAACAGGCTTTATTTTAGGTACGAATTTTTTGGTACAACACGACGCAATTATTGACTTACAAAATTCCTATGTAATGTTAAAGGATGAAAATGTAAAACTGGCATTAGAATTTCAGCACGCTTTATCAGTAGAAGAACAGGCAATTAATCGGACAGAGGTCATTTCTACATCGCGTAACACAAACTGTCATCCGATATTGTTCTCAGAGACGTATGTTCACAACTACAATACACCAGACGAAGCCGACTATGACGTTATGCAAATGATTTCAGATAAAGTAAAACAGAGGAATGCAAACTACCGTTTACACAGATCATAGAGCTATACAGTTTTTACTTTCCGCTAAATTTACACATTACAGATTAAGCAGATGGGAACTTTATTTACAGGAATTTAATTTTACAATTTTTCACATTCCCGGTACACAAAATATTGTAGCAGACACACTATCCCATTCTCTCAGCAACAATCAGCAAGACATCGCAACCAACTTCTTCCAAGCAAATTCTAGCGTCATGTATATTCAACAAGTTGCATTTGAAAATTTCATTCCGTCATCATTACGAGACATAGCACAGGAGCAGAGCAAAGACAACGTATGGAACGAAATCAAACAGCTTTGACAAGGTAGGAATAGTGTTACCATTAGAAACTATTACACTGTACGCAATAACATTCTGTTTCGCCGCTCGCACCCTGACAGCAACAATTGGTTATTATGTATTCCTGACGAGCTTGTTAACAAATTAATTTGGTATACTCATTTAAGTGACCCACATTATGGAGCCAGAAAATGTTATCTTGTAGTCAGACAGAGCTGTTATTTTGTGAACATGTAGAAACGTATTCGACGAGTTTTAGCGTCATGTAAAATCTACCAGAAAGCTAAATCAGACACGACTTCACATATTCCTCCGTTACATCCCATTGTACCTGTTAAATTGAGACATATGGCCGCTGTAGACATTTTTGGTCCTATTCCCAGATCTAATAGAGGTTTATGCTACACCTTTGTCGCTGTTGAACTCACTTCGAAATTTGTAACCTTCACTCCGTTACGCAAAGCTAATGCTAAATCTATTTCGAACGCATTTGTTAAACATTTTTTATTCCATGCAGGGCATGTATTGAAAGTAGTTTCCGACAATGGACCACAATTTCGATCTGCGATATGGACACGTGTGTTACGAGCCAGAAACGTTCTTCCGATCTATATATATATATATATATATATATATATATATATATATATATATATATATATATATATATATATATATATCACGATTCTTCGAACCCTTCTGAACTACTAATGAAAGAAATTGGTAAACTATGTAGAATATACTGCCATAAAAACATATTGATTGGGATCACACACGCTCTCATTCCAGGATGTAATTAACTCCATACTAAATGAATCTGCTATGCTACCTCCGACTGTTATATTGAAAAATGTTGAACTACCTAACAAAATTAAAGAATTAGTATCTTTTCCTACATCTCGTCGAATACGCCACCACGAAATCATTGACATTGCGCTCAACATCAAACGTGCCGCAGAGCGCCGGAGAAGACAGCAAAACAGGTTTGTACACGCCGTGACTTCCCATTGGACAGCAAATATTAGTACGCACGCACTATTTATCCAATAGAGGAAAGAGTAGATGCAGTAAATTTGAGCTGCTATACGCAGGTCCATATAGAATTCGCAGCATTCCTCACCCCAATGTAGTACATGTAGAAACTTTCAGAACCAGAAAAAGCAGGGGCAATCACCATATTTCCAATATTAAACCCTTTATTGAATGAACATAATGATTTCCTCTTGGGTAAAATATTCCGGAGGTAAAATAGTCCCCCATTCGGATCTCCGGGCGGGGACTACTCAGGAGGATGTCGTTATCAGGAGAAAGAAAACTGGCGTTCTACGGATCGGAGCGTGGAATGTCAGATCCCTTAATCGGGCAGGTAGGTTAGAAAATTTAAAAAGGGAAATGGATAGGTGAAAGTTAGATATAGTGGGAATTAGTGAAGTTCGGTGGCAGGAGGAACAAGACTTCTGGTCAGGTGACTACAGGGTTATAAACACAAAATCAAATAGGGGTAATGCAGGAGTAGGTTTAATAATGAATAGGAAAATAGGAATGCGGGTAAGCTACTACAAACAGCATAGTGAACGCATTATTGTGGCCAAGATAGATACGAAGCCCACACCTACTACAGTAGTACAAGTTTATATGCCAACTAGCTCTGCAGATGATGAAGAAATTGAAGAAATGTACGATGAAATAAAAGAAATTATTCAGATAGTGAAGGGAGACGAAAATTTAATAGTAATGGGTGACTGGAATTCGAGTGTAGGAAAAGGGAGAGAAGGAAACATAGTAGGTGAATATGGATTGGGGCTAAGAAATGAAAGAGGAAGCCGCCTAGTAGAATTTTGCACGGAGCACAACTTAATCATAGCTAACACTTGGTTTAAGAATCATGAAAGAAGGTTGTATACGTGGAAGAACCCTGGAGATACTAAAAGGTATCAGATAGATTATATAATGGTAAGACAGAGATTTAGGAACCAGGTTTTAAGTTGTAAGACATTTCCAGGGGCAGATGTGGACTCTGACCACAATCTATTGGTTATGACCTGTAGATTAAAACTGAAGAAACTGCAAAAATGTGGGAAATTAAGGAGATGGGACCTGGATAAACTGAAAGAACCAGAGGTTGTACAGAGTTTCAGGGAGAGCATAAGGGAAAAATTGACAGGAATGGGGGAGAGAAATACAGTAGAAGAAGAATGGATAGCTTTGAGGGATGAACTAGTGAAGGCAGCAGAGGATCAAGTAGGTAAAAAGACGACGGCTAGTAGAAATCCTTGGGTAACAGAAGAAATATTGAATTTAATTGATGAAAGGAGAAAATATAAAAATGCAGTAAATGAAGCAGGCAAAAAGGAATACAAACGTCTGAAAAATGAGATCGACAGGAAGTGCAAAATGGCTAAACAGGGATGGCTAGAGGACAACTGTAAGGATGTAGAAGCTTATCTCACTAGGGGTAAGATAGATACTGCCTACAGGAAAATTAAAGAGACCTTTGGAGAGAAGAGAACTACGTGTATGAATATCAAGAGCTCAGATGGCAGCCCAGTTCTAAGCAAAGAAGGGAAGGCAGAAAGGTGGAAGGAGTATATAGAAGGTTTATACAAGGGCGATGTACTTGAGGACAATATTATGGAAATAGAAGAGGATGTAGATGAAGACGAAATGGGAGATACGATACTGCGTGAAGAGTTTGACAGAGCACTGAAAGACCTGAGTCAAAACAAGGCCCCTGGAGTAGACAACATTCCATTAGAACTACTGACGGCCTTGGGAGAGCCAGTCATGACAAAACTCTACCAGCTGGTGAGCAAGATGTATCAGACAGGCGAAATACCCTCAGACTTCAAGAAGAATATAATAATTCCAATCCCAAAGAAAGCAGGTGCTGACAGATGTGAAAATTACCGAACTATCAGTTTAATAAGCCACGGCTGCAAAATACTAACGCGAATTCTTTACAGACGAATGGAAAAACTGGTAGATGCAGACCTCGGGGAGGATCAGTTTGGATTCCGTCGAAATGTTGGAACACGTGAGGCAATACTGACCTTACGACTTATCTTAGAAGAAAGATTAAGAAAAGGCAAACCTACGTTTCTAGCATTTGTAGACTTAGAGAAAGCTTTTGACAATGTTGACTGGAATACTCTTTTTCAAATTCTAAAGGTGGCAGGGGTAAAATACAGGGAGCGAAAGGCTATTTATAATTTGTACAGAAACCAGATGGCAGTAATAAGAGTCGAGGGGCATGAAAGGGAAGCAGTGGTTGGGAAAGGAGTGAGACAGGGTTGTAGCCTCTCCCCGATGTTATTCAATCTGTATATTGAGCAAGCAGTAAAGGAAACAAAAGAAAAATTTGGAGTAGGTATTAAAATTCATGGAGACGAAGTAAAAACTTTGAGGTTCGCCGATGACATTGTAATTCTGTCAGAGACGGCAAAGGACTTGGAAGAGCAGTTGAACGGAATGGACAGTGTCTTGAAAGGAGGATATAAGATGAACATTAACAAAAGCAAAACGAGGATAATGGAATGTAGTCAAATTAAATCGGGTGATGCTGAGGGAATTAGATTAGGAAATGAGACACTTAAAGTAGTAAAGGAGTTTTGCTATTTAGGAAGTAAAATAACTGATGATGGTCGAAGTAGAGAGGATATAAAATGTAGACTGGCAATGGCAAGGAAAGCGTTTCTGAAGAAGAGAAATTTGTTAACATCGAATATAGATTTATGTATCAGGAAGTCGTTTCTGAAAGTATTTGTTTGGAGTGTAGCCATGTATGGAAGTGAAACATGGACGATAACTAGTTTGGACAGGAAGAGAATAGAAGCTTTCGAAATGTGGTGCTACAGAAGAATACTGAAGATAAGGTGGATAGATCACGTAACCAATGAGGAGGTATTGAATAGGATTGGGGAGAAGAGAAGTTTGTGGCACAACTTGACTAGAAGAAGGGATCGGTTGGTAGGACATGTTTTGAGGCATCAAGGGATCACAAATTTAGCATTGGAGGGCAGCGTGGAGGGTAAAAATCGTAGAGGGAGACCGAGAGATGAGTACACTAAGCAGATTCAGAAGGATGTAGGTTGCAGTAGGTACTGGGAGATGAAGCAGCTTGCGCAGGATAGAGTAGCATGGAGAGCTGCATCAAACCAGTCTCAGGACTGAAGACAACAACAACAACATAATGATTTATCACACTGTAATCCCATTTCCTGATATTTATATGACTACTTATGCAATTATATCATGTGACTACTTACTGATGATGATTATATTTTTTCTTGGCAAATGCCCGGCAAGGTAAGGTTAGCAGGTAGCTTTTCTTGTCGTTATATATCAAACCGTGCACATTTACCATTTTTATTTATATATAATGGTTTTCCTATTGAAGTAGAATTTTTGTCTGTATGTACTATGAAATCTTTAAGATGTAACAAACACCAATTGACTTTAACATTTTTGCCTTATGATATTTCAATATCTTTGCTATTCTACACTTTGTGCTACTACATTATGATACTGTGTATGCATTTTCGCACTTGAAAACTGTCTATGTTTTTGACCTGACACGTTTTCTGTCATGCTATGCTGTATGCTTAGTCATATCACCAGAAACAAGTTTTTAATTAATGAGTATATGATTTAAATGCAAGATATTAATCCATATTCATCGTTTTCAGAAAACAATACGTGTAAATGAAATAAATTAAATAAACCACAGTGGTTTACTATGAAATGGAAATTTCACCATCGGAATGAACGAAAGAAAATGCAATACTGTGTCATGAAGAGTAAATGGATCAGAATTAACAAGCATTAATAGCAGTCTTGACTAATTATTTTTCTTTCAGAATACGAGGCGATTGATGCAGCCTGTCAGACAGAACTACACATGTTAATTTTAGTGATGAAATACCCTAGAAGTTAGAAACTCTATACTGTGGATGGTTGTATGAAGTAAATGGCAATATGAATAATGAAGTGTCTATTTTTTGCAGATGATTACAAATGATGATTAATAGTTGTACAAAGAATATGGTAATATGAATAATGAAGTTTTTCTTTGCAGATGATGATAATGATTAAGTTTATATATTTTCTGTTAGTTAAGAAATGCTATATAGTTATTTAAATATTTGTTGCAGTTGCTGTTGACAGTATGTCTTATGTCGCATAGTATAATGACTGAATGTTTTGGGAATGACAGCTAGAGTACACACATATTAAGTACACGTTTCATTACCTGTTCATTATTTTTCGGCATAATATACATGTTTCCTTTCAGGTCAATAATCCATTTTGTATTTTTTCCAGGAGAAGCTTTTCATGATATTAATATGCTATAAACACGTAGTTATGAAACCTGTTCTAATACTTGCATTTTTTACTCATTTGTGTGTATCATTCATGAATGTGATCACATATACTCTACTTGTTTCATAATCTTACTACAGATGACTCATGATGAATGATGTTATTAATCCTTATTTCCAGCAATAAGTCAAAAGCAAATAGTTTCATGCCCCAGCAATTGACTATCGATCCCAATGCAATGCATTGCTAGCACTAAAAATTTATTATTACCAGTCCCAACTATTACCAGTATACAAATAAATAATGCTACCAGTTTAAGACATATATTTTAATCTGGAATATAATGCAATTTTTTCTGATGTATTGATTCCATTATGTCTATGTGTTAGTGGACTACAGACCTTGAGTTATAGTTACAATGTCTTACATTTTAAATATGTCTTATGTCACTTACATGATATCTTATATAAACACTAGCAGCTTGCTGCTACATGCATAACTATTGTTCTGAATGATGGCTTCCGAATAATGTGTAAAAAATATGCTTTGTAACTGGCCAATGAGTGCCTATAATTACTGCAGTGACAAGAGTTCTTAATAATATTTTGTTATACTCTATAAATTAATACCAATGATTACTATAATGAGATGACCTATGCATAAATGTTATGCCAATAATTACTGTAATTAGATGACTTATGAATAATGTTTGTAATACCCCATACATAGCACATAAACGTTTAGTAACTAGCTAATGAGAGCCAATAATTATTCAAATGGGTTGATACACTAGTGTAATTCTGAATGATGAGTAGTGTAAGACTTAATGCCCTTCACCTTCTGACCTAATTACCAGCAATTATTGCAATATCCTTATTTCCTGTCCATCGTCATGATTATGGAGCACTATATTTGGTTTTGTGCACTGATTCTACGTTGATGTAAGAGTATGGATTCTACCAGAATGTGGTGTTGACATATCAAGCTGTCCACCACCTTGAACGATGGAGATGTAATTTTGGTCCTACTGTTTGGTGTACCTAATGTACTACCAAAATGATAACATTATTAATACAAGATTTCAGTGTCTTGGCTACACTGATAAATACTTCAGGGAAGAGAACTTCAGATTGTCTCACTTGATGTTGTGCTTCTGTAGAAGGATATGGACTTTCAGTGCAGCTACGTGCAATCTACTGTACTACAACCATGATGCTATCCTTCCCATCCCTTTCCTAGTTCTTGTAAAATTTTAAAGACTTTTACAGTGCGTGTGCGGCTTATGTCATTTGTTAGTATATTTTGTACTCACTGCATATACATTTTGTCATTTTTAATATGTTCTCAACTCAGTGAGTGTGCACTCTATTTCATTTCTTAATACATTCTGCACTTATCAATAATGTACATACTCTGTGACTGTAGACTTAGTAACTAAATATATTATATAAAAATTTGTTGCTCATGGCAAGTCCAATTAACTCACCATCGCTGCCAAATTTTTGCCGCCCCAGTAGAGGGTTATGTAAGAGGTCCATGATTAAGGAATTTGTTGCTAGTGCATTCGAGCAAATGTAATTTCGATGGATTGCTCACGCGCTGCAGTAGGAACTGTGTGTTAGTTGTAGTAGTAGTAGCTAGCAGTCGTGTCTGGTGTATCGTGTTGGCTGGGCCGGTCTTGCGGAGCAATTGCGGTGCCTGAGCGTTGTAGTATAAGGTAAAAGCAGCCTCGCGCATATGTAGTATTGTTATATCAAGTCCCATGTAAATGATTTTAAAAAGAAATCTCTTAATAATAATCTTTCTTACAAAAATTAACTTTTGACAATCATTCATCTCAGTTTAAAGAATTTACTAATTTCTCCAATCCATGGTCATCCCGATTATTGCAAAGAAAAATCAGTTGTTTCTTTTTATACATGACAAATCTATCGGCCAGCATTGCACTGGGCTGTGCCAGAAAAATTTCGTGTAGGAGCAGATATATATGCGTTATCCGGCGACCTTATTGAGGTAAGAATTTTCAGTTTATTCAGAATGCGTTTTCAGAGCCATGACGCAGCACTGCTGACGTCCAAAATTTACCAGTTTAAATTCACAGTCAATCATTGAAAGGCTATAATTGAGCCACAATTTTTTATTGAAAGATTAGATACATTTTATTATTGATAGGTTACGCAATTTATTTATTGGGAGGTTACGCTAAATGTCAATGTTATAGTTATATTTTTTACTGGTGGGAGGTTTCGGAAATTTTCTTTTGCGAGGTTCCAATATAAATAGTTTTTTATGTTTTTCATAAGTGACGTAATAACGACTGAAAATAAGTTAGAGAAACTCTCAAAGACAGTAATGACAAAGAAACATTGAAATATAAGTGTGGTGAAAACATTATGTCGTTAAAAGAACCAACGTATTTATATGTACACTGACAGTGTAAAATTATTATTATCATTGTTCTTGTTCGTTTGATGAAGGAGGAGACTTTCTTTTGTCTCGTGTCATGGAAGAAGGTGTAAATCGCCTCATTGGTGATAAAATTTGTAAAGACGCTGCCTATCTGCTCTCGTCTGAGAATGTAACTGTAATTCTGCGGAACATATATTCTAAAATATATGTGTTACCTTTCACTTATCCAAAGAGTCATTTTCCGCTTCCCCATCCTATCATATCAATTGATTATCGGACTGGCCCTTGGCTTGCAGTATTGCTAAGTCAGTGGCGGTTAGACGCGTTTGAAATAACAGTAAATATATATTCATATTACACTGCCGTAATAACCTTAAGAGATGCATATAAATATTATTTATATCTGCAAGATTAAAGTGTACGTAATTAAAAGAATTTTTTTGTTCAGGGAGAGAAAACTAGAGGATTGCTCAAAGTTACTGGCAAAGATTAACTTACTTGGCGGCCTACGGTCGCATTTCCATTCATTACGTAAAAGTTATTAATATCAAATGCAAATTAGTGAACGTGAATGTTTATATCAGCCACTGCCAAAGATATGTTCAAAATAGCCGAGACACAAAAATTTATATCATATGCACCTGTCCTTGTCTGTGACTTGGGAAACGTTATTTAAACGGCAACCACAGGCACACAATGTATCTTTTCGCTTCGTAAGAAGCCAGTTCGCGCTCACGGTTGATTATTGCCCGATCGCAAGCGCAGTGACTACCAAATTCACAGCAATAAAATTTTTTATCGCGATTTCCATAATTTGAAGTGCGAATTTCAGTTCTGTTAATGCGCTACACTCACACAAAATCAAATAAAAGGTACGCAGGGGCTGGTATAAATGGCGCCCAACCTGGTAGCACAATTAAATAATTAAGAGATTAATGCAGTATAAATATGTGTGCACATTCTTATTATGTAAAAATTAATGTTCGTGTTTAATCTTTCATGAAACTACGACTGAGAGATCAACCAGGAGATACTAGTAGCTATACAGCGTTAAAAACCGCACCTGAAAAAAAAGAAAGAGCAACAGTCAAGAACCAGTGAATTTCTCTGAGTATTCGCAGCAACATTAACAGTAGCAGAATCTACCATAGTGTTATTGTTTATGCAGATTTGTTTAAACTGTTCACAACAGTCAGTTTACATTGAAACAAATGTTAAAGTAAATTGTGCACTACTAATAGAATCAGTGCCTACTATTAAGATTTACAGTTTATATATGTGTTCATTTGTGTCTTTTGGGGGAAAAGTGATTGTGTTTTGTGAGTTCAATTTTTCATTGACATGATGAACCGCATAAAGACAAGACAGCAACTTAGGAACGAATCTGGCAGTCAGTCTGACCCCGAAGGGCGAAACCATGTCCAAGAGGAGGCAAGCAATGATAACAGAATAGAATCTAACCCCATGCAGGCAGCAAATCCCATAGATAGTGGTGAACTAGCCACACAGTCGACAATGATTGTCAGTGTGATAGACAGTGGTAGAAGTATAATGCAGGTGTCCAACCCTGACACGGTGACACAGGCTGCTACTCCAGAAGTTACAATTAGCTTGCCGAAAGAAGACATACTAAGTGACTCCTTAAAGAAGTTGGGTAGTCGTTTGTCACAGTTAAGTGCGCAACAAGAGGATAGGCTGTCACTAATTGCTAAACAACAGAAAGACAGGGATGAACATATTGTTCATAGCCTAAATGAAGTGCTCGATAAACGAGAAAAGATTTTAAAAGAAACTCTTGGGACAAAGCTGTTGTTGTTGCGGTCTTCAGTCCTGAGACTGGTTTGATGCAGCTCCCCATGCTACTCTATCCTGTGCAAGCTTCTTCATCACCCAGTATCTACTGCAACCTACATCCTTCTCAATCTGCTTAGTGTATTCATCTTTTGGTCTCCCTCTACGATTTTTACCCTCCACGCTGCCCTCCAATACCAAATTGGTGATCCCTTGATGCCTCAGAACATGTCCTACCAACCGATCCCTTCTTCTGGTCAAGTTGTGCCACAAACTTCTCTTCTCCCCAATCCTATTCAATACGTCCTAATTAGTTATGTCATCTACCTATTTAATCTTCAGCATTCTATAGCACCACATTTCGAAAGCTTCTATTCTCTTCTTGTCCAAACTAGTTATCGTCCATGTTTCACTTCCATACATGGCTACACTCCATACAAATACTTTCAGAAATGACTTCCTGACACTTAAATCTATATTCGATGTTAACAAATTTCTCTTCTTCAGAAACGCTTTCCTTGCTATTGCCAGTCTACATTTTATATCCTCTCTGATTCGACCATCATCAGTTATTTTGCTCCCAAAACAGCAAAACTCCTTTACTACTTTAAGTGTCTCATTTCCTAATCTAATTCCCTCAGCATCACCCGATTTAATTTGACTACATTCCATTATCCTCGTTTTGCTTTTTTTGATGTCCTTTCAAGACACTGTCCATTCAGTTGAACTGCTCTTCCAGGTCCTTTGCTGTCTCTGACAGAATTACAATGTCATCGGCGAACCTAAAACTTTGTATTTCTTCTCCATGGATTTTAATTTCTACTCCGAATTTTTCTTTTGTTTCCTTTACTGCTTGCTCAATATACAGATTGAATAACATCGGGGAGAGACTACAACCCTGTCTTACTCCCTTCCCGACCACTGCTTCCCTTTCATGTCCCTCGACTCTTATAACTGCCACCTGGTTTCTGTGCAAATTGTAAATAGCCTTTCGCTCCCTGTATTTTACCCCTGCCACCTTTAGAATTTGAAAGAGAGTATTCCAGTCAACATTGTCAAATGCTTTCTCTAAGTCTACAAATGCTAGAAACGTAGGTTTGCCTTTCCTTAATCTTCCTTGTAAGATAAGTCGTAAGGTCAGTATTGCCTCACGTGCTCCAGTATTTCTACGGAATCCAAACTGATCTTCCCCGAGGTCGGCTTCTACTAGTTTTTCCATTCGTCTGTAAAGAATTCGCGTTAGTATTTTGCAGCTGTGGCTTATTAAACTGACTGTTCGGTAATTTTCACATCTGTCAACACCTGCTTTCTTTGGGATTGGAATTATTATATTCTTCTTGAAGTCTGAAGACAAAACTAGGCAGCATGAAAACTGATCTAGCATTTGTAAAAGAGCTTTGCGAGGGCATACCCGATACTGTGGGTATAATTGCTGAAGAAGTCAAAAAGTGTAGAGGCACAAGCTTCTTTGGTGAAGAAGGTATCTCATATTACGAAAGACCTTCATAAACTGAAGTTAAATCAAGAAAGACAAATAGAAGAGCACATGACAGTGCAGGCTAAGGAGGTACAAAAACAATTAACCAATCGGTTCAGCGAAACGGACAACGAAATTAAACAGCATGTCACCACTGAAATACAAGATGTAGTTCAGCGTGTAACACTGCAAGCTGCATTTGGTAGCGGAGAATCTGCTACGCAAATGAAGAATGAGTTTAACCATGTCCGTGACGTCATCGATGACGACATTCCGAATTGGAAGGAAGAAACCGATGTCAGATTAAAAACCCTGGAAGAGATGACATTCACACGCAGTGATGTAGATCCGTGTGAGAATAATGGCAGACCTTAGTATGGAAATGCCGTATATTATGAAAAAGAGCCCAGGCAGGAAGAAATAATGTACAGTCCGCCGAAAGATACAATAAATGTTGTAACAGAACCAACGCCAACGTGGTCGGCGATTAAAGAAAGCATAATTAAACATCGGCAATTCCAAACCTTCTGCGCCGATAATGTTCTGCCGAAAATCTGGACAGAACAGCAGAAAACACAGTTTGTAACATCCCATATTGTCGGAGACGCAGCGCTTTGGGCGATGGAAGTCGGCGATAGTTGTGAAACCTTCGAACAATTCGAGAAGATGTTCTTAGGTAAATACTGGAGCACATGTATCCAGGAAAGATTGGGCAAAGACGTGTTCAACCCTGAACCGTACAATTCACGGCAAGGTGCAATGCGCAAGTACGTGGAAAAGTACATGGGCAAAATCCTATATTTGGATCAACCTTTGTCCACGAGAGATGTTTTGCGTATTCTGAAGATGAGATTGCCGACATCCGGACGTGAGAAGTTAGTGAACGTACCGGACGCAGACTTGGAGCAATTTTTATCGATGCTCGATGCCATTAACCTTATACACAAGAACATGCCTCGAACCAATAGCAACACTGATAACCATAATTCACCCAACCATAAAAATGGTAGCAAAAATGGTGGTTACGGTAACGGCAAGGGGAACAAATAGAAGGAAGAATACCACGGCAACGGTAAAGCATCCAGTGTCAATCAAGGTGACCGGAAGCGTCGAAATGATGCGTCAGAAAGCCCTAGCAAACAAAACAATGGCCATAAAACTCATCGATTCAGTGATGATTCGTGGAACGTTAGGCAGAACGGACAACAACAGCAAAATTGAAGGCCGCCTGAGCAAATAAAGGCTCCCAGGCCGCGTAATGTAAACAATAGACCATCGCATAAAGGGCAAGAAAGAAACACTAACGACCAAAGAGGAGCAATAACCTCGAAAGGACAGGTTGTTAAGACCCAAGTGCAAGTGAATCTTCAGATAGGAAATGGAGCTATAGAGTGCACGCTCCTAGTAATAAAGGATTTATTCGTACCTTGCATTATTGGGTGTGACTTCGTCCGCGAAAGGAACAGCGTAATTGACCTTTCGGCTGCAACCTGGACCTTTACTAACGAAGACAAACGGATTCAAGTAGAACTGGTCACAGAACAGAAATCGCATGGCAAATACTGTCATACTGTTAAAGTATATGAGACCCATCGTCCTCTACTTTGAAGGCAGTAAACATAGTTGTTATGTCACAAATTCAATATCCCGTGGCTCTGAAGCAGGAACGATCAGTGAACAAATTCAATCACAAGTAATGGAATCGGAATGCCTGAATGACCTGCAACAACAGCCGTTACAAAAGCTAATGAATAAGTATGCGGATGTATTTTCAGAAAAACCAGGTAATATTCGCAATTTTATTTATGATATGGAGGTGTAGCCTCATCAGACATATTGTTGAGCAAATTATTCCGTTCCTTGCGGAAAAAGAAGCTGAATATAGAAAGCAGAAATACTATAAGAGTGTTGGAAAGGTGATCAAGTATGAAGTAAAAAACCTAGTTTTACTCCGCAATCATCCGAAAGCATAGGAACTAAAGAAATTAAGTAAAAATGGCAAATCCTGCACACAGGACCATTTAGAATAGCACACATTCCGCACGAGGGATGCTATTTGTTACAAGGTACGAGGACAGGAAAGATGAAAGGCTGCTTTACTTATAAAGACTTAAAGAAATATGTAGAATATGAAAACCTGTGTTCTGAATGTAAATTTCTTTCATATTATTTTCCATGTACGTTTTTCTATGTTTTAGTGTGTAAGGTCAAGCATTCCTAGAAGCCCAGGGGGCTGTACTTTAATGTACATTTGTAAATAGTTATGTTTCATTATATATTGTTTTTACGTAATACTCAAGTGATGTTTCATTGAGAATTGCCTGGGATCAGTCACGTAAGAGAAGTTCTTATCAGCTTAAACTTTGCTCACGGAGACTTTCGCAAATAAAGACATTTGCTTACTTAACTGCAGTTGTCACTTAGGTGGCAGAAATCGTAAATAGTTGGGGAGATAAAAGTTAACTTCTTTCAACCTAATGATTTTCAAGTAAATATTAAGATCAGTATGATTTTGCACAGAAGTTCGTTGTCTTCTATACTTATTTTGTACTTAGTCATACCATATTACACACATGTACACCATGATATATTCTGGTACACATTCCCTGATTAAATATAAAGTTGATCTCGGTTCGCGAGTGACGTTGAACTGTCACTATAAAGCCGCTTAGGCAGAGTTTCCGTTCGTTCGATAGGATACCCACGCGAAAATCACCAGTGTCCTTCAGTAGCACATATATATGGAAACCACTGTAATACTGACAAATACTTGATGTAAAGTCGAGCCAGTAGCCTTTGCTTAGATCCGGATGATCAATTGATCATGATGGGATGTAATGACACATTCCGACGCAGAGACATCCAATACCTTAAAGGCTGCTACAAAGATTAAATTGAGAGGCATGTAGATTACAATCTTTGTAATGTTCACATTGGATTTTCTTTTGTTTCATATTCCAAGAAGGAGCTAAGGGACACTTTCGATTGTTGCCTTGTGGAGGATGGACGTAATTTTTGGAGTGTGCGGAAAGGCAGCCATTTAGTTAGTAATTATGGATTGTGCGTCTAGCAGAGCAAGTCTTATTGTGTTGTGAATCAAAAATAGTGAGAAGTATCTAAGTTTTACGAGAATTATTTAAAGCTACGTAGCATTGTATTCCTTGGTTTCCACGGTCTTCGTGAAGTGAACCGATGTCGACTCAGGAAAGTACACACGGTCAACAAAGAGAACATCGATGGCGACTAATGAACTAATACTGTGGCACATGGACGAATTTAACGTCTCCGGTGAGAACTCTGAATAAATCATGGCTGTTGATATACTTTTCGGGATGTGAGGTCGTGGTCCAAGAACTTTTTCTGCTCCTTACGTTTCGTCCAGGACTGCGCTGGACTTCCTCGGAGGCGCTGCTCCGCTGAGTCTTGCCGACTGACTGGTCGAGTGTCTGAGAGCGACTTATATATTGTGAGAAAGGGGGGCGTGGTTCAGGTGACACGTGATGAGCAGTGATAATCCATAGCAAAGATAAGGTTGACTATCGATTACCACCTTGTCAAGATAAAAATTGTTAGCAATTTTGTAGAGCCACTGTCCATATATCGCTGAGTTTCATAGCCTCCTCTTTCCTATTAAAATTATCGTGATGTTTATAAATTTCAATAGCTTCTCTGTATAGGCGTGAATAGTAATTTAACGTTGTAGATAAAACTTCGGTATCCGAAAACTTCACTTGGTGGTTTCCTGGTTGAAGAGCATGTTCCTCTACAGCTGATTTTTCTATTTTTCCAAGTCGACAAAGGCTTTTATGCTCTTTCAGTCGCGTATTTACGCTTCTTTTGGTAGTACCAATATAAACTTTCCCACAGGTACATGGAATTTTATACACACCACATGCCGACAGAGGAGGGCGTTTATCCTTCACAGATCGTAGTACTTGACTTATTTTCTTTGTTGGTTTAAAGACCGGTGTTATGTCATGTTTTCGTAAAATCTTACCGATCCGATCCGTTACTTTTTTAATAAAAGGGAGAACTACTGTATTTTTCTGTCGTTGTGGTTCATTCTTATCTTTTGGTCTTCTGTTCCTTGGACGCAAAATTCTATTTATCTCTTTTTTTGAGTAGCCGTTTTTTACGAAAGCCTGCTTCAGATGTTTCACTTCAGCACCCAAATGTTCAGGTGTACATATCCGTTGCGCTCGATCGACAAGACTTCTCTGTTACATGACGCACATGGAAAATGACGAATGAGGTGAAACAATATTAACTGTATAAACGGATGGCACAATAACCAGAAGGAACAAGGACAAGGATTTACATAACTAACGTAATCGTGAGCGACGCAGCTCAGCCGGAATTAAGGTAGGAAAGCGCAAACGCATGCAGTGGCTGCACCTTGACTTAGCTCCACTTAAAGCTGAACCTTTTCCTTTCCATATTAAAATCCTGGTAGTGTTTTTGACAACACACAATTACACTTTGATAATTACTTTTTTATGTTCAACAGTCGCAGAATTAGAAGACGTAGTGCGCCATATTGTAAATTTCCGACGTGCAACAAATAATAACCGCGACATATTTTTATTAATGCAACTTCGAGAGAATTTAAAGATTTAGATTAACAGTAAAGTACAGATAAAAATAATATCTTCACAATGGAATCGGAGAATTTTAATTTGACAACTGTTCATGGACACGTCACCGATTCTGACAATAGTGACGTAAATGATGACGCAATTAGTTTTTCAGCACCACATAATGTAGAAGTAAATACAATTCAATTGCACTCCACAGGGATTAACAATAACGAACCACTTGCAAATGAAACCTTGTACACAGTCGATGAAGCATCGATTACCAGATCAGATGAAAATATTTCGCGTGAAATCAGTGAACCTAGCGCGGTTTCGATTCAATCAGATCGTGGTAGAGACACAAAGATTCGAAACAATGGCATAAATACAAACACACAATTTAAAAATATGCACAAACATTTTGATCAACGCTTAAATAAACTCACCAACAAAATCGATCAAAAGATTGAAGACAAAGTCATTAATACAGTCAATAGTGCATACAAAGTATTGGCAAATGACTTAGAAAAGAAATTGTCAGATCTTACAAACAAACGGGAACAGGAACTGTCAGAAATAGTAGAAACACACAATCAAACACAAACCGTACAAAAAGAAATACATGAAAAAGTACAGGCTATTCAATTAAATTTAACAAGAGAATCCGCATGTGAAGAAATACCTCACCAAGTTAATAAAGTTAACGAAGAAGTCGGTCTTCTGAAGCAGGAGACTGGACATATCAACGCGGACATTATCAAAATAAATGAAACTTTAGAAATTGGTAATGTAAATGAATCAATAACTGACTGGGAAACAAAACTGTTTGAAAAATTAGGTAATAAAATCAAAGTAGCCGAGGGCAGAATACGTAAGAAAATTGTTGGTAGACTGAATGTTTCAAATTACTTGCCTACGTCAAGCAACAGGCAGCGCGTCACTTATTCGCCCGTGCCAGATTACGATGTCAATAACGCAGAACATCACGCCGCCAGTCCGGCGTATGTGCACGCACCGGCGCAGGCAAACAATGGCGTAAGAGCATTTTAAAATGTCTAACCAAGAAACTGGACTGAGGCACAGAAGATTATTTATGTAGTAGGCTTCACACAAGGCGACGCACATTTGTGGGCCACAGACATGGCTGAACAGTGCGCCACCAACAAACAATTTGGCTTTCTTGGAGAAATATTGGTCTGCTGGGGTCCAAGAAAGACTGCGACGTGAGGTATTCAACCCACAACCGTTCAACCTAATAAACGGCGGGTTGAGAAAGTATTTCGAAAAGTATTTAAATAAGACGCGCTATTGGAAGAATCCAATACAGCACGTAGATCTTCTCAAAATTCTGAAAAACAGACTACCCGCGAACTTAACGCGAAAAATTGGTAACCATACCAGAGAACGACCTTGAATACTTTCTTTCTGTGCTTGACTCAATTGATATAATATATGAAGAAGAGCCGATCATAAGTAATCGGAATGAACACTCCCTAACCAATCAAAACACCGGTAACGGGAATCATTTTAATGGCAATGGACAAAACCAGCACAGTTGGAATCCGTATGCGACAAGGCCAAATAATGGAAACTGGAATTACGGAAATCGGAGGAATTCGGCGCCACAGAGACGTGAAGACCGAAGATATAGTACAGATTACGGTCCACGCCGGTATGGAAATGATAGAAATCACGCGAATGATTGGTCAGGTCCCCGTTATGAAGGGCAGCATACAAATGAAAATTACATTAGGCATAGTAATAGGAATGACCGACTAAGGAGAAATAGCGACTGCCAGTCACAAGAAAATGTTGCACGCAGCGGTCCGGAAACGAATTGGCGACAGAATAACCACTCAGTACACTTCGTAGAGGTAACGGACAGTAATGAAGCAACGCCGTTGTCTCCCGCGGTAAACAACAATCGGTTGCAATGAGCCCCCACCGGCCGACCGATTTGACAACAGGGGGCACAAACAAGCACACATTACATCTTAAACAATTATTTTTAAAATATGATCAGGATACTACCGTAGAAGATGATCTATGTGAAGAAGAGATGAAAGCACCGGACAAGGTAAGTGACCTCGTGCAGGCTGTAATAACAGCAAAGATAGGAACTATAATTACCAACGTAATTTTAGATACAGACGCATCTACGAATATTATTTCTAATTGTTTATTTAAAGAAGTTTCGAAAGCATTAAAAGTACCAGTGTCGCCAACGGAAAATTGTAAAATCTTGACAGCTGTAGGTAACAAGGCAAAAAGGCATTAAACAAAAAGTGGCAGTTGTTGTATGATGGCCCTTTCATTATAATAGACAAACCTCACCCAGGATGTTTTCTGTTATGTAACACACGAACGGG
This sequence comes from Schistocerca gregaria, assembly GCF_023897955.1. Classification (NCBI taxonomy): domain Eukaryota; kingdom Metazoa; phylum Arthropoda; class Insecta; order Orthoptera; family Acrididae; genus Schistocerca; species Schistocerca gregaria. The sequence goes on from NC_064923.1 coordinate 608,364,089, forward strand.
CAAGGTGAAAGGGTTATACCCCCACAAGGATTAAGGTTTGTAAATATCAGCATAAGTACACCAAAATACTGACACACACTCAGTAATACCAAAGAATCCACAGTGCCATGAAAATGAGACAATAAAAATGAAGTTTGTAAGTAAAAGACCCCTAAACCTATCACTTGCAAGGTCGACTACTGTATCCTGTCAACCAAATAAAATTTTCTAGTGACAGTATACAGTAGGGGGGCAGTTGTAATGACACATTCCGACGCAGAGACATACAATTCCTTAAGGGCCGCGCCAAAGATTAAATTGAGAGGCATGTAGATTATAATCTTTGTAATGTTCACATTGGATTTTCTTTTGTTTCATATTCCAAGAAGGAGCTAAGGGACACTTTCGATTGTTGCCTTGTGGAGGATGGACGTAATTTTTGGAGTGTGCGGAAAGGCAGCCATATAGTTAGTAATTACGGTTTGTGCGTCTAGCAGAGCAAGTCTTATTGTGTTGTGAATCAAAAATAGTGAGAAGTATCGAAGTTTTACGAGAATTATTTAAAGCTACGTAGCATTGTATTCCTTGGTTTCCACCGTCTTCGTGAAGTGAACCGATGCCGACTCAGGAAAGTACACACGGTCAACAAAGAGAAGAACATCGATGGCATGGTCAATCCTGTGTTGCGAAAGTAATTACAATCGTAAGGATCATTCGCAGCACACACTCCATACAGTAGATGCCCAGTCACACATAATTGTTTTATGATTGGACGGTATCAAGTTCCAGTCAAGATCCAGAACACACCAAAATTCGAGATACAGAATACCAGAATATTGCTTCTCCAGCAACCTTACAGGTGACGCCATAATGGACGCAGAGTGTGGACATACTGTGAATGTGTGCCAGAAATTCAGCATCCCCACTTTAGGAGAGTATGCACTGCTTTACATAGACACAAACTTACGCTTTTACGCTTGCTTGCAGACGTTTTCGAAAAATTCCAGAGTTCTTGCATGACCACATTTTCCATGGAGACTGCCTTTTATTACATAGCACCTGTGTTGTCTTGGGACCCTAGGCACAAGGAAACAAAGGGCAGCATGGAACTGTTGACCTATGCTGACGTGCTTCTTTTGTTTGAGCGAGCGATCCATGACCTGGGGGGACTTAGTCAACATGTCCTTGGGCATACCAAGGCAAATAAACCACATGTCGGTGAGAGGTTCAATGGATCCCTTGATTTGAGTTACATTGTGTACTCGGGTGTCAATAACCTATACGAGCACACCATCCAACATTCACTGCTGATTGGCGAGTTTCAATGGAATCAGATGGAAAAATCGAGGGTATAGCAGACGGTTCTGATGTGGGGTATGTGGTGAAGGCGGAACTCATACACGCTATTAGTTTGCATGTTACACATGCCATTTTGCCTCTATGTCCAAAGCAACTAGTCCCACCAGGAGGCTCCAGCACAAACCTTACGGCAACACTGTGGAATAAGCGGAGGTTCATTATTCGCTGTTGTAATCTCCAGCAGTGTCTCAGCTTGGGGATGAGACTGGTTAGAATCATCCAGGCTATTTCCTTCAAGCAGTCCCCTGGTTTAAGGAGTATATTGATTTGAGTACGATGCTGAGGGTTTCTGCAATGTGTGAATTTGAGAAAGATTTTTTAAACTAATGAATAACTCAACTTTCGGCAAAACAATGGATAATTTAAGAAAACATCGTGAAATTTTGATTAGAACCAATGGGATTGGCGTTATAGCATAAGAAAATGCATTGTACAACCATATTTTAAACACGTCACAATATTCAATGAGAACTTCGTTCCTGTGGAGCAGAGTTCACGAAACCTATCTATGAGGGGATGTGCACACTAGACCTATTCAAACTCCAAATGTACCACTTTCATTACGAGTTTGTGAAAACTCGTTTAGCAAATCTTTAATCACTTTATATGGATGCAGATAGTTTCATCTGTTGGGTGAAGAATTGCAATCCGTATGAAGTAATGAAGTACCACAGTAAAGAATTCAACATGTCCTCATACACAGCCAACAATCCTTAAGAGCTTGCTCTACAGAACAACAAAGTTATTGACCTCGTGAAAGACGAGGTAAATGCATTGGTGATTGTAGAATTTGTAGGTCTGTGATAGAAAATGTATGTGTATCTGACATTGGAAGGTGCCTCTCAGAGGCAGGCTAAGACTGTGCATTGTGTGGCATTGACAGCTCTCTCGATAGAAAAATATTTGTAGTGTCTGTACAGTGATGTTCACTGTGCTCCACCACAGCTGCAGACTCTGGCGGTGCAAACTAGTATTCGATCAAGACGATATAGAGTGTACACTGTGCTGCAATATAAAATCAGCCTATCACTTTATGATGAAAAAGAGTCATTTGTGAGGCTGGGATTGAAACTCTGCCATAGTCACACTATTCACTTGTTGAGAGAGACAGAAGAACACTGTGTGTAAATGCTACAGAAGAGCAGTAATTGCGTGTGTCTGTGTGTGTGTGTGTGTGTGTGTGTGTGTGTGTGTGTGTGTGTTCTAAGTATTAATTCATTTATTTATGTGCATCATGTGGGTGAGGAATGTGCATTGCCCATGTGTATGTGTGTGTGTGTGTGTGTGTGTGTATCTTGTAAAAAAAAATCTGCACACCATGCCCATCCACAAGAATTGTAAAACATCTGCCTACCATGTGCATCAACAAAAATTGCACTTGTAAAAAGATATCTATGCACCATGATCATTGACAAAAACAAATTGTGTCAGGAACACATCTCGTACATCAAATGTAAATAGCATCCTTTTTTATGTTTTGCCTGCTGCTAGCCATCCATATCTGCTTAGTTGGTAAGTGTAGATGTAAGTATATGCAAAGTCCACAGGCCATCAGAATTGTTGTTGTACAGCAACCAGGTAACTGCTACTATTTGGACTGTAGTAGTGTAAGAAAATAGGTACATCCATAAGTACATCCACAATAGTTTTTAGTATAGGTTTATATATCTGAAAACACAAATATTTCAACCGTTGTTGTTTTATGTTGTTGTGTAGGAAAAAGTATCTCTGTATTGAATATTACAACCAAATTGTTCCTCAAGAACCACATTTTATCTCAAGATTGAAATTATATATTTGAGAACTGAATAAATTAATAAGTTCTTTACCATACATCTTTGTCGTTGTTATTTACAAAAGAAACCTACCCTAATTGCAAAGTAAAGTTGTAAAGTTGTGGTAAGATCTTACAGGACCAAACTGCTTAGGTCATGGGTCCCTAAGCTTACACACCACTTAATCTAACTTATACAATCCTACGCTGTGGACAACACACACAAACACACCCATGACCAAGGGAGGACTCGAACCTCCGATGGTGGGAGAGGCGCCGAGGATGACAAGACGCCTCAGATCGCACGGCTACCCCACGTGGCTTCTAATTGTATATGCAAAGGATGTGTAAGGCACAAATGATATGAAGGTGGAGTTTAACATGTAAGATAACAAAATACAGGGCGAGTCACCTAACGTTACCACTGGATATATTTCGTAAACCACATCAAATACTGACGAACCGATTCCACAGACCGTACGTGAGGAGAGGGGATAGTGTAATTGTTTAATAGAAACCATACAAAAATACACATTAGTATGTTTTTTAACACAAACCTACGTTTTTTTTAAATGGAACCACGTTAGGTTTGTTAGCACATGTGAACATATAAACAAATACGTAATCAGTGCCGTTTGCTGCACTGTAAAATGTTAATTACACACGGAGATATTGTAACCTAAAGTTGACGCTTGAAACCTCCGACGTTCAGTTGCGTGTTGTAACAAACACGGCCCACGGTCGACGAGCAGCATCTGCAGGGACATGTTTACGATGACGACCGTGTTTACGAGTGTGGCTGTAGTGCACTGTTGTGGTTTGGTCTAGCTGTCGCAGTGTCCGCATGTAGCGCTTCGTGCTATTGTTACTCTGCATTCGTCTCCGCACGCAGACCAACTGTAGTACACCGTGTTACCAGACGTCTGTGATAGTGTAGTGTTGTAGGAACTGTGACCATGGTGTATTCCAACTCTGAAAAGGAGGAGATGATACTCACCTATGGCGAGTGTGGACGAAATGTAGCTGAAGCCTGCAGGGTGTATGCAGAACGGTACCCGGACAGAGAGCATCCAATGTGCTGCACATTGCAAAACATCTACCTCCAACTGTATGCAACAGGTATGGTCGTAGCACGGAAAGGGGTCCGTAATAGGCCCGTCACAGGAGAAGCGGGTGCAGTTGGTGTGTTAGCTGCTGTTGCCATGGCCGGCTGCGGTGGTCTAGCGGTTCAGGCGCTCAGTCCGGAACCGCGGGACTCCTACGGTCGCAGGTTCGAATCCTGCCTCGGGCATGGATGTGTGTCATGTCCTTAGGTTAGTTAGGTTTAAGTAGTTCTAAGTTCTAGGGGACTGATGACCACAGACGTTAAGTCCCATAGTGCTCAGAGCCATTTGAACCATTTTTTTGCTGTTGCCATGAACCCACACATGAGTACACGGGACATTGCGAGAGCCGGTGGGCTGAGTCAAAGTAGTATCATGCGCATACTGCATCGTCACCGCTTTCACCCTTTTCATGTGTCGTCGCTACGTCAGCAATTACATAGTGATGACTTTAATCATCGAGTGCGATTCTGTCAATGGGCATTAACAGATAATGTGTTGCAGTTCTACCTCTTTACCGATGAAGCGGGTTTCACAAACCATGGGGCAGTGAACTACAGAACATGCATTACTGGTCTGTGGACAATCCTCGCTGGCTCATACAGGTAGAGCGACAGCGACCGTGGACTGTAAATGTATGGTGTGGAATCATTGGCGACCACCTCATTGGTCCTCACTTCATTGCAGGGGCCCAAACAGCTGCAACATACATCGCGTTTCTACAGAATGATCTGCCAACGTTGCTCGAAAATGTCCCACTGGAAACGCGTCGACGTATGTGGTATCAGCATGATGGTGCACCTGCACATTCCGCAATCAACACTAGGCTGACCCTTGACAGGATGTTCGACAGGCGTTTCATAGGACGTGGAGGACACATAAATTGGCCAGCCCGTTCTCCTCATCTTACATCTCTGCACTTCTTTCTGTGGGGTACGTTAAAGGAGAATGTGTACCGTGATGTGCCTACAACCGCAGAGGATATGAAACAACTTATTGCGGCAACAACACAGAAAAGCACAATTTGAAGAGCAAAATAAGAAAACACATTAACATAGCACTGAAAATAATATCTAGTTAATTGCAAGCGAAGCTGCGAAATACTTGGTGCAAATCTACATGCATGCCACAACTGTTTTACTGTACAACAATGAAAGACTGCAACTACAAAGGAAATTCTCTCTATGATTACGCGCTAGCAATTAACAAAAGCTACACTAATTACACAAACTACAAGAAAACAATCAGAAGATTCCAGTGAAGTATCCTCGGCTAAGGGTCGACATATGAAACGTCCCCTTTGAAAAATTATTACACGACTGTGCTTAAACTGACACACAATAGTTTTTAGCGCAACGGAATCTGACTTTCAATAATCCCTACAAGAGAATGGCCCTGACTAACATTAACCTATATGTTTCACAAATTACTTACCTCACAAAAATCTTCGTTACTCGAACGACTGCAATACAGCGAGCGCCACTACTGCCAGCTAACTAAAAGATTCAAACTACGGAAGTCACTAACTACTGATAGGCACAGTTAGCAAATGAAAGATTTTAATAGAGAACAAACAATGTACTTAACTTTATAGTCATAATATATATATACATCAGTTAATGACACCAATTCTTACAAATTTCAAAACTCCGCCATCTCTCTACCCACGTCCACCACTGCTGGCGGCTCATCTCCAACTGCGCAACGCTACGCGCTGTTAACATCCAGCTGCCGCTGCCCAACACTACAATGGCAGACAACAATGCAAACCAGCCACAGACTGCGCACAGCACAGCCAGTGATTTTTCATACTGAGCGCTATGTGGCGTTACAAATAAGAAAACCTAAACAGCCTACTTACACAATGTATCCGTGTGATCTTCTGCTGGCGTTTGAAGCAGCTGATGGTATCCAGGAGGTCGAATAATCTAAGCAATGCCACCATATCTTTACAGATTTACCAGGATCCTCCTAGTAAAGTGCTTGGTAGGAATTTTTTAACCACTTTTCACTCCTTTGTGCTTTAGTACATTTTACATCCTTGAAACACCACGGCGATGCAATGTTTGCTGAGAATGTGTCTATTATTCCGGTATCCTCTGTGTATGCTTTGAATGCAACGTCTGTAAATTTGCAATAAAGTTCCCACCTTGATACCATTGTGAAATTCTCCAGGTATGGCTCAGCACCTGTTCATTTATACAGCTCTCTGCACATCACCAGTGAGTGGGTAATAGTTCATCACACAGTATTGTCGAAATAGAACATAAGCTGGAGTTTGTTCAGGGAAATTTGCCAAAGATTCAAATTCATTTCGTACATTTATAGGCCTCAATTTAACTACCTCGGTCTGTTGTGAGCAGCCTGTTTAGATGATAGACGCCAGCTCCATGAATTTCCGTGGTCTAAGTAGACATCCTTCCTCTTGATAGTAAGAATCACAGAACGCTGCATACATGTGAAATGTTCGACTGTATACATTTTCATTCCACGTCAGGTATAAATTATCACACAGGTAGAGTACAGAGCTCTGGTAGACTCCGGCATTAGTGTACCCACGATCACGAAATTTGGTGGAATCATTTGCCATATTCCCTCTTCTGTTGATCAGGAACGTAAGTATGGTGAACCTTGGCGTCTCTAGTTGAGTGGAGTTTTTAATTGACCATGTCTGTCTGGTTGCAGTTGGAAGCACTGGGTATTCACAAAGCTCTAGTGAATGGAAAGATAACGATAGAAACATACCAACATTCAGAACTTTTAAAAGCTTCAAACGTTGCTCATGTGATACAGTGATGTGTTCACTTTCCACGTTATTTTATTGATGGTGATGCCGTAATCCTCTTGAGCTTTTTGAATGTTTGAGTCGTTATCCGTTGAACTCCATATGAGAATAAGTTCCTGTTCAGCATTCTGAATAATTCGCCGCACATCCTCAAAGTATCCCATAAGCAGTTTTAAAGGTATACAATCAGTAAATCTCTTGCATTCTTCTGGAGTTCTATCCACTGGCTTGTGTATGAACCATCCAGCATTTTCTATATCGTTAAAATCAGAGGGAGAAGCAGAGATAAGCGTTTTAAGAGTTATTGGTATTCCTGCAATGGGTGTACGGTCAATCTCGACCACGTTAAGTTCATATCGTATCTCATGAACCAGGAACGCCAAAGGTAATATTCAATGCCCTTTTTGTAAATGATCCCTCAAGATATATGAAACTCTTGAATGAGAGGGTTAAAGCACTATTGTGTAGGATGACAATCTGAATTTCATCGATCTTGTTGAATATGGTTGATGCCTAATGTTTATGTGAGAAGCATTCCAGGCGTATAATACGGTCGTCACAGTCCATTGGGCTAGCTGTACTGAATGACGATACTGAGTGATTTGAGACCCACCGATTCAAGAAACGAGTACTTTTGCACATGGTATCACGTTGCAGTTCTGCCATGAAGTGCTGTGCTGTGCATTGTGCATGTTGGTTTTATACCATACGTAAATTTCTGTCTTCCTTCGCAGTACCGGGACTCAGCTATCCTTGAGTGGTTGAAGAACCCGACCGAAGCTTCCGGTCTGCTTCCGACAGCAGCTGGCTGGTTGAAGGGCGCCATCGCTGCTTCCAAGTCTCTGCACATTCGAGGTCACTGCTGGTTCTGCTTTAGATTTAGCCACAGAATGATTTCCTCGCCACGAAAGTCGACAAGGTGATTATTCTGGTCCACAACACGCAGCTCCAGATAGTCCAGTGCTTGAACTGTTATTGGGAGGTAATTGGTATTTGTAGGAGTCTCAACGACCTTATACCCTGTTCCCAATGATGGGAAGATCTGTAAATTTTATGTATCAGTCTATTGTTGAGATAAGGGTTTGTTGCAATGTTACACTGAACATGGATTGTACTGAGAGGAAGTATATCCACCGACTGGTCGAATGGTTAAAATTTATTAGAATCCTTCTACAAAACCTGTCCTTTTGTCTAACTTAATAGCCGTCCTACTGTACCCTTCTGGTTGAAGTCAATCGTTGACCCGTTGTCTTTATTTCAGATCTAAGTGTACTGATGTTTGCACGTAGTGCGATCCCTTCTCCAGAACATTTTAAAACTTCGTTTAAATGGTAAATATCGTTAGCAGCGCGTCCTATTTCCAGAATTTCTTTTCCATCATTAATTCGCAGATGGAGCTTATTGTTAGCCTCTGTGATATTCGAAATGCTGTTGTATGTCTCCAGTTCAATCAGCGCATTGCTTAAATCAATCGGTGGGAAGCAACTGTCCCGTGATACTGACGATCGTACTTTTGAAGTCAGAGTATGAAACATTGCATCTGAACCTTAACTGACGGGTGGATGCTTAACGCCTTTCCTTATTTATACGTTGCTGCTTAAACCTTAGGAGAAGGATAATGTACTGATGCCCACATAAGTAGATAATAAAGTCTTGGTAGCTGAGAGACCTGTGAGGGCTGGAATGCAAATTCTAGAACATACGTCTTCTGTCACTGGAGTACTGTTATGACTTTCCCGGTGCCTGCAGATCTCCAAATGGTCGATATAGTAGACGTTATTTATATTTCACTTAACATTTGCCTCCCAGTGGGTTCCTGCCCCCCGCCCCCCCCCCCCCCCCCCCCCAGAAATATCTAAATTTACAATTCCACGTTCTCCAGATTTCCACATAGTCTTCAGTAACGTATCCCGCATAAACATAACGTGGAATGCTAACTTTTTTCCTATCAAAATTGAGCACATCTGTATTTGTAAGCAGTTTGTCTGGTAGGATAGCTAATGGCCTTTCATTTTATTTATGAAAAGACCTCGTCCTTTGTTGTACGGTTTCAAGTATAGTCCTTTTACAGTGGCTGCTACTTCCGTCATGTCTTCTTTCTTCATCTAGCTGCTCCTCGAAGTTCTTCAGTGTTATGGCAACAGCCGCAGCACCGCCAGCCAGCGAACCAATCGCTGAGAGTCCTGTGAGGGATGGAATGAGGAAGGGAATAACTTCGCCTGATATGTTGGGTATCGGCAAAACCTGGGCTGCCTTAACCAGTCGATTACGATTCAGGGCACTTTCAGTTGCATACATCGCTGCCAGAATACAATTTTTAAACATCCCTGCCGCGGCTTCTTCTTCATCGTTGTCTTCTCCTTCTTCTTGTACTTCAGTGCATGACTTTCAGCATTCATAACTTGCTTGGAATTCATATCTAAGCTCAACTTAATTTTATCACACATCTTTTTATTATCTACAAATACTGCAGTGTGCTACCCTATATCAAAATTCTTAGTCATACGTATTGCCTTCGCTTTATCAATAAAATTCTATCTGCAGCATCGCGTCCAGGGAGATTTTTATGTTTTGCGTATGCAATGTCATGTTCCAAAGAAGCCTCGTCGAGCCGGTTAAGTCCACGTCCCTTAGCATCACAATCCAAATGTTTCTGATGATTTGTACCACGTCCACAACACTTAAACCCCGGAATGTGCAAACCGACTGGAAGTTTGTCGAAAATACCACCTCCTGTAGCGTGTCTCTATCATGCATAATGTGCTACTATGCTGATTGTGTTCTGTGCATCCAGTTATACAATAAATCGTGTGCAGCAATCCAGCTGTTTTGCGTTGCACGAAAACCAAGAAATTTAACAAAAGCCCTATTTCCTCGACGTCTTGTGACGCGCTCGGTGAGAAACGCGCAATTCTGAGCTCTTCTGCATTCTCTCTGTAAAACTACACTGAAATTTCAGTGCCACTGCTATTCTTTAAGATCTAAGTCCTGGGATTTGCTCTCTGCACCACGGAAAGCTTGAATATCTGACTCGACAGTTTGGGAGGTATGACCTCTCAAATACTGTCTTGTGTTTTGAGATATATACCAAATCACCCACATTAAGTTTCTGTTTATGTGGATCCACCATCTTAATACAATAGTAGACCATATCCACTAGTCCATTATTATGAACATCGATTGATTTTATTTTTATTATACAATGTTTGGTTCGTTTATAATGTACTTATTTCTAGGAGGATATCTGTCCATTTGTATGAGCCACAAAGAATAAAACGTATCCACATTTGACTTTTCATTGTTCTGTTCAGACTTTCCACGATACTCGCCTTCAGGTGAGTGAATGTTGAGTAGTAATGTATTCTATAACGCTGTATCACTGACTTGAAGTACTTATTGGTAATCTCTCCACCATGATCTGTTTTCATAGGATTAGTGATGGTCTGGGCATCGATTATTTCCTGCCTCCAAGAAACGTTCAAATACCTCCACAACCTCTCTCCTCATTTTTGTTTCAACAGATAATGTCCAAGCAAATTGGGCGTATGTGTAAATAACCATTAAAATTTATTTGAATCCATTATGCTCAGGCCCCCGGAGTAGACAACATTCCATTAGAACTACTGACGGCCTTGGGAGAGCCAGTCATGACAAAACTCTACCAGCTGGTGAGCAAGATATATGAGACAGGCGAAATAAGCTCAGACTTCAAGAAGAATATAATAATTCCAATCCCAAAGAAAGCAGGTGCTGACAGATGTGAAAATTACCGAAATATCAGTTTAATAAGTCACAGCTGCAAAATACTAACGCGAATTCTTTACAGACGAATGGAAAAACTGGTAGATGCGGACCTCAGGGAGGATCAGTTTGGATTCCGTAGAAATGTTGGAACACGTGAGGCAATACTGACCTTACGACTTATCTTAGAAGAAAGATTAAGAAAAGGCAAACCTACGTTTCTAGCATTTGTAGACTTAGAGAAATCTTTTGACAATGTTGACTGGAATACACTTTTTCAGATTCTAAAGGGGGCAGGGGTAAAAAACAGGGAGCGAAAGGCTATTTACAATTTGTACAGAAACCAGATGGCAGTCATAAGAGTCGAGGGGCATGAAAGGGAAGCAGTGGTTGGGAAAGGAGTGAGACAGGGTTGTAGCGTCTCCCCGATGTTATTCAATCTGTATATTGAGCAAGCAGTAAAAGAAACAAAAGAAAAATTTGGAGTAGGTATTATAATTCATGGAGAAGAAGTAAAAACTTTGAGGTTCGCCGATGACATTGTAATTCTGTCAGAGACGGCAAAGGACTTGGAAGAGCAGTTGAACGGAATGGATAGTGTCTTGAAAGGAGGATATAAGATGAACATCAACAAAAGCAAAACGAGGATAATGTAATGTAGTCAAATTAAATCGGGTGATGCTGAGGGAATTAGATTAGGAAATGAGACACTTAAAGTAGTAAAGGAGTTTTGCTATTTAGGAAGTAAAATAACTGATGATGGTCGAAGTAGAGAGGATATAAAATGTAGACTGGCAATGGCAAGGAAAGCGTTTCTGAAGAAGAGAAATTTGTTAACATCGAATATAGATTTATGTATCAGGAAGTCGTTTCTGAAAGTATTTGTTTGGAGTGTAGCCATGTATGGAAGTGAAACATGGACGATAACTAGTTTCGTCAAGAAGAGAATAGAAGCTTTCGAAATGTGGTGCTACAGAAGAATACTGAAGTTAAGGTGGATAGATCACGTAACTAATGAGGAGGTATTGAATAGGATTGGGGAGAACAGAAGTTTGTGGCACAACTTGACTTGAAGAAGGGATCGGTTGGTAGGACATGTTTTGAGGCATCAAGGGATCACAAATTTAGCATTGGAGGGCAGCGTGGAGGGTAAAAATCGTAGAGGGAGACCGAGAGATGAGTACACTAAGCAGATTCAGAAGGATGTAGGTTGCAGTAGGTACTGGGAGATGAAGCAGCTTGCACAGGATAGAGTAGCATGGAGAGCTGCATCAAACCAGTCTCAGGACTGAAGACAACAACAACAACATGCTCATATGAGTATTCCCCCATATCTTCAAGATCAGCCTGCCACAAGTCATCCAAATATTTAGTCATAACGTGCCTATGAGGGTACGTTTTGTGTACTGGTTTGCGAAGTTCTCGAACTATCATCTCCACACTCATTCGGTTATACCTTCTTCTCTAAGTTCTGAAATTATTGTGACAACCTCATTCGAATCAGTGGAACTGCCCATAGCAGCCGACGCCGACGTCCACATAAGTAGTTATTACATTCTTGGTAGCGATGAAAATTTCAGAACATACCTCTTCTGTCAGTGGAGTATTGTTATAATTTTTCTGGTGGCCAGATATCTCCAAATAGTAGACGTTTCCCATGTTTCTCTTAGCGTACACCTCTCACTGGGTTCCGGGTTCCCCAGCAAATCTAAATATCCACAGTGAGGGGTCTGATTCTGACTCATGGATCGACCTCCAGATCTCACCATGAGTGTCACATCTCCATACAATGATGTTATACGTAGTGTCAGGCGAACCACATGAAATATCCAGAGATGAAGAATACTCAGAGGTTATCTGTTGGTTGATGTAGGGTTTTGCACAACATGGTTCATCCCATTCCAACTCTGTAAACTGTACTTTAAGACTTCTTAATGCATTTTCAATCTATAACACAACAGGCCAGTCACTATCCATTAACGTTTCTACACTAATATTTAATAGCTTTGAAATGAGAGCTGTTAAATTGTAACTTGAAGTGAAAAACAATAGAGCACTGAGAGGCAATGGCACCACATCAGCACTCTGTCCTTGCAGTAACACCAGAATATTCTCAGATGGTACGTATGTTGGAGACCAGTAATGACCTGCACCATGTGGTTTACAGCCCCAGCACAGTTTTTCTGAGTGTTGGGGAATGGCTGGGTGTCTTCATCAATGACCTGGATGGATAATATCGGCTCATTTTCCTGCTCCAACACAATGATCAGGTGCGCTACCGGATCCCATGGTGCTGCTTGAAGCAAAGCAAGCGCTGTATCATGTATAAGATACAGAGGCGAGCGAGTGCACGGGACTTACCCTAGTTCACTGCTAGTAGCGTCACGTCATCGTAACGCGCCTGCATATAGTATTGCACCACATTTAACATAAAAGTAAAAATTAAGATTTGTGTGTAAAACTTTGTTAAAGTATAGTTCTATGTAATAATGTTTCAGGTAACAAATCTTAATGTTATAAAATTAGTAGTTTACGTAAAATTCACGTTTTGAAAGAAAAATAGGAGGCGCTAAATAATGACGCTAGGAAGCCAAAATTTGGTGAGAAGGTGCAGTAAGAAGTCATTAATGAGTGGTGCTGGTTTCCAAAACCATAAAACTAAAATTGACTCCAGAATCCGCGTTTTTCGGAAAAATCAGAGGCGCGAAATAATAGAGCTACAATATTGAAAATTAGTAGGATGCTTCAGTTCACCCTAATAATAATAATGGAAATACCACAATCAGTTACCTCTTCTAGTTTTTTAGTAATTTAGTAAAAACTACTTTTGTGAGTAAAATGTACATAAGCATTATAGATTAAGTCCTTTAAATTTTAATGATAAAACAAATTCTTTAAGACCAATGATCAGATAGGACAATTAACAAAGCTACACCAAGTTTTAGTCTTGGAGCATTAATTTTTTTTTTAAAATTATTGCGAACTATTAATAGAGCACCGTTAGTTAGAGCAATGAACTATTCGGGAGGAACTTGCTGTAGAAGTCGCCTCTGAACTATTAAACGATTGGCTGAATTAACAATATTTAATGTCTTTAGCATTTTCAGAAGTTTCGAGTAATTTGTGTGAGCCTTTAAGATAATAAAATCTTGTTTGGAACTTTAAATTTTATTGAAGCAGCCCTAATCCCGTGAAGAACTATGGATATTTTTCGTTTAGCTGGGCTGTACAGGAATGTGGCCGTGCAGACTGGGAACTAAGGTCAGTAAGTTTCCCTTCGCTTTCTGACTGGCCACCAAATTAGTTGCCAGGCTCGCGTGATTTAAGGTGGCAATGTTCAACTTTCATTCAACATTAAATAACGACTTCTTCGCCGTCCCACATATGTTGCATCGGCAATAGTCTGTTACGTGAAATGAACATTCAAACAACTCATTCGACAACTTCTTCGCCGCCCCACATATGGTGCTTATCGGCAGGGAAAACTGAATTAAAAGCAAATAAAAGTGCTCGATGTGTGAAAGCGATTGGTATAAATTAACGAACTCGGTAGGCAATAACAGGACACTGAATTGAACTAGTGTGGGAACAGTGTTACCAGTAAAGGCGGGTGTAGTGTATAAACAATAAGTGTCTACCGCTGTACGTTGGTTAGTGACGATGGTGAGGAAGGCGACGATGCTGGATCGCGGCTGCCGACGGCGCTGAGACTAAAGGAAGACGGTGCGTCATCGCGGAGCTGCGCTGATCTGCGAGACAGCTGCCGGCTGCGCCGAGCGGTCAACGGTGCCTTGCTGCCCCCCCCCCCCCCCCCCCCTGGAGCTATTGCAGTAGGCGATTCCTGTGGCGGTACTCGACGCTACAGCTGCTGCTGCTGCCTTCAATACGTCGCGACGCGTCGCATCACGATTGCTGGTACACCGCGACGACATCATTCGTCGAAATCAAGCATTTAAGTTAAGTCAAAGACTTTTAAAATATTTATTAACTGCTGCTAACAAACTAAAAGATATGGAAAGTAGTGTACATTTCAGAAGGGAACCGGTCTCTGACCAAGAATCCTCAGGATCAGGAATTGAGTTTAATGAGGATGGTTCCATTAATCCCTCAAATATTGAACTAGAACGTAATTTGTCACCAGTAAATTATGACTTTAATTTAAATGAGAGTGCAGGGATGCAATCAATAAGTGAAATAGAAGTCAAAAGGGAGCCAGTAGAGTTGCTAACTTTGTCAGGTAGTGAAACTGAGCTCAATATATCTCCAGCTCAGTCAAGTCAAGAGATACAAAGTATCAAGGTAGAAGCTCCGGATTGGATGCAAATACTGTTTGCCAAACTCGAATCAAACCAAAATAAAATTGAGGCTAAAATTGAAAATAGTAATAAAGAACTAAAAGAAGAACTGCAATCAAAATGGAATAGTTTGAATTATAAGATAGATGCTATTCATCATGACATTCAAGTAAAAGTAGGGCAACAGTTAACTAAAATGCATAGTACTTTCAAATGTGAAATAGATCAAATTCAAAAAAATTATCAAGAGGCAGATGAACTTTTGGAAGTGAGGTTGTCCGAAAGATTGAGCAACGAGTCCAAACTTTGCTCTGACAAAGTTAAAGAGGTACAAATTAAAGTAGATACTTGTCAGAAAAACATTGAGAAAGTAAAAGAAACCTGTACCGAAATTCGTGGTGCAGTGGAACAAAGATGTTCCGCCAGGATAGAAGCAGTAGAGTCACAAGTAGAGGAATTAAATACTAACATTGCTAACCTAGAAAATAGAGTAACCTCTGTTAATTCTAGTCATTCTACTGTACAGCATGTGACTTCAGTTGACGCCGCTTTTATAGGGTGTCGACAGTTTTTGCGCTTTGATCCTGATAAGTACATTCACCCTCTTGAATTTTGGAATGACTTTGAGGATGTTCTCCCCAACACTTGGTCAGAAAGAGAAAAAATTTCATTTATAAGAAGTCATTTGTCAGGTGATGCTTTGCGATGGTCAGCGGATGTAATGATCAAATGTAAAACTTTATCTGAATTTAAGTCTGCATTTCTCAACGAATACTGGTCACATAACAAACAAAATGATGTGTTAAGGGAATTCTGGAGTGGTAAGAAGTTTTTCCCAGGGCGTGAATCAGTAAAGGATTTCGCTAGGAAGTGGGTTTCAAGACTGTCACATTTGACAGAAAAGATGAAGCCAGATATGATCATTATGGGTTTAGAAGGTAAGCTGCCGTGGTACTGGCAGAAGAGGATCATTTCCGCCCCTAGAGATAATATAGACAAATTTATTGAATATCTGGAAAGAGTGGAAAGAGTAGCTGCTGCTGAGGAGCAGGTGCAGCAGAATAACAAATCTTCTAACAATCACGTACAAAATAATGGAAACGTGAACGTTAGAAATATGGAAGTTAGGCACACCAAAACAAACTATCGAAACCAAAGCCGTGGCAGAGGAAGAGGGGGTAGATACTCACCACGCTTTCGTAACAACTACTATGACGAAAGTGGAGAAGTAAATACTATGCCATTAAGACAAGAAGGGAGTCATGATGCTACTATATCTAGTGGTGTCACAGATGAACACAACAGGCCGCGTGTGGGAAACTAAATCCCGTCTATGAGGAAACTGGCGCTCACCAGGCGGTAACAGTAACACAGCCAGTAACGGAAACACAGACAATCAGCCAACATACACAGACAGACAACATGGATGACGAAATAAATACAGATAATACCAGTGATGTGTTAAGCCACTCTCACAAAATAGTGGATAGTATTTTGGATACACTAGAAAAATGGGTCAAGGAAGAACAGGAACTCAAGGTAGATAATGGGGAAGAAATAGATAATGGGTTTGAGTCTGATGGGAATAATGATGAAGTAAAAGCTTACATCTTCGATGAAAATGGCAATCTAAAAGCTGAAGTAGAAGTAGCAGAAGTAGAATCAGTACTGCAAAACTTTAGAGAGGAGGAAATGATGAATGAAGGGGGTAGAAATAGTAACGAGGTGAAAGAATCTAGTAGCTGTGTAAACGTGCCACAAATGGTTGAAGGTGACGACATTCTTATGAACAGCAATATTGCGCAGGGACGCAGTTGCTCAGAGGTAGAGGATAGTTTGGCTGATGTGCAGCAAACAAAAGTAGAAAAAGTCGTCAGATGCTTCGATTTAAAGTTAGTGGACAGATTAGAGAAAGCAGCTAAGATTATAGAGCATGATGAGCCCCAGGAGGTAAATGTAAATGTAATTGCAACTGATCAGAATTACTTTAGCTGGAAGAACATAGAACGAGATTTATTAGACGAGGTGTGTGAGCAACCTGTTCAATGTAAAATAACTCACCCTGTTATCAAAGTAAACATATCAGGAGTCACTGTGCGTTGTCTGCTTGACAGTGGCAGTGAAGCAAGTGCTTTATCACAAACATTTTTTGACACCATACCCAATAAAGAGAAGTTAACAGTTATGAAAGTAAGTGGCTTAAAGATTATAGGTGCTACTGGAAAAGTCTCTAGACCAGTTCAACACGAAGCTTTGATACCCATTGGTATAAATGACGTAGTAATAGATCATCCTTGTTTGATTGTGCTAGGCTTAAGTGTTGATATGTTGATTGGTACTGATTTCTTATCAAAGTACCAGGGAAAGATCAATTTTGATCAGAACAACTTAATTTTAACTTTACCTGACTCTAAAGTGATAAGAGAGTCTTTTATAGGAAGTCATATAGGCGGTAGTAATGAAACTTGGGAACTGCCTATTAGAGTAATAAAGAATAAAGGATTGGATCTAAAGGAATTTAAAATTAACAGTAATTAATTACTGTAGGGAGTCTGCCACTCTTTGGCGGATACACGGTTTGGCGTACCGTGCAGTCCCAGCTGGGTGAAACTTTATTTCCTTTTCAAGTTTCATTCCCTTCTTCTGGTCTATCATAACAGGTAAGAATCACATATGTCTTCATGTTGTATATATGCTATTAGGTTTTAAGTATTCTTAGTAAGGATCTACCTAGTGAATGGCAAAACAAAAGTCTGAGTACCAATAAGAGGCAAACATGGCTAAAATAAATAAATTAAAATATTTCATGTAATTGTAAAGGGTTAGAAACTACAACTAAGAGAGACACTTTGCAGTATACGAAGTACGGTATGAATATGAATAATCCATGAGATTATGCAGAAGGTAGTATGTTGCTAGAAATAAGGTTGTCTGAAGGAAAACAGCGTAAGAAGGTAATGCTCATAGAGGCAAGCAATGGCGTTTTAGAATTAAATAAATGGAGATGTGTGGAAGTGGTGTGAGGATCGCACCAAATATATAGAAACAAGACGTCAATAGGCTGACAAAAGGAAAAGGGAGAAAGAAGTGGAGAAATGAAGTATTTTGAATCTGGAAGAAAAGGGAGAAAATGAATAAGGTGAAGAAGTGAAGTAAGTAAATTGAAGTAAATGATGTAGGATTAAAGAATAATTCCCTCACGTCTCGTGAAATGGTGAAAAACGCTAAATCTTGCTTGAGGCAAATAAATAGTTAAACAGACAACAGAAACACACAAATATTGGAAAATGCAGAAATTTAGAATCGGTATACTGAAAATAACTAATTTCTTTAGTAATTCATACAATAAAGCAAAGTGCTGGTCAGCAAATGACTTCTTTGATGAACTAATCCATACGATAATTAAGCCAGAGTACATTAAAACTAAAAGGTTACTCAATTTTCTAAGCTGAAGCAAGATCTTAATATATTAATTTGCTAAAAGAATTTTCACTATTTAGGAACCTAAAAGATTATTTATGAAAGAAGAAAGTAGGAGCTATTGTATCAGATACGACTTAGTGCTAAATGTCTTTCTGACAACTTCACAATTAGTAAAATAGTGCCAGAATATAAACTATAAAATGTACTTTGTCCTACCTTAGATATAAGTTGAAAACAGAAACTTAGACTGTATTGTCTGTTTCTCAGGGACATGCAGGCTGCATGAATGACTGACAACAAGCGGTAGGGAGATTGGAAGTAGAGACGCAAACCACAGTGAATACAATTTCCTCCCACAATTTTGTCAATCAGTGAAATTAAATGAGTGTTACAATAGGACACCCACCACAGTGCCGAGTATTATAGTAAAAGAAAAATGTGAGTGCGTTGCAGTGATAAAAGTCGTGTGTATTTTCTTTTTCAGGAAGAGACTGATTTTAAAGAAAAAAAAATAACTATTTTGTAACCATTGAAAAATTTATATTTCCATGTAAATGTATGTAAATAATTTGTGAATGTCTTCTGTACTAGGTTTTCTATGTGTATATGAGTATGGTTATTTTGTGTATGTAGTAATAAGGAATTTCCTAAGAAGAAGCAACTTAAGTTGAAAGAGGTATACTAAAGTAATCCATCGCTTGTTTGTTCTTTTAGAAATTTAATTTTGTTCAAAAATAGATTTTCACGAAAATTAAAAAGGGGGTGATGAAGCAAAGCAAGCGCTGTATCATGTATAAGATACAGAGGCGAGCGAGTGCACGGGACTTACCCTAGTTCACTGCTAGTAGCGTCACGTCATCGTAACGCGCCTGCATATAGTATTGCACCACATTTAACATAAAAGTAAAAATTAAGATTTGTGTGTAAAACTTTGTTAAAGTATAGTTCTATGTAATAATGTTTCAGGTAACAAATCTTAATGTTATAAAATTAGTAGTTTACGTAAAATTCACGTTTTGAAAGAAAAATAGGAGGCGCTAAATAATGACGCTAGGAAGCCAAAATTTGGTGAGAAGGTGCAGTAAGAAGTCATTAATGAGTGGTGCTGGTTTCCAAAACCATAAAACTAAAATTGACTCCAGAATCCGCGTTTTTCGGAAAAATCAGAGGCGCGAAATAATAGAGCTACAATATTGAAAATTGGTAGGATGCTTCAGTTCACCCTAATAATAATAATGGAAATACCACAATCAGTTACCTCTTCTAGTTTTTTAGTAATTTAGTAAAAACTACTTTTGTGAGTAAAATGTACATAAGCATTATAGATTAAGTACTTTAAATTTTAATGATAAAACAAATTCTTTAAGACCAATGATCAGATAGGACAATTAACAAAGCTACACCAAGTTTTAGTCTTGGAGCATTAATTTTTTTTTAACATTATTGCGAACTATTAATAGAGCACCGTTAGTTAGAGTAATGAACTATTCGGGAGGAACTTGCTGTAGAAGTCGCCTCTGAACTATTAAACGATTGGCTGAATTAACAATATTTAATGTCTTTAGCATTTTCAGAAGTTTCGAGTAATTTGTGTGAGCCTTTAAGATAATAAAATCTTGTTTGGAACTTTAAATTTTATTGAAGCAGCCCTAATCCCGTGAAGAACTATGGATATTTTTCGTTTAGCTGGGCTGTACAGGAATGTGGCCGTGCAGACTGGGAACTAAGGTCAGTAAGTTTCCCTTCGCTTTCTGACTGGCCACCAAATTAGTTGCCAGGCTCGCGTGATTTAAGGTGGCAATGTTCAACTTTCATTCAACATTAAATAACGACTTCTTCGCCGTCCCACATATGTTGCATCGGCAATAGTCTGTTACGTGAAATGAACATTCAAACAACTCATTCGACAACTTCTTCGCCGCCCCACATGCTGTCACTGCTGGCCCCAAGATGCCAGAGATCACTGCAGGTCCCAATGAGATGGTGGTGGCTGCTGCTAGTCCAGACATGCTGGAGGTCTTTGCCAGTCCAGACACATTGACAGCTGCTGAACAAAGGGGAAGAAACAATATATATCTACAGCCAAAGACATGGAGTTGAACTAAGAAATGGGACTGAGAGGAGGAACCACAACATGCAGTAATAT
Source organism: Schistocerca gregaria (assembly GCF_023897955.1). Classification (NCBI taxonomy): domain Eukaryota; kingdom Metazoa; phylum Arthropoda; class Insecta; order Orthoptera; family Acrididae; genus Schistocerca; species Schistocerca gregaria. The sequence continues at coordinate 608,384,694 of NC_064923.1, forward strand.
TACTAAAGACATATAATGATTGTTTACTTTTATGTTTTGTGTGCAATGCAGAGGCAGATGAGGATCTTGGCTGCTGTTGATGCTTCATCTTTCTTCCTCTGACTAACTGTGACTGAGAGCACGTCTGTGCTATAGCCCCTTGACATCACTATCACATAACCAGATGTGGTGTTCCCACTTTCCTATTGGTTCCCACGAACTTTCAGGTGGAGGAAGGGGTGAACGCTTTGTTATTGTTGGTTCCTGAAGGAATTTTTGAGGGAGAAAAATCCCATTTCAAACACCCTTTGTGACAATTCTGTGAATTAGATCAGTTGAAGCCTGTACATCAAGGCAAACACTTCTGGTTCATTCTTTCTGGGGTAATGGGACAGAACAGTTATCTCCTACACTATGGATTGACAGGCCATTTCAAAAAACACAAATGTCTCCAACTCTCTATGAGTTGCAAAATGGATCTTCAGCCCATCCGATTGCATCGCCATTACTTCCTGAAAAGTATTAACCCTATGCTCAGTTATTATCGCCTCCTTCAATCCATCATGTCGTGTAGGAGGCTATGGAGGAAGCTATGGGCATAGTCCTCAGTTTCGTGCTTACACGTAATGCACCTATTAGTCTCCTCAACATCTCAATTGAACACATTATGACAGTACCTTCCCAGGAGGACAGTAAATTGTAAGACACTGCAGCTCCATTGTTTCAAACTGAGCTGAAATGTACAGCAAAATGCACACTATACCATCTCTCATTGTTTTCATCATAACATGAGCACTCCACAGAGAGTCATTTCTGTCTGACAGCTCAACACAGACCAATTTACAGGTGAGAGCCAACTGGAACACTTTTGCCATCTGGTAGCACCTGCCCCTGCTGGCATCTGTGGCATGCAGATATGTACACCCAATGCCCAGACAACAGCCATATGTGCAGCCAGACAGTGGTTAATAGAAAACATTTCATTCAATTGTTTTGCGCTTATAGTTATGTCATGGGAAGTGGTGGTAAAGATGATCTCTTTCTGCAGATTGGGGGGGGGGGGGGGTGGGTGAGTGTCTCCTGGAAACTGATTAAATAAAGAGTATGCATCAATACACAATTATTGACATCAGTTTGAATTTTTGAGAGCCTTCCTCTCCAGCAAAGACTGAATCTTTTATCCGCCGGTTTCCAAATGGTGCAGGGAGGGGAAAATGGGACATGGGAGGGCTGGGAGATTTCCGAGAGGGGAGGGGCCAATTAGTTTGACAGCTTAATTAATCAGCCAGCTAATTTAATGTCAAAAGTGTGGTAGTACTGGCGAGGGGTAGGGGTATTGGGGATTTCCCAGAGGTGTGGGTGATGAGAAGGAACAGGAGGAGGGGAACATAGTGTGGGGTTTCTCAGAAGGATATATTTCCCCAAGACGTTATAAATCAATTAGCCTAACAGTAGTTTAAGGGAAGGAGGACATGGACAATTTGCCTATGAATGTGCACTTGCCCTTGAATCTATGCAACCCACACAAGAGGCTCAGAACTCCATTTAGCCTACTACTGTAGTTTCTATTGCACATAGTCCCTATCTGTTAAGCAATACCATGGAGACAGGGAGTAATTATAAAATATAATCTGTAATAGCAGTTATGTAGATAAGGAATGACCTGTGCCATAAATCATCAGTCAGACATTTATTACAGGTTGGCTTTAAAACTCCAACATCAACTGTAGTTGCAGACTGAATTATGAGGATTTTGTGTGGAGATTTTCATCAAATGACGGATATTACTGTACGTTCGTTCCATTCAGAATGGGTTTTTGTCACCAATATTAGTATACCAGGTCTGATGGTGTAGTGGTAATGGATGTCTGTAGGAACCAAGAAGAAGTGGGATTGAATCCCACTCGCACCTGAGGCTATAAAAACTTTTCAGTCCTCAGTTTATCTAACCCAGCCTCTTGATGGTGTGCAGAACCAACACGTGATTTGTATTCCAATCTCTTAACTTAGGTAGATTAGTGGCATGGAAGTAACCAAATTGGCATCTAATTGGTGATCATAGAGCTGCACGCTACTCTAATTAACATCATTATGAGGTTTGACTATGAAACTTATTGATATACTCTTGTATTCGTTGTGGTATGAAAGCAAATACCTTCCGAATCTCTTCTTAAGGAATTTCTTGCTGTGCCTGAAACACTTGCTGTGTCACTTCATGAAGATCGCTGACTGGTGTTGGTAAAGAGAGTATATGTCTTCCCATCACACATCAGAGCTTCTCCATAGGTCAGAAATAAGGGGACCATGCAGGCCAATCAACGATCAGTCCATTCGTCTGAGTGTTTGGAATGTGAACTATAGTGCGACATTTGTGTCATGCTCCTGGAAAATGCTAATTGGTACCTGTGTAATGTAGGGTAATTTTTGTCACATACTGGCGAGCATTCAGCTTCTCTTGAACCAGTACCATATCAGTTCTGCTGTCGTATCCAACAGATCCTATAGCTTGATTCCAGAAGTTGGTGAGGTGTGGGTCTGGTGAGAAGCTGCTTCCTGTGCCTTTTTAGGGGGACTGCTGAGGGCATTTTGGTGTATTTCTGACAGCCATGAACAGAAGCGAGTCTCATCGCTGAAGATCAGAGAATTGCACCTAATATCTCAGTTGACTTTTATTTTACAACATGTAAGTCTGTGCTGGTTGAAATATTGTGTCAGCAGTAAATTAACCAAGATAATTCAACCTAATTTCTTGTAATACGTTGCCAAAGTTTGTGGTGGCACTCTGCCTCTAAACTCTTCCCTGATTTCAGCTGTTGTTATCCACCATTTAACCAACCCTACGATTTTTTTGCGATGCATTCCTTCTAAACGGACCTGTGCCTATTTTTCTTCCCGCACTCCTGCCCTAAGTCCATCTCATCAGCAGTCTTTCTGCAGTCACTGCCGTACAGCAAGCAATGTGTGATTTGTTGGTTTGATGTTCCCACATCCCTCATCCCAATGATTTGACCTTCCTCAAAGTCCCCTGGGCACAGTTTCTTGTGCTCTCCAACTCCATAATTTCAGGAACGTTATATACGCCAAAAACCCACCATACACTCACAACTTTTTTATCTCTAGGAATGGCTCTTATCCCTACAAAAAATAAATTCTCATAAGGATGAACGTTCATTCAGAGCATATCACCGATTTTGAAATTCTATAGCGATAGTTTAATAGCGTCCTCAAAGTTTTTCGTGGAGCAACACCTTTCATTGATTTGGTGTATAATTGTAAATGCTGTTCATTAGGTTCGTTTGAAACGAACTGTCAGTCACCGCATTGTCGTTTTATTGGAATTGTGACTGTTGGTGCCCACTGTGAGGCGATATCCATTGATTACGCACAGTCAATCAAGAAGAACAAGCGTGTTCAAGGTGAAATACTGTGAAGGTTTTGTTAGAAACGCTCATTGGTTAAAGCTGTCCAAGCCGCTAGACAAGCTCGATGTAGGACGTTTGAATGATCGACTTTTTGCTCGTAATTACGAATCTGGTGGCGACGACTGTTGCTTCTTCACCACTTCTCCCTTTGTTTACATGTCGGTATTATTCTGCAACTTCAAATCGGGCCTCGCATTTTGTGAACCTTAACTACTAGACTGAAGTAAATACTGATGCAAAATACAGGTGCTGTTCAGTAAAAAACAGTTTGTTCAACTTTTCCGTGTCTCCATTCATTCTGAAATTAAATTATCATTATTGCTGTAAATTACATATAATTATTAAAGTTAAATTTAAAAGATTGGAAACAAGGCCAATGTACCAGCATAAAAAGAACCTTTTTAAGAAAATGTTCCACGCTGCAGTACACTCAACTGCTTGTTGAAATTGTATTGCATGAAACAATTTGATACTGCCTGCATAATAATGACTGAGCTGTCACGTGGTTTGTAGTCATTATATGCTATTATACACTACTGGCCATTAAAATTGCTACACCACGAAAATGACGTGCTACAGACGCGAAATTTAATCGACAGAAAGAAAATGCTGTGATATGCAAATAATTAAGTTTTCAGAGCATTCACACAAGATTGGCGCCGGTGGCGACACCTACAACGTGCTGACATGAGGAAAGTTTCCATCCGATTTCTTATTCACAAACAGCAGTTGACCAGCGTTGCCTGGTGAAACATTGTTGTGATGCCTCGTGTAAGGACGAGAAGTGCGTATCATCACGTTTCCGACTTTGATGAAGGTCGGAGTGTAGCCTATCGCGATAGCGGTTTATCGTATCGTGACATTGCTGCTCGCGTTGGTCGAGATCCAATGACTGTTAGCAGAATATGGAATCGGTGCGTTCAGGAGGGTAATACGGAACACCGTGCTGGATCCCAACGGCCTCGTATCACTAGCAGTCGAGATGACAGGCATCTTATCTGCATGGCTGAAACGGATCGTGCAGCCACGTCTCGATCCCTGAGTCAACAGATGGAGACGTTTGCAAGACAACAACCATCTGTACGAACAGTTCGACGACATTTGCTGCAGCATGGACGATCAGCTCGGAGACCATGTCTGCGGTTACCCTTTGCGCTGCATCACAGATAGGAGCGCCTGCAATGGTGTACTCAACGACGAACCTGGGTGCACGAATGGCAAAACGTCATTTTTTCGGATGAATCCAGGTTCTGTTTACAGCATCATGATTGTCGCATTTGTGTTTGGCGACATTGCGGTGAACGCACTTTGAAAGCATGTATTCGTCATCACCATACTGGCGTATCACCCGGCGTGATGGTATAGGGTGGCATTGGTCACCTCTTGTCCGCATTCACGGCACTCTGAACAGTGGACGTTACAATTCAGATGTGTTACGACCCCTGGCTCTGCCCTTCATTCGATCCCTGCGAAACCCTACATTTTAGCAGGATAATGCACGACCGCATGTTGCAGGTCTTTTACGGGCCTTTCTGGCCAGCACATTCTCCAAATCTCTCAACAACTGAAAACGTCTGGTCAATGGTGGCAGAGCAATTGGCTCGTCACAATACGCCAGTCACTACTCCTGATGGACTGTGGTATCTTGTTGAAGCTGCATGGGCAGCTGTACCTGTACACACCATCCTAGCTCTGTTTGACTCAGTTCCCACGCGTATAAAGGCCGTTATTACGACCAGAGGTGGTTGTTCTGGGTAGTGATTTCTGTCCAATGAATGCCCGTTTATAATCTGCAATTTTAATGGCCAGTAGTGTATATACGTACGACTTTGTTGATACTATTCTCTGAGTGAATGCGTTTCTTCTCCATCCATTCTCAGCTTTCGTGGTTTTACTGCATCGTGTGAAATCATTTACTGCTGATTAGAGTTGTTTTACTTGCGCAGTGCTTTACTATTTTGAATCAGTTGTATTCTATTTTCTGACAAAATGTTTCTCGAATGTTTCAAAATAAATTCGTATTTATTTTGTCGGATAATTCACTCTTGTTTTATTATATTTGTTTACATAATGTGCTGGCCTGGATGGCCGAGTGGTTCTAGGCGCTACAATCTGGAACCGCGTGACCGCTAGTGTCGCAGGTTCGAATTCTGCCTCGGGCATGGATGTGTGTGATGTCCTTAGGTTAGTTCGCTTTAAATAGTTCCAAGATCTAGGAGACTGATGACCTCAGAAGTTAGGTCCCATAGTGCTCAGAGCCATTTTTGAAATACCTTTATATCTGTCTCGAAATAATTAAACTTCATTACTATATCAATATTAAAGTTATCTTTCAACTTCGTTAGACCTTTTTTATTCATTTACTGGTTCTTTAACAAAACACTTATTTAAACACCATCCTAACATAGCTAGGTCTGCAAATAATTATTATTAACACAAATTTTAATTTTTCATTTCTGGGCACTCGGATTGCACAATGTTTGGAAAGGACCCTGTCTAGGTTAATTGTGAGGATAATTAAATGATGGGAAAGTTCCGGTAAAATTCAGGTTATTATTGCACAGTTCGCTCTCTGATCCATACGAATACAGTACTAAAAGTTTCAACCTGCTTGTATCGATGCGGTGGTTGGCGGGCGGCAAGGTGGCGAGGCACAGAGCACACATAAAACCACAGCTATGGCTCTTGACGTATCGGCACTTTTATTCTTCTTAGCGTCGCAATACTTTCCCATTTAGTTCCTATGGAATTTTGCCCTGCTGTGTGGGCGTTGGAACGGTATACCCGAGACTCAGTGAAACTACGTCTTCCAGGAGAGCCTCCTCGCTCCAGAAGGTGTTGCTTAAACCAGTGCCAAACTCCAACAACTACTGAGCCCGTTGTGCCATGCAGTACATAAAGTCCTCTTTAACAATTACTTGGTTAATCTGGGTCGCAATTTTTAACCTATCGCACTTGAAACAAAATAATAGGCCTACTTAACCGTGATTAATTTCAAAGTGTGTCTCCGCTCTGTAGAATTTATTTTGTAGACAAGTTCGTGGCGTCCACATCTCGTAGTAGACAGAAACAGGCATTTTGTGTGTGACATTCAGATTACTTAGTGTGACACGAGGCTACTGACTGATGACAGTAATGAGGGGCAGTGCTGCCTCATGCAGCCAGCCAAGCTTGACAAGGCTCTGCATTCACCTACGGTACAGGCCTCACAGCGTGTGGCACTGGAGAAAGACCTGGGATTGGCTGCCGGCTGGCTCATGCTATTCGACCTGCTGCAGCAACATTCAAAAGATAATTTGGTCCACTTATGAATCACACTTACATTCTGCTACTAGTGTGGACGTAAGTGTCATCATCTGTCACACTTGAACAGCCTGAGGTAGTAAAAGCCATGTGTACATATTCGCAGTTTCCGATCTGGCAGATATTTTAAAATGTGGACGGATGGCCCCCTAGAATATGGCACACTAAAACAACCTGTTTTAGATGGAATGACGATACCTACACATGTGTGTTGAGAAGCATGCATTATAGTACACTAGTGCTCCCATTGTGCGTACATGGTATCACAAAAACATCGCACTTACGCAATATGAGTATATTCTTAGAGAGAAAGATTATCTGCAATTTGTATAGGCAAGGATATTGATCTAAGAGTCTAAAGACGCGAAAAAGAGGTCGTAATTGTGAAGGAGGAGAAAATATGGTTATTACTCAATTTGTAGATTGAAGAAGCAGTGAAGAAAGCTAAGGAGGGATCTGCAAAACGAATTCGTGTTGAGGGAGAAGAAATCAAAGCTTTAATGTTTGCTGATGATACTGAAATTATATGATAGAGGGCAAGGAACTTGGACGATCAGTTAAGCGAAATGGATAGTTTCTTTAAATAAAGATCAAATACAGTAAAACAAGAGTAAAGGAATGTAGTCGAGTTATATTACGAAATGATACACAACAAGTAGATGACGCGTTATGCTATTTCGGGAGCAAAATAAATAAATAATATATAAAACGCAGACTTGCAACATCAAGGAAAAAATATCTGAAAACGGGGAACACGTACACAACGAATGTAACTCTTAACTGAGAGAAGTACTTTCTGAAAGTATTTACCTTGCATGTTGACCTATATGCAAAAACATGGACGAGAAATGATATAGGCTGGCGCCGAAACCACCTACGCTTTATGGACTACCAAAAATCCACAAACCGGATTCTCCTCTTCGTCCTGTTGTGAACACCATTGGGTCACCCACTTTGGCAAAACACGTGGCCAGCCTCCTTGCACAGCATGTGGGTCGCTGTGTTCATCACAGCAAGAACACCGACCACTTTATCAACATAATTAAACAACTGCGTCTTAGTCAAGGACATATAATGGTTACTTTTGATGTGGTCTCCCTGTTTACACGTGTTCCAGTCTAAGAATGTACAGATCTCCTCTCCCAGTTATTTGCTGGCAGAATAATTGTGGGACTGTTTAAGGGAGCGTTGACATCGTCGTATTTCCTACATGGCGGCCAGTATTTCGACCAGTTGGACGACGTGGCTATAGGAAGCCCATTAGCTCCATCCTTAGCCAACGTTTTTATGGAAAAATTTGAAGACACCGCATTGGACACGGTTCCAGCTAAGTGAAGTTGCTTTTATCGTTACGACACTTTTAACATCTGGCCCTATGGTCGTAAAAAACTGGAAGAATTCTTAGAACACCTGAACAGCATTCTCGGCCACACTAAGTTCACGATGGAAGTCGACGGAAAACCAATGAGCATCAAGGCCACACTGCCTGCAGGAAACCGACACACACAGATCGGTATCTGCACGCTCTCAGCCACCACCATCCGGCACAGAAACGTGGCGTTCTGAATACCGTCGTCCATCGTGCTAAATTCGACTCAGACGCTGAAAGTCTGCCACTAGAACTGAGCCACCTCCGAAAAGTCTTCCGGGAAAACGGGTACAGCCACGGACAGGTGTCACAGGCAATATCTGGTGTGACACACAAGAACACACCAACAGAGAACACCACCGAAGAAGAAAGCAAGAAACTTGTGTTTTTGCCTTTCTGTGGTACAGTATCGGGAATGATTAGCCGGCTCCTGAAGAGATATAACATTTCATCGGTGTTCAGGCCCACAGCAAAAATTCGACAGCTCATGAGGCCTGTCAAGGACGATCTAGGGCTTAGAACGCCTGGAGTGTACAAGATACCGTGTCAGTGTGGCTGTCACTACGTCGGACAAACAGTGTAAGTAGGCTGTTTAGGTTTTTTTATCGGTAACGCCACGTAGCGCTCTGTATGAAAATCACAGGATGTGTTGTTTGCAGTCTGTGGCTGGTTTGCATTGTTGTTTGCTATTGTAGTGTTTGAAAATCAAATAAGATAAGATGTCTATCAGCATAGGAATTCAATAATTTTTCTAAGGGTGCGTTAAACAGTACGCACTGTGGAGCAACGCCGGACGGGAAGACGAGAGGTGCTGACGCCTACGCTATCCAGAAAAATCAGCCGTGGTAGAACACGCCTTAGAAAATGGACACCGAATTCTATACGACGAAACATCTGTCGTTATGATGACGAAGGGATTTTTGGGATAGCGTCATAAAAGAAGCTATTGAAATAAAAACCTCTGAAAACACCATCAACAAGGACGGCGGTTTGTAGCTCAGCACAGCCTGGGACCCGGCCATCGCGAGGTTAAAACGGGCGCGACGGACGTGGGAGGACTGAGGAGAGTCGGTCGAAACCCCGTGCGATTTTAACTACCTGACGCGGCTGGGAGCCCGAGAAAATTTTATTAATTCATATCGCCACGAAGCCATGCATTCATACAGACAGTAGAAGCTTTAGTAATGTGTTGCTTCAGAATAACGCTGAAGATGAGTTAGGGAGGTCGGATAACTTATGGCAAGATACGAAATCGAACTGCATGGCGAACGAACTGTTGCCACAACTTGATTTAAATAATATGAACTAAGGTTCCTGGAAACATCCACTACGAATATTGACAGATAATCCAGTAAGGGTGAGTAGGGGAACTGACTAAAATTTGTAGAGTGAAAGCAGCAGTTTGTAAAGTTCCTGTTGGGTTATGAAAACGAGTTACCTATGTATTTCAGGGAGCAATGTACCGCGAATTAAAGTTAGATATCTTATACACTGCTTAGGCCCGTGAGTCAAACTAGTAAAGCGACCTGACTGCAAAATTTGTAACAGTTACATTGCGTAACAATTTACAAGGAGCATGCCAAAAGAATAGTGAGTTTATGTTGACCTGTGCAGTCATAACAAACCTCTCATTTTGCAAGAAAACGTGAAAGCAACGGTGCTTATAGCCCCACGCAGTGCAGTGTGGACGTGGACACAGGCTATTAAGATAGCTCGCATATTTCATGCAAAACTAATACTTTATATGAAATGATAAATTGCATCTCTGTCACCTCCATCCACTCGGTCACTTACCATGCAGCGCGTAAATAAAGAAATGTAATGCTCACCAAGGTTGGTGAAGAGCTTCAAATTGTTAGTAGAAACAGTTTTAGGTAGAAGATACAATCTTTTCTGTTGGCAAAGTACTCTGCGGCGTGAGTCATTACACCAGCTGTAGAGTGCATCTCCATATAAATCCGTCTGAATCGGAAAGTGGTGGCAAGGAAATTTGATTGACTTAGAAAATATTTGATTATAAGAGCATATAATTATTAGCAAATCGTAGTTAATCCTCGATCACACACACAACATTAATGCTCAGAGAACGTGCCACAAGAGATGATAACGCATGAAAACTGGAAACAGCAGAAAGGCTGGTAGTGTGACTAACTTAAATGGTCTACCATGCGCATCAAAGGATGTAACGGATGCTGGAAATAGATCTCGGTTAGAGCCTGAATGTATTGAGATATGGAGTACGCGTAACAACACAGCTAGCAGCACGTGAAGAAATAAAGCACATATACTACTGGCCGTTAAATTTGCTTCACCAAGAAGAAATGCAGATGATAAACGGGTATTCATTGGACAAATATATTATACTAGAACTGACATGTAATTACATTTTCACACAATTTGGGTACGTAGATCCTGAGAAGTCAGTACCGCCGGCCGGAGTGGCCGAGCGGTTCTAGGCGCTACAGTCTGGAATCGCGCGACCGCTACAGTAGCAGGTTCGAAGCCTGCCCCGGGCATGGATGTGTATGCTGTTTTAAGTTAGTTATGTTTAAGCAGTTCTAAGTTCTAGGGGACTAATGACCTCAGATGTTAAGTCCCATAGAGCTCAGAGCCAGAAAGGCCCGTACAGGGCCTGTAACATGCAGTCGTGCATTATCCTCCTGAACTGTAGGGTAGAGCCAACGGTCGTAACACATCTGAAATGTACCGTCCACTGTTCAAAGTCCCGTCAATGCGAACAAGAGGTGACCGAGACGTGTAACCATCGGCACCCCATACCATCACGACGGGTGATACGCTAGTATGACGATGACGAATACACACCTCCAATGAGCGTTCAGCGCAATGCCGCCAACACGGAAGCGACCATCATGATGCTGTAAACAGAACCTGGATTTATCCGAAAAAATGACGCTTTGCCATTTTTGCACCCGGGTTCGTCGTTGAGTACACCATCGCAGGCGCTCCTGTCTGTGATGCAGCGTCAAGGGTAATCGCAGCCATGGTCTCCGAGCTGATAGTCCATGCTGCTGCAAACGTAGTTCGCGGAGATGGTTGTTGTCTTGCAAACGTCCCCACCTATTGACTCAGGGATTGAGACGTGGCTGCACGATCTGCTACAGCCATGCGGATAAGATGCCTGTCATCTCGACTGCTACTGATACGAGGCCATTGGGATTCAGCACGGCGTTCCGTATTACGCTCCTGAACCCATCGATTCCATATTCTGCTAACAGTCATTGGATCGCGACCAACGCGAGCAGCAATGTCGCGATACGATAAACCGCAATCGCGATAGGCTACAATCCGAAATTTATCAAAGTCGGAAACGTCGTGGTACGCATTTCTCCTCCTTACACGTTTCGCCAGACAACGCCGGTCAGCTGCTGTTTGTGTATGAGAAATCGGTTGGAAACTGTCCTCATGTCAGCACGTTCTACGTGTCGCCGCCGGCGCCAACCTTGTGTGAATGCTCTGACAAGCTACTCATTTGCATATCACAGCATCTTCTTCCTGTCGGTTAAATTTCGCGTCTGTAGCACGTCATCTTCGTGGTGTAGCAATTTGAATGGCCAGTAGTGTAGCCCGGAATTAACAACGCAGCGCACCACTGATCGATCACGCCGAGAAAACCTGAGAGATAGTAATTAACTAGCAGGTGAGCTCCTGATGATGGCAACACCCTGCCAAAATGTTTCTTGCCATACTAAATACTGATTTTTAAAACTTGGCTGAAGGACAGCAGCGTGTTGATTCACAGCTATAACGTGTTAGTGGGGACGATGAGGTGGTGTCGCGTATGAACAGCTCTGGCACACGAGTTGCACATTGCTGCAGGAGACACCCCCGCAGCCTAAGAATGCTGGCGGTGGAATTTCATTAGCACCCTCCCCCTCCCCCTCCCCATCACCCCCAGGCCGCGGCGAGACGCGGGCGCGACAGCGTCCACAGCGCAGACCCCAAGGCTAATATTAGCTGCCGGCTGCCGCGCCCTCGCCTGCGGGGGCGGAGGGAGACGGCGCTATTAGGGGCGGCTTCTGCTGCGGCGTCACCGTCTGCGTCTGCGGGGAGCAGTTTGATTAACGCGCCGCGGCCGGGGGCGGTTCATAATGGCCTGTTTTGTGTGCCGGCGCCGCCAACATATGATCGCAACGTGCCGAGACTGCGCCTCGCCGCGCTGCCACAGGTTTTTGCCGACTGCCTTCCGGAGCCCGCTCTGGCGAAAACGCGCCCCCTAACCCCGCCGCGCCTTCGCTACTTCGCCTGTCTGACCCGGTTGCCTCGGCGGAGCGCCAAATTTACCCGCTAAGGCGGACACACGAGTTTCTATTCCGCTGTTTACTACTCTTGTACTGACTCCACTCCACACGGTCATCTTTTCTCGCTCTTGCTCTCCATACTTGCCACGATGAATTCATGGAACGAAATACAATGCTCCAGCTAAAATTCTCCACACGATCTCGTCCATTGCACTCAGCATGAAGTACACGATTTACGGGAATGTAACTGCCACAGAATATTAGTGCTGACTCCCTACTTTCGCCGGCCGATGTGGCCGAACGGTTCTAGGCGCTTCAGTCTGGAACCGGGCTACCGCTACGGTCGCAGGTTCGAATCCTGCCTGGGGCATGGATGTGTGTGATGTCCTTAGGTTAGTTAGGTTTAAGTAGTTCTAAGTTCTAGGGGACTGATGACCTCAGAGCCATTTTCCTTACTTTCCTGATCCCGTGTTACGTACACATAAATCTATTTCTTCAGTTTCTTGCACTTGCATATTTTATGTAGGTGTTGTTGTACAGAACTGCAATGGAGAGAAAACTGAGGATCTGAGTTTGACTTTAGGAAAGGGAAAGACACCAGAGAGGCAGTTCTGGTGTTGCGGTTGTTAATGGAAGCAATACTGAAGAAAAAAATGGTTCAAATGTCTCTGAGCACTATGGGACTCAGCTGCTGAGATCATCAGTCCCATAGAACTCGGAACTACGTAAACCTAACTAACCTAAGGACACCACACACATCCATGACCGAGGCAGGATTCGAACCTGCGACCGTCGCGGTCGCGTGGGTCCAAACTGTAGCGCCTAGAACCGCTCGGCCACACTGGCCGGACAAGACTGAAGAAAAATCGAGACACGTTCATAAGATGTGTCAACGTTTAAAGCGCGTTCGATAGCGTAAAATGTTACAAGGTGTTCGAAATTCGCCGCGCGGGATTAGCCGAGCGGGCTAAGGCGCTGCGGAGGTTCGAGTCCTCCCTCGGGCATGGGTCTGTGTGTTTGTCCTTAGGATAATTTAGGTTAAGTACTGTGTAAACTTAGGGACTGATGACCTTAGCAGTTAAGTCCCGTAAGATTTCATTTTCTTTTTTTTTTTTTGTTCGAAATTCCTAGAGAAACAGGGATAAGCTACACGAAAAGACTGATAACAGAAAATATCTAGAAGACCCACGAAGGAACAAAAACACTGTAAGAGTAAGAACGAAGTGGTCGGATTAAAAAAGATGTAAGACAGGGGTGCAATCTTTCGCCCTTACTGTTAAAACTATACGTTGAAGAAGCAATGGCGGAAACAAAACAAAGGTGAAGGAGTACTATTAAATTTCAAAGTGAAACGATATCAGTGATAAGAGTCGCTAATGACATTGCTATCCGCAGTGAAAATGAAGAAGAATTATGGGATGTGTTGAATGGAATGAAAGGTCTGATTAGTACAGAATATAAATCGAGAGTAAATGAAGAACTACGAAAGTAATGAGAAGTAGATGAAATGAGAACAGAACTGGGGACCACGAAGTAGACGAAGTTAAGGAATTCTGCTACCTAGGCAGCAAAATAACCCATAATGGACGGAGCAAGGAGGACAGAAAAAGCAGAATAGCACTGCAAAAATGCCGGCCGTAGTGGCCGAGCCGTTCTAGACGCTACAGTCTAGAACCGCGCGACCGCAACGGTCGCAGGTTCGAATCCTGCCTCGGTCACGGATGTGTGCGATGTCCTTACGTTACTTACGTTTAGCCGGCCGCGGTGGTCTAGCGGTTCAGGCTCTCAGTCCGGAACCGCGGGACTGCTACGGTCGCAGGTTCGAATCCTGCCTCGGGCATGGATGTGTGTGATGTCCTTAGGTTGGTTAGGTTTAAGTAGTTCTAAGTCCTAGGGGCTGATGACCACAGATGTTAAGTCCCAGAGTGCTCAGAGCCATTTGAACCATTTGAACTTAGGTTTAAGTAGTTCTAAGTTCTAGGCGACTGACGACCTCAGAAGTTAAGTCCCATAGTGCTCAGAGCCATTTGAACTGCAAAAATGACATTCCTCGCCACGAGAAGATTACTAGCACCAAATATGGGCTTTAATTTGAGGAATAAATTTCTGAGAACGTACGTCCGGGGCACTTCATTGTGTCGTAGTGAAACTTGGACTGTGGCAAAACTGGCACAGAAGAGAATCGAAGGATCTGAGATGTGATGCTACAGAAGAATGTTGAAAATTAGGTGAACTGTAAGGTAGGGAATGGTATTTTCCAAAGAATCGACGAGGAAAAGAATATGTGGAAAAAACTGACAAGAAGGAGGAACAGGATGATATGACATCCGTTAAGACATCAAAAATGTCTTCCATGGTACTAGAGGGACCCAAAGAGACTGCAACATATTCAGAGAAAGTGAGGTGCAGATGCTACTCTGGGATCAAGAGGTTGTCACGGGAGAAGATGTTGTGGCGGGCTGCATCAAACCGATCAATAAACCGCTGACTTTAAAAAAAAAAAAAAAAAAAAAAAGGCATAGTTGAGGTTTTTTTTTTTTTTTTTTTTTAACCTGGTGATGGTCTGATCCTAGATCGAAATGGGTCGTCTGTAATAAAATATACTGATACAGCTCCGTGTTGTATACTGTAGTTCTTAACCAGTACACTTATTTGTGTTGTATGTCTGCTTATTTATTCCAGAGTTACTAACGAGGGCGTGCTGAAAAATAATAGCTACGTATTTTTTGTTCTACTCTCACTATCGGAGTTCATTGAAAGAGGGGACCTAGAAACAATGGAGAGGCTTCGCCCCGCCGTAGCCCTCAGTGGTTCAAAACCTTCGACCATAAATATAACAGAGTGGCCCTGACGTCATTTTCGTGGCTCCAACATCTCTGGGCTGAAGTCACGTGAATGTTGGGAAAACATGGTTGTTTCGTGTTGCGCTTATGGCTGTACTCAGCGTTGTGTCGGGAGAAATGGCATTACATTTCACGTGTAAGTGTTTCTATGATAGTGCAGATGCGTTTATTGAAATCTGCTGAAGTGACTTTTATATGTTTTTTACACTTGAAATAGAGTATCACGTAAATTGAAGTGTTGAAAGTGGTGCCTGTAAAGTCAGACTCATATTACATTTTAGAAAGTATATGTGATAATTAGGTTACAGAAGTAAGTATAATTGTTTCTCGTTTCTACTCATAGGTTCCCTAAGGATGAAAACCGAAGGCAGCTTTCGATACAAGCCCTGAAACGGAAAAAGCCATCTGCACATACGCGCCTTTGCTCGAAGCACTTCGCGGAGAAGTGTTTTGATTGGTTAGTTATTATTTACAGTGTATATACACTCCTGGAAATTGAAATAAGAACACCGTGAATTCATTGTCCCAGGAAGGGGAAACTTTGTTGACACATTCCTGGGGTCAGATACATCACATGATCACACTGACAGAACCACAGGCACATAGACACAGGCAACAGAGCATGCACAATGTCGGCACTAGTACAGTGTATATCCACCTTTCGCAGCAATGCAGGCTGCTATTCTCCCATGGAGACGATCGTAGAGATGCTGGTTGTAGTCCTGTGGAACGGCTTGCAATGCCATTTCCACCTGGCGCCTCAGTTGGACCAGCGTTCGTGCTGGACGTGCAGACCGCGTGAGACGACGCTTCATCCAGTCCCAAACATGCTCAATGGGGGACAGATCCGGAGATCTTGCTGGACAGGGTAGTTGACTTACACCTTCTAGAGCACGTTGGGTGGCACGGAATACATGCGGACGTGCATTGTCCTGATGCACGGGTGATGGGTTCGATGACGGTTTGGATGTACCGTGCACTATTCAGTGTCCCCTCGACGATCACCAGAGGTGTACGGCCAGTGTAGGAGATCGCTCCCCACACCATGATGCCGGGTGTTGGCCCTGTGTGCCTCGGTCGTATGCAGTCCTGATTGTGGCGCTCACCTGCACGGCGCCAAACACGCATACGACCATCATTGGCACCAAGGCAGAAGCGACTCTCATCGCTGAAGACGACACGTCTCCATTCGTCCCTCCATTCACGCCTGTCGCGACACCACTGGAGGCGGGCTGCACGATGTTGGGGCGTGAGCGGAAGACGGCCTAACGGTGTGCGGGACCGTAGCCCAGCTTCATGGAGACGGTTGCGAATGGTCCTCGCCGATACCCCAGGAGCAACAGTGTCCCTAATTTGCTGGGAAGTGGCGGTGCGGTCCCCTACGGCACTGCGTAGGATCCTAGGGTCTTGGCGTGGATCCGTGCGTCGCTGCGGTCCGGTCCCAGGTCGACGGGCACGTGCACCTTCCGCCGACCACTGGCGACAACATCGATGTACTGTGGAGACCTCACGCCCCACGTGTTGAGCAATTCGGCGGTACGTCCACCTGGCCTCCCGCATGCCCACTATACGCCCTCGCCCAAACTCCGTCAACTGCACATACGGTTCACGTCCACGCTGTCGCGGCATGCTACCAGTGTTAAAGACTGCGATGGAGCTCCGTATGCCACGGCAAACTGGCTGACACTGACGGCGGCGGTGCACAAATGCTGCGCAGCTAGCGCCATTCGACGGTCAACACCGCGGTTCCTGGTGTGTCCTCTGTGCCGTGCGTGTGATCATTGCTTGTACAGCCCTCTCGCAGTGTCCGGAGCAAGTATGGTGGGTCTGACACACCGGTGTCAATGTGTTCTTTTTTCCATTTCCAGGAGTGTATATATAATTTATATTTACAGTGTCTGTCATCTTTAAACCTAGGCTCCAAAATTCAAAGTCTCACCTTTCATCTAAAATATCTTTTTTTTTAAACTGATAGTTTAAACTTTAGTAAAAATAGTGGGAACTGAACCTTTGAAGTGCACCTAAAATTGATACTCTAAAGTGGACCTGCTCCTAAAGTCGACAATTTTGGCACCTATAGTTGACACAATTCCCATATCCCATTTTTTTTAATAAGTGACTAGAGCTCAAAACGCGGCAATCCAATGTTTAAAGTTTTGACACGAGCCCACTCTTACTGTTTAAAAGAATTTTAACGACCTTTTACTTTAATTGATAGTTTACAGTTAGAGGTCTGCGCGGATGCGGATATCCGCGGATATATCCGTGGATATCCGCGGTATTTGTTACTTGGCGGATAAAATAGCGACCAGCGCGGATATCCGCGGGTCATCTGCGGATAATGAGCAAGGCATCTGCCCAGTACGTATGTTGCAAAGTTAGTTGAAAACTTCAAGTCTGTTGACATTCTTGGAATCCTGCAGGGCCCGGGTAGATCGGATGTCTGTTGTCCTCAGCCCCTGGCTACGACCGACGTAGACACTATTATTCCAGTTATCACAGACATCTTCAACCTGTCTCTTGTCAGTAGTACATATCCTACTGAGTGGAAGCAAAGTTTAATTAAGCCTATACCCAAGACTGACAACCCTAAGTCGCCAGGTGACTACAGGCCGATCAGCATACTACCTGCAATTTCTAAAGCCCTAGAGTACATCGTCCATGAACAACTGACGGATTACCTGAAAACTCATAACATCCATGACGAATATCAGTCAGGCTTTCGAAAGCACCATAGTACAGCAACCGCATTAATCAAAGTAACTGATGACATTAAACATGCTATGGACAGACATGAAGCTACTATCCTAACACTGCTTGACTTTAGCAAGGCTTTTGACACAGTTGACTTCGATATATTACTAATTAAAATGAAACAGCTGAATTTCTTAAACAGCGCAATACACTGGTTCGACAGCTACCTCAAAAACAGAAGTCAACCAGTCATTTGTGGGTCGGAAAGGTCATCATGGGAAAGCGTGCGTTCTGGAGTTCCCCAAGGCTCCGTCCTTGGTCCACTACTCTTCTCACTGTACATTAATGATATTTCTTCAGTGATTCACTCCTGCAACTACCATCTTTATGCCGACGACATCCAACTGTACATAAGTGCAAGCCCCAAAAACATTGCTGGCGCAGTAGCGAGTATGAACGCAGATCTTTGCTCTGTTTCTCGATGGGCACAGAACCTAGGTCTGAAACGAAACCCCAAGAAATCCCAGGTCATACTTATATCTCATCCAAAGTTAATCAGCCGGTACTTTCGCGAAACAGTCCCTAAAATACTCCTCAATGGTACCCAACTACCATACCAAAAAACAGTAAAAGACCTTGGAATAATCTTGGATGAACACCTAAACTGGGAAGAACAAACAGTCACAGCTTGCCGGAAATCGCTCTCCTCCCTACATGCAATTCAAAAATTTAGAAAAATATTTCCAACCCATGTTAAACAAAAATTAGTCCAAACACTAGTCTTGCCTAATCTTTACTACTGCGATGTAGTTCAACACGGCACAAATAGTGAAAATTCTAGATGCCTCGAGCTAGTGATGAATGCTTGCGTTAGATACGTGTGCAATATTCGGTTGTATGATCATATCAGTCCTTTATACTCCCAGCTAAGTTGGATACGCCCACATACGGCACGCGATCTCCACACGATGTGCTTACTTCATCGATTTCTTAGCCACGGGTGCCCCCAATACTTATATTCTCACATTAAACACCTATCGTCATTCCACAATCGCAACACCAGATCGGATACGTCTATCATCTTGGCTGTACCTTTACATAACACAAAATCTTTCTCCGTGTCATTCTCCATCTCAGCCATACGACTATGGAACGAGCTCCCCTGTGATCTGCGTCTTATCCAGAACTACTCAACATTCAAGAGGGAACTCAAAACTTACATATTAGGGACGGTATAGCCACCATTTTTGTGCCCCTCCCATCTCTTTCTTTCTCCTCTCCATCACAGCTTCGAATTTTACCGTTCTATTTCTCTTCCTCTAACCTATCTACCTCTTATATATCTCTTTCACCCCATTCTATCGTCTTATGTCTCTGCTCGATGAGAATAACTCACAAGCTGTAAGAACATAACGAGAAAATTCCCAACTAACAATGGGACTGACATTCAGAAAAGAAAAGTATGTTTACTTTCATATACATAGTCATTATTATTATTATTATTATTATTATTATTATTATTATTGATTGTTATAATTATTTTTAATTGTTATAATTATCATTGTACTACTGTTATAATATCTATTTTTTTTCTTTAACATAATGCATAATAGGCTATATGTCCTTAATGTTATGTAGAAACTGTAACTCGTTCAATCTGAGTATGCCTGGTTAGGTGTAAGAGAGGGCCTGAAGGCCCTAATCTTGCCAGGTAAAATAAATGCATAAATAAATAAATAAATATAAAAAGTAGTTAAGTTGTCGCAGAAATGACCCTATGTCATTATATACGATAATTCTAACTGCTGTCTATTACTATTAATTACTCATTCAAAACTTAAATATATGCGGATGCGGATTGCACTTTTCTTATCCGCGCAGACCTCTAGTTATAGTAATTTCATCCCGCTGACCACCAGAGTGGCGTTCGATGTATTTGTTAGGTTTTATAAATGGTACTGTGAACAAATTCAGGTCAAATGTAGTTCTGGCATAATTTTTCGGTAGTAAAAAAGTAATTTTTGTTGGAAGCGTTTGGCAGCCAATTGAGAAATGTGGGGAAAATACGATACAAACACAGGATGGCAGACCGCTGATTTGAAATCCCGCCACGTTTTGCCAACAGTGGTGTGGTTTACGTTGGAGCCACACCAGCCCTATAGTTTCTGCACAGCAAGGCCAGTCTACCAGTATCTATAGTCGATGTTCCCAACCCCACAACAGGCCATATTCACCTACCCCACGGCCGCCCCACACCGAACCCAGTGTTACTATGCAGTTCGGCCCCCAGGTACCCTCCCCCTGGAACGTCTCATACCGAGGTGATTCGTGTCGGGGACCGGCACGCCTTCCCGCTCGGGAAGCACCGCGTTGGACCGCGAGGATAGCTGGGCGGGCTATCGGTTGAGGTACTACATGTCACGCATATTGCTCGGTCGAATTTCCCGCTTCACTGATTCAAGTTGTAACCATCTGCCAGTGGAGGGCTCCGGATTGTAGCGCATAACACGGTGGAGTGTAAAATAACTATGTCGGTGAGTGAGAAACGGCTCAGATCACTAAAAGCACGAAGAGCTTGTCCACGCATTCAGCATTTTCTCCGTCGGCGCGTCAGTGCCAGGCGACACACGAGTGCTGTGACATCTGCAACTTGTTCCTTAGATGCCGACTTGACCCCACCCGATTCTCATCTGTTTTCAAAACATAAAGAACACTTCGAGGACTTCACTTTGATTGTGACAAAGCGGTGCAAGCAGGGGTGAGGTTAAGGCTTCGTCAATAAACATTCTACAGTGACGATACCAATAAACTGGTCTATCATTGGAAGAAATGTGTTCATTACCAGGGTAGCTATGTTGACTCTAACCATGTAGACTGGAAGAACAAAAATATAAAATCTCAATAGAATCTGTTTTATTTAAAAAAGCATTACGAGTTAACATGTAATAAATTCTGACGCATTACTTTTCAGCACGCTCCCGTACGCCAGGTAAGTTAAACAGCTCAATGCGTACTGTGTGAGTGCTGTCAAAGTAAGAGATTCAGTACCATCGGAGTTTCTGTTAAGAAAGAGCTACGCCAAGGGTGTTCTGTAGCACCGACACCATTTAAACTCTGTGTGGAGGAAGCGCTCAAAGCGTGGAGGAGCAAATGTGAAGGCAAGGGAATCCTTGTGAGGAACGAAATCTTGATACACTTCTCTTCGCTGGTGACCACGTCATCTTCGCAGGAGACCAGCATGATGACAGTACGCTTCGGAAGCTAAAAGATGAACATTAAAAAATAGGTTCCCACCACTTGCTCGACAAGAACCGAATGTCTGAAGGTTGGTAACAATATGGTAGGTTGGAATCAGTAGGACTGAAGGAAGTAAGTCTTTTAAGCATCTGGCTGTTATGATATCACCAGTTGGGAAAATAAAGACGTCATCTATACATATTACAAAAGTCTGAGTATGTATGTTACGCATCCCCTCCTTAAGCACTGGGCCTATTTTAACCAAGCTTGGTAAACCTGGGTTGGGATAATTTTAAGAAAGAACACGTGGAAGGGGCACCCATACATTTTGTCATTTGTTGTTTCATGGAATACACTTTATTGCTTAACATCATTCATTATGATTACAAAGTAAACCTTGTCGGAGCAATAACAACACTCACAATAATTTTAAAAACTTGAACATGATCAGTTAATTAATAACGAACTTTAACCATTTTTACCATTAAAAATAGGACTTGAAACGAGGAACATACAGTTCCCAAATACAAGTAAGAAGTCACAACAAATAGGTGTGGCTGCAAACGGGTTCAACAAACTGAGTTTCATGGGTAAAATGAATTACGAATGACTGCCACTAGATGTACTAACAATTCCCAAGCATGGATAACACCCACGCAAAATACAGAAAGCATAACAAGTCACGCCACTGACTGGGGCTGTTGGAAAGCCCTTACCGCTCTATAAGCCTTAATAAAATCATTTAAGCAATAAAATACACAATCCCACAAAATACAAGCAAATCTAGGAAGGCATGCAATTTAAAATGTGGCTTGCAGCCGGTACACACCAGGTAAAACATTGACAGTGAACCTTAAATAAATATACACGATAAGCTGGCAAATACTGCAGGGAGCTGTCACAGCCAACAGGCAAGAAGGAGCCAAGTTTTACAATTTGCAATGAATGGAGTTAGCTAATGACTGTGGATAAAAAGGAAAAAGTCAACAGTTCATACTCGTAATTAAAGGGCTTTAAAACTTAACACACTCCAAAACTAGCAATAAGGGTGCAAGTTTTAAGCGAGTAGTTAAGGAGAAGATATTTTAAAAAAGCAATTCGTCTTCAGGCCACGAGTGGCCTACCGGGACCATCCGACCGCCGTGTCACCCTCAAGAATGTTGTGGAGAGAAGGGGCGTGGGGTCAGCACACCGCTCTCCCGGTCGTTATGACGGTATTCTTGACCGAAACCACTATTATTCGGTTGAGTAGCTCCTAATTGGCATCACGAGGCTGAGGGCACCTCGAAAATGGCAACAGCGCATGGCGGCCTGGATGGTCACCCATCCAAGTGCCGACCACGCCCGACAGCGCTTAACTTCGGCGATCTCACGGGAAACGGTGTATCCACTTCGGCAAGGCCGTTACCCCGAAGAGGAGGTATAGCGACAAGGAACTTGGGCTTGCAGAACACGCTTCAAAGCTTATGTGCTTGCTCAATTCACAATATTGAATAGACCAAGAGTTCCAGATAAATCGGCGACACTCCCCCGTGGCACATATCAAACGGTCCAATTTACTTAACTTGAGCCAACATGAGGGGACTGGTTGAGGCGCCAGATCGCGAGCCAACCTTGATGTCGTGCGACGACGAAAGTATGCGACAAGGGAAAGAAAACATACCCCTGCTCCGAGCCCAGGAAATAGGAACGTGTCATTCATTGCAAAAACTCCCCTTCCAACACACGTCAGATGTCAACAGTAACCTCCCCAGATATGGCTACAGAAGAAAATGTCTACGATGTAAACAATATTAACTTACATCGGAAGCGACAACACATACAAGTTACAAGCTTAACACTCCTAAAAATTACTTGAAAATTGACAAACTTAACACCTGCAAATCCAATTACTGGTGTATACTTATCTATAAAAGGGTACCTTTCTTTCTACACAATTATGTTACAATATCAATTTCATCAACTCGATTTGTAACAGAGAATGTTCGCACACTTGCACGGAATATCCCTGGAACATTCATTACGTCAGTTACACTAATCGATGACCACACACATAATCACTCGGAGGCCTTCCGATAACAAGAATCAATTAAAAAAACAATACTTAACTCCACAAAGGTATCAAGGAGCCGTGTCTTCCAGGATTCCACGCAGGGGTGTTGTTGCCTGCAATTCGCACAGCCGGTCTTCTAGATGCCCTAAAATTTAAGCTTGCAGAGTTGACCGGGAAGCTGCAGACCAGGTTGCACGTGCCGCCCTCTGCTCGTCCGCAAGTCGCCACTATCATTCCTTAAACCGGCCGGCAAGTCTTGCCTCCGGCCGATTTAGCCACTCGCAGCTTCTCGAGACTTCTACCGGACGACAGGGGCCCCCCAAAACCAACAACTTGCCAGCCACGTGTCCTCCAGCTAACTACAGTACCAGGATCCACAAAAAACCACAACAAAAGCCTCAACCAAAACCAAAGACCCTAGCTCCCGGCATACGATCCGGAACGATATCGACAGCCCAACTAGTTAGTGGCGCCGGTAGACCGCCAAGCCTGCCAAAATTAAAGCCGCCACGGCCACGCTTAAGAAGTTAAGAGAGGAACATTAAAAGATTGGTTCTCAACGTTAGCTTGACAAAAACCGAATGTCTGAAGGTTGGTTACGATACGGTAGCACATCTGGAGGCTGGAACCTGTAAGGCCAGAGAATTCTTTTAAGAATCTGGGGTATATGATACCATCAGTTGGGAAAATGAAGATATCATCCATACATACTACAAGAATGTGTGTATGTGTGTTAGACATCTCCTCCTAAAACAATGGACCTGTTAACCAAACTTTGTAAACATATCAATGCCTGGAAATAATCGCAGTGAATGTAAGATCCACCTGTTTATCAAACGGGTGGTCATGGGGGGGAGGGGGGGGGGGGGGTGAAAAACCTGTGTAGTCCATGACTCGCAAATACCCAGACTTTTATTCATCCAGTATTTGAGAATGAGAGCACTTACTGACTTGCAAATGGTTCAAATGGCTCTGAGCACTATGGGACTTAACATCTGTGGTCATCAGTCCCCTAGAACTTAGAACTACGTACACCTAACTAACCTAAGGACATCACACACATCCATGCCCGAGGCAGGTTTCGAACCTGCGACCGTAGGAGTCGCGCGGTTCCGGACTGAGCGCCTGAACCGCTAGACCACCGCGGACGGCTTAATGACTTGCAACAAACTATAAACATAATTTCAAACCTTTAAGAATCTTTTCTGGCTGACGACCCCCGAGGAACGATGAAACGACAAAAGTTCATCGCTTACTACATTTCTGCTGTTCTGGTAGCAAGACTGCTACATCGGACATGACGTTTTAATCTATCACTTCTTTACTATGAACTTTATTCGTGACGAATTTTTCAGGCAGTATTCACATGAATCAGTGAATGTACCTGCAAAATTATATTGTTGTACAACATACACACACAAGACATGATGTCATAAACGCATAGATGCGTGAGAGACAACTGCATAATGAATGAAGCTTAGCTTTGTTGCTTACTTGTTACTAAGACTACTCGGGACGCTTTTAGCAGGCAGTATCCACATATGCCTCTGAATGGAC
The DNA here is from genome assembly GCF_023897955.1 of Schistocerca gregaria. Taxonomy (NCBI): domain Eukaryota; kingdom Metazoa; phylum Arthropoda; class Insecta; order Orthoptera; family Acrididae; genus Schistocerca; species Schistocerca gregaria. The sequence goes on from NC_064923.1 coordinate 608,409,410, forward strand.
CTACAAAACTGTGTCATTAGAAGGCACATAGCTCAGGAGCTACGACGTCGTACCCGCTGAGATGCATGAGAAACACCAGCAACATGCAGTACTTTTAAACTTATTACTGCTTCCTTACTAATTCTATTAGCAATATATTTAGCATACATGCCACTGAATGTACCCACAATATTATATCGTTGTACTACTCACAGCTGCATAAAAACGAAACCGCAGGGCCCAATTCTCTAGAACTAAAGCTGAACTATGTCTACAAATGTGTGTGAAATAGTCAAATATATAAGAAGCACATGTGTCATGTGCACATGCGGGCAAAGCCACCTCTAAAAAGTTTCTCTTATATCCCTGGATCGATTTCAGCCAACTTGGTACACTTACTACTTACTATATGGAGGGAAATACTGTAGGTGTAAACACCAGCAACCTTCTGTTGGGGTAAGGGTGATAAAGTGGTAAAATGAAGGAGTGGGAGGAGATTGACGGACAGGGATAAGGAGGAGACGAACACAGATAGTGAAGAGGAGGAGATGGAGGCAGAGGAGTAGGGGAAATCCGGCATGCGATGTGTGCCAGAGGACTACAAGGACATTGGTACGATCGAACGAAGCCGAATACGGGAAGCGTGAAGCGACGTACGCTGTAGAATACTCGAAATGTTGTTGTTGTTGTTGTGGTTTTCAGTCCTGAGACTGGTTTGATGCAGCTCTCCATGCTACTCTATCCTGTGCAAGCTTCTTCATCTCCCAGTACCTACTGCAACCTACATCCTTCAGAATCTGTTTAGTGTATTCATCTCTTGGTCTCCCTCTACGATTTTTACCCTCCACGCTGCCCTCCAGTACTAAAATGGCAATCCCTTGATGCCTCAGAACATGTCCTACCAACCGATCCCTTCTTCTGGTCAAGTTGTGCCACAAACTTCTCTTCTCACCAATCCTATTCAATACTTCCTCATTAGCTATGTGATCTACCTATTTAATCTTCAGCATTCTGTAGCACCACATTTCGAAAGCTTTTATTCTCTTCTTGTCCAAACTATTTATCGTCCATGTTTCACTTCCATACATGGCTACACTCCATACAAATACTTTCAGAAATGACTTCCTGACACTTAAATCTATACTCGATGTTAACAAATTTCTCTTCTTCAGAAACGCTTTCCTTGCCGTTGCCAGTCTACATTTTATATCCTCTCTACTTCGACCATCATCAGTTATTTTGCTCCCCAAATAGCAAAACTCCTTTACTAATTTAAGTGTCTCATTTCCTAATTTAATTCCTTCAGCATCACCCGACTTAATTCGATTACATTCCATTATCCTCGTTTTGCTTTTGTTGATGTTAATTTTATATCCTCCTTTCAAGACACTAACCATTCCGTTCAACTGCTCTTCCAAGTCCTTTGCTGTCTCTGACAGAATTACAAAGTCATCGGCGAACCTCAAAGTTTTAATTTCTTCCCCATCGATTTTAATACCTACTCAAAATTTTTCTTTTGTTTCCTTTACTGCTTGCTCAATATACAGATTGAATAACATCGGGGAGAGACTACAACCCTGTCTCACTCCCTTCCCAACCACTGCTTCCCTTTCATGTCCCTCGACTCTTATTACTGCCATCTGGTTTCTGCACAAATTGTAAATAGCCTTTCGCTCCCTGTATTTTACCCCTGCCACCTTCAGAATATGAAGATGGTTATATTAGACAAGAAAAGGAAATAAGTCTGCCATAGTGTTCCTGCAGATTGTAAGAGAAACGAGTACCAAGCTTGGTTCAAACTGCTCTACAGATTCTGTAGTTGTGCTTTACATGGTGCTCTACTTTATATCCCCCCCCCCCTCCAAATCCCAAAATTCTCCTCAAACGGTCAATTGCTTGCCTTGCAGCCCCGAATGGTATGTATCTGATATTAATATTCGCTATTTTCTATATCTTTAAGAAACTACCTACCCACATGTCATTACATCCATAGGGGACAAATGTAATCATAACTGTCACCGACAAGCATATCGAGCCCGAAAATTTCGTCACTGACGCTTCTTATGAGATTTCAGATCCATCTATTATGCAGACAATTAACTCGTTTACTGCCCAAATATTTTTCAGCACTTTTGTCCCATTATCTTTGTGTACTTCTATTGAGATTCTTAAAAGGAAAATCACTGGTCTAAATAAAAGTATCCACTGATAATAGCACAAATGTGTTGAAACATGTCTGAGCAATAAAAAGATTAGTTGATTGCTTAATAAGCTGATACTAGATCAGCTCTTCTCGATTATTTCCATATGTTATCCACAGTTTAGTGTGAAATGCCATCTGGAGTGTTACCAAACAGCCAAGCAACAACGAATACCTGGCACAAATATCGACAGGTTCGAAGTACCTACTTCAAAATTTCATCTCTTTCTCATCCTAGGGTTGCTTTACCTCTACAGCGTGTTCTTACAAATAGTAGGCCACATGTGAAGTAGATTTTATTGTAATTTCTTTAGGCGTTCCAGAGCAGTACTTTAATGACTCCCATTCCTACCTCCATCCACAACCGTAAGGGTCAAATATCATCGGGAGGTTCATCAACAGCTCTGTAATCCTGAAAGTTATGGATTAGATAGGAGTTTGCACAACCCATGGCTGCGAGAGTAGAAGAACCAGATCTATTCAAGACTACAATGTCACAATACTCTTTTTATTTCCTTTATTTACCACAACATAGTAGCGTAAAATAGCGCGCCACACTGGCATCAACATAGTTATTCAGACTACATAACCGGTTCTTAGCAGGTAAACTTTATTTAAATAAAATGCAACATTAAAATGAAAAACCAAAACCGAAAATATAGTGAGTCTATAGTTCGGAGCCATTGGTGACTAGCCAGTGCAAAGCGCAATAATTACAAGCATAAACTGTTAATATGAATGCCTCAATGTAAAACAAAATCACTCTTGTAACGTGAACAAATAGGCGCGGCAGGTGAAACTATACCTCAACTTAGTTCAAACTTCAGCTTAAAAAAAAATCTCAATTCCACAAAAAATTAATCATTACAAGGATACAACGAATCCCTTGTCAAGGGGACTTTAAGCACCACACAGGTTCACAGCATTTAAACCAACTTACCTTAGAGAAAAATAGAAAAAACAAAATACTTCGAACAGAAATTTTAGTTTGTCTATTCTGTAGCCTGATGAGCTCAGTAGAATCAGTACCCCCTACTTCCTCTTACTTAAAATAGCATGATTTCCAACTAAAAATAAGTTTTTAAAGAAAGCACTTTGTAACTTTATGTGATTGCCTTATCATTTTAAATCATACACTAATCGAGCAGTCGCTCGGCAACAGCTACAGTTAGCAAATAATGTTGCGAGAATGTAACAGGTCAACGACCTGTGACGTAACTTGTTTATTGTCGAAGCGCCGTCAGAGATGCAGTGAGTTATTGTCTTTTAAAACCGCGGTGCGAAAAACGGACAGAAGAAGAACACTTCTACACATTTCTTTTTTTTATGTACGTGATATTCTCGAGGAACAGTTACTTATTCTTCTCTTGTCTCTTGTAACTTTTGTCGGACGCGCATGTCTTGCCGCCGTATTACTATCGTTAAAAATAATATTATTTTAGAGTAAAGTAAAGTGCAATACTGCATAGCAGTAAATTTATTGTGCGACGTGTATGTGAAAACGTCAAAGGAATTATTGTCATTACCAGAAGAGAAGTGCCAGTCAAAACGGCATCCATGATAAATCTTTCATTGCAGTGTAAGTTCTCCTATTAATTGCCATAAATTCAGATTTAAATGGAACTGGTGTATGGACTATTTATTTAGTGTAGAATCTATGTCTCACTCCGTCATGAAGTTATTTAATTTTCTTCATGTTTCTGCCAAATAGAGAGTTCACAGTCACGAATTCTTTAGTCGAAATTGGACGGAAGTTGTATGCGGCGGAATACTTTCTCCGCGCCACATTCTACTGGTAAATGCATGATAAACTACGGTCCCTTAGGAAATTCATGTTGAGCTATCCAAAAGTAATTATATTTTGAATAGGCAATGCAACTTCCGACTGATCAGACGATCCAACAAGAGGCAGCCACACACGGTCGGCGTGTGCAAATATACACTCCTGGAAATGGAAAAAAGAACACATTGACACCGGTGTGTCAGACCCACCATACTTGCTCCGGACACTGCGAGAGGGCTGTACAAGCAATGATCACACGCACGGCACAGCGGACACACCAGAAACGGCGGTGTTGGCCGTCGAATGGCGCTAGCTGCGCAGCATTTGTGCACCGCCGCCGTCAGTGTCAGCCAGTTTGCCGTGGCATACGGAGCTCCATAGCAGTCTTTAACACTGGTAGCATGCCGCGACAGCGTGGACGTGAACCGTATGTGCAGTTGACGGACTTTGAGCGAGGGCGTATAGTGGGCATGCGGGAGGCCGGGTGGACGTACCGCCGTATTGCTCAACACGTGGGGCGTGAGGTCTCCACAGTACATCGATGTTGTCGCCAGTGGTCGGCGGAAGGTGCACGTGCCCGTCGACCTGGGACCGGACCGCAGCGACGCACGGATGCACGCCAAGACCGTAGGATACTACGCAGTGCCATAGGGGACAGCACCGCCATTTCCTAGCAAATTAGGGACACTGTTGCTCCTGGGGTATCGGCGAGGACCATTCGCAACCGTGTCCATGAACCTGGACTACGGTCCCGCACACCGTTAGGCCGTCTTCCGCTCACGCCCCAACATCGTGCAACCCGCCTCCAGTGGTGTCGCGACAGGCGTGAATGGAGGGACGAATGGAGACGTGTCGTCTTCAGCGATGAGAGTCGCTTCTGCCTTGGTGCCAATGATGGTCGTATGCGTGTTTGGCGCTGTGCAGGTGAGCGCCACAATCAGGACTGCATACGACCGAGGCACACAGGGCCAACACCCGGCATCATGGTGTGGGGAGCGATCTCCTACACTGGCCGTACACCTCTGGTCATCGTCGAGGGGACACTGAATAGTGCACGGTACATCCAAACCGTCATCGAACCCATCGTTCTACCATTCCTAGACCGGCAAGGGAACTTGCTGTTCCAACAGGACAATGCACGTACGCATGTATTCCGTGCCACCCAACGTGCTCTAGAAGGTGTAAGTCAAGTACCCTGGCCAGCAAGATTTCCGGATCTGTCCCCCATTGAGCATGTTTGGGACTGGATGTCGCATCGCCCACGCGGTCTGCACGTCCAGCACGAACGCTGGTCCAACTGAGGCGCCAGGTGGAAATGGCATGGCAAGCCGTTCCACAGGACTACATCCAGCATCTCTACGATCGTCTCCATGGGAGAACAGCAGCCTGCATTGCTGCGAAAGGTGGATATACACTGTACTAGTGCCGACATTGTGCATGCTCTGTTGCCTGTGTCTATGTGCCTGTGGTTCTCTCAGTGTGATCCTGTGATGTATCTGACCCCAGGAATGTGTCAATAAAGTTTCCCCTTCCTGGGACAATGAATTCACGGTGTTCTTATTTCAATTTCCAGGAGTGTATTTTCACCGCTGATTATAGCTATATGTTGCAGCACAAAAGAAACATATTCGACTACGAACGGGGACGTTTATAACGCATGTTTATGTATACACATTACGTAAACATATCGTTATAACTTTCTCATCAACATTGTGTTGTTGCACTACGTCACCCCTGAGAGATCGTAGGTCCCAATGACTGCGCCAGACGGCGGCAGCAACTAAGGCATTCTCGGACACGACACAGACAAACAAGTTGGACTCCTCAACATATGGAAGAACCAATAAATCTATAGACAAGCATTGTGACATTTGCGAAGTCGTGAGCCTTACAGGCAGCACTAATTTAAAATAGCAAACACTGAATTCACCGATTTGAGGAATTAATTATTTCGGCAAATACCAACACAGTTTGTCTTGTGACTCATACAGACCATCTTTCAGACAAGTAAATTAAAATTAATTGTGACTAATTTGATTCTACTCTTTCTTTTTAGATAACTGCAGTTTACTGACAGCGTATTAGTATTTAATTACGCAGCGCATGTTATAGAACCACTGGGTGGTTAAGGGATTTAACTAACCTAAGCAACACCGAACACCAATAAAATTCAGCAGGGAGATCTAAAAGTTACGGTGTTCATAATGACACCTCCCAGATTGGATGTAGTGTAAGAATCACTGACAGAACTACAGATGATTTGCGTTTTTCACTGGCTTCACATTAAAGCATTTCCAATGGTACATCCCTGGCACAACCATAGAAACTCATTTTTAAGGCACAACCTTAGGAAAGGCCACATCAACGTATACAACAAACTGATTGAAGTATGAATAGCAGTATAGAAGGGACGTAAAGGGACGTAAAGTAGTGCAGTCACGACACGGTACGGTTTCCAACAGAAAAATAACCGCCAACAACATGGCATTTCGTAACACAGATCTTAAAACGGCTAGCAAGGACGAAGTCGGTAACAGCAGCACGAGGGCTGAAGATACTGTGTGACGCCACAAGACAGGAAAGACCCAAATCGCCCACGGGCAGCAACGGCCTCCACTGAGGACAGTGGTAACTACAGTTCTGCTACACCAACGTGGCCTCGCCGCGCCGACCCACTCAGCTGTGTCGTTCTCCTGGGTCACAGCGGCGGCCTGGCACTGCCTTAGGGCTGACTGCCGTAGCCGTGCCATCCTCGGTACAAGCGAGTAATGAGCATCTCCCGGACGAGCTTGTAACTCCCTCCAACATAGCTCGAAACCGATCTGTCAGATCGTCTCAGCCTGCTCCTTTTAAACTTCATGTGGCAAGCTAAGGCGAAGAGCCGACACGCGGCTTGCGCCAGAGGTAAACAGAAGACACCACGGCTCTGACACAACTACCTTAATTAGTTTTGGATGTTTTTTATGTATCACGTCCTTCACACCCCAATCTCGCCAACAGTTCTTGAGGAGGTTCTCAGGGCAGCTGCTCATTCCCCTACACAGTATATTGCATAATTACCAACTTTCAATGAAGTTGCTTCTGGGGATGCAGAATGGTGCTTTCCTAATACCATCTGAATGGCCAGTGAGCTAGGCGCTTGTTGACCAGTTGGGTTAGTTTCATTAAAATGAACCAGAACTGTGCTGGTTGAGTAACAAAATACAAACGGTTGCCTAAAAGTTTATGGTGCAATAAAAATGCCAACAAGTGTCCAGTTAGCTTCCTTTTACAATCAATAAAATGTGGACAAGACTCAAATCCGCCACCAGTGCACAGCGCTGGACGAACCGTTCTACAAGATGCAGGCCAAATATGCCACAGGTACTCCTAAAACATGTAAATAAAATCCATTTAACGTACCAGTTCACAAAAGAGGGCGGCTCTTCAAGGTTTCACAGGATTACACACTTCATTGCCTGCACCCAGAAATATATTTAACATAACCTTTCACAATACTAATAAATAATTTACATCTCACAAGTAAGAACTAGTTAAAGCAACAATGTTTTGTCTAATGCAAGTAATTGTTAACTCTTTAATAATAATCAAACAACAACGCATCCGGAAAAACCGATACAAGCATAATACAGCTGTGAGGGATTTCTAATCAAAAAGAATCGAGAAAAAAGTACGGCATCGACTATGACAAGCTACAGTATTCACCTAATTAAAATCCTAAGACCGGAGACACTCACTGGGCAAGCTTATACCAGATAAACCATTCAAATCTAGTCTCCCCATAAACCCCGGTACTCGAACAAATAAAGTGACTGTTTAAACTTAGGGCAAATATCGTTTCATTCCGACCTGTAGTAACAAGAACAAACTAATAGGAAGAAGCAGTTTAACACCAAACAATGAATAATCAACTTTTTTCAAGTCCTCAGCACCAGTAACAAACACCAAGAATGAACATCTTTCACTTTGTAGCCCTGTCGTTCTCAGTTGCGTGTAATATTAAGGTACGTTATAACATGTACAAATAGTTCAAGAAAATTCGTCTGAGCCTGCATTAGACGATACAGTATACATAATTCAGCAAAACTTGCGAAAATAACGACTGAATACCGAGTTATATTAATGTACGGACTAAAAACAGTTTCACAGTGGCACTAAAGTTGAAATCATTTGCAGAACGACGTTGGTTACTAAATGAAATTAAGATGCTATAGTTTAAAAAACAATACCTAAACATGATACTTTACGAGGCTCACTTAGAACTGGCACGGAACATAGGAAACCCACACAATTCTCGTGGTACCGATAGAAAAAAATGAACACAACAAATAGACAGCAGTGAAACATTTACAAAACAAGAATAAACAGAAAATTAAGAAACTAACGATAAAATACATTTTCATTTCGAATGTGAAACGACAAGAACACCGACACACATTCCACCCACGTTTAGTTAACCTGACAGAGACAGAATTACATGGAAAAAAGAAAATGCTCTTGGAAAAAGGGTGGAAACACTCCATCAACAGCAAGTTAAACAAACACTGCATAAGTAACCTCATAGTAGAAACTGACCATATCCTCACACGAGAAGAACAACAAAATAATTGCAAAGTAAACAGAGGACTGAAAAGAGAATTAGCAAAACAGAAATAAAGAGCATAATAAAACATACACAGAAGACACTAATAAGACAAAACCAAACAGAAGCAGGTACCATGAGAACGTTGAAACAAAAGTTAATCAACAAAGCACTGTAATAACAGCAGACAAGGGAAATGTAACAGCACTTATGGAAAAAGAACAAGACATCATAAAAACCAAGGAATACATAAATGTCAAGACCATACAAAAATTGAAATCAGACCCAACTACACGATTTCAGCCAAGCCTGAAACGAACACTGAAAAACATTGAGCATACATTAAACGATAAACAGGAATACAACATAATACAGAAGAAGCCACAAGCACCGACACTCTGCATCCAACCACAGATACATAAAGACAGTACGCCAATGAGAGCTATTACTAACCTCGGGAGATCTCCAACATACCACATAGCTAAACGTCTCCAAAAGTGAACAATTAACACTATAAAATAGAAAACAACAGTAAAGTGATAAACACCGGAGACCTAATAGAACATATCCAGAACATACAGGTACCATACACAGCATCATTGATTTCATTTGACATAGAAAACATGTATACCTCGGTCACTTTCACACAAACAATAGAAATGATAGAACAAAATCTCACATCGCACAGCTACCTCACTACATAAGCAATAAAAGTAATAACAAATATGGTCAGACTGACAACCGAACAAAACTACTTCTAGTTTGAGAATGAATGTTACCTGCTATCAAATAAATTTTCTTGACATAACAATAGTAAAAGAAAATGGCAGACATACATCCAACATTTTCAGAAAACCAACAGCCACAGACACAGGAGTACATTCCATATCTAATTATCCTCACAGCCAGAAGCTTCTAGCACTATGATATATATATATAGAATAAACAGGTTCCCACTTAACAAGAGGAACTATGAAAAAGAAGTGAGGAGAATCATATAAACAGCTAGGAACAATGGGAATGACACACATGTAGTACATCATGTAAATGATGCACGGCGATGAGCGCACCGTGGGTACCGTGAGGCGTTTCATCCCCACTGTGTGGAGTTGGCTGGTGGTTCTACGATGCTTTGTTGAAGTTTTTCGTGATTCTTCATGAGCAGTATGCTGTAGGTACGACAACGCACGCATAAGTTCGTGGTTTGACAACCACGCCGACAGCGTATAGCACTTCCACTGGCCCGCTAAATCATCCATTATTAATCTCACAGTAAATGTTTCGGACAATTGGGAACAGCAGGTGAAACATAGGAATCAAAGATCTAAACATGAACGGTTGGCTTGATCGCAATGTCTCCAGCGGGTAACTAATTTTTGTTCGGTGTGTTTATTTCTTCATTAACTACTTTTACTGTATCATTCAATATAATTAGAAAGTAGGTTCACACATTTCACTCACTTCTATTCTCTTGCTCCTATGTTCTTAGTGACCCACCATCTGATTTGTTAAGAGGGGTCTTTGTTAGGCTCTTGGCCGCTGTGAGGGGGTGCGAGTTCCGAAGGAATCTCTTGGAGTCCCCAGACTCCCACCTCCCATCACACCGTTGCCCGTGGCCCTACCCGTAGAGACGGACTTCTGATTCTCTTCATTTTGTTTACTTTTTCTTCCATTTAAATATCTCTTTATTTTTGTCTTGGTTGTTTCTTTTGGTTTCTCTTTTGTTCCTTGTATTTGTACTGTTGTATTTCACTTTGGTTTTTTTCTGCAACATTTATAAAAATTTTTTGAAATTAAAATATTCTGAAATAGGAAGGTTAAATTTTTTTTACTTTAGAAGAGAAAAAAAGGAAGATAGGAAAGATACTAGAATGAGTAGTGTCCCATCACCGAATGTGTGGGGTATTGAGTTTCTTGGAATTAGCTCAAAAATGCTGACGGCCAAACACATTATTAGCCATAGTTCCTAATGCTGAACTACAATATCCTAACTAATATGACGTCTAAAGCTATTTACAACAGTTCAAGACATGATTTTGACATTGTGAATACTTACATTATTGGGTATTTATGCTTAACTCCTATTCATTATTCGTAAATTGGTTCATAAATGGTTTCATATTGACCTAGACTAAGTCGGAAGCTATGCCTGACCCGTTTACGGTCGTATCTTTGTCAGAGATGTCGAAATTCTGTTCTTGTTTTTGGTATTGGTTTACCCTGTGGACATCGGCACGTTATCGCACATAGCCCCGTTATCTTAAACGCTTTCACCGTACATAAAATTTCGAACTAAGTTTCGCACATACGAATGGTTCATGCCAAAATGCCAAAATGTTGCGGAAAAATCTCGGAAAAGAGCAGAAGAACAATCGGAGATGTGCTTTGGTCTTGGTGAGAGGACTGCCAATGACCACGAACGGTTCAGTCTCGTGATCACAGGTAATTAATCCTGGATTGTTGAAAATTATGGTGCGACAAAGCGGCAAAGTGAGGAGTGGTACACTGAGGCTTCGCCTCTACCGAAAACAGCTGGAATAAGCAAATCAAAAATAAAAACAGTGCTGATTTGCTTTTTTCACAGTAGGGGTGTCGTTCATAAATAATTTGTTCCTGCAGGACAAATTGTCAAATAAGTGTTTTTAAGGATGTCCTTAAAAGACTGAGGGAAAGGGTTTATCGAATGAGACAGAACCTTCCACCACAAAATTTTTGGCCTTAAAAGGCATTTCTGTAGTTCCACATCCCTCCCCCCTTCCCCACCCTTGTTCACCTAGTCTGAGTGCTTGTGGCTGTTTTCTTTTACCGAAATTGAAAAGCGTCTTAAAATTACGTCATTTTGACTCTGGAGAACATTTAAAAGAATGTCATCGACATGTTAAACGCACTTTCAGCGCTGCTATCAAGACCGGGAGCAACGACTTTGCCAGTATACAGCTGCCGAAGGGAGCTGCTTTGAAGGGATTCAAAATGGTTCAAATGGCTCTGAGCACTATGGGACTTAACAACTGAGGTCGTCAGTCCCCTAGAACTTAGATCTACTTAAACCTAACTAACCTAAGGACGTCACACACATTCATGCCCCAGGCTGGATTCGAACCTGCGACTGCAGCGATCGCGCGGTTCGAGACTGAAGCGCCCAGAACCGCTCGGTCGCACTAGGCGGCCTGCTTTGAAGGGGACAATACCGTTGTTTGAAAGGAAAAAAAGCTTTGGTAGATAAAGAATCAGTCTCATTACTTTCGTCACACATCGCGGGCTAAAACCCCCAACATATCGCTCCCCTAGGGGTAGCGAGGTCAAGAACAGATTAATTATAGCACGGGCAGAGGCATTTAAACAATCATATGTCCCGCGTTTCATACATGAATGGAACAAGAAAACTCCCTAATAACTGATATAAGCTCTGCCACGCACTTTGCAGTGGTTCGCAGAGTATAGATGTAGATGTTGACGTGCTGTGTCAGGCGGTCTAGACACATCGCAGTTGTAGCTCGAGTTAGAGACGTGTGGGCAGAGCCCCGGCGTCAGCACGTGCGATCCCCCCGGCGAGTGGCGCCGGCAGCAGAGATGGCAGCGGCGCTAATGGCCGGCCGCCACACCTGCAGCTGCGGTCGCCGCCGCCTTATTAACATTCCGGACGACGCAGGCGGAGGCGCCCGCTCTGATTATTCCCGCCCCTGGCAGGCTTGTTATTGAGCGGGTAGCCAGCCAGCCCGGGCTAGAACAGCCCCCGCCGATACCGGCCGTAAGCCGTTAACGTTTATACGAGCCGTGCCCGGCGAGCCCGGCGAGCCGTATAAATGGCCGCCGTGTTCTCTCTAAGTCAGCAATCATCCCCCGAGTTCTTACATCTCTCCGCCCCTGGCCGCCGGCGTCTTTCTCTCCTCCCTCATTCTTCCCGTCTCAAATTGCCTCGGCAGCGGCAGCATCCCCATCTCCCCTCCCCCCTCCCTACCCCCTCCGTCCAGATCCGTTGCCGCCGAGTCCGCTCCCCCCCCCCCCCCCCTCTTCCCCTGCGCTGCTCGGCGTTTTTCTTCCTCGGAGTTCTTTCAGTCTCCTGATATTCATTTCAATTCGAGGCGGGCCCGCGGAGCAATGAAAAGCGCGGAATATCCCCGCCGCCCCCGCACCAGCTCGCTGCTTCACAACAAAATATTGATTCTGCTTCTCGGAGTGCTCCCCGGCCGGCGGAAGACCCGCTGTTTAAATTAAAGCGCGGCCGGGCTGCCATCCCGCTGCCACATAAATGGTCCCGCCGTGTAAGAGCCGGCGAGTTGACTCACCGTGTCTCTGCCAGGGAACCCGTAGGGGAGGGGGCAGCTCGCCGTACCAAACTCGACAGGAAAGCCACAACTTGCGAAACGTTCCACAAGATTTTAGCTGCAGACGATCAGCGCATCATGACTATGCATTCCACCACGTTCAGCTAAATGGCGACTTTCACAAGCGGCGACATCGTCGCGAAAAAGCAAAGTGACCCGTATATGTAATAAGTTTCCTTTAATTTACGTTTATGGTCACAATCTTTTCTGTTTAACAGATTACCGGTTTCAGTCTTTAATAACCATAATCAGATCTGTCTCATAAAAACAAAGTCCTAATGCACTATGCCTCCTGGAGCTTTCCATATTGTATCACAGCCACTGAAGTTTCTCGACAGACAATGGCCCCAGTAAAACACATTCTGCGACACACACTAGTGGCACCCTTTCGACAACGCCTAATATTTTATTCTAGTTTCCCTAGAAGGCGTTCATCGGTATAGAAAAGATCTACTAACTGAAAAGTAACGATTTTCATCCTAAACTCTCAGGAGATAACGTGTTCATCACCAACCCTAGGTGTGTCTCACTTCTTGCGATGGTTTTGATCAATGCCCGCCTCCTCGCCGCCTTCCCTGAAGGAAATCACTTTTGATTGTAAACAGAAAGTCTGCGTACCAGCGACTTACTCAGATGACGATGTACCTCTTGGAGAGCACTATCTCTTTTCTCGAGAAACCACTTTCAAGTTCATGTCAAACATCTATCCGGATTTACAACTGAACTAATGGTTTCCTTTGGTCTAACAGTGTAAAATTTGTCTTTTCTGTGTATCCACATTCACTCAAGTGTTACAAACCCCTGTTTTTAAAGGGAACTTAATTGATAATCACAGTACCTTCTGAACAAAGACGACGTTCTGGACAATTGCATCTCGTATTAGTTCAGAAACCTTTTCAAAAGATGTGGTATTTTGACAACACGTATACTCATTAATGTCCATTGTTGTTACAAATGTTTCTCTATTTTCAAAATACAGTGTAAAGCACGAATATAGCACAAGGACCAAACACTAGCTCTACGTAGGCTTCAAGGTCTTAATATTAGTCTAGATAGGAATTACGTACATAAACATAAATGTATTCAAAAACCTACCAGAACATATTAAATGTTTATTTGATTATGTAGTGGAGCTGAAGACTGAACTAAAGAACATTTTGATGAACAACCTTTCTACTCCACTGAAGAGAACATTCATGGAATCTTTTAAAATTAATATTTTGGTTATTCTGTAATACAATAACATGTAGTAACGATAAGTCGTTTCATTGTATTGCACTAAAATAAAATGTGCACACCTGAGTTCTTTTCACATCCGAGAGGTGAACAAATACAATTCTGTTACAATTTGCATAAATATGCTGTCGGATTTAGATTTTCAGCCGAATGCATAGATAGTCAGTATTGGTACTAAATTTAGAAAAATACTTTTCTTTTACTCTTGAAGAAGTACAGGTGCCCTATATGTGAAATAGAACGAAAAATTAACACCGATGGAGACTTCAGTTAATGAAATGGAAACATCAAATATAGTGTTCAAACCTTAGCTTCCTTCACTTCACTGGTAACATAATTTTTGTATTATTTCCTAATTTCGGGTCGTTGTGGCAATCATTAGGTCCACAGTGAATATGACGTTAAGAAGTAACATATCTACAGTTTATTTGCAGAGGAATACAATGTTGAGTGGCAATATTCGTACTGTACATATATTTCACACATTTTACGCTGTAAGGTTTTTTGTGTGTACGAAAGGAAGAATAATGACCCAAAACTTGTAAGCCTTTATTAAAACAGATTGCGTGTATTCTGTGACGGTGATATAAACAAAACTTTGAACAATTTTCCTTCGATCGCTCTCTTCAACACATGGACAGACGACTGTAACAAAACCGAGTCAATCAACACCGAAATTGTACTTACTTTTTCTGGAAACCGGTTTCAGTCATAGAAAAACCATCTTCAGGCAGGAATGAAACTCTGAAATTAAAAAGTAGGCCTACTGTGTTAATTTCGCAGTTACATACTGGCCTGTAGATGGTCTTCCTATGACTGAACCGGTTATCAGAAAAATAAACTCTTGTTCTGACGTAGCTTGACTATTTTTTGTTAGAATACAAAAGAAGATCCCTGTTGTTCTAATTATAAAATCACAAACACATGACTCCATGGTTCAGCGAGGCATCATTGGAACAGCAACAAGCCCTTACAACAGTCCATTTACACATCGCACCGAAGAAAGACGGATCTCTCAGACTTGTTCTGGATTCGAGGCAGATAAATGAGATCATTGTACAAGAAACAGACAGAACCAAAAACCTTAGGCGAATTGTTATAGAAATTTCATGGTCTTACCGTAATTTACACTCTCGATTTGAAGTACAGGTTTTGGCAAATTGAACTGTATCCAAATTGTCGTAAATACACAGCTTTTCTTTACTTTGGATACAATTTACTTCACTGTTGCAGATTATATTTCACGCATTATGGGTAATGCAATTTATATTTAGACATATAACCAGGAGAACAAAATAAAATCAAAAGAAGATGAAACAAATGATCAATACATAACAAAAAGAAAAAGGCTTCACAGGTACAAGACAAAGCTAATAATTTTCCTTGCAGGGAAACAATGTTGCAAAGTGCAATTTACAGGTAAAGGTCCATGACGCTGGACGCATGTGGAGATTAGATAACATTTCGTTGAAGGAGTTATTAAAATGCAGGAAAAATTAACTATTTTCAAGAAGGATTACTGAGTCGAATTATGCCAAAGGCTGCATTTCTGAACAAAGTGACGAAACGCTTCATGCCCTTTGTTATTGATTTGAAGATGAATTATGATATATTGGAGGAATTTTAGTACTGGATATGACATTATGTTAAGTATATTTTATTTTGATACATGTAAGTGGCTTTATGTGATATATTTAAGTGATGTATTGATGATGTATCGGAAGATCGAATATGCTTAGGGAAGTTGTGATTAGCTTATGTGCACACTTTGTAAGTTTTCAGATTTAGTAACCTTTTCTTCCTGAGAAAGGGATTTCGTATTCATAGAGAAAGGAGGTTGTTGGTACGATTGTGGAGAGGATGCTATATTTGATCTGTCATGATGTTCCAAACAATTTGTTTGCCTGTCGATAACTATTTGTTCATTATAGTTATGAGAGGTCCTAACTGTATTCATGTTCCTAATTTTACAGTTTTTTTTCACCAGGTCAACATCACTTTGTTTCACATTGCTTCTGTTTGTTCCATAATGTTTATCAGTAGTCTTTGTACATCGTCTCTTTATCGTTTACCCTCTACTTGATAAATATTTAGATGGCATTAAGCAGATACTTCTTAAGTAAGATTTATTAGTCCGTACATAGGTAGATTAGATAACCTTGTGGCCATAGATTTTACTTATGTCTGACGGACTGTCGACTGACTCAGTAATAACTTATTTCTTTCGACAGGAACAAATAGTGTGGTGTGCACAACAAAATGAACCCCTTTTCTCCTTTTTCATCTGCTTTCCTTCCCAGTAGTTAGGTGATATCGTAAAACGTTGCTGAAAGTAGCATTTCCAAGATACATTTATTGTAGATGTGTTTCATAGCATGTAAGACAGTTTTAAGCAGACAAACATTAATTTATGACTGTATAAGGCAGACACATTCTTTTGTAGCAGACATTTGTCTCACAGTTTTTCAGTAATGATGTTATTGTTATTTTTACTAATAATGGCTTTGTACGTCAATGCTTATTTACTGAGTTTATTTTGTTTTAGTGATAAGGAATGAACTTACATTTTTACTGTGTATTGCGTATGAGATTATGCCACCTGTTTAGCATTAGGATTTGTAAAACACTAACTAAACACTGTTCACTGATTCTGTAATTTTTATATTTGTCCTCGTATGTAATATGTTATAACGTTTACACCTATGTAATTCTTTGACTGCACATATGGTTAAATTTACGCTTGGTCACTTTCACTGTGATATCTCTAAGCAAAAAAAATGTACGACTTCACAGGAGAGATAGCATAGCTCTCTTCAATTGCACTGAAAAAATAATTGTGTATCAAATATGGAACTTAACGCTCAGCAGCATGGTTGTGAGGTCTCTTTGGCTTTCAGTTGTCAGCGGAGAATTTAATAGGATGATAACACTTTCCTCTGATATTGCTCCTGATGTACTCACACTTGAACTAATCTGCTTGGGCTACAGCTGTCGATGTCAGTACAATGAGAACAATTTGTATCTTACGCCGAGTCTTCGACAAAGATCACTTCAAGAAACGATACTACAAGGCTCTTGTGCTGTACTGCGTACAGTCACGCTATTGCCGAATTCTACTGCATACGTTTTACACAGCACGCTTTACTCAAGACATTACGAAACCTAGGGCAGTGCTAATCTAATGTTTGTAGCGAAATTTAATTTTTAGCAAGAAATTTCACAGACTTTGTGCAGTGCGTTTTCTTGCAGCAAGTAACGCTATAAAAAAAACCTAGCAAGAACATATAACAAGAAAAGATGAAAGACTAAATCTGGCACTTTTGTGTCACTGTATTTCATGGATACTGATGTTCACGACTGTATTTGTGCGCCGTGAACAATGATTTATTCCTTTAGTAACCAACGTTGTTACTGTATTATTTGGATTTATGTACATCTTCATGATGATTGTAATACATAGTCAGAAAATTTTAACTTCGTTAACGAATTTTGCAGATTATCCTGTTGTTGTTGTTGTTGTTGTGGTGGTCTTCAGTCCTGAGACTGGTTTGATGCAGCTCTCCATGCTACTCTATCCTGTGCAAGGTTCTTCATCTCCCAGTACCTACTGCAACCTACATTATCCTGTGTCGATTACAAATCTCACTATGCCAAATTCTGGCAGGAGCAGGCAACGGATTGTGACAGACGGCTGTAGATAATTTCACGAGCATTTCTCTAGTATTTGGATGCCACGAACGCGCAAGCGCCTTTGCACTGTTTGAAATTACAAGTACGCACTGTCATCAGACATCCTGTGCTGCCTGGAGGCTTGCTGGGACCGCCTCTATTTTGCACGCTGGGCAGGAGATGGCGCACAGTGTTAATCATAAGCTTCGGCAGTGATGTATCATGGGTGGTAGTACGGCATAACCCGAGTGGTACGGTTGCAGTTATATTCCTAGGAAGTGGAGCAAGTTGATTTACCGATTAGTTAACTGAGACGAGGAAAAGGATTGAAACATTTTGAGAAGAATATTTTATTATGATTATTTTTATGAGTAATAGAAGAGGATTTAATCTAAGGTAACGGATTTCAGATTTTATACTTTATTGCTGCAACTTTTAATTATGCATTCTTGGTTCAGCCATTCAGAGACTTGAGTACAGGGTAAGATACTCGTAAACACCCACGCATAATTTTCAATTTGAATTTGGGCTCAAGATTAACCGTTGATATTTAATGTCATTTTTACGAGTTGCATTTTTGAAAAGATCTCATTTGATATTCAAAACCACTTACGTTTGTCCACTCAAGAATTGTAATGTTTTGTGTATCAATGTTTGTGAAGCAAAGAAAGAGATAATTATTTAATAAAGAACTTTTCTATTAAAAATGCCAATTACATTTTATGTTTTAATTCATCCCAGTCATTGTTCGCATCCAAATACCAAAATATGCGTTACCTTTTTTACTTTTTCAGATTTGTTATGAACCAAGTGTGCTTTTGAATTTGCTTTAAAAAAGAGAATGTTTGTGAACCAAAGAAAGAGAAAATTATTTAATACAGAACTTTTCTATACAAAATTCCAATTACATTTGATGTTGTAATTTATCCCCATCATTGTTCGCATCCAAATGTCAAAATATGAGTTACCATTTTTACTTATTCAGATTTGTTATGTACCAAGTGAGCTCTTGCCTTCGTTTTAAAAAAGAGAGTGCATAGCGCCAGGCACATGTCAGCAGATGGTTGTAGCTCAGCAAATGCGACGCACTTTCAAGACAAGAGCAGTGTCATGGTGTTTCCACTGTGCAACTGGTAAACCAGAATTAAATAATAAAAAAAGGGAACATTGTGTGTTCCATGGCCAATTTATCAATTAAAAAATTTAATGGTTCACTGTGTTGAATTCAGCCTGTATTATTGCCAGTTTGGATGTTTAAGCAGACAGTGAACTATATGGGCAATTTGAAGTTACTTAGTCGCAGTCAGATTTTGCAACTTATTCTCGCAGTCAAATTGTAGTGTTCAAAGTTTACGACTACCTGTTATATGGCTAGCAAGAAAATGTTTTGTTACAACGCAGCATTCAAATGTTTATTTAAGGTAATTGTCAACTTACGCTAACTTCAGAATTGGTGGACCTGAGTATAAGAGTGCAGCATGCATTGTTACCAGGCTACTCACCCCCAGAGGCAGCCCTATGATTTAACAATTCTTCCACCCCTGTCACTTTAAGGCTGAACTATTTCCCCCACCCCCCTGACAACACAGTTTAAACAACTGTGAACTTAGCTTTGAAGCGATGTGCTGTGTAGCAGAAATAGGTTAGGAAAAATTCATGTCTTTATTGAAACTCAGTTCCAGTGCCCCATCACGCTGTCCTGCACAGTCATTAGCCGCCTATGAGCCGTCAGTACACTGTGTAACATCAGGATGGAGAGAGTCTCTGTCCAACTGACAGCTACCACTGCTCCAAGATGCATCTGCTCAGACCCACTGGCCACATTCAGCTCAGAGCGTATGTCACTCAGATCCTGCAGCTAAGTCGGTACGACGTGATATGGTGTCTATGTATCCGGCCAACAGGTCAGTCCTTGTTTGTGTTAACGTATCTATAGCAGCAGTTTGGTATGCAGGCAGGCTTCTGTTGTACCAGGTACGCTGTGGGTGGAGTATATCCACCACAGCCAGCTACATGATTTCCTACTAGGCTATTCCCTTATTGTAGAACTGTAAGGCATCGTGTTGTGCAGTGTGACCATTACGAGCTGCACGCCGTGTGGCGAAACAAGCGCCGTATCATTTGAGAGACACAGAGGCGACTCACCCAGTTCACTGCTACTAGAGCCACGTCATCATAACGCGCCTGTGCGTAGCATACAAGTATTGTGCCTTAATTTAAGGATGAAATTAAAAATTAAAGGAGCTTTTCCAAACTTTGTCAATAAATGTTTCACTACATTGATGTTTATATTGTCAAATCTCAGAGTGGTAAGATGAATATATTTGCCTAAATACATCGTTTAAGAAAAAAATAAGTGGCGCTAAATAATAGAGCTAGAAAGCCAATAATTGCTATGAAGCTTCAGTGCGATATAAATGCAGTAACTATGTGATCCCATTAAACTGCCTCTAAGGGTTTTCGAGTAACTTACTGAAAACTAAATTTGAAACAAAAACGTCCTTATTTGTAGTAGATTAAGTATCAATTACGTTAATGCTAGAGTTCTGATTACAGCACGTGAGTAAACATCTTAAATAGTAGAGCTATAAAAACTTTCAAGGTTTTGATATTAATAACAATCAATACAAGACTTCTTACAGTTATATTTCGGAAGTTACGTTCTACAGTCAGTTTCGTTCTGAAAATTCTAGACGGCAAAGCTTAAATACAGGTCAGCTAAATCTTTTTCTTTGATTACAACTAACTTAATTCCATTCGTACAAAAATTGCGAAGCTTATAAGTTAATGCACAACAGTGTTATAAAATATTATGTGTTCGAGAAAGCAGCAATTTGGAGGCTACTATTTGGAGATGTAGTGGATGACGACAGATGTTTCCGTCGCCCATCCGCTGCTCCCATATACAGGGTGATTCAGAAATGCATGTAAATATTTTAAGGATGTATTTGTGAGGTAAATATAAGACAAAAATTTTCTATAAATGTTTTTCCATAAACTTTTAATTCCAGAGTTATCGTTAAAATACGAAAGTCATGTCCGTATCAAAACGACGTCAGTGCAAGCAGCAGGATGCCATATTCTGGTGCGTAATGCACATACGTATCTCCCAACAGTTGATTCGAAACTGCATGAATAGTGTTTGTTTGTGTTTGCAATTGCTGTTTACTCCTACTGTACAGAAGATGGAGCTGATGTTGTTGGTAACGGAAACGTACTTCCTGTCGTTCATTCATCGTCGGAAGGCTACAGGTTTCGTGCACATGATGTACTCAAACAGTGAGTATGCTGATATGCACCTTGTGTATGGTGCAGCAGATGGAAACGCACTTGCAGCAAGACGAAGATACAGTGAGCTGTTTCCAAGACGACGGTTACCAAGTCATCAGACGTTTGTATCTGTGGACAGACGTATGCGGGAGTATGGCATTCGTCCTGGGCCACATTCAGGTCGACCACTTGAGCATGCAGTGAACGTCGAGGAACATGTTTTGGACCTGGTAGACCAAGATCCAGCCATCAGTACGAGACAAATTAGTGCAGCTGTACGACTTCCACAATCTACTGTATGGCGGCTGCTTCGGAGACAACAGTTGCATCCATTTCACCTGCACAAAGTGCACGAATTGACACCTGCAGACTATCCTCGCCGTCAGCAATTCTGCCAGTGGTTACAAGAGCGTCATTTGAATGATCCAATGTTCATTCGGCGGATATTATTCACAGATGAGGCCATGTTTACTCGTGCGGGTGTAATCAATTCGCATAACATGCACCAGTGGGCTGTCGAGAATCCTGGCGCGAGAATTGTGCGTGGATATCAACATCAATTCTCCATAAACATTTGGTTGGTATGGTATTGTGGGGAATGACTTACTCGGACCTCATGTTCTACCTCCAAGGCTGACTGGGCACGCTTACCGCGAATTTTTGGAGGGGGAATTGCGTGGATTGTTACAGGATGTCCCTCTTGCAACACGAGCCACCTTGTGGTTTATGCACGATGGTGCTCCTGCCCATTACAGCCGCAACGTAAGGGCGTACCTCAATGATGCGTATCCACATCGATGGATAGGTCGCGGAGGACCAATTGCTTGGCCAGCCAGATCACCTGAACTGAACCCTTTAGACTTTTATTTATGGGGCCGACTAAAGACATTGGTGTATTCTTCTGCAGTACCGAACAGAGAAGTGCTACAACAAAGAATTGAAGGTGGTTGTGAAATTATTCGTGGAGAGTTGAACGGACTGTGTAATGTGCAGAGATCATTGCGGCGACGAGCACGGGTCTGTCTGCAAGTTCAGGGACAGCATTTTGAACATGCATTGCATTAAGATTTGTGCAAATACAGTACAGTACAGTCTGTAAATTCTTCACGTATTTTCCTTAGTTATTTTGCATTGATTTAGTTCAATCAACAGGAACTAAAGTAATAGAGTATTCGCGAGGAATTGTTTCAGTTTGTTACGTCACGTTTATTTACCGGTTTGCGTTTTTAGTCCAAATGCATTGTAATTAAACTGTGAACTCTGGGAAGTAAATACTTTACGTTGTATTGAATGTATTATCATGTTTTGTTCATAACTCTGTAATAAGCCAAGTATAGCAAAAATTGTATAGAACATTTTTGTCTTATATTTACCTCACAAATACACCCTTAAAATATTTACATGCATTTTTGAATCACCCTGTATACACATCAAAAAAGGTTTTGCATCACCTGGCTTCCCAGAGTTCCGGAACCTCCACAGAAAATTGGAGTGTGCTCTTTTTATTGCTCATGAAAAACACACATTGCATGTTGTACAACCATTTAGCGGGACCTTCAGAGGTGGTGGTCCGGATTGCTGTAGACACCGGTACCTCTAATACGCAGTAGGACGTCCTCTTGCATTAACGCATACCTCTATTCGTCGTGGCATACTATCCAAAAGTTCATCAAGGCACAGTTGGTCCAGATAGTCCCACTCCTCAACGGCGATTCGACGTAGATCAATCAGAGTGGTTGGAGGGTCACGACGTCCATCAACAGCCCTTTTCAATCTATTTCAGGCATGTTAGATAGGGTTCACGTCGAGAACATGCTGGCCACTCTATTCGAGCGATGTCGTTATCCTGAAGGAAGTCATTCACAAGATGTGCGCACATGGGCAGCAAATTCTCATCCATGAAGATGAATGCCTCACCAGTATGCTGCCCATATGATTGCACTATCAGTCGAAGGATGGCACTCACGTATCGTACAGCAGTTAAGCCGCCTTCCATGATCACCAGCGGCGTACATCGGCCCTACATAATGCCATCCCAAAACATCAGGGAACCTCCACCTTACTGCACTCGCTGGACAGTGTGTCTAAGGCGTTCGGCCTGACCGGATTGCCTCCAAATACGTCTCCGACGATTGTCTGGTTGAAGGTATATGCGCCACTCATCGGCGAAAAGAACGTGATGCCAATCCTGTGCGGTCCATTTTGCATCTTGTTGGACCCATCTGAACACGCTGCATGGTGTCGTGGTTGCAAAGACGGACCTCGCCATGGACGTCAGGAGGGAAGTTGTGCATCACGTAGCCTGTTGCGTACAGTCTGAGTCGTAACACGACGTCCAGTGGCTGTACATAAAAGCATTATTCAACATGGTGGCGTTGCTGTCAGTATTGCTCCGAGCCATAATCCGTAGGTAGCGGTCATCCACTGCAGTAGTAGCCCTTGGGCGGCCTGAGCGAGGCATGTCATCGACAGTTCCTGTCTCTCTGAATCTCCTCCATGTCCAAACAACGTCGCTTTGGTTCACTCCGAGAAGCCTGGACACTTCCCTTGCTGAGAGCCCTTCCTGGCACAAAGTAACAGTGCGGACGCTATCGAACGGCGGCATTGACTGTGTAGGCGTGGTTGAACTACAGACAAGACGAGTCGTGTGCCTCCTTCCTGCTGGAATGACTGGAACTGATCGGCTGTCGGACCGCTCATGCATGGTTGTTTACATCTTTGGGTGGGTTTAGTGACATCTCTGAACAGTCAAAGGGGCTGTGTCTGTGATACAATATCCACAGTCAGTGCCTATCTTCGGGAGTTCTGGGAACCGAGGTGATACAAAACTTTTTTGGTGTATGTATAAATACGGCCTGAGAGGCAACGACTTCACTTCACTTTTAACCCAGTTACCAATCGGTCCACATCAGTCAAATGCCAGCTCGCGTGCTGCCTAGGGTGCCGTCACAGTCAATCTGCTACTAAACTAATGTTTTCTGTACAAATAGAAAGTGAACTCACGAGTACTGTACACCGTCCTCAATCGCTTAGATTTCGCGGAAGTAGCTGTTTGTGTGCCGCCCGTAATGTCAACAAAATCGCATGCCAAGTGGTGACATTATTTTCCACTTTTTCAGGGAGCAAGTAACCTTGAGTCTCAGAACTCAGGGCGAAAGATCATTTATGGGAACTTACCGTAGAGGTCGCCTCTGAACCGTTCATAGTGCTGTTGATGTTGGAGACATCAGATTTATTATTACTATTATCATTAGGAATATTACTATTCTCTGCGTGTGAAAGTTTATTAAATACATCTATCAATTAGAACTCAGAATCTTCATTTACAATTATAGTTTTTGACCCCCTGAGTAAACAGAGGATAGAAATATTTATTTCACGGAGCTGGAGAAGAATATGGACTTGCAGGCTGGAAACTATGGTCAGTATGTTCTCCATCTCTTTCTGGCTGACCACAGAAATCGTTTTCAGGCTCTTTTAAAAAGACGGCTCCGGCGCCCCTCAGCTACAACGCACCTTTACGGCCACAACTGCAGCCTGCCCTCTGTGATCCCGTTTCTAGCTGCAGTGCGATGACTGTCTCGAGTCTGCGAGGCAATGGAGTACAGTTCAAAATAGGATCCACTGAGCAGGCGCTTACAAGGATGCATTCCTAAGGGCGTAATCATGCAGTTATTCTAGAACTGCACAGCCGATTACTGTACCGACCGAAGTCCAGACCAAGCACTGAGGGAGGAGCCGATACATACCACTCTCACTGCTACAGAACGCACTGCTGATAAGTGCTATCATACTCTGAAAGAAACGCGTACAATTACTTTCAAACCTCAACAGTCCTCTATGTTAAGAACAACACGTTATTAACGAATACTCCTGAATACAAACACAAATGTGCTATGACATTCCACATTTTGTTAATGAGGCGGCGATATGTGCTGTACTGAACGATTTGCAGGAGTCAAGGGAAACGCTGTTAACCACAATCTGTATTTATCACAATTCAGGGTGATGAACAAAAAAAGGCGAGTTTGCTCACTGTTACCAATGGCTATTTGCTAGTAACTCTTCGATTCAGGTATAAATTTGACGTGACATCAGTATTTTAATCATGTTGTGACATCATGGAAGTGTCTCGAACATTGACCAGAAGTTGACGAGCGTGGTATCAACTGCCTCCATTATCTCACTGACGTACACAGCGGACTCGATTCCACGTAGTCATTGTTTATGGCAGCGTTGTCAACTTCTTTTCTTGACATCCACTTTTGTATCTCTGCAGGTAGTGGAATTTTCCAACTGCTGACCGGTTCCATAGTAATAGTGATTTGAGGAGGGAAGTAACTTCACTTTGAAAAAATTTATAAAGAAGTTAAAGCATGTCATAATAATTACTCACCATAAGTTTATATAGAATGTAAAGCGTATCATAATAATTACATACCATATATTGTATACCAAAATTATATGAATACCTAACGAAAACGTTTTTTAAAATACTTCCCGCCTACTGCCTGCCACGAAAGCCAGAACACCAACCACATTGCGGTACGGATCAGGTTGACTACTACTGTTTACAGAACGCAAGTAGATATTCCTTCTATAAGAGTCGAGGTGCATGAAACGGAAGTAGTGGTTCAGAAGGGAGTGAGACAGGGATGTAGCCTATATCCGATGTTATTCAATCTGTATTTTCAGCAAGCAGTAAAGGAAACAAAATAACAATTCATAGTAGCAATTAAAATCCATGGAGAAGAAATAAAAAGTTTGAGGTTTGCTGACGACATTGTAAGTCAGTTAGAGACAGCAAAGGACCCCGAAGAGCACTTGAAAGGAATGGACAGTGCCTTGAAAGGCGGATATAAGATGAACAACAACAAAAGTAAAACGAGGACAATGAAATGTAATCGAATTAAATCAGATGATGCTGAGGGAATTAGATTAGGAAATGAGACACTTAAAGTAGTAGACGAGTTTTGCTATTTGGGGAGCAAAATAACTGATGATGGTCGAAGTAGAGAGGATTAAAATGTAGACTGGCAATGGCAAGGAAAGCGTTTCTGAAAAAGAGAAATTTGTTAACATCGAGTATTGATTTAAGTGTCAAGAAGTCGTTTCTGAAAGTATTTGTATGGAGTGTAGCCATGCATGGAAGTGAAGCATGGAAGATAAACAGTTTGGACAATAAGAGAAGAGAAGCTTTCGAAATGTGGCGCTACAGAAGAATGCTGAAGATTAGTTGGGTATATCACGTAACTAATGAAGAGGCACTAAATAGAACTGGGGAGAAGAGGAATTTGTGGCACAATTTGACTAGAAAAGGGATCCGTTCTCAGGCATCAAGGGATCATCAATTTAGTATTGAAGGGTAGCTCGGAGGGTAAATCGTAGAGGGAGACCAAGGCACGAAATCGCTAAACAGATTCAGAAACATTTAGGTTGCAGTAGTTACTCGGGGATGAATAAGGTTGCACAGGGTAGATTAGTTTGGAGAGCTGCATCAAACCGGTATCTGGACTGAAGACCACAACAACAACAACAACAACTACTACAACAATTCCATATCCCGAAAGGTTATAATATTCGAGCATCAGACTTCTTTCTAAACCTCGCAGTCGGTTTGTGTTCTCAATATAGATGTATAGTCGTATGCGTCACTTAGTTTACAGTTCTTGAAAATGGGGATGATTGCTTAATAGAGTGTTGGTACACTATTTTTTCATCCAATAAAGTGTGCGACTCTGTGTTACACGTATTCGACAGGCCCTTGGTAAATTCAAAGGCACTAAAATGCGTAATTTTCTAACTGGTAAATCATTCTTCGTCTTTCTCGAGGGAAATATATTCAGATTGTAACGTTACGTGTGGAATCCTGTACATGCGCACCAGGTGAGAATACAGAACTCACAACACGAATGCAGTGATGATTATTTAACACCATCCGACGGTACTTGGTTCCACATCAGTAAAATTGGCAGAGTAGTAGTGCATTGGTCCACTAAAGATGCAGCTATAAGCACTGTATAGACATTAGACTTTCTCCTCATAACACTGACGAATGTACTTGAGAGAGGACCCATACTTGTTCTCCCACTGCTCCACTGGTGAGTGGAATAGGAAAGGGAACAGGTAGCAATAATATGATATATCCTTCTCTATAAGCTACTTGATGGCTTGTACAGGACTTCTGTAAATGAGATTTTGAAAAAGAAACTTGTAGTTACTCACGCTACAGTACCTAACGGTTTTTGCTGCTGAGTTGTTGCTCTCTAACCAGGGACATCCAAGATTATTCATAAGTACTTCCCGTGTTCGTCAAGACGACTGCGAAAAAACTACAATATATACAGAAAACAGGCACGCACCAGTGGACAGAGCAGCTCTCCAAGTTTGTAACTCACACCGCAGGCGCTCAATGTGGAGTCAACGCACGGGTGCAGTTCATTGATATGAGTTGTCCAGTAAGGCGGGACAGCAACCCGCTTTGCAGTTCTATCCATTGAGTTGTCTACCTGCAAGTGTGAACTACACTCAAGCGCCAAAGAAACAGGAATAGACATGAGTATTCAGGTACAGAGATACAGGTTCTGTAAACAGGCAGAATACGGCAGTGCGGTCGGCAACGCCCATATGACAACAAGTGTCTGGTGAACTTGTTAGATCGATTACTGCTGCTACACTCCT
The DNA here is from genome assembly GCF_023897955.1 of Schistocerca gregaria. Lineage (NCBI taxonomy): Eukaryota > Metazoa > Arthropoda > Insecta > Orthoptera > Acrididae > Schistocerca > Schistocerca gregaria. The sequence goes on from NC_064923.1 coordinate 608,437,135, forward strand.
GGAAATTGAAATAAGAACACCGTGAATTCATTGTCCCAGGAAGGGGAAACTTTATTGACACATTCCTGGGGTCAGATACATCACATGATCACACTGACAGAACCACAGGCACATAGACACAGGCAACAGAGCATGCACAATGTCGGCACTAGTACAGTGTATATCCACCTTTTGCAGCAATGCAGGCTACTATTCTCCCATGGAGACGATCGTAGAGATGCTGGATGTAGTCCTGTGGAACGGCTTGCCATGCCATTTCCACATGGCGCCTCAGTTGGACCAGCGTTCGTGCTGGACGTGCAGACCGCGTGAGACGACGCTTCATCCAGTCCCAAACATGCTCAATGGGGGACAGATCCGGAGATCTTGCTGGCCATGGTAGTTGACTTACACCTTCTAGAGCACGTTGGGTGGCACGGGATACATGCGGACGTGCATTGCCATGTTGGAACAGCAAGTTCCCTTGCCGGTCTAGGAATGGTAGAACGATGGGTTCGATGACGGTTTGGAGGTACCGTGCACTATTCAGTGTCCCCTCGACGATCACCAGAGGTGTACGGCCAGTGTAGGAGATCGCTCCCCACACCATGATGCCGGGTGTTGGCCCTGTGTGCCTCGGTCGTATGCAGTCCTGATTGTGGCGCTCACCTGCACGGCGCCAAATACGCATACGACCATCATTGGCACGAAGGCAGAAGTGACTCTCATCGCTGAAGACGACACGTCTCCATTCGTCCCTCTATTCACGCCTGTCGCGACACCACTGGAGGCGGGCTGCACGATGTTGGGGCGTGAGCGGAAGACGGCCTAACGGTGTGCGGGACCATAGCCCAGCTTCATGGAGACGGTTGCGAATGGTCCTCGCCGATACCCCAGGAGCAACAGTGTCCCTAATTTGCTGGGAAGTGGCGGTGCGGTCCCCTACGGCACTGCGTACGATCCTACGGTCTTGGCGTGCATCCGTGCGTCGCCGCGGTCCGGTCCCAGGTCGACGGGCACGTGCATCTTCCGCCGACCACTGGCGACAACATAGATGTACTGTGGAGACCTCACGCCCCACGTGTTGAGCAATTCGGCGGTACGTCCACCTGGCCTCCCGCATGCCCACTATACGTCCTCGCTCAAAGTCCGTCAACTGCACATACGGTTCACGTCCACGCTGTCGCGGCATGTACCAGTATTAAAGACTGCGATGGAGCTCCGTATGCCACGGCAAACTGGCTGATACTGACGGCGGCGGTGCACAAATGCTGCGCAGCTAGCGCCATTCGACGGCCAACACCGCGGTTCCTGGTGTGTCCGCTGTGCCGTGCGTGTGGTCATTGCTTGTACAGCCCTCTCGCAGTGTCCGGAGCAAGTATGGTGGGTCTGACACACCGGTGTCAATGTGTTCTTTTTTCCATTTCCAGGAGTGTATAATGGCAGGTTATCAAGGTTTATGTGACTTTGAATGTGGTGTTATAGTCAGCGCACGAGCGATGGAACACAGCATCTCTGAGATATTATCAGGAATCCAGTAAAACTTCAAATCTCTGACAGCGATGCGGCCGGAAAAAGATCCTGCAAGAACGGGACCGACGACTACTGAAGAAAATCGTTCAACGTGACGAATCTGCACCCCTTCCACAAACTGCTGCAGATTTCAGTGAAGGGTCATCAACAAGTGTCAGCGTGCGAACCATTCAAAGAAACATCATCGGTATGGGCCTTCGGAGCCGATGAGCCGCTCTTGTACCCTTGATGACTGCACGACACAAAGCTGTATGCCTCGCCTGGGACAGTCAACACCGACATTGGACTGTTGATGACTGGAAAGGCGTTGCCTGATCAGACAGTTTCGTTTCACATTGTATCGAGCGGATGTACGTGTACGGGTATGGAGACAACCTCATGAATCCATGGACCCTGTATGTCAGCACGGGACTGTTCAAGCTAGTGGAAGCTCTGCAGTGGTGTGGGGCGAGTGCAGTTGGAGTGACGTCTAGATACGATTGCGACAGGTGACACGTACGTAAGCATCCTGTCTCATCACCTGCATCCATTCTTTTCCATTGTGTATTCCGACGGACTTGTGCAATTCCAGCAGGACAATGCGACACCCCACACGTCCGGAATTGCTACAGAGTGGCTCCAGGAACACTCTTCCGAGTTTAAACACTTCCGCTGGCCACCAAATTCCCCAGACAAGAACACTATTGAGCATATCTGGGATGCATTGCAACGTGCTGTTCAGAAGAGATCTCCACCCCTCGTACTCTTATGGATTTATGGAGAGCCGCGCAGGTTTAATGGTGTCAGTTTCCTCCAGCACTGCTTCCGACATTGGTCGAGTCTATACCACGTCGCGTTGTGGCACTTCTGAGTGCTCACGGGGGCCCTCCCCGATATTAGGCAGGTGTACCGTTTCATTTAGCTCTTTAGCGTAATCCGATGCAACAACACGTAACAGAGAGTTCACAACTACACCTGTACTATGGGTAAAATCCTCAATTATAAGAATTCTGTAAACCATTAGCAGGCTTCCCTTTACGAGTGGGACATAGACACATGGGGGTAATAGACAGAAAATTCCCACTCGTTCTCCGATAATCTATCGTTGGACACATATGTCCCAGTGATAGTGAAATGGTTCAAAGTAATAAGTCTGCACATATGGCTACAGAAGAATGAAAGGAGGGAAATTAAAATTTATGAATTATTTCAGTGCATATTAAACTTGAAATGTTAAAGCTGCAATTAATGTTACTTGAATGTTAAGTTAAATGTTAACGCGCTTCACAAAGTATCTTTTCCCCTTAATTAAGAGTGCCTTTAAATGGATCTAAGCTTTCTGGTCTCTCCAGCTGTGCCTATAGATTTACTTGTATGATGTAGGGTCGTACAGTCGCTGTAATGCTCAAATGGTAGCGATACGAAGCTGTAGCCTCCGCACTCCGCACTACGCATTGCTGATGTTGCAGGCCGCTCTCCTGTAAATCTTGTTTTTATTTTCCACGTTACACATGCATGGCCACCTACACTCGTAGCACAACACTCTGGGATGTATGACTAGTCGATTCAGGTTTTGGAGGAGAAAGTGTTAGTAAATTACAGTTGCAGTGCAAACGTGGTGCAGTTCCGTAGAAACAGGCTGTTTCTACGGAACCGGACCGCGTCCAGTTTCGAACCAACACTCATAAACCCACGGAGATGAATATCTAATAGTGCAAATACGTAAACATGAAGCACAAATTGCTAGGGTTGTTAAAACGATAATATTGTTCACCTTTGAATGTGTACATATTTATACGATAGTTCTCTTTTAACAGCAAAACCACTTTCATATGTCTATTCACAAGACTTACTCTTCAGCATTTAAATGAATTTAATTCTCTAATTCCGTAATGGCTGCCATGTAACAATACAATTAGATCCGCTCTGACAACACGTCTTTCTATTCCAGTATCTCAGGCCATAGTAAAAAGTATTAGTAATCCACTGCCAATGATGCCATGTCAAGCATCGCCTACACACAGTTAATTCTCGCAGTCACCTTCTTTCGCCGCCGCAGATACTTTAATTTTGAAGGGCACAGGACGCACAATGCAGTCTGTGCCGTAAAGCATATTTCTATGTATTCTAAAGCTGATGAATCCTCATAAGTATTATTATGCATGAGGACTTCCTCTGGTTATAAGAGTGAGAGTCAGGAGGTATGATCTGAAATGACCACATGTGCAGACTAGAAGAAATTCTACAATACTGGTAGTTTATAGGACACTGAAATAGAGTCTGTGCCGTAAAGCATATTTCTATGTATTCTAAAGCTGATGAATCCTCATAAGTATTATTATGCATGAGGACTTCCTCTGGTTATAAGAGTGAGAGTCAGGAGGTATGATCTGAAATGACCACATGTGCAGACTAGAAAAAATTCTACAATCCTGGTAGTTTATAGGACACTGAAATAGATTCTGGCAATGATTAAAATTTTAGAGTTTCTAGTTCATGAGGGGTTTGTTTTTATGAAAGCAACTGTGAAATATTTTGAATGAAGATTGCATTTTGAATATTGTATGTGTAACGAGAAAATAGTGAGAAAATGAACAGTTGAATTGGTCAGTGGAAGTTACATGACCCTTTATGCCATATATGTGCAAATAAAATAAAATTGTAAGGAAATGTCGCCTGTTACAGGGAAGTACATATTACAGCATTATTCACTGCTTGCCTACACGAGCTCCACAATAACTTTGGTGCAGACCACATAACCGACATGACATATTAGTAGACATTGTGTGTCACTCACTTACCAACCAAGCTGATACGGTAGCTGTCAATAGGTGTAATAGCATAGCTTGCACAAGTGTTCAGTACAAAACTTCTTAACTTCACCATAGTCGTATCCTACAGGATTTTCCATGATGTCACGTGGTATAACCGTTGGAAGATTTATTTATAGCTCACAAAAACTACATAGCTGGTGCAGTTTGCTTGGTTGTCGGATTTCTCATATCATGTGGTTTCTTCATGACATCAGAAGTGGAAGTCTGTCTTGGGTGCTAAACTGAGATTTAGTTATTTGGATTTAAAATCCAAGCTGGTAGATCTATGACATCACTGTCCAAATAGGCGATCCAGGATATCACTGTTGACGTCAGAATCCAAGATGACGATCTATGGTATGAATCTACTACTACTGCATGTAGTTGGAACCTATTTGAATCTAATGCTTCTACACTACTGGATGCACCAAGGGATCTGCTGATTGAATTTATGGAATGAATATATTACTACTATAGTAATTAGTACTCAACTAACTGTATCACATTGACCACACACCTGTATAAACTACTAGTATTATAGTTCACTTTCCTGTATGAGTACACCTGTAACTGGCTGTGGTACAAGGCTTAAAACATGCTACTGGGGTTTGAGGAGCGTTCACGTTTATTTCTTAACCATCAGATTAGTCTGATCTGAATGCATCCGGAACGTTATTGGACTGCAGCTCTACACCAACAATTTATGGGAGTTGTGTAAACATGAGTTCCCAAGAAGTTGCTCTGTAAGAAACTCCTGCAGAACTGATTCGTCTGCATGCTTGAGTTTCAGACATTCATAAGTGTGGATATGGAGTGCAGTGTTAAGTCGTAACAGGAGACCTCTTTATCATGATCAAATATAACATACTACTGTAAATCAAGAAGGGATTGAATGTGTCACATATTGAATTTTTTTTGTACAGTTGATTTTTAGCAAACAGGCACAAAATATATGCGGACAGATATCAAGCAGTGTTCAGTCTTGGACAAACAATAAATTGAAATATCATTCCACTAAAGTAAAGAAAATGCTACTAAGGGATAAATCGGTGTATCCCAAAATATCATCATCAGAATTATTTCATTGGTAGACACTCCTTGAATGTGGAAGAAACAACAATGCACTTTCGTGGAAAAAGGCCCCTAATACAATATTTTAATATGTGCATCTATCCACGTTGAGTACAGGAGGAACTGATTAGTTAACACTTTTTAGTGAAATCGGTATGTCACGGGTTATGCACCATACATTATTCATTAATTCATTTGCTGAGTGAGGCTCATACATATAGATCAAACGTAGATTGTTTCAAAACGCCAAGTGCTATAAAGCTGTACCAGGACCAGTACTTCGAAGGGCTAATGAATATAAAAACCACAGACAAGGACAGAGTTCCGAGAAGGGCCACATAACAGCGCAACACAGCTTAACCTTTATGCTATCTGTGTACGTCTGCAGATCTGACTAAAATTTTCAGTGTCACTGACATTTTTACTATGGTTTCCTAATACAACACCCATAGATTCTCCTACAGTGTGCTTAGGAATAAGAGAAATGGACACACTGGATGTGGTGAACGACTGTGAATCGTACTGAATTAAGTGTACTACAGTTGAACGGCAGGGAGGATCTAGACGCAACAGCATGAAATGATATCAGTGAAAATCGGTCAGAAGATCCTATCCTGCAGTGGAATGAATATTTCGTGATAATTTGGAAGTTTAGGCCATGCTCTATCACGACCTCCGTGGCCCAAACAGAAGACGTCACCCTTGGTAGACCCGCTGATCGCAAAGTTTGGATATCGCAGGAGGAATGAGTAGCGATGATGATGTTGAATGTCGGGCGCTCAACATCGTGCTCATCAGCGCCCGTACAAGTTACAAATCTATCATTTTCCATTCTCACCACTTCCCGAATGATAATTATTTGATGAGGGCAATACAAACACCCAGTCCCCTGGCGGAGAAAATCCCCCACCCAGCCGGGAAACGAACCCGAGAGCCCGTGATCGAGAGGCAGCAACGCTAGCCACTAGACTACGAGCTGCGGACGGGTAGTGATAATGAAAATATGAATTAGACCTGGAGATGTACTCAAATGGTGTAATCCTAAGTAACTGCTCGCCAAAATCAGGAAATCTCGTTTTAATTCCAATCTTGCGCAGCATTTCAATTGACAAGATATATTCATTACATCGTACTATGATTACTAAGTTCAAATGCTCCACTTTCCAGTTCCGATGCTGTTTTGCATTACCTTGTAACGAATGTAGTAACTTCTTCAAATCGTTTAATATTGAGTTCTTATAGATAATAAATTGTACGGTCTCAAACAGTATGACATCTAGATCTACATCCATACTCCGCAAGCCACCTGACGGTGTGTGGTGGAGGGTACCTTGAGTACCTCTATCGGTTCTCCCTTCTATTCCAGTCTCGTATTGTTTGTGGAAAGAAGGATTGTCGGTATGCCTCTGTGTGAGCTCTAATCTCCCTGATCATATCCTCACGTTCTCTTCGCGAGATATACGTAGGAGGGAGCAATATACTGCTTGACGCTTCTGTGAAGGTATGTTCTCGGAACTTTAACAAAAGCCCGTACCGGGCTACTCAGCGTCTCTCCTGCAGAGTCTTCCACTGGAGTTTATCTATCATCTCCGTAACGCTTTTGCGATTACTAAATTATCCTGTAACGAAGCGCGCTGTTCTCAGTTGGATCTTCTCTATCTCTTCTATCAACCCTATCCGGAACGGATCCCACACTGCTGAGCAGTATTCAAGCAGTGAGCGAACAAGTGTGCTGTAAACTACTTATTTTGTTTTCGGATAATATTTCCTTAGCATTCTTCCAATGAATCTCAGTCTGGCATCTGCTTTACCGACGATCAACTTTATATGATCGTTCCATTTTAAATCACTCCTAACGCCTACTCCCAGATAATTTATGGAATTAACTGCTTCCAGTTGCTGACCTGCTATATTGTAGCTAAATGATAAAGAATCTTTCATCCTATGTATTCGCAGCACATTACACTTGTCTACATTGAGATTCAATTGCCATTCCCTGCACCATGCGTCAATTCGCTGCAGATCCTCCTGCATTTCAGTACAATTTTCCATTGTTACAACCTCTCGATATACCACGGCATCATTCGCAAAAAGCCTCAGTGAACTTCCGATGTTATCCACAAGGTCATTTATGTATATTGTGAATAGCAACGGTCCTACGACACTCCCCCGCGGCACACCTGAAATCACTCTTACTTCGGAAGACTTCTCCCCATTGAGAATGACATGCTGCGATCTGTTATCTAGGAACTCTTCAATCCAATCACACAATTGGTCTGATAGTCCATATGCTCTTACTTTGTTCATTAAACGACTGTGTGGAACTGTATCGAACGCCTTGCGGAAGTCAAGAAACACGGCATCCACCTGGGGACCCGTGTCCATGGCCCTCTCAGTCTGGTGGACGAATAGTGCGAGCTGGGTTTCCAACGATCGTCTTTTTCGAAACGCATGCTGATTCCTACAGAGTAGATTTCTAGTCACCATAAAAGTCATTATACTCGAACATAATACACATACATAATACACGTAACTGACAATGTGGCAATCAAATTAGCGGATGTTGTCCAAGTACGAGCGAAAAGTTTACTGCTCACAGGACCCCTCGAGGGCGCTGACACTACTGGTCGCCGATCGAAATTAGGGAGACTGAAAAACTAGCTTCTCTGAAAAAAGTGCAGAGAGCGCGATGCATCTGTTTGGGCCGTCAGTTAAGTTATGCTGCGGGCTGCCTCGTTCCGCGTTCCACAGCCCACTGCCCGGGGCGCGCCGGTAATTGCCGATTGGCTCTGCTTAGCCGCCCATATCATTATCGCGTTCGACTCGGCTCGTATATCAGTTACTCTAACGACGCCTACTTGTGACGCGCTGAGTTTCCTCGAGATTTTGTCGAACGATCTGGAAACCTCTCACCTAGTGGCTTCACTCGTGTGTGGCGAAACGCCTCACTTCTTGGGCGCATTCAAGCTGTTTTGTGCTGATGAAAGTGTTCAGTGAATAAATGTCTTCAGTACAGTCAGACAACGAGTAACTTTTCGGTTATTTACTTCACCCGCAGACAGTAAAAAGTAAATTGTCAAACCTACACAGAACAGCTAACATCTCATAGTCTCTCAACACACATTACACTTGCCACAGGCAGGATCTACACTCGCCTGCAGCGGTATTAAAAGCTGCGTAGGCAACTAAGATATAGTTTTTGCATAGTGTATATGAAAGATTCCAGGCAAGCTGCAGAATAATTAAATTGAAAAGAACCTAGCCTTGACTCTTCTGAGCTTGTACTCGGTCTCTAATGACCTAATTGTCGATGGGGCACTGAAACGTAGTCTCTTCCTTTTTTTCTTTCTTTTTTTTTACAATACACACATAAATAAATCAATCAGTATTGCTACTAATGTTGAAAATTTTCCAGGGCTGGCCACATTGAGGAGTTACACCGATGTAAGCTATGTATTTATGGTGTTTTCTTTATCTTGTTTACAACAAAGAAGAAACAAAAATATATTATTCTGTGTGAAACGCAAAATTCGTTACTTCGATTCAGATGACCTTTCTGCTGTATACAGCAGATGTTTACTACTTGCCAGGGAATACCTGTGATTTTATACGAGGTGTCAGAGGTATAAGTGCAGTTACTTATACTGGTGACTGAGGACAGATCAATGAACAACATTATGCAAGTATTTGCCTCGTGGCTGGACTTCCTAGGTGTAAATAGTGAGGAGGTATTTTCTCTTTATTTCTGCGTGAGAAAGGTATATGGCGATAGTCTCTTTGACTCCTAAGGCGTTGGTTACGTCATTAAAGTTCATTTAATGTTACACACTGTTACACTTGTGTTTACGTTTCTGCCACACAAAATTACATTGCTTCTTCTCCTTTTCTTGTTTTTAAACTTATATTACTTTATTATATCATTGGGCTGTCTCTACGACCATGGTGGGACTCTGATGTGATGCTACCTCTCAGGGGCGACAGAACTTACATAATCAAGATACCTATTAGTGGACCTTAATGCTTCAATGTTAGCGACCAGTTTTCGAGCACATGCTACAGGTACTTTCCTGATGGTCTCCATGTGCAGTTCCTAATGGAGGGATTATTGAAAGTCAGACTGCGTTGCACTAAAAATATTGGCTGTCAGTTTAGTGTTGATCAGAATAGGTAAAGAGCGAAATGTCTGAGTACGTTCAGTTCTGCTCAGCTGTTTGAAAATCAAATAAAGTAAGAGGTTTATCAGCAGTCATTCATAAATTTTTCTATGGGGACGTTTCAACTGTTAGTCACATTCAGTGATGGTACTAGCAAATCTCTCCTCTATCCTATCATCATTTTATATTATTCTTAAAAAAACAAAATTTTATTTATATTTCAACCTTAAATTATTGTTATTTTGAAAAGTATCATGTACATGTTGTAGATAAAACAAAAGAAAAGAAAACTGTAAAAAGATGAAAAACGAATATTGTAAGATGTATGACCTGTTTTAATCATCAGGTAACAGGTCTATAATTTGGCAATAAATAAAAAAATGGGCATGACTTCATTTCTGCCGGCCCGAGTGGCCGTGCGGTTCTAGGCGCTACAGTCTGGAGCCGAGTGACCGCTACGGTCGCAGGTTTGAATCCTGCCTCGGGCATTGATGTGTTTGATGTCCTTAGGTTAGTTAGGTTTAATTAGTTCTACGTTCTAGGCGACTAATGACCTCAAAAGTTAAGTCGCATAGTGCTCAGAGCAATTTTGAACTTCATTGTTATGGATGACAATACGCTAGCACATCCAACTGCAGAGTCGGAGGAGCTCTTGGAATGAGAAGCTATTCGGCCAGTCGAATAGCGTGCCCATTCCCCAACTTAAATCCCGTGCATTGGAAGATGTATAATAGCACATCCACATGCACCAAGGACCATCCCTGCTAAACGAGAAATCCATCACGCTACCACAAGGACTTATTACCAATCTTGTGGCTAGTACAGGAGCACACTGCAGAGCAAGCACTGCTGTCCATGTTGATCATGCACCTTATTAAGAACCATGTCACCGTTTTGTAACGTCCAGGAGACCATCAAAAATCTCGCTAACTTCAGTGTAATCATTATCTTGGAATAAAAGCGTCATTTCTGATCTTCTCATTGCATATATGTTTCAGTTAACAGGTTGGTTCAGTTTTATCGAGCTGTGTTACTTCATACATCGTGCGTTGGTTACTTCCGTGCTTAAATTTTGTACATCAGTTCATATTGTGAAAGTAGTGGTTCTACCCTGTTTGGTTACATCCGAAGTCACTTTTATTTGTCAAGACATCTGTCTGTTTAGAATGATTTTCTGAGTTCTAATTGCAGACTTTTCGATCTCCAAAAATGTCATAAAAGAAAAAAAATACCACTCCGTCTAAAGGCCACAAGTTGCCCATTGGGACCATCCGATCGCCATGTGATCCTCCGAGGATGATGCCGATGGGAGGGCATGGGGTCAGCACACCGCTCTCCCAGTTGTTACGATTGTATTCTTGACCGAAGCCGCTACCATGCGGTCGAGTAGCTCCTCAATTGGCATCATGAGGCTGAGTGCACCCTGAAAAATTGCAACAGCGCATAGCGGCCTGGATGGTCACCCATGCAAGCGCCGACCATGCCCGACAGCGCTTAACTTCGGTGATCTCACGGGAACCGGTGCATCCACTGCGGCAAGGCCGTTGCCCATTAATGTCATAAGAGGCTAGCATAAAATGTGGTGTGAAATTCAACACCAAACTATCGTCAAAGGTACAATTTTTAAGTGGGGTGATTTGATTTACTACCCTTTTTTAAAACCAGAATGTCCTGCACCTTTCTCCAATCACACCTCAAATGGCCTATGGTATATTACTAGTAGGATAGGAGCATTTTTATCGCATACTCCATGCAGAATCGTCTTTGCACCCCTAAAGGTCACGTCGCCTTTCTCCTGTTGAGCAAATGTAGTGGATTTTATGGTCTGCGCCCTCTTATTTCGAAATCTGTCATTCTGGCCCACGTTAGGCAGTTAAGGGGAACCGAAGTATGCTTTTTCTCAGTGAAACGATTTCAGTAAAAAATTATTTATTATTTCGACCTTCTCTCTCTCATCCTCTGTTTCGATGCAGTTGTCGTCACTACGTGATCCGTTTACTGATTTAACATAAGAAGAAAATTATTCAAAACTTGTCAAGCCAGTAGACAGAACTTTACTTTTGAATTTACTGAACGCATCGCTCTCCTATCTCTTATTTTGGTTTCGTTTGTATCGTCTACATGACTTTTGTAACTTTTCATATGTGGTGAAACTCTGTGCTTTCGGAGTAGCTTCCTAAAACGGCTGCCGAGCCTCGGTGGATCTTCCACATCCCTCACAAATTTAATCCGCTGTAGCAAATGATACTTAGAGGAAAGTTAGTTGGACATAGAGGACCAATATGCAGCAGCCAGCGAAGACTACGACCTGGGTACTCCATAGCCACAGTCGAGCACTTACGTTCAGTCCCAGGTAACGCGACATACCCGTCTGACCATCCGCGAAGGTCATAATGCGGGTCTGAATCGCAGATTGAACAACGTTACTTTGCATCGTCCTGAGGCTCATCTGGATTTGAGGCGTCATCTGCACGGTAGTAGATCAATATTTCCCAGCAGGCTATCTGAGAGACCAGCAATTATCCTATGAAAATAATCCAACTCAACACTCGGCTGAAATGATTCCGAAAAACCTTGAAGAAGCCATATTTGGATACAATCTACTGGCACATTAGTAACGCTTGCAGGATCCGGACTGGACGACATCGTGGTTCAAATGGCTCTGAGCACTATGGGACTTAACATCTATGGTCATCAGTCCCCTAGAACTTAGAACTACTTAAACCTAACTAACCTAAGGACATCACACGACACCCAGTCATCACGAGGCAGAGGAAATCCCTGACCCCCCCGGGAATCGAACCCGGGAACCCGGGCGTGGGAAACGAGAACGCTACCGCACGACCACGAGCTGCAGACGGATTGGACCCAGAATCTTTGCTTTCGGCGGACAGTGATCTTACCGACTGAGCTATCCGGGCACAACTCACGACCCCCACACAGCTCTACTTCTGCCAGTACGTCTTCTATCCCAGAAACTCCATAGAAGTTTTCCTGCATACCATACGGGACTAGCAGTCCTGTAAGATATTATGGAGAAATTATTTATTCATTGAATAGCTGACTGTTCGTAACGTGAAATATTCATTCTGCAGCGGAGTTCACGCCGTTCTGAAACATTTTTCTAGTTAAAACTGTCGGTCATCCACATTCAGTTAACAGACCAATACACATTTTTAACCTGGCAGAAAATTGCAAAACTTCGCACATTCTGCTACAGAGTGAAAGATTCGTTGTGGATGTACCCAGACTGTGGAACTGTAATTTAAATAACGTTTCTCCTGTATATTAGTCCAGCGTTGTAATCTCGTCGTCGCATTCGTCTCTCCGCATCGAAGACCCTGCCACTTACGTCCATTAACATTTTTCGTATTTCTTACAGATACACGAAACTGGCCCTTAAAACATTTAAATGTTTAAATGACAAAATAATGTTTCTTGCAATACCACTGAAATATAGCAATCATGAAAACAGTACTAACTGCCCCCATGATTCTTCTAGGACGTAGATTCCTTACCATTAGACCTTAGTCGAGGCTTGGTGCTATATCCACTTGTTTGTGCCGAATTCCACCTTATATATTTGCTATTGGTCTCTCGTAACCAACGTTTGTTCGTATTCAGTCGTCACGGTATCAAACAAGTGATGGCTAAAGCCATGGGACACCTAATATCGTGTCGGAGTCCTTTTGTCCGTCGTAGTGCAGCAGTTCGACGTGGCATTGACTCCACAAGTAGTTGAAAGGCCCGTACCAGAAATATTGAACTATGCTGCCTCTATAGCCGTCCATAATTGCGAAAGAGTTGCCAGTGTAGCATTTTGTGTACGAACTAACTTCTCGATTACGTCCCATAAATCTTCGATAGGAGTCATGTTGAGCAATCTGGGTGACCAAATCTTTCTCTCTAACTGTTTAGAATGTTCATACCAATCGCCAAGCATTGTGACATTGTCATCCATAAAAATTCTAACGTTGTTAGCGAATATGAACTCCATGAATGGGTGAAAATGGTTTTCCAGTCGTCTAGACTCCAACTGAATTGGTTACGAACTCAGGAGAGGCGCTGCAGGCGATGCTATGCTGTTAGCAGAGGCACTCGCGTCGGTCACCTGTTGCCATAGCCCATAACCCCAAATTTCACCACACTGTCCAGAGGATACCATTGACGCACGTCCCACGTTGATTGCTGTGGCTCTTCACGCAGAGCTGCTTCTCTGTTAGTACTAACCAACAGTACGCAAACGCCACTGCTATCGTTCATTAAGCCGGCCGGGGTGGCCGAGCGGTTCCAGGCGCTTCAGTCCGGAACCGCGCTGCTGCTACTGTCGCAGGTTCAAATTCTGCCTCGAGCATGGATGTGTGATGTCCTTAAGTTAATTAGGTTTGAGTAGTTTTAGGTATAGGGGACTGATGACCTCAGATATTAAGTCCCATAGAGGTTAGAGACATTTTTTTCGGTCATTAAGTGAAGGCCGTTATCCGTAGTGCGAGGTTGTTGTTGTTGTGGTCTTCAGTCCAAAGACTGGTTTGATGCAGCTCTCCATGCTACTCTATGGTGTGCGAGCCTCTTCATCTCCGAATAACTGTTGCAGCCTACATCTTTCTGAATCTGCTTACTGTATTCACCTCTTAGTCTCCCTCTACGATTTTTAACCCCCACACGTCCCTCCAGTACTAAACTGGTGATCCCTTGATGTCTCAGAACGTGTCCTATCAGCCGATCCCTTCTTTTGGCAAAGTTGTACCACAAATTTCATTTATCCCCAGTTCTGTTCAGCACCTCCTCATTAGGTACGTGATCTACCCTTCTAATCTCCAACGTTCTTCGGTAGCACCGCATTTCGAAAGCTTCTATTCCCTTTTTATCTAAACTGTTTATCGTCCATATCTCACTTCCATACATGCCTACACTCCAGACAAATACGTTCAGAAAAGAACTCCTAGCACTTAAAACCAAATCTTTCTTCTTCAGAAATCTTTTTCTTGCCAATGCCAGTCTATATCTTATATCCTCTCTAATTCGGCCATCGTCAGTTATTTTCCTGCCCAAATAGTAAATCTCATCTACTAACTTAAGTGGACTCGTTTCATAATCAAATTCCCCCAGCATCACCTGATTTAATTCGACTACATTCCAATGTTATCGTTTTGATTTTGTTGATGTTTATCTTATATCCTCCTTTCAAGATACTGTCCATTTCGTTCAACTGCTCTTCCTAGTCCTTTTATGTCTCTGACAGAATTACAGTGTCATCAGCAAACCTCAAAGTTTTTATTTCTTCTCCCTTCTTCTCTTCTTCTTCCTACGCCAAACTTTTATTTTGTTTTCTTTACTGCTTGCTCAATATAAAGATTGAATAACATTGAGGTTAGGCTACAACCCTGTCTCACTCCCTTCTCAACCACTGCTTCCCTTTCGTGTCCTCAACTCTTACAACGGTCGTCTGGTTTTTGTACAAATTGTAAATAGCCTTTCGCTCCCTGTATATTACCCCTGCCATCTTCAGAATTTCGAAGAGAGTATTCCAGTCAACATTGTCAAAAGCTTTTTCTAAGTCTCCAAATGCTATAAACGTAGATTTGCCTTTCCTTAACTTATCTTGTATGAAAATTTCTTGCGTCAGAATTACCTCGCTTCTTTCTACATTTCTTTGGAATCCAAAATGATCCTCCCCGAGGTCGGTTTCTACGAGTTTCTCCATTCGTCTGTAAAGAATACGTGTTGGTATCTTGCAGCTGATATTTCGGTAATTGAACTGATATTTCGGTAGTTGTCGCACCTGTCAGCATCTGCTTTCTTTAGAATAGGGTTTTATTAAATTCTCCTTGAAGTCTGAGGGTATTTATCTGTCTCATACATCTCGCTCACCAGATGGAAGTGTTTTTTAACGGTTGCCTCTCCTAAGGCCACCAGTAGTTCTGACGGAATATCGTCTACTTCTGGGGCCATGTTTCGATATATGACTTCAGAGCACTGTCGAATTTGCCTCGCAGTCCCATGTCTCCAATCTCATCTTCATCTACGTCCACTTCCCTCTCTGTAATACTGCTTTCATGTTTATACCCCTTGTATAAACTCTCCATACGCTCCTTCCACCTTTCAACTTTTCCTTCATTTCTTAGGAACGGTTTTCCATCTCAGCCCTTGATACTAATGCAGGTGGTTCTCTTTTCTCCAAAGCCCTCTTTAATTTTCCTGTAGGCTGTACGTATCTGTCCCCTAGTGAAACATGCTTCTAAATCCTTACATTTGTCCTCTGTCCATTCCTGTTTAGCCGTTTTGCACTTTCGTGTCAGTCTCAATTTTTAAACATGGAATTTCCTTTCGCTTGCTTCTTTTTCTGCGTTTTTATATTTTCTCCTTTCGTCGGTTAAATTTATTATCTCTTGGGTTATCCAGGGATTCCTACTAGGCTTTGTCTGTTTATCTATTTGGTCCTCTGCTCCCTTCACCATTTCATCTCTTAAAGCCACCTATTTGTTTTCTGCTGTATTTCTTTCCCCTGTTCCAGTCAACTACTCCCCTGAAACTCTCAACAGCCTCCTGTTCTTTCAATTTATCCAGATTCCATCTCCTTAATTTGTTACTTTTTTCCAATTTCTTCAGTTTTAATCTACGGTTCATGACCAATAAACTGCGGTCAAAGTTCACATTTGGCTTTGGAAATGGCTTACAATTTAAAATCTGATTCCGGAGTCTCTGTCGTACCATTACACAGGGTGTGCATGAAGTCCGGGAACACTTTCAAATATGTATTGCATAATAACCAAACATTTTGCAGATATCATACACATGTAATTTCGGAGAGAAACCCTGAAAGATTTTTTTCATGTATACCGCGGCAAAGTAGTTTGGTAATCTGCCTATAGTCAGCGTTAGTCGCAAACATGGCGAATTCAAGTGCACAGCGAGCTGTTTCATGAAATGGCCTCTCCGATCACCAGATCTCACTTCGTGTGACTTTTTTTCTGTGGGGACTCATCTGATATATGTACCGCCTCTACCACGTGGTGTAGCAGAGCTCCGGAAGAGAAATCGGGAAGGGACTGCCACAGTCGACGATGCCATGCTGGGACGGGTATGGCAAGAATTCGAAGAATTCGATTACGGTATTGACGTCTGCCGGGCCACTCATGGTTCGCGTATGGAATGTTTGTAAAAAAAAAGAAAGAAAAAAAACACTTTCAGAGTTTCTCTTCAAAATGCAACATGTATGACAATTGTGCAATGTTTAGCTCTTGTGCAATAAATAATTGAATGTGTTCCTGGACTTTATGTTGTACACCCTGTATAATCAATCTGAAACCTTCCGATGACTCCACGTCCCTTCCATGTAGATAACCTTCTTTTATGTTTCTTAAGGCAGGTGTTGGCGATGATTAAATTATTCTCTGTGCGAAAGTCTCCCATTCCGCTTCCTTTTTCACTCCTTTCCCCCAGTCCATATTCATCTACTATTTTTCCTTCTCTTCCTCTTCCTAGTATGGAGTCCTAGTCCCACGTCACTATTAAATTTTCGTCTCCCTTAACTATCTGAATAATTTATTTTGTCTCGTCACACATTTCTTCAATTTCTTCTTCATCTGCAAGGCTAGTTGCCATATACGTTTGTACTACTGTGGTGGGTGTGGGCTACGTTTCTATCTTGGCTACAATAATGCGTTCATTATGCTGTTTATAGTAGCTTACCCGTATTCATATTTTCTTATTAATTACTAAACCTACCCTGCATTACTCCGATTTCAATTTGTATTTATAACCTTTTATTCACCCGACTAGAAGTCCTGTTCCTTCTGCTACCGAATTTAGCTAATTCCCACTATATCTAACTACACTCGATCCTTTTCCCTTTTTTAATTTTCTACCCTGTCTGGCCGATTAAGGGATCTAACATTCCACGGTCTGACCCGTAGAGTGCAGGTTTTATTTCTCATGATGACGACGTCCTGCTGAGTAGTCTCCGCCCAGAGATCCGGAAGGGGGACTATTTTACTTCCGGAATATTTCAACGTCTATTAATCCCATCGTGCGGCCATGAGGACACCGGGAAACTTTTCGTACGAATCACATGAGTGCAAATGACAGCTCCGCCAATACACTGCTCTTTTACACCTTGTGTACGCGATATTATCACCATCCGTATATTTGCATATCGCTATAGCACGACTTTTCTCACCTCAGTGTATTGCGTATAATTTGTTCGTTCATAATGGACGGAATCGTCAGATCTGCGGCTGGTAAATTAAATGCAAATACCACAGTTTTCTGAGATATTTGTTTCTTTATTATACCACTACAGGTTTCGATGTATCACACGATCATCTGACTGACGTTCGACATTGTTTCATTCATATTATTTTGGGCGACTTGTGTATCTTTCACTGATGTGTTAATGTGAAAAGATAACAATACACACAGATTCTAATTTTGTGTTAATCTGTGAGTCTCCATGTAATTAGGTCGGAGAAAGGCAGGGAATACCACATCCAAAAAGATTATTCCTTTCTGTCGACGTCAAATTTATCCTCAGTTTCCTCTCGCAACAGTAGGTTTAAACTTTGGCTGAACTCGTTATTTCTTCCTTCTTGATCATAGTGGCAAGCGTTATGCTGCAATATATCACTCATCTTCTGTCAGTATCACATGCGCTCAAATTAAGCAACGAAATTGCGTCACCCGGGAAGATCGACATAAATTTTTATTCTCGCTTTCACTGCACGTCGGTCTGCTTTAAGGATTCAACAGGAGAAAAAAATATAAACGAAATTGTACAGAAATAACAGTAACGAAGAACAATGGGACTTACAGAAGACCCAGCTGGAGCGGAAAAGAATGAAGCAGGAAGTACAGCCATTGAATTTGCATCCTTGGTAACTCCGCAATACGAATGAAAGGAGATCGCACTGAAACCCTTCCATCTCGTCAGCCGAAGAAATACTATAAAGTGAATCTTCATTAATAAGAAAATACATGATCTGTGATCTACGTTACACTCAAAATAAGTAGCATCTTCTCCATCCACGTTGACAATGCACACTTTCTGCAGAGTAATCCAAACAGGTTTACGAATACGTCAACAAAGCAAAACATTTCGACACAACGAAGTTGTTAATCGTTACGGGAGACCTCAGCGCATAATTGGAACAGAGATTCAAGCAACATTAGCCATTATTATCTAATAGCAGGAAACGTGCTCATTATTTTAGCTTATTACCATAAACAAAATTGAATAGAAGTGGTCTTGTAAGAGACCAGTCTAGCAATTCAAAAACAGAACAGAATTTATCCTCACTAACACAAAAGAGATCCATAATTATGTGCCTGTACTACACTGATTCGATACAGTGTTCAAAAATGGCTCTGAGCACTATGGGACTTAACTTCTTTGGTCATCTGTCCCCTAGAACTTAGAACTACTTAAACCTAACTAACCTAAGGACATCACACACATCCATGCCCGAGGGAGGATTCGAACCTGCGACCGTAGTGGTTGCGCGGTTCCAGACTGTAGCGCCTAGAACCGCTCGGCCACTCCGGCCGGCACAATCAGTGTTGAATTAACCCAATCTACAATAGGAGCCCATATGAAACAGCGCAGAAGCAGACAGACGCTCTAAGTCGTTTTTATGGAAATCCGCAATTGCTGTAGTAAGTGCTAAATTTTAGGCTAAGGAAATGGTAAAAGCCGCAGCATATTAACGTATGGTTACACTTTTCCATACTCTCTCGTCAGTTTCTAAATTAATTGTGTTCTTGTTACGGGAGCTGAAAAGGCGTCATAGCTGAAGCCCTGGTTTAAAAGTTCCTCTCGTGGAGCGGGTAATCAGTGGACGCTCGGCTGACCACGGCCCACTACCAACAAGTGTGCTGGTTACTGAAGCACGCCATCACATCAGAACTGGTTCGTCATCGCGTAATTACTAATAAATACGAAATTCCAGTAACCAGCGGATTAATTAATGTGCTAAAACACGAATAGGAACATCAGATCGCAATTAGAAAGCAAATAACACGCGTGACTGAGGGACCTCAACACTAAGGCCACGTAATTTGTCACGTGTTCAGACACACGCCCGAAAATTTCACATTAAATGACATCACAAAATAACGCAAAAGCAAACGCATTCGGAATTAGTTACAGGAACATTTTCACCGTCGTGAATGACTTCCTGCAAACAAAAGTGAAGTCGAGTGCTCGTCTTTTGTGAATGCCGTTCGAGTGTAGAACGTTAGGGAAATAGCTTGCAAGTGGTTCGATGAACCCTGTGCCAGGCACATAAATGTGAATTGCAGAGTAATCATGTAGGCGTATAGCGATGGTCGCAGGAGGGAGATGAAAAGAAATGGGAACTGACGTGTTCTATTTGTTGGTATCTTTACTGGACCACGTCGGTGTAGCAGGGCGACGCGGCAGACATGATACTGCTCCTATGCTCGTTAGCAGTCGCAGGACGCCATTGCGTAATGTGCTGCCAGCTGCAATTTATAGGGCAGCTGGTGTTGCTTAACAGAACGATGGAAACATTTGGTTGGCGTGTTTCATTTTAAGTGGATTTTGAGTCATTTCTGCTGTCTCTTCATTCTCTTGACGAAAACTTTCTCATGTTAAACACATGTGTTTTTCACAAATGTATCGGTCTACCGCAATCATTTTGGCGTTATTCTATCGCTGGGTTGTGACATCCGAGTCGTACGTGACGCTCGTCCTCAGTTAGGGAAGACAGACATCTATTTTTTTATTCGAACTGAATGTGGTCACTGAAGCCCACCCGTATAAGCTAAATATAGATCAGTAAAAGCTGAGTCTGAACCATCCTCAGCTGCACTGAATAAAATTCCACATATGTTTTGTCTCACAGACGTGAGATACTTCTTTCCCAATACAAGGATAATATTTAGTAAATGCATTATCTGGTCTGTGCTGTTTTGGACAGTAATCTTGAACCTGCACTACTGTGAACTACTGTTTATGATACCTTTTGTCGAGTGTGTCTTACATGGATAAACTTTCTAATATGTGTGAGACTGGTTCTCACCTATCTTCCTATCACAGCTGTGAAAGGACGCTCTGTGAGTGTTTCCCCAACACATTCCCTGTACAGGAAACGTTATCGCTAACAGATATTAGTGTACTGGTTCAGGCATAACTGCATGTTAGCAAACAATTGAAATCTTAGGTTTTCATCATCAAGGTTTATTTTTTTTCTCTAAGTATGACTTTATAATGTCATAATACATGCAGGAAGGGGTAAAATATTGGTATTGGGTGTTCCCAACTGCGAAGCGGAATTCGTAACTATTCTCAAGCTATTTAATAGGAAGATAGTTGATGACCATGTTTGGGGGTTGATTAAATACAAACAAATTAAATACAATTAGGGCCAGAGACATCAGTTCAGAAAAAATGCACAATTAAAATAACCAATTAATGGATGAGGTTGATAAATACCAATCAGAAAGAAGTGAACAGTTGAAACACTTTAATAATTTCAGGGCATAAATCACTCTACAGTAGCTGATCAATTCTTGTCGTTAAATCGGATATCTCGTGTTTATGCTTCAGTTAAGCCCGACAATCGTGAATATGTTTAACTACAGGTCATAGTTGACTGTGCAATTAAAAAAATAATAGGAGAGATGGAGACGACTACAGTTCTGAGTGTCAATTGCACATTACTTGCTGACATAGAGCGAGCGCACGTGTTTACCTTTCGTCGGCGGTGGCAGAGGCGTCTGTTGGCGCGAGCTGTGAACCTGAGAATCTATTCAAAATCTCTCTCGCCTGTTAAACCCACGTCAATTTGGTTGAAACAGCGCGTACATCGTTGCCCTCAAATCGCTCACAAGCGTTAACCGTCACTACTCTGTGTGATTCTCCTTATTAGGAGACTTTGCAGTTTAACTCCCTACGATTTAAGACGAGCCTGTGGACAGGTGTTCACATAATGATTCTCGCAATCGTCTCATCGCAGCTCAGGTCGCCTTGTTCAAACACTCGACGATTTTCTGCAAGAGAAAGAGTGAATTACTCTGTCTGCATTTGCCTATATCAAACCCAGTGGCCAGTAGTTTTCTTTCCGCCCAATCAGAGCGTTCGTAGTTGTTATAGCTCCACCCACTAGAGTTTTTGTAGCCTATCACAGGCGTAATTTCTTTCAACTACTGCTACATAATACTGAGATAAACAGCTTTTTCTTTCATGCGAGTTTTAACGCTGATGGATACAGTGAGTCACCAGTGTTTCGAGTTGGGTTCCTCCAGACGTTTATCAGCCATCTCCAGCTGTGTTTCTCTAGAAAGGCTTTCCGAAGGGTCATCATTAAAAGCAGGGACAAGGGCGGCTTTTTGCCGAAAGTCGTGCAGTGGCTCCAGCGTCTCATTGTGTCTACTAGGTGCCCCGCTGTGTGTGTTTTGGCCTAACATTGGGACGGGCGCTACCGTGGGAAAATTCTCCTTCCCTCAGAACTGCGTCTCATAGCTCGGATCTGGGAAATTACGTGCTTGCAATTACTAGTGTGGGTGACAGTGGTTTATATTCACAAAATGCTGGCTTGTTCATTCGCTTTGTCTATCAATAAGTCGTACATTTTCACTTAACTATGCCATGTGACATATCGAGTTAACTGAAATTGTTTCCGGCATTCAATGCAAGTTGTGTTATTTGTTTGACACCTTACAGCTTGTGAGAGACATTAATGAATTACCATAAATAAGAACGGGTAAGTATTTACCACTTAGTATATTTCACACACTAGCGTTGCTTCAGGAGGGTCTAACAATCAATGCAAAGAGAGAACGGAAGATTGGCTTCCACAAGAAAAGCAACATACTTAGCTCCAGTGAGTGAATATGTATAAGTGATCTTACTGAACATCTTCATTGCTTTCATTTTAAAACTGATGACTTTCAGTTCCACACGGATCATCCTCAGATCTGACTTTATTGCTCAAACTTATCAAATTGATAAAGCATTTTTAAAACGAAAGCAATGCAGCCAGCCAGTAATATTTGTTGTACAATAAGTGATTTTCTCCGAGGGCAGAAGGACTATGCTATTTATTCTGTCCTATAGGCATTAGTACAGCAATGTATTTAAGAAATACGCCCTTTTATATCATCACGAGACACCAAAATCATGGTAGCGTGTCGTCCATCAGCTGAAAGCTTGTGGTCATTACCATGAATGATAAATTGCCAGTGGTGTGTCGTCAGTGTGCGAGACAATTAAAAAAGTCGAACGATCTGGCTGAAGCGGACTTTGCGAGCCACATGGCACATCTGCCACGACCCTTCATGTAACGCGAGTTTGTTACAAAAATGGTTCAAATGGCTCTGAGTACTATGGGACCTAACATCTGAGGTCAAAAGTCCCCTAGAACTTGGAACTACTTAAACCTAACTAACCTAAGGACACCACACACATCCATGCCCAAGCCAGGATTCGAACCTGCTACCGTAGCGGTAGCTCGATACCAGACTGAAGCGCCTAGAACCTCTCGGCCACTCAGGCCGGCCATTATTCTTCCATAACGGCATTATTTCCTTTCTAAGTTCGCAGCAGCGCATGTAGCCGAAATTGTTCCCGTATGGAACGAGTCACTAAGTAATTTACATAACACCAGAAAAGTTAAAAATTAAAACAAAACTTGAAATTGTTTTTATTATATGAAATCGCTGTCACATTGGATAGGCCTAAATGTCAAAATGCAAATTCGAAGGTTCTTCAGTCCTTGGATTTCTTACTGTCACATATCGTTCATCTTGTATCTGTTAACAATTCCCATGTGTGAAAAACACCAAGTGTCGGAAGGTCCATGCGGCTTTTCGCGGATGGTGCTGTAGTATACAGAAAAGTTGCAGCATTAGAAAATTGCAGCGAAATGCAGGAAGATCTGTAGGGGACAGACACTTGGTGAAGGGAGTGGCAACTGACCCTTAACATAGACAAATGTAATGTATTGCGAATACATAGAAAGTAGGATCCTTTATTGCATTATTATATGATAGCAAAACAAATACTGGTAGCAGCTACTTCTGTAAAATATCTAGGACGATTTGAAGTGGAATCATCATATAAAATTAATTGTTGGTAAGGCGGGTGCCAGGTTGAGATTAATTGGGAGAGTCCTTAGAAAATGTAGTCCATCAACAAAGGAGGAGGCTTACAAAACACTCGTTCGACCTATACTTGAGTATTTCTGATCAGTGTGGGATCCGTGCCTGGTCAGGTTGACAGAGGAGTTAGAGAAGATCCAAAGAAGAGCTGCGCTTTTCGTCACAGGGTTATTTGGTAAGCGTGATAGCGTTACGGAGATGTTTAGCAAACTCAAGTGGCCGACTCTGCAAGAGAGGCGCTCTGCACCGCGGTGTAGCTTGCTGTCCAGGTTTCGAGAGGGTGCGTTTCTGGATGAGGTATCGAAAATATTGCTTCCCCCTACTTATACCTCCCGAGGAGATCACGAATGTAAAATTAGAGAGATTCGAGCGCGCACGGAGGCTTTCCGGCACTCGTTCTTCCCGCGAACCATACGCGAGTGGAATAGGAAAGGGAGGTAATGACAGAGGCACGTAAAGTGCCCTCCGCCACACACCGTTGGGTGGCTTGCGGAGTATAAATGCAGATGTAGATTCTAAGGCCACGTTAAAATGTACGTCCTCCTGTAACTGACTGCCAACGTCGGCGCAAAGGCAGAGTGCATGGACAAGGGCACACCACCTCCAACAGGGGCCTGTGCAATATTGTAGTGTTAAGACTAACTTTAGCTATTATCAACCTACAACATACAGTATAAAATTGATTCTCTAATAAAAATTCAAACTGGAAAGAAGCCAGAAACCAGTCGCGATTCAAGCTGTGCCTTACTGCAAATCTAGATTTCACCTACAGTACAGTTATCATGTGCATGACGTGAGTCGTATAGATTCAACAGGCTTGTAAATGGACATGGAAACACCTTAATTCAAGCTTAATTAAACTATGTTCATGCAAAGCTCTAGTAATAAAATGTACGTTTACAAGCCTGTAGAGTCTGTGTACTCATTTCATACGCACTGATGACAGGTGTCCTGTAGCTGAAATCTAGATCTATGATAAAGTACAGACAGAATCGCGACTGACTGCTTACTTCCTTCTTGGTTGAATTACACCCTAGTCGCACTGCACAATGGTTCCAATGAATTTCAACTTCATGAATCTCTGATAACTTTCTCCCAATTCATCACTGACCCCAAAAGGAGGTTCTACTAACCCAAAAAATCGTTGTAGAGCTTCCTGTGTGTGCTTAACGCTTCATTTATTGTAGAGAGTCCTACAATTTCCACCCGATAGTTGAGATGGAGAAATTGGTATGTGAGGGGGCATATCGTAGAATGATCTGTCGATCACTGGTGCAGTGGTGGCGTCCTTTTTCCAGCAGCAAGATGTTTGCGTTCCTAGTCATTTTCACGGCTGCATCGATGCATCGATGAAAGAGAAGCACAGACGTCACTTCACTGGGCGGACGTAAGGGTCTTTACGACGGACACGGCTCTCGGGGATGCGGAAACAACGTGACGCAGTGAGCAGTTAGTCTCTTGTACGGACGCAAATTTCACTGGGCGCCGTTTTCATGTCTAATATCGTCGGCGAATCGTCTCAGCCTCTGATTTAGACCTTCCTCTCTGCTCGAAAGCAGAGGGTCGCGACAGATTGCGGGTTCGATGCTGCAACCAGTGAACTGAACTTGCACCCAATGTGCGATGTGAGCTTATAACGTAAGTATAGTCTACGATGTATATAAGGTTTTATTGGGACATGTGCAGCGAACGCTCCACTGTTAGTGGAAAAAGGGCATCGAATTGGAAGATAAATGCTTACCGATAGAATATAGACAGTTAAAACCTGATCGCTCTCGCATGACTGTTTATTTCTCTGTAATTTGAAGTACTTTTGAATTATATTGCAGATGAAAACAATCGCGAGCTCCAAGAAGAGCAAAAGTCAAATTTAACAAATGACTGTAAATTATTTTAAAATCACTCAGATATCGTGTGGGAAAGGCGAAGCAAGAACTGGACAAAATTCTCACGCGCTAACTTACACTTAAAAGACACGTGTAAAAGGAACATACAAGATGTTAATTTGGAATGTAATGGTATTGGTTATCATAATGTTCACCGGTAATTAGCGAGAACTATCAACTGTACTGTGTTACGTAATTCACAATAATGCTGCCTCTTTGTTTACTTATTTCTTTGCAAATGATTGTGTCTCAGATTAAAGCAGTAAAAACTTTCATTTACTGCAACACCTGCTGTCAGTACTAATGTTACGTAGATGTATGCACCTTATGTCACTTACAAAATACAACATAACATTCTAGACCCACTTTGAGTACAAGATATCCAGCATACTTCTGTCGTCGAATATAAATTTCATTTAAATCACTTTGAGTCTGAACTGATTGCCTGCAGCGGTAATGAAACACAATGTAAATCATTATAGCTATCACTACTTTTGAATACGATAAATACTTGACTGAAAATCAACTGTAAATTTTAATAGATTTGCATACCTTTGACTATTTCTTTCACTTATGACTCTCTCGGAATTTATGGTGAAAATATAGGACCAACGACCTATATAAACAACATAGACTGGCTATGGCACCGCCATCTTTGAAGCAACTTGAAATCTGAGCTGCCCTGTCTTGTAGCGTCAAGATACAGCCTACACGTCGTCTGCTAATACTGAATGTTATTATTGTTTACTACGCACGGCGCAAAGAAAAGCCAATCTGCACTGACAATCTGATTTCTTTACTGTGAAACATATAGTGATGAAGGCTAAAAGAAATGAAACACACTTCTGACATCGATTAATTGAAAAGTTTATTACGAAATTTTGCAGTTCATTTCGCTGCAATGCCACATAGATTAAGTCAAAAACAATTTTAAATAGTTCAGCAGGTCCAAAAACGACCAATTGACAGCGCAGGATGGGGTAATTTAACAGCATTCCTCAAATAATTGTAAACTTTGAAGGAGTAAAAATTGAGTGTAAGGGCAGACTGTCTTATTTCTTTAGGATATTGAGGAATTGAACATTTGTTTTGCATTGCAAAAAGTGCTTCAGAATATCACTATTTTTGTCACATCCTATCACTTCAGAAGCACAGTCTTGAAGTCTCTTATTTAGGCCTACAACCACTGTATCATATCTCAGAATTTGTTTCTTCGTTCTTGAAACTCTTTGCCTTGCATGGTCCGTTTTCTTCCTCAGCTTCTCAGTCCTTTTCTGTAGTGCCTCATAATTCTGTTTCAATTTTTTGGGGCTAGGCCCACAATAAGAATGATCTGTATGATCATTCTGATTCACTCTTTCACCTACAAAAATGAAGTATTATAATAAAGCTTTATTTTTCTTTAAACATACATTGATTAATAGTAAAATTCACACATAACGCATATAGCAAATAAATAACAGGAAAACTATTTTACCTGGTTCGTTTGATAAGGAAGCTGATTCTTCACTAACAGGCCGTTTCCTTGGTTGTTTCCCTACAATAGCTGTTTTCTGCAGATGGTTAGCAAACGTAAATATTGTCGGTACTGCGTTTGCCAGAAGTCGCCTTTTCTCGTTTGTACTATACATGTGTCTATCTTCAAAGTGAAACGAGCATATGTAACTGTATTGAGTTGGCTGCCACTTATCTCGCCTCATGTTGGCTACCCACCGACTTAACAGCTCTTTCTTTTTTTAGAGGAAATCTAAAAATAAAGAGACGTGTATACAAGTGCTTATTTACATTTTGTATACAGCTTAAACACGAAAATTATGCACAAGACGCTAAGTACAACACGCATTTAGATACTCACCTGAAATATGATATTCCAGTTGTTTTATCACTTCTTTTAGCGCAATTGTACGCTGCACGTACACTGGGCATGATTTGCGATCGGTCAATAAGACTTTTAAAACAAATTACAACCGGGGAACAGTGATTTTCTAACGCCAGTACTATACACCAAATGTAAATATACTGACATGTAGACGTTTCAAAAAATGGCGGCCGGTGTTGCTTTTTGCTGCCACTCTATGTAGTTTATATACCTCCTTGTATAGGACCCTGCTGATAGTTAACGTCTCTGGTCAATAAAGTTTCTCTCGACAAGTTTGTTCTTTGACTAAACATACTACGAAGTGCCAACACCTTACTATATCGCCGGAATGGCTATTACACAGCTGAAAGAATACTATCTGCGTAGTTTGCGATGCATTGCTTGTGGTGCGAAGATCTATTAGTGGCAACAGACTCTTATTGATTAGCGTGCTGTTTGAATAAATTTAGGCCACGAAGAATTTTTCATTACTCCCACAATTTTCTTGCGATCATATAGTGTACGCACGAACTTGCTCACTGTCTTATAATTTCCCTGGCCACATACTAGAACATTTTCGACGCAAGCATTTTGGCATTTTCGCTCCAACGTGTGCGTATGTTCCATATGCTTCGCAACTCCTTCTCTGCCTTCACCTTAACGACTGCACGCATTTGCGCCAATGATCCCATTGTTACACGAAATATATACTCTGTGCTTTATACAACAAGAACTTCCCTGACAGACCAGCGTGTCCACTACAATGACTTGACATGAATAATTCTTATTTACCCTAACAACATACTTTACAGTTTCATATACACTAATTACTGACAAACAGTAATATCACAGATTGAGTCCGCCTTGATGCAAAACGCCGTGTTATTTGCTTGTTTCTTTATCACCATCATCAGTGGGTTTTTTAAATCTAAAACATGCAGAAAATGGTATGGTTGTACAAACACAGTAAAATATTATTACATTTTTACAAATCGTCTTTTGAAATGTAGTTTTTTATTGATACTTTTATACTACCTTATTTATTGTATGCTACAGCGTGTTTTAAGCTATTATTGGCGCTGTTTGTGACATATTTTCTGTGCTCTTTTTTCTGTTGCCGTCTTTTTACTTAGCGATCATCATGTCACCTGCAACCATGTGTGCGGCTTTTAGTAAACAAATACTCAAAGGTGAACTTCGTTTGTCAGCAGTATATACTTGGTGTTGTGGTAGTGTTGTGGAAAGCAGTTATTTTGGTGTGTATTTAGCTGTTGCTTAGCTATTCGTGTACTCACGTTCGTTGGACAGTCTGTGGCTGCTTTTTACACAGAAAAACAAAACTTTTGCACTTTGTTTCTGATCCAGAATATTACGCCATCTTGCTGTTCGCGTGTGTCGCGAGAGGCGTATCGCAAGTGGCGAGAAAGGCTATGAAAAACTGTAGCGCGAATTACGGCGACTTCTGTTCATTATTTATGTCTCTGTGTGTGATGGGGAAGTGGTTCTTTTGCATGTGTGTGCTTTCTGTTCTGAGT
Source organism: Schistocerca gregaria (assembly GCF_023897955.1). Classification (NCBI taxonomy): domain Eukaryota; kingdom Metazoa; phylum Arthropoda; class Insecta; order Orthoptera; family Acrididae; genus Schistocerca; species Schistocerca gregaria. Next base: position 608,466,061 of record NC_064923.1, read on the forward strand.
CCTAGGTCAGTTCTCTCAGAGCGGTAAAGAGTATGTTGTTGCAGAGTGTTGTGTTTTGATTTATTACATTTTTCCCTTCCACCATAGCCTTTTGTATGTGGTAATTTTCATCTATCGTTAGTTGTCGGTATAGACGGTTGCTGTTTCTCAGAATGCGTAGATAGTTTTCGATATTAGTGGGGTTATGGTTTTTGTTCATTAGGTGTTCTGCAAAAGTTGAGTGAGTGCTGTCCCTTCTTAGAGCTCTCATATGCTCTGTGTACATCGTTCGGAAATTTCTGCTTGTTTGTCCTATGTAGTGGGCCTGACAAGAGTTGCAAGTGAGTTGATGTATTCCAGCGTTGCTGAATTTGTCTGAGGTTTTTCTGATTGTATTGTTTGCTCTGGATGTTATTTCGATCCCTTGCTTTTTTTAGATGTTTCCTATTCTATGTAATATTTTGTTATTGTATGTTAGTGTGTACCATCTCTCTCTTTTTTCTGAAGTGGTGTGGTCTGCTGTGTTGTCTGTGTGTGATGCATGTTTCCCTTTTACCTTGGTGTGGAGTTTGTTTATGATGTCAAGGCGGACTCAGTTTGTGACATTACTGTTTTTCTATTCAAACACGGACCAAATGGAAGAGTTCCAAGATAATATTATACTGACAAAATTCATTAGTACATATATTTACAAACAGTGGTTATTAATTAGAGAAATGAAGTAGCTGAGAAATAAGTGATGCAGGGGGTTCTAGTGCTGCAAGCTGCCTTCTCCGAATCAGCCAACCCCTGAAAGAAACTGATGATGGTCTCAGTTTGCGTTGGGCTGACTCGCCGACTTCTTCCCAAAATCCACCTACGCCTCCATCTTTTTTTTTCTTCCCTTTTTTTTGCGGCCCGCATGCCGCAGAAGCGCACAGTCACAGCGACGGCCTGCCCGCCACCCGATCCCCGGCTGACAAAGGCCTGGGCGCGAGACAGCCTCCTTATCTGGCCAGACCGGGGAAATCCATTAAGAGAGCTGTTACCTGGCAGTTAAGTGGCTCGCCGCTCTATCACCGCGCTCCCGTGACGCCTCCGAGAGGCTCGCACATGGGCGTTTTATTCCCTGCCATTTCGACGGTCGGGGAGCCAGTGCTGTATAAGCAGCAGTCTTCTTCCACATTGCATTGTCATCAACGCTTTTGACGTCCCTTCGACTTGTCCACGGAGCTCCCGCGGCTTCCCACAGAGGCTCAATCACAGGTGCAATCTGCGACGGGAAAGCGCGAACTCTTAACGATGCGCGGCGCAAGAGACAAATTAGATGGCGCATTCCACCACTAAATAACTGGTGCCTTACAAATACATTTATGAAATTCACTCCCAACTCCAGAATCTTTCTGAGATTAGCTGCGTTAGGTACGAAGATATTCCCTATTGGTGAGACATGAAAAAGTGTACTAGACTGGGACTAAAGCGTGGGTTTCTCTCGTGTTGCGAGCGCTCGTCATAAGTTCGGCTATCCGAGCACGCCTCCAGGGCTTTCCAAAATTTCCATATGTCATACTGTCCATGACTAATAATTAACAAACGTGCACAGGCAGGGTGACGGCTCCAGCGAACGACCAAAGGGTGTAAATTGCCATGAATATGTTCCCATCGCGGGTTCAAACCGTTTGGCGGCAAAATAAATAATGTGGTTGTGACTGTCAATTTTGAATAATTGATAATAACTTCGTACCTGAAGCAGCCGATGTCAGAAAGATTCCGCAACTGCGAATAAATTTCACAAATTTAGTACAGCTGCAAGATCATCACCATAATTGAAAATAAGGAAGATAGTAGCGCTGAATGTTTTTGCCAATCTAACTTCGACTACCAACATTCGACCTACAAGCAACCAATTGCTTCAGCCCGAAGGCTCTTCGTTCTCTATAACCTCTACTTTCACGTTATAAAAATTGGTTTCGATGAAAGATAACACACACTTGCGACTCTATCATAAAATTACTTGCAATTATCCGTCTCCTTTCGTAAAAGATTTTCACATATATTTTTCTATAATATCTAACCATGTGTCCCTTTTCAAAATTATTCGTATTTTTTCGTAAAGGCTTTTACTTACATTTTTTGTAAGCTCTCCATTTTTGGATTTTCGTTTTGCTTTTAGAAATCATGACAAACATATTTATTGAAAGTATTGCCTTTCATATTTTGTCTCGAGAACTTTGGCAGACATTTTTTCCATACTGTTACACATTTAAAATAGTCTTAATAAGTATCAGCAGACTCACCTCTATTCACTACATAGGCATAAAATTGCACAAATAGTGAATGTCATATAGCGAGCTTTGAACACCAGACTGGACAACCTACCATGATAACAGTCAGTACACTGGCTAAAACGGTTTTCCTCACAAACTGCCACGTGGTCGAAATAGGTTAACAGTTCAAAACTATGCAGGTCGAGAGTCAGAATAAAAAATAAAGTACTTCAAGTTTACTAGGAAATGAGTGCGAATTACTAGCGTCAATTATAACTCACAAGTCCGTCTCTTTATCATCAAACAAACACATATAATTAACAGAAGACTCCACGATCTAATAAGAAGCGTCTGTCAGACGAGCAGTAAGTATACCGCAGTGTTCGCAAACAGCGGAAAGCTCATCAAATCTCCACCTAAATAATGGAATTGCGCTTGCCAGTCATTGCAAACATTCTATGTTGTAACAATAAATACGACGAGTACTATGAATCACTAGGTACCTCACACGCTCAACATTATTGCGAAATACTGAGTTTTCTGCAATAATATTGACCGCCTGAGAGCAGTATTTATACTGAAGTCGACGGCATACCTTAAAAAATATTGACGTTAGCTCAGTATAGTTCGCAATATAGTGATGGCACAAAGCGGAGAAAAATTCAGTTTTCTCCGAACGACTTTACAGAAAGAACCGAAAAAAGTAATTGAAAGAAGAACAGGGAGTATGCTGAAGATATATATTAAAGCATCATGCGGTACTTTTAGAAATAAAATACCTCATTGTCCACAACAGCATGGGGAACTGAAGATCATGGTGTTACAAATGTTAACAGAAATATTGCACTTTTTAGAAATGGCAAACAACATCAGCACAGATGTCAGTATCTCTCTCTCTCTCTCTCTCTCTCTCTCTCTCTCTCTCTCTCTGTGTGTGTGTGTGTGTGTGTGTGTGTGTGTGTGTATTTCTTTTCCATCATAAGATCAGTCAGTTATAAGTCAGTAATTGTTTCGTTTGGTTTACAACTGTTGTTCCACTAGAGAAACACATAGAAAGAAAGAGCATGTACACGAAAAATTATCCAGTTCACTTATTTAATTTGTAATTTTTGGATTATCTGTCAGATTTGGAGATAAAGTTTCGTTGTGGAAACTATTATAAGCATATCTTATTGAATTCACATTGAGTTTCCAGCTTCTGTGATAGAGTACCAAACTTGTGGATTTTGCGTTCGTTTAAATTTTCCATGCTATTTTCGTTGTTTTCTGCGACAGTGTTCCTGACCCGTTCAGTGTACTAAGGGGTATCCGTTCCGTAATGTGTTGATTTATTTGGTATAAATCTCTCAGTTTCTGTCGATACTATTTCTCTGGATTCAAGGCACATCTGGTCTACACTTACATCGTTAATTTGGAAGGAGTGGAGGTTGCCTCTGAGCAATGCGTTAATCGAATATAATATATATATATATATAACTGCAATATTTCTGTTAACATTTGTAACACCATGATCTTCAGTTCCCCATGCTGTTGTGTACAATGAGGTATTTTATTTCTAAAAGTACCGCATGATGCTTTAATATATATCTTCAGCATACTCCCTGTTCTTCTTTCAATTACTTTTTTCGGTTCTTTGTGTAGAGTCGTTCGGAGAAAACTGAATTTTTCTCCGCTTTGTACCGTCACTATATCGCGCACTATTTCTTGGAGGATTTAGGCTTACGGTATTCAGTCTCGCTACGACAGCCCCGTGTTCACTAATCCCTGTACCGTTTTAATGCTCGTTGTTAGCTCAGAATTATTATTGTTAAGAGGTCGAGTGTATTTTCACAACTGTTTACTATTCGAGTGGACTCATGAGCTAACTGATCGAAATAATTGACACAGAATGCGTTTAACACAATTTCGGTTGATATTTTATGCATAGTTTTGGATTTAAACATGCATTTTCGCCAACATACCGAAGGTACATTGAAGGCACCACCAACTTTAGTTGTACGAGACGAGTTAGTACCCATACTAACTCGCAGGAACTATCTACTTCAATTTCACTGTACAATAAACGACTAACAGCAACAAACACGTCTCTGCCAATTGTCTTTAGCCTGCTTTTTCTCAATACCGTTAGGTCCTTCACGAAAATTTCGGCTAAACTAATTTTCGGCTTTAGTCATCTTTCAGCGCCTATAGAGATCTGATCATCAATGGTATCTATTAGTGCCTGTAGTACTGGTACTTTCCCGAGATAGCTACGACAATTTACAACTGTTATACCAATAAGTCCTAGATCTACGTTCTTCCCGTGTTCGACCTGCACCCTTTGAGACTCAAGCCCTTTTTGTGCTTCTCCGAGACCCTCTAACCTAAAAAGCACCCAGTCCACCCTCACACAGCCCTTGCTAACCGTGTAGCCGCCTCCTGCGTGTAATTCACTTCTGACCTATTTAGAGGAACCCGAAACCCCACTACCCTATGACGCAAGTTGAGGAATCTGCAGCCTACACGGCCGCAGAACCGTCTGAGCTTCTGATTCAGACCCTCCGCTCGGCTCTGTACCAGCGGTCCACAATTGGTCCTGTCGACTATGCTACAAATGGTGATCTCTGCCTTCATCTCGCAAGCAGTCTGGCAGCACTTACCACTTCTGTTAGCCGTCGAAACCAGAGAGAATCTCTTCCGGTCCAAAGGGACGCAAGTCATTGGTACCGATGTAATGAGCCCACCCGAAATGACAAGGAGTGCAAATTGGCTTTCTCCCCCACCTTGGCAGCCATGTCCCTAATTTGCCCATCATTGGAGCTCCAAACCAGTAAACCAGCTGAACAGCATCTTCGCACTAGAGGACGCAAGACTCATCTCCTACACCCAAGGGAGTTTCTGAGCAACTCACAGGTTTCGAGAGCTCCAAGCAACTCCCAGAAACAGCTACAATATTAGGCGTTTATTCCAATTAGACTTCTGGAACAGAATAGCTGAAATTTGCTACACACACGAGTTCTTCACTGAATCTCCCCTACACCCACTGATAGCACTTCTCTGGTAATCGCAGTAAAGAATTCTGGCAATACTAATTTCATAATAATGGCACTGGTAAAGTACCTAACGACTTGGGGAAACCTCTGACCCGTAAGCGAGAGTAGGACGGTCGGGCTTCAGCATTTACCTTGCAAGAGACTCACCTCTAGAACTCACTATTGGCGGGCTATGGAAGACCACAGCATTAGATTCACAAAACACATGAGGTGAGACCTCTAGCTCACGGGATTGCAGGAACTCTGCCAGGGGCGGTCTCTGTAACAGTCAAGATCGCATTTTTTGGGGCAGACTGAAGAGCAAAGTAAACCACTGGCCCCATTCAGAATCAGAATGTGGTAATTGTAGCTCCTCACTTGTTTCACAATACATTCGGAAATGACATTTTGAAAGAGAGTAGTGAAGTTTGCAAATTCCTGTTACATACCTCCGTTTCCTTCCTGTCGACATCCTTAAGGATTACCTGGAGGATAGCCTAAAATGTGTAAATATTTTTGCGTCTTTCGTTGTGGGAAGAGCTTTATTCTCTTCCATTCTTCTACAATTCCAATTTAATGTAATGGGAATTTATGCGTGCCCAGGACTATAATTTTACTTGAAAAACTGTATCTCACCATCAGCTGTGCCAGTAAACCTTTGTTCTCTCCGGTTCTCTGCGGTACATCATGTGAAGTAAAGACAAGAGCATCAGGTGCAGTTCATCTTTCTCTTAGATAATTCGAAAGTCCACAACGCTACAACAGGTATACAGGCAACAATGTGAACTTTAGAATCATTTAAGAGGAAAATGAACTGCTTTTAAATCCGATGTTTTCTCATTTTTATCCTGTGATGATGACCTAAAAGACCGAAACTAGCAGAGTTTCATTTGAACTGCTGATGGTTCTAAATGCAGTCCGTTAACTACCTCATTGTTATAGAAATATTTAGGTTCCAAATTTAGTATCCAGAGCCGCCCCGTGTGGCAGAAACAATACTTGTAACCCACCTCAGTGACGAATTGAGCTAAGCTTGAATGTGACAGATGCGGTCACGTCATTCGAGGCCCGTTCAATTTATGGCAGAGTTCATTAAACGAAATAGCTGCTGAGTGGTAGAATGTCAGACTCTCAGCAACACATGAACAGATGCTTTCAGTTTCTGAGGGACCTGGAGAGCGTGCTGGCCAAGGCAACAGTCAGATACTTTATGTATAAAGGTACTTAAATACAGCACAAGCAAAATACGATCCTTGCATTATCTAGTTGTAAGATAACTTTACAGAGTCCTCGGAACTAGAGCACAGCCATCGTCTCTAACAAGTCAGAAATGAAACGGGTGCTGTGCAGATTACCAACTATATGCATCAGAAACGATGATTAACTTTCCGAATGGCACTCCATATCATCTTGCCAGGTGTGGTGCCCGTTTGGCCAAAAGGAATGCAATCTAATAACCTATTGTCCTCGGAGTCTCCACGGACGTGTACGCCATCCCTGCTTCTATACAAAGAGCTGGAACTCGTCTGAGAAGACAGCATGGTGAAACTCCTGCGTTCAGTCTCTTCGCTGGACACACAACAGTCGGCACACTTCTCTCTGCTGCATCCTCAAGTGGAGTCGCTACAAAGGTCGCCGTGCTGACAATCTGTGCTACTCCAGAAGTTGTCGCGTTGTCCGTGTGAATATTTGTCTTCCTAGTTCTTCTGCCAGGCAGCGGGCACAGGTTCGATTCCCGGCCGGGTTGGAGATCTTCACCGCTAGGGGCTAGATGTTGTGTTGTCATCGACACATAAGTCGGCGAATGTGGCGTCATCCTAAAAGCTTGCAGCTCGGTGACAGAACTACCCGGCCGTATTTGCCATACGATTTTTTTTTTCTTGTCTTACTACAAACTGGCCCTTTCCCGACTCAAGACTTGCAGCGCCACTATAAAACCCCGTGCGACCGGCCGACACTATATCTGTCCTTACTGATGCATGTGGAGTGGGGCTGTTGACATCTATCATTACAATGAGTACAGGTCACCTGAAGCCATTGGTCCATATCGGTACGCATGTGATAGAATTTTTCCGGAGCTCATATCACGGCTTCTGTTGGTGATAGAAAAGTGGGGTCAAGTGTTTCGGATAGCCCTTCAGATAGGGACCATTTGTATACCCAATAGAAGAATCATGTTACTGAAGACTGTGACAAAAGTCATTGTATAGCGACATGCACATATGCAGATGGCCGTAGTAACGCGAGCAATGGATTGCTCAAGCTGTCATTTGTGCTCAGGCGATCCATGAGAAAAGGTTTCCGACGTGATTATGGCCACACGACGGGAAATGACGAACTTTGAACGCCCAATGTTGGTTGCAGCTGGACACATTGTATATTCCATGGACACAAGTTGTGAACAAGGCACTGTGCAAGCTGGTGATAGCTCCATCAAGGAATGGGCTGTATGTACATGGAATAGACTGGGTTCTCTGGTCCAGATGAACCGATCATTGACTGTAAATGGTTATTTTCGGCTAGTTGGAGACCATTCACAGCCATTCACAGGCTTCACTTTGCCAGACTGCGACGGAATTTTTATGGATGACAATGCGCCATGTCACCGGACCACAATTTTTCGTGACTGGTTTGAGAAACATTCTGGACAGTTCGAGCGAATGGTTTAGCCACTCAGCTTCACCGAACATTCATGGTACATAATTTAGAGGTCAGTTCATGGACAAAATACTGCACCGACAACACTTTCGCAATTATGGACAACTATAGAGGCAGCATGGCTCATATTTCTGCAGGGGACTTTGCGGGCTTTCAAAAACATAAATGAAATAATGATGGTGTGGTGGCCTTTAAATACGCACTCACAGACTCAGAGTTGAAATATTAAAAGTTTTGGCTGGTTTAGTTGTCTAGGGGCTGGGATACGTAGCTGCCGCATTACAAGCCAAATACTGCTGAGTCTGCAGTATACAGTATTAATATACACATGAATCGAATAGTCGAAGGTTCCTACTACTCGGCAATTGCGAATGTAACGTAGAAATTTATAAATGAAAGATTGCAATTAAATAAAATCTGCAGGTACTATCTTAACGACTTTAAATGATGAGTACGATAAGTAAGTACTTTTCAGAATGTGGTATATTTCTGCAGAACAGTTATTGGTGTCGATGATTCAGCAACTAAATAAAATATAAGGTGAATAACAAGGAAACAATAGATTTCTACTGCATGTAATTAGTCATGAACGACAACATAGCTGGCTAGATATTCACTTCCAAACACATACTATGTCTTTACTGTAGAAACCACGGAAATCTCACAAGTTCATAAGTCGGCACTCCGAAGTATTTCTATCTCCCGCGACCACCCGAAAACCGCTCCACACTCTCCAAGTCTCTGCCACGACCGTACGTCGCGCCTTCATGTGCAGCACTTTCCATGTCCTGTGTGACTGTCCCTCACGCCACACTCTCCTGAACTCCCTTGTCCTCTCTCGAAACGATCCATCCAGTTTCCCCATTCACGAGTGCTGTGATTAGCTAGAGCGTACCCACCATGTCTTCAACCCAACACACCCACACAAATATAATTAAACACTACCGAAATCCTTGATTTACATCTAAATAACTTGAAACTGAATAAATATTCCTACGGCTGGACCATAAACAAGCTCTAACACACATTATTAAATACATAACCAAATTAAACAGACCTATATCAAAAGAATAGCAAGTAAAATTAGGCCAGTAGCCTAACGTCTCTGTGCTTTCTAAAACACAGTAAATAATTCACTAATAAATATAATAGTAAATAATATAATATATATATTATATTATATTATATTATATTATATTATATTATATTATATTATATTATATTATATTATATTATATTATATTATATTATATTATATTATATTATATTATATTATATTATATTATATTATATTATATTATATTATATTATATTATATTATATTATATTATAATAATAATAATAACAATATAGTAGTAAATAATTCACTAATTTCTTCATGAATAGCATATATCGGATATAAGCAAATACATAGATGAATAAATATATTTATAAGCATGCTGCTACCGTTTTTTCGTGTAACTGTGGAGTACTTATGGCCTGACGCGATCGATAGTAATCGGCCACTTTGACCTCCAATAGCTCATGTACTATTGAAGTTGCATGCCTGTAATTTATACCAATTTACGTCTACACTAACAGATTTCTATAGACATGTCGATCGACAAAATCGGATGAGCTGTTTAGATTTTGGAAATTCGTTGCTGGGTGTTCCTTGTATAATTCATCGTCGGATACTAAATTTTAAGCTAATGAAGATATTGAAAATCTGATTACACCATCAGAATTTTCGTGCAAATAACGGTAATGTAAATGTTTCTTTTTGAGGTATCATGATTCATCTGGCTACTATTAATTTCTATTCGAACTGTAAATGTCTGCCATTAATGTTTCACAAAGTCTGCCATCTTTGGCACTCCCGGCATGTGTCCTTCATCGACACAGCATCACCATGGAACTCCCAGCCACACAGCTGGACCACGCGCTGGGGCTACCCATCTTGCTAAGCTGACGTTCGGCACCACGTGATTGCTGCCTGGTCTTGGCCCGCCGAGAGACAACCGTGCGGCCACACCAACTTCGAACTTAGAATATTTCAGGGTGCCACAACTCGCCATTACCTCAAAACTTCCAATGACTTGTCGACTGCATGCCACGTCCTGTTGGTGCAGTACGCACGACAAAAGGAAGTCCATCACGGTATTAGCAATTATCCCATGACTTTTGTCACCTCATTGTAACTATCCTACAGTACAGGCTCAAAGTTTGAACGTTATACACTTTCTCCAGATTAGGCAACTGGAGCAAAGTGGTTGGTTCTTTTCGCATTAGATGTGGTCTAAGGATCGCCTTGAGGAGTTTATGGAGGAACCGTTTACTTCATGAGCAGTCCCTGAGTAAAACCAAGGAAGGCGTTCTTCGTCATTTTTTCGCCGTCAGCAGCGGATATCTAAATAACTAACAGCAGCAATTGATAAAATTTTAACGGTACATTCTGTAGACATTTATATAGAAGTGTCATCTTCCCGTTTAAAAATATCTGTATTCGTTATCGAAAAACACACCAAAAACTTGCTTTTTTGTACCAAAACCGAGGCTCGGAATCCAAGACAGTTACACTATGTGATCAAAAATATCCGAACACCCCAAAAACATACGTTTTTCATATTAGGTGCATTGTGCAGCCACCTACTGCCAGGCACTCCATATCAGCGACCTCAGTAGTCATTACATATTGTGAGAGAGCAGAATGTGGCGCTCCGTGGAACTCGCGGACTTCGAACGTGGTCAGCTGATTTCGTTTCACTTGTGTCATACGTTTGGACGCGAGATTGCCACACTCCTAAACATCCCTAGGTCCACTGTTTCCAATGTGGTTGTGAAATGGAAACGTGAAGGGACACGTACAGCACAAACGCGTACCGGCTGGCCTCATCTGATGACTGACAGAGACCACCGACAGTTGAAGTGGGTCGTAATGTGTAATAGGCAGACATCTGTCCAGACCAATAAACAGTAATTCCAAATTGCACCTGGACGTACTGCAGGTACTATGACAGTTAGGCGGGAGGTGAGAAAATTTGGATTTCATGGCCGAGCGGCCACACACACGCCGGTAAATGCCAGACGACGACTCGCTTGGTGTAAGGAGCCTAAACATTAAACGATTGAGATGTGCAAAAACATTGTGTGTAGTGATGAATCACGATACACAATGTGGCGATCTGGTAGCAAAGTGCAGGTATTGTGAATGCCCGGCGAACGTCTTCTGCCAGCGTGTGTAGTGCAAACAGTAAAATTCGGAAGCGGTGGTGTTATGCACTGTTGAAGTGCAATTCGGGTATGGCGATTGCATCTTTCAACACAATCGAGCACCTGTTCATAATGCAAGGCCTGTGGTTGAGTGGTTACACAACAGTAACATCCCTGTAATGGACTGGCCTGTGCAGAGTCCTCACCTGAACCCTATAGAACACCTTTGAGACATTTTGGAACGTCGACTTCGTGCCACGCCTCACGGGCCGACATCGATACGTTTCCTCAGTGCAGCACTCCGTGAAGAATGGGCTGCCATTCCCTAAGAAACCTTACAGCACCTGCTTGAACGTATGCCTGCGAGAGGGTGGGCCACCACCATAGTGAATTCCAACATTACTGATGGAGGGCATCACGAACTTGAAAGCCATTTTCAGCCAGGTGTCCGGATACTTTTGATCACATAGTGTATGAACAGCAAATGGCTCTAATTTTTTCAATATATTCGTAAGATCTCGATCACGAACAACTTTGAAAATTTTCTTCATATCTTTATCCGTTTCCGAGGGACGGAGGTCGAAATTTACCGTATCTGTACACGTCAAGTACACCCGTAAATTCCGGTATGAAGCGAAAACGTAGTTTATAAGATGACGTAGCACGGAGAAATGTGCTGTAAAGTGTCTCTGTTATCATCAAAGTTTACTGGAAACCCCATGTTGTTGTAGTACTGAAATACATGCAAAATTTTTGTGCACGTAAAATTCGGTCTGAGGTGTACGTAAAATTATGTAGTTTTCGTTACTTCGGTTTCACATAAGTAAACTATCAAAATTTTACTGATGCGTAAGTTCTTTACATATGAGTGACGTACGCTGCTGTAGCAGGGAGAAGAAGGGAATCCGCGGAAAAATGCTCGTATTGGAGCAAAGAAAAGGGGTATATGCTCATGTTTAAAAGACTGACTGAAAAGTGAGGTTCCAGCTGCCTCATTCTATCTTACTAAAAATCTTTTAAAGGTTTTCCAAAAAAGTTTGTATGCGAACATAAGCGCGCTTTTTTATTCTCAGAGAGAAGAAGACAGTGGCAGTGGCAAAGAGACGAAAACGTAAGAAATATCGGAAAATAGTATTATGTGGTTGTAGTGCAGAAAGAGCAAAGGAGACTATGGCAATGGAGGGAAAGAGAGGGACACTGTGGCAGTGGAAAGTAGCTGACAGGGACAGAACAGTAGTAGGAAAAAAGAGAAAGAGACAATCCCAGTGGGAGACGACTAAAGAGAAGGAGAAAGTGGAAGTCCGTGAGAGCCAGCGTTAATGAGAGACAGAATGTGTGACGAGGAAGAGGGAGATAATGATAATGAGAAGAAACAGCAGCAGTGGTAAGTAATGAATGATATAGTAGCAGTAACAGAGAGCAAGAGGAGAGAGTAGTAGTAGTAGAACAGAACGAAGAACACCGTGGATGTGTGACAGGAAGAGTGACAGTTAAGAAGACACAAAGAAATGACTACAATGAATTGGACTAAGTCAGTGAATAAGACCGGGGGCCTTGTAGTGGATGGGTGTGAGCGACTACAGCAGTGGACTAGTGAGTGTACAAGAGTTATAGCAAGGGAAGCTTGCGGTAGTGAGGGGTGAGCTGCATGCTATAAGGACCACAGATGTGTCACAGGCCAAAATATTGGGGGAAACTTGTACAGATGCTGAGGATGGTGGAATGAGGCAGCTAGTATTCCACTTTTCAGTCAAACAGAAGCATATCCGCTTTTTTGTGCTTTGGTAGGGGCATTTTCCTACTGGTACGTATATGCATGTCTTTATTCTGAGTATACTGTAATACACACATATTTAAAAGAAAATTGTTGCCCCTCTGAGTGGAAGTCATTTGCAAAAGCTTGTTGCGAGCGCAAAAACGAGTGACTCTCGTATAATTCCTTGTAAAAGGCAACGGTCAGGCCTCGACCGTCTTCGACACACGGTTCCATCCAGCAGGAAGTTGAAGCACTGCGCTTACGACGCGACGCTTTGCAGCCACTAAGCGGATAAACGGACTGGGAGAGACCGTGAGGAAGCCGAGAGCCGTCCTCTGCTCCCCTGCCCCCCCCCCCCCCCCCCCCCCGGCCCGGCTGGCCCACGGTTCGCCCACGCACAGACAAACGGGCGGCGAACACGCGCCGCCTAATTGCGATGGCTATCGGCCGCGTCGCCTGCTCGAGCCCGGAGCCTTCCTTGGGCCGCTGGGGCCTTTGTGTGCAGATGCGTTTTAACTTATCACCTGTTGGAGGCGGTCGGCGGCCGGCGGGCGCCCCGCCAGCCGATCAAAGGGCCCCGACCGCCGGCGCTCGTAGGCATTCGGCGGATTCAATTAGCCCGCATTTACATCTAAAGCGACCATTCAAATCGGCGGCGGCGCTCCGTGCTGTGTCACTGCAGCCGCCAGCCGCTGCCCACCCTACGCTCGCCTCGCAGACGGGCTCTCCGCTTAAATACTGCCGTTGCGCCGCGCCGCACTCACACTCGCTACGCACCCAGAATTACAGCGGCTGTGTAGGCGAGGTCCAACTTATGTCCCGCCAGAAGGAGGTCTACAAACGGTCATCAACACAATGAAAACTGCAGCTATCAGTGTAGCACTTGATTACGAGATAAATCCTTAAGCTGATTTGGACACTACAGTCCTTTAGTTGTCGTAGTCCTGACTTACTCAACCAGTCAAAGGCCTCCTTACAGCTTAACGTGTCCTCCGAACCGTGGACAACTTGCTATTTTCTACATTAAAACGTCATTTCCGGAGGTGAACAAGTAACCATTAACAGAAAGCTCATATGATCGATTAGGTTTTGAGCTTCAGACTTCAGTAAGCATTAAAGCGTCTAAATCCTTGAGTGTGCGCCTTGCTGAGAACAAGCAAGGAAAGCTACACCGGTGAGAGAACCATACAGTCATTGGGTCATCGATTTTCTTTATCTTTCGCCGCGCGGGATTAGCCGAGCGGTCCAAGGTGCTGCAGTCATGGACTGTGCGGCTGGTCCCGGCGGAGGTTCGTGTCCTCCCTCGGGCATGGATGTGTGTCTTTGTCCTTAGCATACTTTAGATTAAGCAGTGTTAAGCTTAGTGACTGATGACTTTAGCAGTTAAGTCCCGCAAGATTTCACACACAATTTTCTTTATCTTTCACGTGATCCGCTTCCCAACCGATTTCCGAAATCGAGGTACAAAGTTTTACGTACAGTACCAGAGTATCAGTAGTCGAGCTGCTGCATTGGTGTAACCTGAAAATTGTTTTGAAGGGCATTCTGAGAGCTTTTTCATTATTGCAGGGCCTGGGGGAAATACCATCTCTTTAACACTGCATTTCTGTCCACTCCTTGGTACTGCGTCAGTTGGCAGCTCCGGTATTCCTATAATGAGATACCCGTGGTATGTCTCAACAGTATTCCTCAACGGCCGATTTCTTTTAAATGTTGATGAGGTGTGTTGTCCATTGTTATTACTAAAAATCGAACGTGCATTTCAGAAAGTAGTGATCATAAAATGTGTTTGATGAGAGTTTAAATTTTGTTTTTCACTATATTGTGATATTCCTACCCAGCATTAATCAGCCAATGACTGTGGAAACTTATATTAATAACTTTTCGTTATGAAGTGTTTGATCGACCACATTACAGCCCTTAATTAGCTCCCTCTGTTATTCATCTGTGCTCACATGAACCGCTGGTTACGAAGACAACATTTTGGCACAAACAATGGAAGCCAGACCAGCGTAGAGAATGGGCGGAAAGCACAGGCGGCTGCTTTCTGTAACGAAGATACTGAAATTTTGTACAACGCCACGATAAATGTCTAAGTGGGAGCGGCGACTAATTAGAGAGGTGAAATGATAATTAAATCAAGACCCTACACTGCCAACAAGCGTTGATATACGTCAACGGGGACAGTTGAAAATGTGTGCCCCGACCGGGACTAGATACCGGGATCTCCTGCTAACATGGCAGACGCTGTATCCATCTGAGCCACTGAGGGCACAGAGGATAGTGCGACTGAAGGGACTTGTCCCTTGCAATCTCTCCGTGAGACCCACATTCCCAACTTAATGCATTCGTAGTGCACCTGCACCTGCCCATTACACTCATTACTCGCGGCAGACAATCTTACCGAGTCCCGTAAGTGTTCGAGCAATACGTGTGCATCAGCACAGAAGAAGAAAGTCAATGGCCGGTTAGCCTTAATTATATGAAGATGGTATCTGTTCTTTAGGACATGTCCGAAAGAATAGATACCATCTTCATATATTTATTTAGAGAGGTAGCTGGACGGTGTGGCTAAGGCTTGTGAATAAAAAATTTTTGATTTTCATTGTGGTTTTCATTTCGCTACCGATCGGATCTTACTTTTCGAATAGCCCTCGTAATATGGAGGTAGAACATAGTGTCGAGGACATGGCGGTAGCCGAAGACCAGGTTACATTCCTGCTAGGAATCGCAGACGTGGGCGAGCAACAGCGAGAATCGCCGGAAACAGTGAAAGTGTAGGCGTGAATGAAAACGCTGTAGTATCAGAGAATGAAGACGGGAACGAGACTCATGAAATTTTCTATGTAGTAGATGAGCTAGATCAAATTTTACTGCACCTGGAGACCCTCTGTTCAGCCAGTCTAGCATATGATCGGCGAAACCCCTCGATTCAAAGGAGAAGTTTGAGGTATTATTTATGTTTATGAAACAAATAATTGTGGACACAAAAAGGATGTTGACTAAGCATAATACAGAAATAAAAGAACTATTAGGCAAAGAAATTGAAAAACGAATGAGACGTTGGGTAAGCAGCGTGCGGAGGCAAAGAAGAATCAAAAAGCGAAACGCAACTAGTTCTTTATTTTCAAGAAATAATAAGTGCTACAGACAGAGGATGTCAGACTTATTCCACATTCTTAGTTTTCCAGAAGGCTTTTGACACCGTTCCTCACAAACCACTTCTAACCAAATAACGTGCCCACTGAGTATCGTCTCAGTTGTTTCACTGGATCGTGATTTCCTGTCACAAAGGCCCCAGTTAGTTGTAACTGACGAGAAGTCTTTGAGTAAAACATAAGCAACATCTGGCGTTCCCCAAGGCCATCTCATCATAAATGATTTATGAGGCAATCTCGGAACCCTCCTAGATTGTTTCCAGATGATTTGCCATCTTGTAAATTCATGAGATGATCAAAACAAACAGCAAAATGTTTTAGACAAGACAACTGTGTGGTATAAAAAGTGCTAGCTGACTCTATATAATGAAAAGTGTGACGTCATCCATATGAGTACTAAACTGAATCCGCTAAATTTTGGTTGCACGATAAATCTAAAAGCTTTAAATTCCACTGAATATTTAGGGATTACAATTACGAATAAATTAAACTGGAACGATCCCGTAGATAATGTTGTAGGGAAAGGAAACCAAAGACTGTGATTTATTGGTAGAACGTTTAGAAAATGAAACAGGCACTTAAGGCTGGATTTTAGAGAAATCACGAAGATGTAGATGTAGAGAAATGTCCTGTAGGGGGGAGTCGTGTTTGCTTGAAACTGAGACCCAACTGGAGCAAACCACAATAATGCATTAACAGATCATCTATGTAGAACAGCGAGAAGAGGAGCAAGACAGCTGTGTCAGGAGAGTAGTAGATCGGATAATTAAGGTAAGAGAGCAAGTGAATGACATATCAACGCTAACTGTAGATCTGTTATGTAAAGAACAGAGCAGCTCAAGTTCAGCAATCAAGAGACGATCGAGAAGCAAGTAAGGAATTGGCCTGGAGGGTCAGATAGCACATGCCCAGTAATAGTGGCAAGAGACTGCGGAAGCACAATGTTGCTCTTACATAATTCTAGAAGGCCACATTTCTCACATGGTACGGGATGAAGATGAACAATTTAACATCCTTTGCTATTTCATGTTTCTTCACAAAATGGTTCAAATGGCTCTGAGCACTGTGGGATTTAACTTCTGAGGTCATCACCCCCCTAGAACTTAGAACTACTTAAACCTAACTAACCTCAGGACATCACACACATCGATGCCAGAGGCAGGGTTCGAACCTGCGACCGTAGCGGTCGCGCAGTTCCAGACTGTAGCGACTAGAACCTCTCGGGCACTTCGGCAGGCCATGTTTCTTCCCTACTCGCGTATGTGACATTTTGTCGGCAATTATTCACATGTTTAAGCAGAAGCAAGAAGGAATAAATCAGTGAGACTGGCAAAGCAGGAAGGTTTGGCAAACTATTGTGAGAGTTTCAAGGCGAAGATCGAGATTTGCTAGAGTGGCCAGAGGCTGCAACTGACACAGCTTTCAGACAATGCTATGCGTGTACTATGGCGTGTTACTCTAAGGACAAGCCATGGACGCGAACGGTCTCCAGTCTCGCAGGAATATGAAGTAAATCTGGCAGACAAATAAGGTCACAAGAATACGAATTCTTTCACTATAATTTACTACAAGTGCTTCGTTTCAAAATGGGAATTCTAACTCTCTGTGGGGGGCCGGGGGGGGGGGGGGGGGGGGGTAGGGATGCATTGCGCATTGCATGCAAAGGGTTGGATTGAATAGTTTGTTCATTCTTTGCCACCTTTGTATCCATCTCGGCATCAGCTGAAGTTTGTATGGAGATTCTCTGAACGTGAAACAGCGATGTAACTGGGACCAATAGCGCTGCAGTGCACCTCATGCAAGGAGTTTAAGAAAGCTTTCTTAGCCAAATATTCGTCCAGGGCAGCACGAGAGAATCAGGCAGAAGACAATAATGAGTCGTAACCTGGAAGGATGCGGTTTCTGAAGCCCAGTAAAGTTCTTGTAAGGCATGCTACAGAAGAAATAGTTCCGTAACAAATGGTTCAGGTTTTAAAAAATTGGACGGTTTTGATATCTTAAATTACTCACAAATAACAAACAAGTTCTTGACAGGCATTGTGGAGAGGATGTCAAAGGGCTTTTGCTTCAAGAACTGGAATTCACCTAGTGAGCGAAGAACGGTCACGATAGGGGCCAGAGCGGACCTTCGTCGGGACACAGTGCCATCATAATGAACGCCAGATTAAGCCATTCTGATCACAAGGTGTGGGACATTTTCATCCCTATCCGAGGAGCCTGATAAAGTGTGTCCTGCAACGGCCTGGCATTATCTTTCCTTTCCTTATCCGCAAAAGTGAACTAAGTAACTCAGTCGTATTTATCAAAGGGTAGGAAGAACACTGAGATGTAGAGAAGCCAGTCTTCCTAGGGGAAGAAAACCTTATGACAAATCCTAGTCCTCCAGGTTAAGGTTGTGCGATGGACCACTTCCCCATCCATAGATAAACACAACCATCTAAAATACCAGTAATATGTCTCGGTTTCTGGATGGTTTTAATTGATTTCGACAACGTAAACGAAAGTGGACTTTGCATTTTGGTAATTAGAATGTACAGGGCATCCGTAATTAACAACAAGAAATACTAATGGATATTAGACAGTACAACATTGATCAGCTGTTCTTTCCGAAATAAAAAAAGGACGGTATTGGTTGTAAATGACTACTCTATTTCGCGCGTTATTTTAATGCAGTGGACAAAAGCAGTGGGGCGAGGGCAGGAGTATCCATCATTCTAAACGAACGGTGATCAAAATATTGAACCTCGTGCGAAGCAGATAACGAAAGGCTGATAAAGCTCAGTCTGAGAGCTACAGCCATGAATATGGTGATACTGGGAGTGTATGTCCCTACAGAAGACTCGCAGTTGAAGGCAAAGGAAAATTTTGTACAGATGCTGATAGAGACAATAGAAGCCGTTCCACGTGGCCATGAACTGACACCGGCCAGAGGCTTGAATAGCAGAGTAGGAAAAGAGAGGAATAGTAAGACTATTGGGATATATATGGAGGATTTTAGGAATAAAAATGGAAAATATTGGTAGATTTACTGCAGCAGTATGAATTATGGGTAGAAAATTTTTTTGCTAACAAGGGTATACATGAATTTGTGTGGTATAACCCTACAAGAGGGTTGAAATCTATTATTGATTATCTTATCTTGAGCCAAAAAGCCAGTTTAAAAATTCAGGCTATCAGAATGAAAAGAGGAGCAAATTGTGGAAGTGACCATCATATGGTGGAATGTAAAATTTACATCCCATATAATTTCAGGAGCTGTGGCGAACAGGAGAGGGCACAACATGCCGACCAGTCGGAGAACATAAGTTATGACTTGGATAGTTTAAGGGAAGATGGTACTAAGCACTTATATCAAAGGCAACTGGCAAAGTATTGGGAGAGTGTAGAGAGAAGAACAAAAGATGAAAATGATCACATAAAGAAGGCCATAGAGAAAACTCGTAGTGCTGAGACATGGAGAACAATCACGTCAATGCGAGTGTCATCTAGTGAAAAGTTACATCATAATAATATTAGTCATGGTCAATGGACAACATATTTTAAGGACTTATTCCAGGAAAATAGGTCTCAATTTTAAAATGAATGTGAGGTGAGGTCGCACGAGAAAGAATTACAGAGTTTAGACATTAAAGTTTTTCAGCAGGCTGTGAGGAGCTGAAAGATGAAAAAGGCAAAACGATACGGATCAATACATGCAGAGCTGGTGGAGTTTGATCCACAGAAATTGATGGAGATGCTAAGGAAGCTGTTTGAAAGAGTATTAAATGGAAAACATGTTCTATAAGACCGGTGAGTCAATAATGATCATGTAATGATCCTAATACTTATAGAGGATTGGCAGTGACCCCTTTCGTTGAATGAATGTACTCGAAGGTAATGATAAATCCGGTAGAGAAATAAACAAGTCACAAACAGCAAGAAGAGCAAGTGGGATTCCGAGCCGGAAGATGAAAAATGAACATCGTTACAATGAAACTAACATGTGAAAAACGCATAAAGGATGGACTAGAAACGTACGTTGCATTGATTGAGCTGGAGAAAGCATACGATAATGTACCTCCCACGAAACTGTGGGAAAAGTTGAAAGAGTTAGAGAAAAGATTGCTACAGGCAGTTATGAAATTGTATGAAAATAACACAGGGAGAGTAAGGACTGGGAATTTTTGGACAGAAGAATTCAAGGTGAGTAAGGGTCTGCAACAGGGATGTAGGATTCACCGACCCTCTAGGAGCAATCTCGCAGACTTGGCACAGAAAATTCCATGTTCTGGGAGGAAAGCAAAATATTTAGGATGATCAGATTGTAACAACAAAAGATGAATATAATAAGGCTGGCCTGAAGTTGAACATGAAGAAGCGTGAATACTTGGCTGTTGCTACAGATAACGTAAATAATTTGGAAGAAAATGGAGAAGTAATGGTAGTTGTGGAAAAAATAAAACGTCTTGGGGTTTTATTTAATAAACAGGGCACAAGCAATGATGAAATAACTAGAAGAATTAGTAAAGGATGAGCCGTAAGAAAGGCAGTGAACATTGTTCTATGGAATAAAAAGACAAGTCCAGAGGGTAGTTTTTTTATGGAGCAGAAGCCAGGGACGTTAGCAAAATAAAATAATAAGAATAAACTACTTGCCGTTGAGATGGATTACTAAAGACGAAACTCAAGCTGAACTAGGATGGATGGGATAAGAAAAGACATAATCCGATGAAGAACGAAAATGGTTACGGATGTCTATGACATCAACCATAAAGGGCTGATGCGGTTGAGCTATGTGAATAGGATGAATAAAGATAGGATACCAAATAGGATACTGCGATGGATACCATTCCAGTGGAAGAAAAGAGTCGCCCACAACGCAGCTGACAAAATGATGCAGAGGAGGCAATGCAAGCAAGGAATATGAATTTTGAGGTAGGTCAAGGATACCACGATGAATACCATCCCAGAGAAAGAAAAGGTTCAAATGGTTCTGAGCACTATGCGACTTAACGTCTGAGGTGATCAGTCGCCTAGAACTTAGAACTAATTAAACCTAACTAACCTAAGGATATCACACACTTCCATGCCCGAGGCAGGATTATAAACCTGCTACCATAGCGGTCGCTCGGCTCCAGACTGTAGCGCCTAGAACCGCACGGCCACTGCGACCGGCCGGAAGAAAAGGAATTGCCCACAACGGAACTGGCAAAATGATATGGAGAACGCAATGCAAGCAAGGAATATGAATTTGGAGGAAAGTCCAAATAGAAGAGGAGGGCGGCTGGGGCGGAAAAGCGACGCCAGCTGTAGATAATCAGCAAGAAGAAGAAGATAAACAAAACAGCGAAAAATTACTAATATAATAAAGGCCACCGCACTGGGCCAGATATGAACTAGCAAGAGAGTCGTAGACCACATGCCAAGATTGTTGAAATTCGATATCTCGATTAGAAAGCAAATTACAATGCAGGGAATTAGTCATCAGATGACGAGCGACTTGCTCGGGAATGGGAACAGAAGAACCAATGTACGATCTCGTAAACAAAAAGCCAAACCTGATCAAGTATGATGCCATGAGGAAAATACTGTTACAGGAAAGGGTGAGAGTTATCAGTACATACCTGGCCTGACACATTTCATGTTTATTCCATGAGTTCCATTAACCACAATCACAGTCACGTTTCTACTGCTCAATTTATACTGGTTGCTAATTTCAGTAATGGTATCAGCGATTATGAAGACCATGCCATCTTTTCCTGTATATTAACCTTTCTGTTTAGATTGTAAACTTTTTTATGTGAAATAGTAAATGTAACTTCTGAGTATTGGCCTGTGGAGCTAGCAGTTTGTTTCAGCACGGTCTGCAGGCGAAGTTCCCAGCAAGACACTTTCTAAAGGGCAGGGATTGACTTCTGACGATCCAGTCGACAGGAGGAGAGGTTGTGCGTCTGGTCAACCGCAGAAAAGGTACTTGGCCAGTAAAGACTGTTGGGCTGGACGCCGTTCTCGCAGCTCCCACATTTTTTCCATGATCCACAGATGACAGTGCACGCAGCTCGGGGTCAGGTAAAACGTGAGAATAATGAACTGTGGAGAGAGTCGTCCGTAACAAGTTAGTGGCTGTTCTAGAAATGAGCCCAGGTCAACCAAAGCATGTTTTGCAGAGGGCACTGTAGTCAACCCACTAACTACTCAGAAGGGAGATGTATTGGGAAACAGTTTGAACAAGGTCCCTATTTCTCATTGTAGTTAAGCTTTCTTTGTTTTCAGTCTCTGGCTGAAAGTGAATTCAACCAAGTCAGCTATAATGGCGTAAGGATTTCTGAGAGATGGCATGCCACTCTCTCACTTTAACTACACTGTCAGCCAGATTAATATTCATATTTTTGGACATGATCTCCATGTTCCCCAGTAGTACATTTGGTATGTGTAGTTTATGACTTTTTTACATGAGGAAATTGTGGGCAGAATGTTCGCATAACTGCATGTTTAGCATATAGAGAACTTGTACCCAAGTGGAGGCCACCCGAGTGGGCCACAGTGGAGGCGATGGAGAGCAGGAAGGAAGATAGATTGGGGGGCATCAATGCTGTGTCCCGTCATCTGGTTGTGCGAGTGATTCAGGGCAGCAGCACTCTGTGAATTGTACCTGCAAAGAGACATTTAGCCATGTCACTCCACTCTTCCCAGTTAGGGTCAGAGCAAGAGGGCGCCAGTTCGCGAAGCAGTTTACTTGGGCCAGTGGAAAGACGGTCGCAAAGGTGGCCAGTTGGCAGAAAGTGGGTGGAGGAAGCCATTTAAGAGAGACTGCTGTAATCTGAGCTTTTGCGCAAAGTCGTAAAACTACAAGCATTCTCATGTTAGAAGGGACGATATGCACAGAGTGGCTGGGTCATATGTTTGGTGGAGGCAAGACAGTAACTCCCCTGATGCCAGGAAGTCGCCAGGTTCTTTTAGCGAGTGGAAAAAACATATATTTCATGGGCGTGGCTGTCTAGGGAGCTTGACAGTCTTCTTTCAGAAATTGGAAATGATCAGCCTGGGCCGACCGGAGTGGTCGAGAGGTTCCAGGCGCTACAGTTTGGAACCGTGCGACCTCTACAGTCGCAGGTTTGAATACTGCCTCGGACATGGATGTGCGTGATGTCCTTAGGTTAGTTAGGTTTGAGTAGTTCTAAGTTCTAGGGGCTGATGACCTCAAACGTTAAGTCCCGTAGTGCTCAGGGCCATTTGAACCAATTTTTGATCATCATGGAAAGATTAGGTCTCTCCATAAATGAGGGCTGTGGTCCCGTCTAAATAGACTTCTTTGCTGAAATATGGCCATGCTTACCATGAGCACGACGCCTACTTAGGCTAAAACCTTCTTTTTTCAGACAAGAGAAATTTTGAGTCGATGATTGGTTCCTCTCGGGATACGAAAAGCTGAGGCTTGCCCCCCCCCCCCCCCCCCCCCCCCCCCCAGCATGGTAATCCTGATGCTCCGTCTGGATTGGCTACCAGGCCAGCAGAAGAGTTAAGAGGGAAGATTCAATGAGTAGAGGACAGTTTGGTTGGTGAAATGTGGGGGCGGTTTAGTTTTTGGTAATTCGGCACCCATTCTGAGGCTTGGTGAAAAGTGTTTGTGATTCTTTGTTTGCTTTCGGGTCCTCCGCTGGTGGAGAACGTCAGGTCATCCTCTAGTGTGGGTGAGACTTGTGGTCTGTATCTTGTGGTGGACTAAGAGCCAGTGGTAGTTTCCAACTGTACCCACAGTGGAAATGCGTGTCATCTCGGAAATATCCCATGTCATGAGGGTGAACTTATTCATCCAGGGTGGGCCTTCTGATGTCAGACAATTCTAGCATCCACTGTCGTCCCTGTGAGTCAAATTAATTTGACAGTGAACGAGTGCACCTCACACTGAAATCTCCCAGGATTTCAGGGTTTTGACAGGGAAGTTTCCCACGTTCTAATAAATAACGCCAGACCGCGTAATTTGCAAATTTTCGTGGAAGCATCAGAACATTACAGTTGTGGCAGTAAACTGCTCCTCAGCCATGGCGCGCCGTTATCTGCTGCCGTCTGAATCAAGACAAAGGGGTTAAATACTTCTGCATATTCACAGCTCCCTGTTCTCAGGTAAACCATAGTTTGTGGTCGTAGTTGTTCCATTCGAATACAACCGGCCTCTCAGTGGATTCAAATAAACAAAGTCAGATTGGGTTGTTAGAGGAATTCATTCATGGAAGAATTTGTATGGTTTCCACCCCAGTAAATGCTTTGCTAATCAAATTCGATCCCTTTTCTGATTTATGTTCGTCATTTTTTTGTAAGATTTATCAGCTCGACTGTAGTTATAAAAGGATGAAGAAAAGCTTGTCATTACTTCAGTAAACTTAAATATGCAAATCTTGTCATTCATACTCCTTCAATAATTCACTGTTTTTATATTAATGTGGTGATAGGTGGAAACACCACCAATTCAAAAATTCAGTCTTCCTAATTAGTTAACCTAATTATTAATTTGAGTCCTGAAACTGACAGCACTTACAGGCACCATAAGTGCCATGAGTAAGTTCACTAATTTCATTAATAAAAATTAGGGGTGTAGCTCACAATTTGAAGGTTATCGAGAAGATAATACTTTTATTTATGTACAGATCATAACGTTTAGCACCACTCAGACATATATTTACTATTAAAGCAAGCGACCACTTGCATTTCTTACATCAAAAGATGGTAGATTTTCTTATTGGGTATTCTTAAAATAGACTCGAGCACAGGAGACTATGATCTTACATTCAGAAAATTTTGTGCATGGAAAAAACACAAATTGGTGGACTAATCTAGACGTTATTTGATGGCATCGGCTGATTACGGAGGATTGAAGTTTGGCGTTTTTTGATACCATTACTTAATTAAATTCAGGCTGCTCATCCATGATCAGGCGGGCAGGAATGTTTTCTTTTCCTTTCACCATTTAGTAACATCTTACAATTACTGTTAATCCACCAGTGAGTTAGAATGTTAATTATTTCAGAAAGCCTCAGTTTCTTTTCTGAGACATTTGCCAAGGTAATAAGCGCTTGCTGTATCTCATTATTTGTCCTGTTTTTAATGTGTTCTCAATTAAGATCCATGTTCGTATCATTTTTTTCTCGGTTTCACTGAGAATCATTATAATAAAAAGATTCACTTGGGCCAATATTTTAGTTCAGTAGTTAGTGTATCCAATTCTCCGTGCAGTATACCTCTAATGATTTTGACAGCTCAACACCCAGGTCTCATTTACTTGGATCACTACACTGATAGTGTCAAGTCCATTGTGCACAGTTCTTGACTCAGGATCCGAGTTCTTTGTGGAGTGATCTGCCTCACAATAACCCAGCTTATGCAAATACTTACAGTTGTCGGAAGGCTCCTGTTCGTAAATTAAATAGCTTTATCCTGATAGCATTCCTTAGAGGAGTTGCATAAACAGTTCCCGTGCCGGGATTTCGCAATTAATGGTAATCATTTCATATGAAGTTAGAGTTTTTTGCTCTCCTGATGGTTCTTGATCACGTTTGAAATTCAATTTAGTGTCAATGAGCCAGATTCAGTCGGAAAAACTTAGCTTGAGAGGCTGGCGCAGTGACTAATTCGTGTTTCCTTTCTTTCAGTTTCTGTATTGCATTTTGTGCTTTCAATACCACTTGGACATTGTCAATCGGCACTGTAACCGGCACTGCAAATTTTGGAGGGATTATACCTGTGAACAGTGGGAAAATACGGCCACGAGTGTATGTTAATTGACATGGTTTCAACAATAATTCTGTTCAGGTAATAAACGAGTGCAAAAAGGAGTCAAACGAGGATACAGAGAGAACGAGAAAGAGAGGAGATTATCGTAGCAAGAGAGAAAGGAAATGGTACTACAGTACAAGCATATGTGAGCGAGTGAGTCGGTGCTTTTGGAGTGGCAACAGTGCTAGAGTCTAGAAAGAAAGATTCAAGGATTGCGCGAATGATGCCATTAAATATAGATCCCCACGTGAATGCTGGATCTTTTAGCGAGAAAGGCACCATTAGGTCAGAACTTGCCACATCTAGTGTTGCTCAATTGGACCTGCGGCACGTCATCAGAAAATCCAGTTGGATAGCAAGATCAATTTGATATATCGCTTGAAGCTATTGCAAGAGTTAGCCAAGATAAAATTGAGAGGAACAAAATGCTGGATAAAATGAGTAAAGAGTCAGAGGCCGTAAAATGTGCAGAGATTTTAGCAGATGTCGGCTATTTAGAAGCAAAGTTTGTGGAGACTGGGCCTCTGCTGGAGCGATTCTGATCTTACAACAAAATTTTCGAGAAGTAGAATGTCGTCAGGGGGAGCAAGCAAACCTTGTTGAAAGTGTGTAGAAGTGCACGCGTGGAGTAGAAGAGGTGAATAGTCATTTACCGGATGAAATACAAACTCGATTATGCTGAACTCTGTAGGTTAGTAGTTGTGGAATTATAGAACAAGAAGTGAGAAACGTACACAAAATATGAGATGGAACAAGTGCGGTACCAACAGCGGAAACTACAGAGATACAATTACTTCCTCCTGTCAGGCGTAGTCAGAAGAAATTGAACCGTAGCCAACAGATGAAGAGTGCTGATCTGGCTACAGATTGTGGAGCCTTTAACGCAATTGTAGAACAAGTATTGGGATGGTTGGTTGGTTTTGGGGGATTAAAGGGACCAGACTGCTACGGTCATCGGTCCCTCAAGTATTGGGATAGCAGAAAGATGCAAATGGTGAACCTAACTGTGCACCACTTGTCAGAAGTCGTATTCGAGAGACTGGAAATGTTAATTCAGGGGTTAATACACCAGCAAAAAGCAGAGCAAGAGTGCAAGAGGAGGAGTCTCTCGACTGCAAACATTTTCTCATGGTCCGAAAATTACAAGCCTTCAGGGCAATAACACATAAGATGCCAACGTGTGGATTGAACAATTTGACGAGTCTTTACCACCCTTGTAGCAATCGAAACACAAACTATAATTTCTGTGTGGGAATAAGAATGAGGCCTGTAGTGTTAGGATGCGCGTTATGTAGAGAATCGAGGAGGCATTTCTGGCACACTGTTGCCCAAGGGCGATGCAAAAGAGGAACGAGAGTGAAATCATTATGGGAAGGATTTTTGAAGGATCAGGTTTCTACAGCCCGGTCAAATTCTTCGAGGTGACGCTTAAGAAAAATTAATTTCTTGATGCATCATGTAGTCCATCATAAATTATGTGATAATGCACCATAAAATTACTAGCGAACTATAAGCACTTGGTTGAAGGACGTTGTAGAGAAGATACAGAAGCATTTAAAAGTCTAATTGAAGGATTATAATTTGCACCTGGGAAGATAATGCTCAAGAAACGCCATGGGATTCAGAGAATATTTACGTCGTGCTGGAGCGCCCCTACAACCATCCCAGAAACAGTCGATTTTGACTGCACAGAGTAGAGCACTTTGCCCCATACCAGCCAAACTATGTAATCTGGAATCAGAAAGAGCCTAATAATGTACAGTGGTTGAGGAAATATTTGCATGAGCCAGGAGGAACCAGACATTAAGCTGTGTAACACCCCACCCGTCACTTATCTGGTGTTGGTGTGTGTTCACCCCAGGTAACTGACTAACAGATCAGCACAGAGTGCAAAACTGCCGCAATGTCGGATAACGCAAAGAAGTTAATAAGGCCTTATGACTCCTGATTGAAGTGTGGTGGCAGTGTTGACATTAATTGTTTCAGAACTGATACCTTTTAATTAAAAAGGGGTGCACATTGATGTTATATTCAGCTATTGAAGACAGATGCAAATGTTGAACATAAAATTAATTAAGAAAGTGACTTGGGATTTCAGCTACTTGATTGAAAACAGATGTAGTCGATAAGCACAGATTTATTTTAACTCACGACCTTCAAGCATCACATTACATGACTCTCATAACAGGCAGTGGTAATAAATTGCGTTTGTGTGGAGTAAAGCGCGATAAATAAAAAATAAATCCTATCGACTGACCCAGGCGTAATGCGAAGTCTGAGAAGAATTCTACAACACACGGCCCATGAAACCCTCATGGAAACTTTGCTGACGTGATCCAACAAATGAATCAGTGGCGGGAGCCGGCGAATATCACCGAATTCAGTGTGGCAGCGAGGCGTCGTTATGTGGACGTCGGCTGACCTTGTGGTGCTGCAAAACTGCGCTCGTCTATTCACTTCTAGCTATCTTGCTCACTACATAGCTGAACGAAAAGTTTCTATCTCCAAGCTCAATCGTTCTATTTGCTAAGTCCTAAACTGCAGAGATGCTCACTCTCTCTCAGGCAAGCTGAGTAAGAACGCCACGTCCGCACTCTAGGCAAGCTGGGAACGGAAGACCACTATGGAGACTTCTCACAGTCCGCTCATCACCTCGGTTTCCCCTCCAGCAAAATCACTTACGCCAATTGCAGCGCAAGTCGCCCTAATTATGCTTCGCTTCCCAGTGCCGACCAATTCCTGCTCTGGGAAGTGAACAAATTCCCACAAAATTTCCCTTCCTCTCAACTTCTCCTATGTAGCTCCTCCCAGGCCACCCATCAAGGTTAGCATCTGCACAAACACCAAATTTCCGCAGTTCTGACTCCCAGAACAGTACTTCAAACTCCTTGGTCCTACATTCTCATCGGAGGCCGGTCTACTTCATTCTGTCTCTCTTCACCTGATTTACTTCAGGCTCTGTGGACCGTGAATTCAGCGTGAAGTTGCTATAGTCACGAAGACACATATTTTGACCTCTGTTGACCGCTCAACCGTAGCTTTGCGCGGCTTTCTCATGTGTTTCACTGAAAACGGGACGACAGACATTTATCAACAGATGTACAAGTTCTCCGTCTGCTTCCCGGTACACCAGCATGGGGTCGACCATCCACTCACTGTCACTCATCTTAAGGCAGCTGGAGGCCGCGCCCTGTTACCGCTTTCTCAAGAGTTTGAGACGCCCTAAGCTGCCTATTGTCGCTTCCCTTCTCCGCTCCCCAGCTGGCCACGGTGAGCTCGAATACTTCCCTGGGGTAGACTAGCCTCCAGTAAATCGATGAGTTTCCACAAAGTTTTCATGTCGTGTGAATTACTTTACATCACCCAACACTAATTATTCCAATACGTCCATACTATACCCTCTACAAGATGCATTGTGCCTTGCCAGTCATTTTTGTTCAGCCCTACTGTTCGCTCAACGTTAGTTAGGTGATCTTCAATGACTTCATGTAAGGGGCATAGTTCTTGACATCTTACATAGCCCCTCTCTTCAAATCAGTTTTGTAGTGCAGGTGGTGACTCCTATGGTGTTACCACCTGTGGTACAAGATTAATATCTCCATAACTGGCATTTTAATCCATTTGTGTGATTAGTTACAGGCAATTGATTACCACTGCCTCCTCTCTGATGGAAACTCCCACTCATTCCTAGGGTACCTGCCTTCTATGACTGGATTTACTGTTAAAGACGTGGACATTATTTAGTCTAATTTTACTTTGATCTCTGCCGATTCCTGAGACAATTATTGGTCAAAGTACTCAGAATAAAACTACAATTATTACAAGGACCCACGTCGCAAAGGGCAAATACACATGTTTAAGCACCTCTGTGCTTCTCATTTGAATGGCAAGACCCGCAATTATAACCTAAGGTCCATTCACTCTCAGTTATCCATCCCTACTCGACTAAAATTACTAAAAACATACATGAATAATATTCGTGTAACATTTTGTGAAGTTGATAGTGGTTGCCCATTTGACGTGTTATAAATGAAGGTTTTCTTTTGTGTCTCACTGTCTCTGGACGTTTATATTGTGCACGGTGTAAGTATCATCTTTACACAATTCGACAAGGTCTGGCCCAGTCCAGTGTCTGGATTGTGTACGCACATCTACCTTTTTCTTTAAACACAACCAAGTGACAAGAATCATTCCGTATTGAGCAACCACTGTTGTGTATTTGTAACAAGGTATAAGTATGAAATCTTATTCTAATACAAAGAGACGTGGATTGACAAATATATGACGTTTTAACAACTGGAACATTTATAAAATCATAGCCTTCTTATAACATAATCCATAAACAGAACAAATGAGTACTTTACGTTCGTTGATGCGCATGTTATTCATTTGAATACACACTGACACACTCTCACACACGGCACAAGTTTCTTGCAGGAACGGAAGTGCATTAGTTCTGAGTAGCAAGTTGAGGGGTGGCTAACGACTGAGAAGAGAGCAACGTCGATTACTGAAATGGCACCACAGGCACCCGCAACTTCTTGAGGCAGGATGGCTCTCACCTAAGAGCTCGTTGTTGACATCTTGTCCGACAGGCCCAAGATCCCATCAGTGCATCTATGATCGGTGACCTCTCGCAGCTCAGCCACATGTCATTGCTTTTTCTATAGACGCTTTAGGGCAAGGGAGGGACCGTGATCAGACGAGAGCCTATTTTTAGCTCAGGTCCTCAAAGTTGGTGTCATTAGGCACAAAAGGTCAGCTGGGCTGTCGCTCCACCTGACGTGGCGAGCAACAAATATAGAAACCTTCTTGGACCTCTTCATTGCTGCCCCCGATCCGCACTGTGTACAGAGACCAGGACCGACCTCTTTGTTGTACACAGAGGTGCTGGATCTCACCTCTCCTTGGCTGCTGAGTTAACCCCCAGCCCCGTTGATTCAGGGGATGGTCTGCATGCCATCATCATCGTCAGCTGTGTGCTCCCCTCATTGCTGTCGTCCTCGTTCCTTGTCAGCTAGTGTGTGGTGTGCCACGTGTCGTAGCTTCAACTCCCTTTCGCTCAGTTACGCCACCTTAACAAACTAAGACAACTAATTTTAGTACATGGAAAGTGCTGATGTTAAACCATCAGTACAATACATTTATTTTGAGACAATGAAATTGTCTCATTACAAAAGGAATGATTTTCTTGTTTGTAAATCAACTTCAGGATCAATTAAAATTGAAATGTAACAGAACTTTTTTTTGTACAGAAACATAAAAAATGTACAAGACAACTTGCTTCACAGTCATTCACGCACACACAATCAATGGATAGGGAATCAAGATTATCTGGACAGGATCCCATCACAATTTCTAACTACCAATTCCTACGACTAACACGGTGTTGGCCAACCCGACTACATATTTACTATTTACTACTTTTTATCTCTAATCTCGTTTTTTCTTCTGACTTCCCTATGTGCAGACGTCCCTCTTATTGTGCCTGCGAACATGTATAAAACACAACAAACTTAGACATGTGTCAGTCCTACGAAGATTTGGAAGTTTGGATAGCGTCCTTTATCGTGTTCTATTGCGACACTTCTTCTCTCCTCTATTTTCTTCCTGTTTTCTCCTTTTGTCACGAATCGTTTTATAAGGCCTGTGAAAAAGTTTCGGATTAGCAATGGGACAATGGCACAACACAAATATAGCTCACACTCGCAGTGGTTACACTATCTTGGAATCAACAAGTATTTCTGGCCTATTAATGCAGCTGTTTGCTCTGTAGATGATAACATCCGGTTCTTTTTAACATTCACTGGGTGCGCTAATTCACGCAACTGCGCATAGCTGTCCACCTCTTACGTATTCAGGGGCATACGAGGTGCGTCGGTGCGTCCTCGTAACGACCTAGGGGACTGGCCACCTTAAATATGTTCTCCAATGACGGAGATACAATTACGGTGAACCTTCCTGTAACTTACAGAGTCCCTAATCTATCTTTTTCTAGGGTACGCCCAGAAATACTTGTTTTCCATTCTTTAATCATAGCCGGCCGCTGTGGTCTCGCGGTTCTAGGCGCGCAGTCAGGAACCGTGCGACTGCTACGGTCGCAGGTTCGAATCCTGCCTCGTTGCATGGATGTGTGTGATGTCCTTAGGTTAGTTAGGTTTAAGTAGTTCTAAGTTCTAGGGGCCTGATGACCACAGCAGTTGAGTCCCATAGTGCTCAGAGCCATTTGAACCATTTCTTAACTTCTGTGAGCCTATAGTTCAGCTCCGAATTCGCCTTTTTAATTTCGGCATTAAGGTTGGCGCTCTGCTCTGAGTTCACCGTTTGCATCTGTTGCAACAGGTCCGTAATGTTTTTGAGAGTAGCCGCATTTTGATCCTCGTTCTTTTGTCGTTGAAAATGCGACTCTTCTCCTCTGTTCTGAGGAACCCTTCGATACCTAGACAAGTACCGTCTCCGCGCACCCGTCGGTTCACTTGTGAATGAATCGTTTGATAATGGTCGAACACTGTTTTGTTCCAACACACTTTGGCTTCTTAGACTGGATCTTCCATACTTATGGATTAATACTGTACTCCCTGCGTCCCCCGAGTCCTCGGTATCAATGCCTGAATCACCGTCCTTGCTATTCAATTGACTAAACCAGTCGTGAGACGTAGTTTCAGGAAGTTGCAACTCGCGTTCGTCACGCTCATCGGTAGAGCTTTCCCTACTATCACCAATGTTCTCCCGAGTAACAGTCTGATTATATTATGCCGTTGTCTTGGCTTTTCCCCTCGTTATCATTTGCATTTTTATGTTACACGAAAACTCAAAACCCAGGTACTCCTTACACTCAATAGTTAGATAACGCAAAACTTATATCAGGACACAAATTGAAACACTGGGTGTGAGCAGTGACCCGACAAACAGTTCATGAAGCATTCCCCCAAAACGGCTAGTACCAATGATTGTGTTCTGTGTGCTCAGCATCGGAGGCCGGCGTATTTCATTCTGTCGCTCTTCACGCGATTTACTTCAGACTCTGTGGACCGTGAATTCAGCGTGAAGTTGCTATAGTCACGAACACGCATATTTTGACCTCTGTTGACCGCTCCACCGTAGCTTTGCGCGGCTTTTTCGCGTGTTTCACTGAAAACGGGATGATGGACATTTATCAACAGACGTACAAGTTCTCCGTCTGCTTCCCGGTACGCCAGCATGGGGTCAGCCACCCACTCACTGTCACTCATCTTAAGGCAGCTGAAGGCCGCGCCCCGTTACCGTTTTCTCAAGAGTTTGAGCCGCCCTAAGCTGCCTATTGTCGCTTCCCTTCTCCGCTCCCCAGCCGGCCACGGTCAACTCGGATACTTCCCAGGGATAAACTAGCCTCCAGTAAATAGACGCGTTTCCACAAAGTTTTCATGTCGTGTGAATTACTAAACATCACCCAACACTAAATATTCCAATACATCGATACTATACCCTCTTCAAGATGCATTGTGCCTTGTCAGTCATTTTTGTTCAGCCCTACTGTTCGCTCAACGTGAGTTAGGTGATCTTTAATGACTTCATGTAAGGGGCACAGTTCTTGCCATTTACAGCTGAAATTATAGAACACCAAATAAAAGGGCAAACAAGAATGCAGGAGGTGCTTCATTGCCATGAAATCTGCTAGGCAAAGACCTGAGAATCTGCAAAGTGAACTTGATAGGGCTTGAGAATGTAGGGGAAATGCTACAAGAACAAAGGAAGGGTATTATAACGCTAGATTTGCACCTTGTAAGTACAGCTATGATGGGGCAGACCCAGCTGGCGCCTTGTAAGTACAGCTATGGTGGTACAGACCCAGCTGAGAGTCATTCTGGATAGCGGCCATCACGTGGTCGCCTTCTAGGATACAGCATTCCAGAGGTGCGCTGAAAACAACCGTTAGCTGGTACTACGATTGAAAAGATGAAGGTAATAAAAGCCATGTTGGAGAAGGTGAACCAACAGGTGCTTCTCGAATTAATTTACAAGGGCACAAGCTAGGAGCTAATTTCCTCGTAGTGCTGAAACTGGTGATAAACCTGGTAACAGGTATGGCTTTGTAACTTCCTGGCAGATTAAAACTGTGTGCCGGATCGGGTCTCAAACTCGGGATCTTTACCTTTCTCAGGCGAGTGCCCTATCAACTGAGATACCCAAGCACCAGTAACAGTTTCATATCAGCGCACACTCTGTTGCAGAGTGAAAATTTCATTCTGCAGATATGGATTTCACAACAGTCAGGAAGTTCTGGATCCTGAACTGTGACGAAGTGATTATGCAGAAGGAGACATATGTGTACCTTCGCTTTGAAGAACAAGCAACTCATGCGCAGCCACCAGGGAGCTGTTTAAAGCTATGTTTAGACAATGAAAGACATGGGGACAGCAGAAAGATTTGTATGAGCACCAAGGGGAAAATATTTCGAGAGATGAGTTTTCAGCAAGAGAAGAGATTCAACGATGGATTCAAGAAACGTAGCAAGCAGTACAAGAATTCGATTCCCTTGTGAGAGAGGTGTTGATACTTCTCAAAGGACAATGCGGCAGTATTTTTACCAGAGCTTGATGCAGTCAAGAATTTATAGTACAAGTTTAAAATATGGAAGCATAAGTACTTTTTTGTTTTATCTTATACTATTACAGTGGCGGTGTTCCAGGAAATAAGGAAAATGCTTGACGACTGGGTAACTGAACCTGTGATATCATTACAGCAGCGCATTACATGTGGTCCCGGAAAGGTAAGGAACATTTCTTTTAGAACTCTCACGCACTAAATCAATACTATAATTGCACCGGAAACTAAAGGCCTGAAGACCAAGGATAACTGCTACAGAACTTTTTTTGTATCAGTTCAAACAACCCCCATTTGGACTAAATATTTTCTCCACAGCATTTATTCAGTGTTTAGATAGTATCCTTGACGAGTCTCTATGACACCCCGTTATCTTTAATAGCAGAAAGCTCTTGGGAGGAGCACAACCAAATTTCAAATACAGTGCTCTGCTCTCTTCGCAGTCATGGGATCACTTTGAACATTAAAAAATCTTGTTTTGGAGCCAGGCACATTAAGTTTCCGTGGCACATCATTACCGTAGAAGAAATTTAGCTGGATCTACCCCAGACTGAAATAATAGAACACTTTCTGACAGCCAGAACAAAGAAACAGCATAAAAGGATATCTGGAACATTACTGATGCCTCATCTGTGTGGACTAACCGAGAATAAGATAACTTGGACACGAAATGCAAAAACCAAAAGTAAATTTCAGACATTAACCCGTGGATGCATGATTGACTGGATCCGCAAAAATGCATGAGAGGGGTCTATAAGACCCCACCTCGAAACAAATACGAAAAGCTATTTATTAACACAGTATTATCAAACTGTGATGAGTTTAGTGACACAGAATGAGTTAGGAAGTATTTATTGTGATACTGTGTGCTTCTTTTTAGTACAATAAAACACAATACTATAAATCATGTTATAATTTGTGTGAGCCGGCCTGGGTGGCCGTGCGGTTCTAGGCGCTACAGTCTGGGTTTACATCAGAAGTTCGTTTAATGAAAAATGTCCACTTTATATATAATTACCCTATGTTCTTCAAATATTTTATGTGAGTTTTCTGCATCTTTGAGCAGTTTTTCAGTAGAAGTTATGATGGCACAGGAAACATCTTCTTCATGGTGATCTTGCAGTTCCTGCAATCTTCGGATGTTATCAAATACCTCTGCAACGTGCCACGATTGTAGAACATTATTTTTGACAGGTGAGTTACTGACTCTCTTCTTTGTACAAGGACATAGCATTTCTTGTTCTAATTACCTGAGGGGAGATCTCCTTTTATAAGATTTGTCTTCCTTGTAGTAGGGATGATACTGTGAAAATAAAGACAGAGTAATTATGGGTGCTAAATTCACTATATTTGTCCTTGACTTCGTTTTGCCATTAACTCCTGATTCACTTTTATTATTGAATAAAACTATGTTTGGCTTCGTTTTACGTCGTTCATCTACTGCGGCGCTGTGGTGATCTGGGCAGTATTAACTTCTGCTTTTTTTAGCCACGTAACCTGTATTCAAAACTATATTACGAGCAAAAAAAAAAGTTCTTTTCTTGGGAGTCTTCACTTCTGGTGGAGTTTCCTTGTTGTTTTGTCTCGAAGTTCCCTCTGAGTAACTGATTGCTACAACAATTCTTAAACTAAGAAAACACTTGG
The DNA here is from genome assembly GCF_023897955.1 of Schistocerca gregaria. Classification (NCBI taxonomy): domain Eukaryota; kingdom Metazoa; phylum Arthropoda; class Insecta; order Orthoptera; family Acrididae; genus Schistocerca; species Schistocerca gregaria. The sequence continues at coordinate 608,502,038 of NC_064923.1, forward strand.
GGAAAAACTGTCCACTGTAATATTTGTTGAGGTGTCCCCCAACACGTTTGTTAACCCCTTTACTGTACTAGAAGCAGCAATGGCTTGTCTTCCATGACCAGAGTCCACAAAAGGTATCATTACCTCGAGTATTCCAATTTTTTTTTTCATGCTAACAGCACACCCATCAGCACATTAGTACAATCTTCGCTCCTCTAATAAGCTTTCTTAGAATGACGGTTACAAAGTGTGTTGCTGGTTCATGCCGACTTTTCATGATATGGTGTACTCGAATTTTGCTGCATGGTGGCGGTGGTTTACTCCACTGAGTTCCACCACGACGAATAAAGAAATCAGCACTTGTGTAAGTCTGTCTTCACTTAGAATGCTAGAAGACACGGATTCATTATCCTGGAAACGATCAGTGCCTCAGTCACGGTCATCTGCATGATCAAATTTACCTTTTTCGCCAAGCCATTCAGGAATTGTTGATTCAAAATTCCGAACACTTGTGCTGATTTCGGACGCTGTTCTTCTGGTTATAACAGAAAATATGGAATCTACACAGTAAATAAGGGATAATGTTCGCTGCCTAATTATTTTATGCATGAAGCTAAACATATGATCACGTGAAACCATTTTATAGAAAAGAAATACACTTACCTTCCAAAATGATACTCAGTTGTAGCTTTTGCAGTATTTCTAACTTTTCAGCGATGAGCGTTGGTGTGCGAAACTGTCAATATTGATGTCAGTAGCCCTGCCAACATAAAGTGCCGTTCCAACATATCTGAAACATGGCTTGTTTGATGCGGGGTTTGAAGGGCCACCCCGCCCCTCTCTCCCCCCCACCCCACAACCGCGGTTCTTATAAATATGTTTGAAAATCTCCAGCTCTACGAGTACGTAGATCCTGTGCTCTTTCTTTTCTCTATGTAAAATGGAAATTTCTATAACGCATTTCGCATTGTGTCGGAAAATAGCAGATGATCAGCAAAAGTGTAATTGTGTACATTAGTGCCTCTTTTTCCCAATAAATGTTCTTTGTACCTGACACTAAAAGATCTTCCAGTTTGGCCTATATAATAAACGGAAAATGCATCACAAGTGATTTTATACACTCCTGAATTGTGTGTAGGAGAAATTTTGAACTTGGATTATGAATGAGTCCTTTTTTTTTTTTCAAGTGATTGTTCATGGAAAAGCTAACATCGAATACATACTTTTTAATCAGAAGACGAAGAAATTCTATACAAAATAGGGCCTAAAATGGAACAGAAAAAAACATTTTCCTACTCGTTACTGTCAGGGACAGCACTTCTGCCTAAAGTGGTCACTTTAACGTCAGTTTTAGCTTTCAAGAACTTGTCAGCTAACGTGGTATCATAGCCGTTATTGACTGCTGTAGTTTCTATTAAATTCATCATTCCATTAAGCTTGTCAGGTAACAAAGGTAGAGAAACTGTACGGTGAATGAATGACTGGAAAAATTCTTTCTTATGGGAATGAGGATGAACTGAACTAACGGAAAGAAGTTGATCTGTATTAGTGGCTTTGCGAAAAATACTCGAAGGAAGTTTGTCACTGGTAATAGCAATACTAAGGTCCAACTAATAAGGTGAAGGTAGTTATTTTCTAATTCACAAGTGAAGCTGATTTTCTCATGAAGGCTATTAAAAATTTCAAACAAATGCTGATTTGCTTCCTGAGAACCACTGTATGTAATCAAAATGTCTTCTACGTATCGAGAATTAGACAAAATACCTAAATCAGCAGCTGGAAAATTATTGAAGACTTTCTCTTCCAGCGAATTAATGAAAATATGGGCAAAGATGCCTGCGAGTGAATTGCCCATTGCTAGGTCGACAAGATGATGGTATACATTGAAGCGCCAAAGAAACTGGTATACGCATGCGCATTCAAATGCAGAGATATGTAAACAGGAAGAACACGGCGCTGCAGTCGGCAACGACTATATAAGACAACAAGTGTCTGGCGAACTTGTTAGATAGGCTACTGCTGCTACAATAGCAGGTTGTCAAGATTTAAGTGAGTTTTAACGTGGTGCTATAGTCGGTGCACGGGCGGTGGGACAGAGTCTCCGCGGTAGCAACGAAGCGGGCATTTTCCCGTACGACCATTCCACAAGTGTATCGTGAATATCAGAAATCCGCTAAAACATCAAACCTTCCACATCGCTGCGGTCGGATAAAGATCTTACAAGAACAAGACCAACGACGACTGAAGAGAATCGTGCAACCCTTCCGCAAACTTCTGCAGATTTCAATGCTGGGCCATCAACAGGTGCCAGCGTGTGGAACATTCAAAGGAACAGCATCGATATGGGCTTTTGTGTACTCTTGATGACTGCACGACACAAAGCTTTACGCTTCACCTGGGTCCGTCAGCTCCGACTGTGGACTGGAAACGTGTTACCTCGTCGGATGAGACTGGTTTTAAATTCTATCGAGCGGATGGACGGGTACGGGTATGGAGACAACCTCATGAATCCGCTGACCCTGCATATGAGCAGAGGACTGTTCAAGCTGGTTGGAACTCTGTAATGGTGTGGGGCATGTGCAGTTGGAATGAATGATATTAGACCTCAGATACGTCTAGATACGACTCTGACAAGTGACACGTACGTAAGCATCCTGTCTGACCACCTGCATCCATCCATGTCTATTGCAAATTCCGACGGACTTGGGCAAATGAAGCAGGTTAGTGCGACACATCACAAGTCAAGAATTGCTACAGAGTTGCTCCAGGAACACTCTTCTGAGTTTAAACACTTCCGCTGGTCACCAAATTCCCCAGACATGAACATCATTGAGCATATCTGGGATGCCTTGCAACGTGCTGTCCGTCCTCTAACGGATTTATGTACAGCCCTGAAGGATTCTTGGTATCAGCTTCCTCCAGCACAACTTCACATTTCAGTCGAGTCCATGCCACGTCGTGCTGCGGCACTTCTGCGTGCTCGCGGAGTGTCCTAGACGGTATTAGGTAGGTGTACAAGTTTCTTTGGCTCTTCAATGTGGTTTGCCATTGACAAGAAAAAAGTTGTACTTTACTATATTCTTAGGAAACGAATTAGGTCAGTGATTTGTTTTTTAAAAGTATGTAGGTGTTTTTCAAGATTTCAGTGGTTATTTTGAAACACCCCTTAGAAAAATTTATGAATTACTGTGCTGGTAAACCCCTTACGTTATTTGATTTTCAAGCAGCTGAGCAAAACTGAACGTACTCAGACATTTCTCTCTTTACTTATTTTGATCATCACTCAACTGACACACGCACTCTGACTTTCAATAATCCCTACAAAAGAATGGCCCTGACTAGCAATAACCTATACCTTTCATGAATAACTTACCTCACAAAAATCTTAGTTACTCAAACTACTGCAATACAGCGAGCGCCAATACTACCAGCTGAATAAAAGATTCTAACTACTGAAGGGACTAACTACTGATAGGCATAGTTAGTAAATGAAAGCTTTTGATAGAGAACAAACAATGTATTTACCTTCATAATGTTCTAAAGTCATCATATACATATATCAGTTAATGATAGCCACAATTACAAATTTACTCTTTTGATGGACATACTTCCAGATCGTCCGCTCTCAAAATTCTGCCATCTCTCTCCCCACATCCACCACTGCTGGCGGCTCACCTCCAACTGCGCAACGCTACACGCTGTTCGCATCCAACTACCCAAGGCTGCAATAGCAAATATTCCAACATTGAAAACCAGCCACAGACTGCACAGAGCACAGCCAGTGATTTTCATACAGAGCGCTACGTGACATTACCAACATAGAAACCTAAACAGACCACTTACAATTTGAACACGTACTTTGGTGTATAGGTTCGTAATATCTAATGAAAACATTTTGGTATCTTGGCCACACTGCAGATCTTTGATTTTACTGATTGGGTTTTGACTATTGGCGCAAAATAATTATTTCGAAAAACAAGGATTTTTTTATTTTTTCGTGAAGCAAGCTTACTAACTCATGATACACACTGTTCATATCGATCACAGCTGGACGTATCGGATGGTGCCTTTTATATGTTTCAATCTGGGAACGCAATTTTGCGGCCTGTGGATCCATATAAATACGGTGTTTTTTACGAAACGGTTTAAGCAAATGCCTAGCACTGCTAACGGTAACCCTAATTTCTTTTTGTGTCATGAGGGTCGAATGCTCATCTAGGTCCGAAATTATTCTCCTAAAAAAATTGTGATGTTTTAGACAAGTACTCGTTCTGAGTAGTAACGATTACAGCATTTCGTCTGTCACACTTCGTTACAATGGCATTGTTTTCTTTTAGCTTGACATAAAACTTTTAATCAATTTCTTATCGCAATCGTATTTACAAGAAGTTTTAACTGCACGTTTCTCAAATATACTACATTTATCATTACCTACCCTCGCCTGTAGAGAAGCGTCTATTTAGACGCCATCAAGGCCTATTTTAAGATCCACAATCGTACTTTCTAAAACATTTTTAACTGTCTGATTAGGCATTACATTGTAATTAATTCCTTTTTCCAACACGGCAGTTTCTTCTTGCGTAAAGCATATTTGTGTTGAACAGTTTATTCTCAGACCTTTGAAAACTACTAACAACTAGCTGTTTTACAGGCAAAATGCTCTTAAGATTAGACAGTTTCTTCTCATGCATATTTGCAATACGATTCTTGTAGCTATCCAACCCGTTGTTAATAAAATCCCAGATTGCATGAATCTGAAAATTAAAATGTAAGCGAAAAAGTTTAGTTAACTCAAAACACAAAACGTACGTTTCTTCATTTAATGTCCTTTTTCTTCTACAAATCACCAATTTTGTCGGGAAAACAGTTTTTGAACGAGGCACTGAAAAGTTTTTCGATCCTCCATACAGTGTTTGATGTTCAAACCGGATTTAACGTAACTTGGCAAAAGTCAATTTTCTTTGCAACGATTATTAAAATTAATAACCATACCTGTGTTTAACAATTTACTTCTTATGTCTTTGTACTAGAAACAGCCTTAGATACCTGGGCCGGTGAAATTCTTACAGTTTTAAACATGGCTGTTTCTCAGTAACCGTATACTAATATCAACATAGGATTATACAGATGTGGTTCATGGAAACGAATGATAAAAGATGTTGAAGGGTATATAGAACATGTGATAAATGCCAATGGAATAAATTTAAGCAGGGAAAAACAAAATTGCCGTTAGTTATCACAGACACGGCAGAAACAGTGTTTGATAAATGTTATATGGATGTAATTGGTCCATTAGGCGTAACCACGGAAGGGATCGGATATATTTTGAGGTTTCAGGACGATTTAACCAAGTTTACAGTAGCAGTTCCAAAAGAGAGAGAAGATGCGGACACAGTAGCCGAGAAGTTCACAGAAGATGTTATTTTGAAGTTTGGTATTCCTTCAGTATCATTGATAGACAAAGGATCAAATTTTCTATACCAAGTGTTCGTCTACATCTACATTTATACTCGGCAAGCCACCCAACCGTGTGTGGCGGAGGGCACTTCACGTTCAACTGTCATTACCTCCCTTTCCTGTTCCAGTCACGTATGGTTCGCGCGAAGAACGACTGCCGGAAAGCCTCCGTGCGCGCTCAAATCTCTCTAATTTTACATTTGTGATCTCCTCGGGAGGTATAAGTAGGGGGAAGCAATACATTCGATACCTCATACCGAAACACATCCTCTCGAAACCTGGACAGCAAGCTACACCGCAATGCAGAGCGCTCCGCAGAGTCTGCCACTTGAGTTTGCTAAACATCTCCGTAACGCTATCACGCTTACCAAATAACCCTGTGACAAAACGCGCCGCTCTTCTTTGGATCTTGCCTATCTCCTCTGTCAACCCGACCTCGTGCGGATCCCACACTGATGAGCAATACTCAAGTATAGGTCGAACGAGTGTTTTGTAAGCCATCTCCTTTGTTGATGGACTACACTTTCTAAGGACTCTCCCAATAAATCTCAACCTGGCACCCCCCTTACCAACAATTAATTTTATATGATCGTTCCACTTCAAATCGTTCCGCACGCCTACTCCTAGATATTTTACAGAAGTAACTGCTACCAGTGTCTGTTCTGCTATCATGTAATGATACAATACATTACATTTGTCTGTGTTAAAGGTCAGTTGCCACTCCCTGCACCAAGTGCCTATCCGCTGCAGATCTTCCTGCATTTCGCTACAATTTTCTAATGCTGCAACTTCTCTGTGTACTACAGCATCATCCGCGAAAAGCCTCATGGAACTTCCGGCACTATCTACTATGTAATTTATGTATATTGTGAAAAGCAATGGTCCCGTAATATTCCCCTGTAGCACGCCAGAGGTTACTTTAACGTCTCTCCATTGAAAACGACATGCTGTGTTCTGTTTGCTAAAAACTCTTCAATCCAGCCACACAGCTGGTCTGATGTTCAGTAGATTAAAACCACATTATTAAAAAATCTAGACGGGTAACATCAAGATTTCTATTACAGACCCATCAGGATGGCATCAAACCTGATGATATGGATTCTAATTATCATCAATGAATGGTTTATTTACAGTTGCCACGGGCAAGGAAATACGGATGTACTCGTGAAGATTAATCACATAAGAGCACCATCAGGAATATATTACTATCACGAAGACGACATTGAAATTACGACTACAACATGGAAATTGGTAACATATGTAAATTTGTAAACGTTAGATTAGAAATTTCACGTTTTAAAAAGAGTAGGATTAATAATAATGATACAGCAGTGAAAAGAGAGACTGGAAAAGTTAAACATTAGTCAATTAGAGTGTAATACGTTGACTAACGGGTTTACGCACCATGTAGATCAATTGAAAGAAACGAAGTCCCTCATAAATCAATTAACCAGACCAGTGAGAAGGCAAAAGAGAGGAGTTCTAAATTTTGTAGGGGAAATAAGTGAAATTTTATTTGGATTCTTAGACGAGGCATATGCTGCCTATTATAAAACGCACATCGATAATATGGAATCGAGATCCGAACAATTGTTAAAATTATTTAAAGTGCAAGTTGCAGTACTCAGAGAAATATTGTCAGGCTTGAATAAAACAGTAGAAACAATCGCGAACAATGACCAATTGCTCAAAAATGGAATCAATATGTTAGAAAATTTTAAGAAATATTCTCTGGGGACCACACATTACGGCCTCAAGAAAATGGCTGCATTCATGACACACAATGAACAACTCTTAAAATTGCAAATGGTATGTACTGAAATAAGTAGGGAATATGAAGGATTAGTAAGTGCAATAATTTATGAGCAAAAGGGTATTCTTGCACCTAATATTGTTAATCCAGTACAGATTGTTTCGTATCTGACAGAAATCCAAAATTACTTAAGAGAAGTCAAATTCCCGATCCCCTTAATCGAAGAATATGGATATATATTATTGAAAATTATGTGTCTCGATGTATTCGTAACTAATGAAATATTGGGATATGTTATTAGTATATCACTTATAGAAAACAAAGATTTTAATCTGTACAAAATGTTACCAGAATATGCGTATATACAACCAGAAAAGGAATACTTACTAGCAGATACCTCTACGAAACTATGTTCACCGGATGAACTAAATTGTAAAAATGTAGATACACAAAGAAAAGGTATGTAAGCAAACGTTTAGATTAATTCCCATGTAAATTCAAGAAGATTGCGAGGTAAAATTGTTACAAGGCAGTTGTTTACCAACTAATTGTGCCAAGAAAATGATTTCATTAGAAAGAAGTTTATGGACTAGTTTAAGTACTAATGAATGGTGGTTATATGTAATCGTTAAGGAGGAAGCCATGACAGTTCTGTATAGCCCATATCCGCCAAAATATATTAAATTAACTGGAGTAGGTATATTAACGTTTGAGAAAAATTTTAAAGATAAGGGATCACATGTATATATTCAAGCAGACGAAGTAATACAGACTAACTACACTAGAAGGGACGTAAATCCCAAATGTTAATATGAATCTAGATTGTCGTATTCTGATTTAGACGATTTAAGAGTAGCGGGCAAGAAATTGGAAGATATTGATAATTCATAGATATGAACATCAGGAAACAGAGAGACAAAATAAAGTACACAATTATTCCATTGTTACTTATTTAAGAATATGTTTAATCATAGGTGTTATGACATTTGTATGTTGTGCAAAATGTAAATGTTGCCAGTATTTACACAAAAATTGTTTTTGATGATCAAAAAGATGGAAATTGCTGTCGATCTATTTGCATCAATACGACAGTTGCTCAGACTTCTGAAGTACATAAAATTCTTTCAAGATCAGCAGAAAGAGAAGAAGATGTAATATATGAAAGAAATCCCAGAAACAGAGATGACTTTGTAATAATTACCAATAGACGATAAGGTGCTTTCTTTCAGGTATAAAATAAGAACTAGGTAAAAGGGAAATGTGAAATCCTTATGTTAAACTACATGTAAAACTGTCTAATATAACGATTTCAAATGTAAAAAAGTAACACATGTGTAATTATGACATTATTTCTTGCAAATGGATAAATGTCTAAATGTATTAAAACACTCTTAATAGTGCTCATTAATGTAATTTTGGGGGGGATTCCAGTCCCAAAAAAATTTAATAAGCAATACTTGTCAGATCAAATGAAAGGAGAACAATTGTAACTTCATGAAATTAGAAGTATCAGAGTTTAAGAACAGGGAAATCATGTTGGAGCATATATGTGAAGGGAAGAGAGATAAGACGCGTAAGATCAATACACGCCAATTAAGACACTATTTGAACTGCAGTGAGACTTCAACAGAAGTTTACCATATGTTACGTAAAGTAGGGACATCAATTAGCAAGTCGGATCACGCATTAAACACGTGATGGATCTATTTGAGACTGGGCCAAGAGGTACAAGCCCTGACGCTGAAGGAGGCTTTTCAGTATACGTAAGCGGTAGCATCGAGAAGAAACCAATACGAGAAATTGAACATTAAAGTGTTTATGCTTCGAAGGAGCCAGCTAATGGAAATATCCCGAACAGATATTATAGAAGGACAGCCGCGACTTAGAACGGTACACAAACAAGAGATTCTGAGAGAAGACTCAGAGTGCAGTAGTATGATCGACTAGCGAGTGGCCGCTTTGAGGAGCCACCGTGTAGCTACGCCAGGCGGCAGCAGCAGAAGTATGCAGAAGTAGTATTCTCAGCGAGAAGTCGGTGATCAGATCTGGAGACACACACATCAACTGCAAGATAAGTAATCATTATCTATTCTGTGGAATAGCTTTGAACATAGACAATCTGTCTTTGTCTCAAGGAATAGATAGCATTTGTAGTTTCGTAATTAACAATAATAATTTACGGAATAGTAATTGTCTCTTGTAAGCTTAGGCGAGTGGCCTGTTGATAAGAATACGTTGAGTCTGACATATATTAAAGGAGGGTTTAGGAACTGACACCTCTTTTATAAGTTATCAAAGAGATAATAAAGAAATTATTTAAATAAATACTGAACTCTTCAGCATACCCAACCTGCTATTAATCCTAAAAGATTACCATTGCAACCAGTAACCACCCAGTTCCACCCCAGAGAGCTTTTTCCCTCTCATTTCTGACAACAAAGGTGGACACCCCAACAACCCTCAGAATGTCGTCAACGTTCCTATTGCACTGCAAAACAGTGCTGGGACGCGACAGACTGTACCATGAAGATAATGTCATTCAAATAATTATTGATGAAATTAAACCTTTGCATTTTCTGCAAACGTTAAGACAATAGTAACATTCGTGCCTTTTTGGACGGATGTCATAGTGACTGTTGTGGTACATAGTACATGTGGACATGTCAAGCTATCATCTGCGCCGCATCTGGTACGATTGAGTCGGACGTTATATCACCTGTAAATAATATAGTACATAAACAGTCATTTATATTATTTGGAAGATATCGAAATAGACGACAGAGGGATAGAGTAACAACTAAAATCGCTCAAAAGAGAAAAGGCCGCTGGACCTGATGGAATGCCAGTTCGATTTTACACAGAGTAAGCGAAGGAACTTGCTCCCCTTCTTGCAGCGACGTACCGGAGGTCTCTAGAAGAGCGTAGCGTTCCAGAGAATTGGAAAAGGGCACACGACATCCCCGTTTTCAAGAAGGGACGTCGAACAGATGTGAAGAACTATAGACCTATATCTCTAACGTCGATCAGTTGTAGAATTTTGGAACACGTATTATGTTCGAGTGTAATGACTTTTCTGGAGACTATAAATCTACTCTGTAGGAATCAGCATGGGTTTCGAAAAAGATGATAGTGATCGTGTGAAAGTCAGCTCGCGCTATTCGTCCACGAGACTCAGAGAGCCATATACACGGGTTCCCAGGTAGATGGCGTGTTACTTGACTTCCGCAAGGCGTTCGATACAGTTCCCCACAGTCGTTTAATGAACAAAGTAAGAGCATATGGACTATCAGACTAATTGTGTGATTGGGTTGAAGAGTTCGTAGATAACAGAACGCAGTATGTCATTCTCAAAGGAGAGAAGTCTTCCGAAGTAAGAGTGATTTCCGGTGTGCCGCAGGGGAGTGTCGTAGGACCGTTGCTATTCACAATATACGTAAATGACTTTGGGGATGATATCGGAAGTTCACTGATGCTGTGGTATATCGAGAGATTGTAACAATGGAAAATTGTACTGAAATGCAGGAGGATCTGCAGCGAATTGACGCATGGTGCAGGGAATGGCAATTGAATCTCAATGTAGACAAGTGTGATGTGCTGCGAATACATAGAAAGAAAGATCCCTTATCATTTAGCTGCAATATAGCAGGTCAGCAACTGGAAGCAGTTAATTCCATAAATTATCTGGAAGTACGCATTAGGAGTGATTTAAAATGGGATGATCATATAAAGTTAATCGTCGGCAAAGCAGATGCCAGACTGAGCTTCATTGGAAGAATCCTAAGGAAATGCAATCCGAAAACAAAGGAAGTAGGTTACAGTACGCTTGTTCGCCCACTGCTTGAATACTGCTCAGCAGTGTGGGATCCGTACCAGATAGGGTTGATAGAAGAGATAGAGAAGATCCAACGGAGAGCAGCGCGCTTCGTTACAGGATCATTTAGTAATCGCGAAAGCGTTGCGGAGATGATAGATAAAATCCAGTCGAAGACTCTGCAGGAGAGACGCTCAGTAGTTCGGTACGAGCTTTTGTTGAAGTTTCGAGAACATACCTTCACCGAGGATTCAAGCAGAATATTGCTCCCTCCCACGTATATCTCGCGAAGAGACCAAGAGGATGAAATCAGAGAGATTAAAGCCCACACAGAGGCATACCGACAATCCTTCTTTCCACAAACCCTACGAGACTGGAATAGAAGGGAGAACCGCTAGAGGTACTCAAGGTACCCTCCGTCACACACCGTCAGGTGGCTAGCTTAGTAAGGATGTAGATGTAAATGTAGATGTGTACGCTGAGAGCGGAACTGGACCAAGTATTGAACCTTATGGGGCTGCATATCTTACATTGCTCCATACCGAGTTTGGTGAAGTGATCTAGTGTATATGTTTGATAACGGTACTTTCTGTTTGGGTGTGGTATCTGCTGTCACGTCTGCGCCGTAGCGGCGCTGGCGTTTTACGAAACTGCGCCACGTATGCCTGTGCCGCAACCTGTGAGGAAACAATAGCCCAGCCGCGCCGCCAGTAGGAGGTGCAGGACAAAGCGGCCCACTCGTTTTACGCAATTAGCGCCGGTGTAGAACCTCCTCCCCTCCCTCTTCACCCCACAAACCCCTCACCCTCCCTGCAGCGTGCGTGCGGCCGCCAAGACACGGCGCTGTATACTCCTCGAAAACTGCCCGCTGCGACACGGATACTCCATTAACTGGCTGCGCGCTGTATTTGCATACGTAACAACGCAGGTGCCAAAAATAATTACCGCGCCTGCTAGTCCTCGAGGAGGGAAAAAGTCCACCTCCCTCATCGGCCGCCACTCTGACACTGGGAACGCCGATGGTGCGACGTTCTCTGAATCCATTCGGCCACTTTGGCGCGTAGCACTGCGGAACGGAACCGGCTGTACGGCGGCCGGTGTTCAGATACGGTCGCGGTCGATGGACGGCGAGAGGTCGATTTGCATAATTACTGCTACTGCGGGCCGAGTGCAGCGCGACACGGCCAGGAGAGAGAAAGAGAACCAGCCGTGCTGCACGAAACGCTTGCGGTGTTAATGGATCGACTGCGGAAATATGTAATTGATATAAACTGTTTTTGTTATTAAATAACTAGAAGCTGACGTTCATGTGCCGTGTTCGCTCTTCGCCGTTTCGCCTTTTTTTACGCTTTCGGTGTTTTCCCGCTTTCAAAAACGTTCCCCATATAAACTCTGCGAAATAGTATAATTGAGTGCAGCGAGGCTGGCTGTTGTTAATTTTCGTTCCTCTTTTTTTCTCCTCTCGGAAAACCGTCCGCGGAACGTTTTAAGCTCGGCCCGGAACTCCCAGTCTAATCTGTATCGACAAACGCGTTACCTATCAGGCACCACCAAATTCCATAAAGAACAACGTTTATTTCTTTTACCAGGAACTCCTTTTTTCTTTAAATGGACGCATTTTCAGTAACTTTGTTTCGTGCAGAAAACGAGTTTTATTGCTCGAGTCATCTTCTTATTCGAGCATGTACTCAAAAGTTATTAAACACCAAAGTGGAAGAAATTGAAAATAATCATCTTACGATTTCCACAACGAGAAAAAAAAATCACAGTCAACAAAGGCAAAAACAACTAGTTGAATACCGTCAGCTGCTATCAGTTTTTTACAGAATGGAGTGCATGGCGTATCACATTTAGTCACTAACCTCCAAAGAACAGTACTTCTGAGGGGTCATAATACGTACCAGATCGATGCTACCCAGTCCTTCCAGTGACGTACACGAGTTATCAAATGAAAGCATGCTCAGCGCTTTTTTTAGACGTGCTCCTGTTGCACGTACAAGAAATAACTGAATTTCATTTGGAAACGCATCTAGGGTTCTTGTATTTCGTATCGTAAAATACTCGTGTGTTATGAATTTAATTTGAAAAAGTAAGTACCGGGAATACATTAAAGTCATACAAAGTGTATTTGCTAACACAAAACTGTTATTTATTGTGGAAGAAAGATGTCACTGGAGATACATTTGAATAAGGGAATTACGCAACAATGTAGTGGGTTTTCCAATACTATAGTAAGCTCCTGGTGGACCTGCTAGCGAAGATTTGGATCAACGGAATGTATTAAGTCACAGAGAACTGTCTTCCGCCTTAGTGTGGTCGGCCGACTGCGAGCATTGTATCTGCGCTCCACCTTCCCATGCGTGAGCTTTACATATTTCCGCGTACGCATCCAGTTGATTCAGATTTGTGCAGCGTCCATTTGTTCTGAAATGATTTCGTTTAGCGACCACAAGTTTGACAGAGGGCTATTTCGCTTAAAAGCAAATGTCAGGGCGGCGGGGTCCTGTCTGTGAGCCTCATTCACTGCTGTATTAAACGCGTATCTTAACCAAGGCAACGAAGTATCATAGTGGGAATAGTGATCATGACACTCAGATTATCAGTCACTTCGATTATCTGACTGACTGCCGGCTGAGGCTGTGAGAGAGCGCCGGAGCCGCCCGCGACACGGAATCATAAATTCTTCGTAGCGCCGCCGCCAGGTCACCTGTTCGGCCGCTGCTGATAATGTGCAGAGGTGATCACAATCCATCTACCGCACTCGACAGTACCAAACTGGCTCAGCTGGTAAATTAATAATGCCTCTTTTAGTATGTTGTTGTTGTTGTGGTCTTCAGTCCTGAGACTGGTTTGATGCAGCTCTCCATGCTACTCTATCCTGTGCAAGCTTCTTCATCTCCCAGTACCTACTACAACCTACATCCTTCTGAATCTGCTTAGTGTACTCATCTCTCGGTCTCCCTCTACGATTTTTACCCTCCACACTGCCCTCCAATGCTAAATTTGTGATCCCTTGATGCCTCAAAACATGTCCTACCAACCGATCCCTTCTTCTAGTCAAGTTGTGCCACAAACTTCTCTTCTCCCCAATCCTATTCAATACCTCCTCATTAGTTACGTGATCTATCCACCTTATCTTCAGTATTCTTCTGTAGCACCACATTTCGAAAGCTTCTATTCTCTTCTTGTCCAAACTAGTTATCGTCCATGTTTCACTTCCATACATGGCTACACTCCAAACAAATATTTTCAGAAATGACTTCCTGACACTTAAATCTATATTCGATGTTAACAAATTTCTCTTCTTCAGAAACGCTTTCCTTGCCATTGCCAGTCTACATTTTATATCCTCTCTACTTCGACCATCATCAGTTATTTTACTTCCTAAATAGCAAAACTCCTTTACTACTTTAAGTGTCTCATTTCCTAATCTAATTCCCTCAGCATCACCCGATTTAATTTGACTACATTCCATTATCCTCGTTTTGCTTTTGTTAATGTTCATCTTATATCCTCCTTTCAAGACACTGTCCATTCCGTTCAACTGCTCTTCCAAGTCCTTTGCCGTCTCTGACAGAATTACAATGTCATCGGCGAACCTCAAAGTTTTTACTTCGTCTCCATGAATTTTAATACCTACTCCAAATTTTTCTTTTGTTTCCTTTACTGCTTGCTCAATATACAGATTGAATAACATCGGTGAGAGGCTACAACCCTGTCTCACTCCTTTCCCAACCACTGCTTCCCTTTCATGACCCTCGACTCTTATGACTGCCATCTGGTTTCTGTATAAATTGTAAATAGCCTTTCGCTCCCTGTATTTTACCCCTGCCACCTTTAGAATTTGAAAAAGAGTATTCCAGTCAACATTGTCAAAAGCTTTCTCTAAGTCTACAAATGCTAGAAACGTAGGTTTGCCTTTTCTTAATCTTTCTTCTAAGATAAGTCGTAAGGTCAGTATTGCCTCACGTGTTCCAACATTTCGACGGAATCCAAACTGATCCTCCCCGAGGTCCGCATCTACCAGTTTTTCCATTCGTCTGTAGAGAATTCGCGTTAGTATTTTGCAGCTGTGACTTATTAAACTGATAGTTCGGTAATTTTCACATCTGTCAGCACCTGCTTTCTTTGGGATTGGAATTATTATATTCTTCTTGAAGTCTGAGGGTATTTGGCCTGTCTCATACATCTTGCTCACCAGCTGGTAGAGTTTTGTCATGACTGGCTCTCCCAAGGCCGTCAGTAGTTCTAATGGAATGTTGTCTACTCCTGGGGCCTTGTTCCGACTCAGGTCTTTCAGTGCTCTGTCAAACTCTTCACGCAATATCGTATCACCCATTTCGTCTTCATCTACATCCTCTTCCATTTCCATAATATTGTCCTCAAGTACATCACCCTTGTATAAACCTTCTATATACTCCTTCCACCTTTCTGCCTTCCCTTCTTTGCTTAGAACTGGGTTGCCATCTGAGCTCTTGATATTCATACACGTGGTTCTCTTCTCTCCAAAGGTCTCTTTAATTTTCCTGTAGGCAGTATCTATCTTACCCCTAGTGAGATAAGCCTCTACATCCTTACATTTATCCTCTAGCCATCCCTGTTTAGCCATTTTGCACTTCCTCTCGATCTCATTTTTGAGACGTTTGTATTCCTTTTTGCCTGCTTCATTTACTGCATTTTTATATTTTCTCCTTTCATCAATTAAATTCAATATTTCTTCTGTTACCGAAGGATTTCTAGCAGCCCTCGTCTTTTTACCTACTTTATCCTCTGCTGCCTTCACTACTTCATCCCTCAGAGCTACCCATTCTTCTTCTACTGTATTTCTTTCCCCTATTCCTGTCAGTTGTTCCCTTATGCTCTCCCTGAAACTCTGTACAACCTCTGGTTCTTTCAGTTTATCCAGGTCCCATCTCCTTAATTTCTCACATTTTTGCAGTTTCTTCAGTTTTAATCTACAGCTCATAACCAATAGATTGTGGTCAGAGTCCACATCTGCCCCTGGAAATGTCTTACAACTTAAAACCTGGTTCCTAAATCTCTGTCTTACCATTATATAATCTATCTGATACCTTTTAGTATCTCCAGGGTTCTTCCACGTATACAACCTTCTTTCATGATTCTTAAACCAAGTGTTACCTATGACTAAGTTGTGCTCTGTACAAAATTCTACTAGGCGGCTTCCTCTTTCATTTCTTAGCCCCAATCCATATTCACCTACTATGTTTCCTTCTCTCCCTTTTCCTACACTCGAATTCCAGTCACCCATTACTATTAAATTTTCGTCTCCCTTCACTATCTGAATAATTTCTTTTATTTCATCGTACATTTCTTCAATTCTTTTAGTATAGGAACTATAAAATAGAGATAATGAGGGCCTTGAAGTGGTGATCAATATCCACATCTTGCCCCGATATTTACTTAATTTACTTATTTATTTACTTATACCTTACACCCCATCTCCTCTTCCACCTGCATTATCACGGGCTCTTCCTTTATACCTACTGAATATCCCTCCCCACCTTCCTCATGCCTCCTACACCTCCCTCTCCTCCCCCTTCTCTCTACCCATCTCACTCCCCTCCTCTCCACCCTTCTCTCTGTCCACCACATCTCTCACATCTATCAGTCCTTCTCCTCCACCCCATTCTCTGTCTCTTCTTCAACTCTTTCTGTCTCCTACCCCATCTCTCTGTTAATCTTCTCCTCCCCATTCTCTCTGTGCCCATATCCTCCTCCCCCTCTCTCTCTTCATCTCATCCTACCCTGCTCTGTCCATATCCAACACCCATGTCTTTCCATTTACTCCTCTCTCTCTCTCTCTCTCTCTCTCTCTCTCTCTCTCTCTCTCTCTTTGTTCACCTCCACCTCCACCTCCTACATCTCTCTTTGCATCTCCTCTTCCACCTCTCTCAGTCCATCTCATCGCTCCCCTCTTTCTGACCAGCTCCTACCCTCCCTCTCTGTGCATATTCTCCCCTCTTCTCTCTGCTCAGCCATGTCCATCCACACATATAGCTCTTGTAATGTACAATAAGCTTCCTTGCATTTCTTCCTGTACATCTCCTCCTCATCTCTCTTTCACCTCACCCTTCCACTCCCATCCTCCCTTCTTTCTCTCTATCCATCTGCTCCTGCCACCATCCACTCCTGCCGCCATCTACTATCGCCCCATTACTCCTACCCCCATGTACTCTTGCATCCCTCTATCCATCCCCTCTGCCCCCTCTCAAACTAAACATCTCCCTTCAATAAAGCAGGTTGATACCATTACCTCAACACATCTGTTGAGCAGAGCAGCCAACACATTAGGAGCTTCAAAAAAGCGTTTTGTTCCTTCTGACATGTAGACTTCCCTGAAAATTATTCCACTCAATATGCTTGTTGTGCACAGCGGTGCGTACAGTGCTTAAAAAATTGACTTGTATCTTTTTTACTATTAGAGCTGGGAGGTTATAAACATCACAGTGCTGATAATTGTGAAATTTGCCATCCCTGTGGCAGAAGTGATTTAATTCTTTTAAGAAATCCACAACAAGATATAAGCAGTCTGCAACTTGAGATTCATCTACAGTTTATTTTAAATAGCATCATTTCATGCTAACACTAGTAACGTAATTACAAATACAAAACTCCCAAGGATTTATATATTTTGCAGTAACTTGCCGTCCAGGTTTGCAGGTCCACTGCTTTATACGTTGACTGACGTGTTGATTAACTTCATAAACAACGAACAAAACTCCCAATAATGTCGCTATATTATTGTTCTCTATGCTATCAATAACATGACATCGATGCACTGAAATATCTTGATACTTCTGTGAGTCAGTATTGTCATATTCACTACAGAAAAAAGAATACATCACATCCTGGAAATAAACGCACATCTATCGTCTGCTGTCTACACTCATCAATACTGTGACACCAGAACTAACCAAGTGCCAAACGTCAAGTGCCAAGTGCCTTACTTCAGCTGGGGCTGATATTTCTATTTTTGCGGCTTGTGACTCATTCATTGGTGTCACACAACTCATACATTAGAAGTACTCAAATTAAGTTCAGTGTAATTTTAAGCTATGGTGATGATAATTCAGTGCATCCAAATGACACTAGAAGTCTCTCAAAAATAGGTGGTTCGCGTGGCATGCATATCATGTTTATAATATCCTGATTGCACTGAATTTGAAGATGAGGCAAAGGACTGAAAATATTTTTTTTTAAATCGCTAGAAAAATGTCGAAAAAATCAAACAGAATTTTGTTGTCACGTATATCATACGATTACGTTTGATCGTACGATTTCGAAAAAGAAATTGGATATAGCTTAGGCAAAGTTCTATATAAGATGCCGATGTATCTAAATCGATTTTACATCCACATCTACATGACTACTCTGCACATCACAGTTCAGAGCCTGGCAGAGGGTTCATCTAACCAGCTTCGCAATAATTCTCTGCTATTTCGCTCTTGAACAGCACGTGAAAAAAACGAAGATTCCGTGTGAGCTCTAATTGCCCTTATTTTATTGTTAAGATTGTTTCTCTCTGTGTAGGTCGACATCAACAAAATATCTTCGCATTCGCAGGAGAAAGTTGGTGATTGAAACTTCGTGAGAAGGTCCCTCCGCAACAAGAAACGTCTTTGTTTCAACGATGTCCTCCTCATATCCTGTATCTTATCCCTAACACTTTCTCCCCTGTTTCTCGATAATACAAAACGTGCAGCTCTTCTTTGAACTTTCTCGATGTGCTCCGTTAATCCTATCTGGTAAGGATCCCACACCACGCAGCAGTACTCTTTAGTAAATCTGTTACATCCTCTGTTCTGCCAATAAAACGCAATCTTTGGTTTGCCTTCCCCTCAACATTTTCTGTGTGTTCTTTCAGTTTAAGTTGTTTCTGATTGTAGTACCTAGGCGTTTAATTGAATCTAAGGCGTTTATAATTAAGGGTAATTAAAGGCTCGTCTTTTAAGTAAACCAATCACCGGAATAGAGGTATTTTGACCCCGTGCTTCGAATGAAACACGTAAGTTGCTGTACAGGTATTTTCTAAAAGAAAGTGTGAAAAATAAAATGAATAGTGTTGTAATATCAAATTTTGTAGGATGTTTTCATGGAGACATCAGGTAAGGAGGAGACAAAAGACTAATGTGCAAAGTGGAATAAGAGACATGGCACCACTGTGGGGTATTCACATACATTATGGATTGCCAGATGTAGTCCAGCTGGCAAGACCAGCCTACAATCGAACAGACTAGTGTCACGCTTACTTACTAGCAGGTAATGCAGAATATTTATCAACGTTTTGATTATTGATGGGACCTGCTATGATTTCCTTAGTTCTGCCAACATCTTCATCTCAGAGCAGTATCCAACATCATCAATGATTTCTGAATGCGTTGTACTCTGTTTCTTTCCCGTTTCGCCCTATATGGCTCCCTCTAGCATGAAGTGCTATCATCCTGTTTACTCTATCACTCATAGCTTTCACCCTTTCCAGTTCCTCGCTGATTTTTCAGGGAATTTACTAATTCCTTATCTTTAAGCCCACTTAATCATCGAAATTCCTCTGCAACCCCATATCTCAAATGCTTCTGTTCTCATCTTTTACATTTTCCCAAAGTCTGTGATGAACTTCTGTCGCAAACAATTACTGATTATTTTATTGTTTGCTGCTTGTAAGAACTGAAGACGTCCTCTAAAGTATCCTTGACAGGTGATTTATTTATGAACCCACATACATAAAACAACTATAGTCAGTTGACCGAACGTAACAAGTTAAAACTGTTTATCAGACTGGGATTCGAGCGCGAATTCGTGCCTATTTCGAACAGAAAACCAACAGCTACGCAGTCCGAGCAAGCCTCACAAACCAGCTGAGTACTGTAACTGTCGATTATCGAGATATTTGGTGAGTACAATGCGTATATAAGGCAAAGAAAAATTTTTGCAGCTAAGATCGCGTGTTGAAATATTTTTATTTCCTCAGTGACCAGTTTCGACAGAGACCAGCTTTCATCTTCGGATCCACAATATTCCAGTCTGCGTAACTGTATATCCAGTATACGGTGGAAAAACACGGTAATCAGATAAAATTATTTTTTTAAATTTTTTATTCTTTACCTTCTGGAAATAATATTTTTGTGCAGACTCGCACAACCATCACGAGTGGACACTCCATTTGTAAGACAAAGGCGTCACATTGGCTTGTCAAATACATAAAACAGAGTAAATAAAGCGTCCATTGTACAAACAATGTGCCCCGGGGAGGAGACTGGTTCGTCCGTGGTGCCGTTATAGCTATCGCCCATCAAGAAAGACTGAGCGGTCACGCAGCGGATGCCCCAGCGGGCTGTTACACGCTTGGTCAACAGATGGTGTGAGTGCGCTATTACATCGATTATTAAATATTGTTTGAAACAAAACATTGCACTCGCTAGAAACATACACATAGGAATGGTTATTACATAATAGAAGATTATGTATCAGACGAAGTGAAAACAACCCTAAACATTTACATAATCATTCCTATGTCAATGTTTCTAGGGAGTACAATTGTTATATTTCAAACAATATTTAGTAATCGACGTAATTGCTCACTCAAGCCACATGTTGACCATGCGCTTAACAGCCCAACGGCGCTTCCGCTGCGTCCCCACTCCCATGGTACACTGTAAAGTGCTATAAACTTCTTACGTACTCTGTTTTACGTAATTGATAAGCCAGTGTGGAGCCTTTGTTTTATAAATGGAGTGTGCACTCATGTTGGTTGTGTGATTCTGTACACTAATATTATTCCGTAAGTTGCGTAATGAAACTTAAAAGAATGTTTTGATCTGTTTTTTATGATTTTCCACTGGGTGTTATAACATTTCAGCTCCTCAACACCAAATTAAAACGTTCCACTTCAATTTGTTTGCACTTATAGCGATCCCAGCTTCCTCAACCAAATTAAAACGTTGCATTAGGAGGTGTCTGCTTCGTGCAAAAGGTCTTGAGTTCATATTGACTACAACAAGTAATTCTTCATTACAGACGTTTATTTACAAACAGAACTGACAGACTTCACAGACTCAACAACTGACTCTCCGAGCTAACCGCACTGCATATCCGACCAGGCAACTGACAACTCCTAGGTGTATTAATATCTTTCCAAACAATGTGAGTCTTTGACAATGTTTTGTTTACAATACGATAGAAATTCACGACTTAAAACTAAATTAGACATTACAGAATTTTAGTACAGATTAAAGTAAGTAAAACGATCAGTACATATAAATTCTTACAAGCGTAATTTCCAAATAGATTTTATAACATTTTTCTACCAGCTTCTGGATAACCTTCACCAGATTTGTACCGATGTTTCCAGAAATATCTTGACATTTGATTCTGGATATTTCTTGAGTGATATAGAACAACTATTTATATGTAAAATGATTTAAATCGTGTTTCAAAACGTAAATAAATCTTTTTAGCAATATTTCTTGATACAAATCGTCTTTCGAAATTAGGTTATGAAACAGTTTTCACAAGTTTTCGTATTTTTGCGATCATAATATAGAATTTCTCCATAGAAAGTTCCAGAAGTGTGCATTAAACGTTCATTTACAGACTTTCTCTTTAGCTGGTGAGTTTTTAAAAGTATCTTGTCCATATTATACGAAATAATTTAGCTCAAAACTGATAATTTATACAATTAATCAGAGCTACAGCAAACAGTGAGTCTTTCTTTTACAAAATGAAATATAATTACAAAATTGAATGAAAATAGGTTACTAACACTAATATATATTTACATTAATTCTCTTTTTGTTCTTTCTGTGCCAAATGTCCTAATATTGACACTGTACAATATTTAAACATCACCAAAGTTTCCCTTTACATTTTGCATATCTGTATCGACATCCCCTAAAAGTCTACAGTATCGAATACTTCAATATGTCCCAATATGTCCTGTAATGTTACAGTGAGCAGTTACGCAGATTGTCGTAGTAATGTTTTCCTCCTGCAATACTGTGAAGCCGAAGGTGACAGCTAGAGTCGACTGAAGGTGGTTACTGAGGAAATACAAATATTTCAGCACACTACGTACGCTGCAAAAATTTTTATTTATCACCAAATATCAGATCCCTCTCAGCAACATGTGCAGCTTATATAAGAGCCCCACACAGCAAGGTAATTAAATAATAAGGCGTTCTTAATTTAATCCGCTTTATCATTAAATGACACTTCTTCCCTAATGTTGCTCAATCCAGACGATCTGTTCTCCTTGGCATACTGGCGTAGCGAAGGAAACCCTAGCGCTTTTAAAACAAATCGGACTTAGTTTATCACTTGAAGAATACAATAATTGAACTGAGCATCCATTAGGTATCGTAGCAGATCCTAAAATACTTTTCTGAGTCATGAGTGTGTCGTTTAGGTTGATGCAGTCCTACACCTCTCCCTGCTGCTAGCGGTCATTTGAAAGTCTTTAAATATCATATGCTCATTTACTTTAATTAAAACTGCGTATAACACATCAAGTTAATTAGGAAAGTGTGGCCCTAAGGAAACATGAGTCGTGTATACAACTGCATAGTAATATATAATTAATAAAATAAGTAGATTATTTGACTACGAAATGAAAACTAATTCCTAAGCGAACGGGGTTCATTACAAAAGTTGTACTGTTTAAACTCATGAACATAAATTTGATTGCAACATCTAACTGAAACATGGAAACGCCAAGAACACAGCATGAATAATCGATTAATCTGAGAGATTTGAATGTCTAGGCAAAGACCAGATGGTAATGGGAACATGTGTAAGGTCGTCGTTGTGGAAATACAAACTCACGGCACCGTCTCAGCGACTGTGTAACTACGCTGAAATAACACCACGTCCATGGTTGAGCCGTGAATGAGCCCTGAAACTCTCCACAAACTTACAGTGTTCGCAACAATTACTTGCTCCTATCAGTGCGTCTACACACAATTTCTAAGTCTCATCACCCATTTGCGTAAGCTCGCATAATCTCGCCAAACTTTGCAAGTCGTTGATTAGAATACTGCCTGTTCCATGATCTGCGGCTGATTGCTGCTGGCGGTGAAAGTGTCATTCTGTGTTGCCCACCGATGGGGGAGTCCTTGGTCACCGACTGCCAAGGAAACAATGATTCCTGCTCGCTCTCTAGACTAACAAGGAACTCCTCTATTGTGAGGTCGCAAACAGCCAATGTTTACGGCATTCGACGCCTCACATATTGCCTACCATGAAACCACAATACTGACTGCTAGTGCCTACAGGGGGAGCGTAGGGAAATGCTTAGCCGACGAGTAATTCACAACAGTGCCACAGTGGCTGTGCTGTTGAGAGAAATCAGAGCAATGGCGTCCGCCCCGTTAGCTGAGTGGTCAGCCCGGCGGAATGCCACGCCAAGGGGTCCGGGTTCGACTCCCGGTTGGGGCAGGAGATTTTCTCCGAACAGGGACTGGGTGTTGTGTTGTCCTCACCATCATTTCATCCCCATCTCCGACGCGCAAGTCGCCGAATGTGGCGTCGAATGCAATAAGTACCTGCCCTCTGCAGCCCCTTCCGTGTGGGGGACTCCCAGCCCACAATGCCGTACGCTCATTTCCACTTCCAGAGAAAATGGCAACGGTAAACAAAGAAAACATTGCGTTATATCTACAACAACAGTTGCCGGAGTTGACATTTCGTCAGAAAGGAATCCAGGGAAATTTACAGAGTGAGAAAGAAGTGGCAGATGCAATATTCACGTTTCTGCAAGATTTGTCAGTGGAATATGTGGTGTCGTATTCCCTCGACTGTGCAGACAGTGTACATGAGGAGTACAACGATAACGATACGTGCTTAATAAGCGAAAGTGATACTGAAACAGATGAGGAGCCCTGTAGTTCGTCATCCTCGTCGGACAAGGAGCCACAAATCCCATCTCCAGTGAAACGTAGAGAGATAACAGTTGTCCAAGGAACGGGTACTAAGTATACGTAACTACGTATATGGAAGATCATCCCCAGCACAGTAAAAAATCAATTATAATCAGATTTCGAATAAGTCTGCAGCAATATGACCGTGAAGTGCATAAGGAAAACTACGGCTATTTCAGGGAGGACAAGACGCACTTTTTACAGAAACTGGTGCTTGTGCGTTTCAAGGATACTCGATACAATTGACAGGACGACATTCGGTTGCACGCCATCACATTTCACCATTTCTCATCACCCCGTTACACCAATGTGATTCTGTGTGCATTTTTTAACAGTGGTTACATAGCTGAACGTCCTGCACGGTTTGTAACGCAGAGTTTGCCTTCGATCTTGTTAGTTGGAACATTTCTTATCACATGGCTCACCATTCCTCACACGGTGTTCATGGTGCAAGTTAATGGGTTGTTTTGAACATTTCCTGAATGTCGACAATGTCCGTTGTGTGAAGTGTAACACGTAAATGCCACAGAAAGTTGATCTCTGCACCTCCTGGACACTCATTTTCTGTCCGTTCCTGAAGCACATAGTGAGTCACTAGCAACTAACATTTTTGCTCTCACAATTTTTAGCACAACACTTTCAAATGAGCCTCACTAAAGACTGAACTTGCGACCTCGTACTCAATGGGTTCCATGTGAATCTCGTTTCTTTCTGGCACCATTAAGATGGATTTATATTATTCCAACCTGTGCTATGCTACTCTGTTGTTGTTATTGTCTTCAGTCCTGAGACTGGTTTGATGCAGCTCTCCATGCTACTCTATCCTGTGCAAGCTGCTTCATCTCCCAGTACCTACTACAACCTACATCCTTCTGAATCTGCTTAGTGTACTCATCTCTCGGTCTCCCTCTACGATTTTTACCCTCCACACTGCCCTCCAATGCTAAATTTGTGATCCCTTGATGCCTCAAAACATGTCCTACCGACCGATCCCTTCTTCTAGTCAAGTTGTGCCACAAACTTCTCTTCTCTCCAATCCTATTCAATACCTCCTCATTAGTTACGTGATCTATCCACCTTATCTTCAGTATTCTTCTGTAGCACCACATTTCAAAAGCTTCTATTCTCTTCTTGTCTAAACTATTTATCGTCCACGTTTCACTTCCATACATGGCTACACTCCAAACAAATATTTTCAGAAATAATTTCCTGACACTTAAATCTATATTCGATGTTAACAAATTTCTCTTCTTCAGAAACGATTTCCTTGCCATTGCCAGTCTACATTTTATATCCTCTCTACTTCGACCATCATCAGTTATTTTACTTCCTAAATAGCAAAACTCCTTTACTACTTTAAGTGTCTCATTTCCTAATCTAATTCCCTCAGCATCACCCGATTTAATTTGACTACATTCCATTATCCTCGTTTTGCTTTTGTTGATGTTCATCTTATATCCTCCTTTCAAGACACTGTCCATTCCGTTCAACTGCTCTTCCAAGTCCTTTGCCGTCTCTGACAGAATTACAATGTCATCGGCGAACCTCGAAGTTTTTACTTCGTCTCCATGAATTTTAATACCTACTCCAAATTTTTCTTTTGTTTCCTTTACTGCTTGCTCAATATACAGATTGAATAACATCGGGGAGAGGCTACAACCCTGTCTCACTCCTTTCCCAACCACTGCTTCCCTTTCATGACCCTCGACTCTTATGACTGCCATCTGGTTTCTGTACAAATTGTAAATAGCCTTTCGCTCCCTGTATTTTACCCCTGCCACCTTTAGAATTTGAAAAAGAGTATTCCAGTCAACATTGTCAAAAGCTTTCTCTAAGTCTACAAATGCTAGAAACATAGGTTTGCCTTTTCTTAATCTTTCTTCTAAGATAAATCGTAAGGTCAGTATTGCCTCACGTGTTCCAACATTTCGACGGAATCCGAACTGATCCTCCCCGAGGTCCGCATCTACCAGTTTTTCCATTCGTCTGTAAAGAATTCGCGTTAGTATTTTGCAGCTGTGACTTATTAAACTGATAGTTCGGTAATTTTCACATCTGTCAGCACCTGCTTTCTTTGGGATTGGAATTATTATATTATTCTTGAAGTCTGAGGGTATTTCGCATGTCTCATACATCTTGCTCACCAGCTGGTAGAGTTTTATCATGACTGGCTCTCCCAAGGCCGTCAGTAGTTCTAATGGAATGTTGTCTACTCCTGGGGCCTTGTTTCGACTCAGGTCTTTCAGTGCTCTGTCAAACTCTCCACGCAGTATCGTATCTCCCATTTCGTCTTCATCTACATCCTCTTCCATTTCCATAATATTGTCCTCAAGTACATCACCCTTGTATAAACCTTCTATATACTCCTTCCACCTTTCTGCCTTCCCTTCTTTGCTTAGAACTGGGTTGCCATCTGAGCTCTTGATATTCATACACGTGGTTCTCTTCTCTCCAAAGGTCTCTTTAATTTTCCTGTAGGCAGTATCTATCTTACCCCTAGTGAGATAAGCTTCTACATCCTTACATTTGTCCTCTAGCCATCCCTGTTTAGCCATTTTGCACTTCCTGTCGATCTCATTTTTGAGACGTTTGTATTCCTTTTTGCCTGCTTCATTTACTGCATTTTTATATTTTCTCCTTTCATCAATTAAATTCAATATTTCTTCTGTTACCGAAGGATTTCTAGCAGCCCTCGTCTTTTTACCTACTTTCTCCTCTGCTGCCTTCACTACTTCATCCCTCAGAGCTACGCATTCTTCTTCTACTGTATTTATTTCCCCTATTCCTGTCAATTGTTCCCTTATACTCTCCCTGAAGCTGTGTACAACGTCTGATTCTTTCAGTTTATCCACGTCCCATCTCCTTAATTTCCCACATTTTGCTACTCTATAGACCAACAAATTCCTTGTTTAGCAACAGTTTTGCTGTACTAAACTAGAGAAAGATGCAGTTCTAAAGAATTCCGTTAATGTCCTCTCCGCGCACTTGAATTTTTCACCAGCCACTGCACTGGGTTCTATACTAGTATTTTGTGGAATTGGCATTCGGCTGCTTCCTCTGCTAAATGATAGCTGCTAACCGACAAGAAGTTCTGTACCAGATTAACAGCGGGCCGGTCAGCCGCCCACGGACGATCAGCACTTCCCAGGTTCTGTCGGAAAACCAAAGTTATTTTGCGAACAGTTACGGTCAGCAGCTTCGGGCTTTCTAAATCTGTGAATCAGTCCAAATTCAGGTGTCAGTCCGCCGTGTTACCTGATTTTCCGAAGAAGTCAGCTTGACGACCCATAGCGTGAAGCGTTCTTAGTCAGCTGCTATGCGTCCAGCAGCAGGATGGGCGCAAGGCGCAGACAGTGCTACGACTCGCCTGGCTTAGTGTTCAGCTGCACAGAATAGCCCTACCTCCTGGTCCCAAGCTAAAAGGTGCTAATCCTAAGAGATCATATGGGATCTTGTCCTTGCATTTCTAATGCAGAGTTCCCATTTTGGATTCAGCAACTCCAAGAAAATTACAATGAAACTGCATGTAGCTTCCGCCAGTATATGTAAAGAGAATTAGGATATTAATTGACGTCCTGATCTTCGCAGTTACTGAGGGTCCTCGTCCACTGCTTCCCCCATCTGCAGCCACTTCCAACATTAAATTTGGTTTTCCTGTAGCTCTAGCGGATGTTCCACTATCATATCCAGTGCCTTTAATATCTGCTGTACTTTTTACCTAACCTATTCTGTTTATTACTTCTCTATTTCGTACTTTATCTGTTCTCTTCCTTTCTGACATTCTTCGATAGCACCACAGTGCAGATGTTTCCAGTTTCTTCTTCTCGTGATTTCCCAAGGAGCTCTGTAAGGATATAGCGAAGTAAGTATAAGGGTAAAGAATGAAACAGTAACATATTATCCAGAGAAGATGGGAACGTGTAATACATTGTATTAAGCCGGTCACTATGTCTTTTTTTTATCACTATTAGCTACCGCCTAAGTTTCCACGGACATTATGAGCACGAAAATTTAAACTCTTTGCCGACTTTCCTTTCCACTCGCTGACTACTAGAAACGATAAAGCAACATTAATGGCATTTTAACATTTTAAGCTCCTTTTTGTCCGTCCTTCTCCTTGGCAGATAATCATCACATAGTTCTTGTATTAAATTAAAAGGAAAAAATTAAATGCTTGATTGGAAATCAAAGGCCATTGTTCATCGTGCACAATGTTATCTTAATCACTTACATTCATACTGACTGTAATATATATTTTTCCACCTTACGAGGTGAGATTTATTAACAATAAAGTATTATTGACCTCTTAGCCACAAACAATCCAGAGCTGATAGAGAGCATCATGACTGATACAGGGATTAGTGATCACAAGGTCGTTGTACCTAGGCTCAATACCATTTCTTCCAAATCCATCAGAAACAAACGTAAAATAATTTTATTTAAAAAAGAGGATAAAGTGTCACTAGAAGCCTTCCTAAAAGACAATTTCCATTCCTTCCGAACTGACTATGCGAATGTAGACGAGATGTGGCTCAAATTCAAAGATATAGTAGCAACAGCAATTGAGATATTCATACCTCATAAATTGGTAAGAGATGGAACGGATCCCCCGTTGTACACAAAAAAGGTCCGAACGCAACGGAAAAAGCATGCGAAGTTCAGAAGAACGCGAAATCCCGAAGATGGGCTAAAATTTACAGACGTGCGAAATTTGGCACGTACTTCGATGCGAGATGCCTTTAATAGGTTCCACAACGAAACATTGTCTCGAAATTTGGTAGAAAATCCGAAGAAATTATGGTCGTATGTAAAGTACACAAGCGGCAAGACGCAGTCAATACCTTCGCTGCGCAGTGCCGATGGTAGTGTTATCGACGACTGTGCCGCTAAAGCGGAGTTATTGAACGCAGTTTTCCGAAATTCCTTCACCAGGGAAGACGAATGGAATATTCCAGAATTTGAAACACGAACATCTGCTAGCATGAGTTTCTTAGAAGTAGATACCTTAGGGGTTGCGAAGCAACTCAAATCGCTTGATACGGGCAAGTCTTCAGGTCCAGATTGTATACCGATTAGGTTCCTTTCAGATTACGTTGATACTATAGCTCCCTACTTAGCACTCATATACAACCACTCGTTCACCGATAGATCTGTACCTACAGATTGGAAAATTGCGCAGATCGCACCAGTGTTCAAGAAGGGTATTAGGAGTAATCCATTTAACTACAGACCTATATCATTGACGTCGGTTTGCAGTAGGGTTTTGGAGCATATACTGTATTCAAACATTATGAATCACCTCGAAGGGAACGATCTATTGACACGTAATCAGCATGGCTTCAGAAAACATCGCTCTTGTGCAACGCAGCTAGCTCTTTATTCGCACGAAGTAATGGCCGCTATCGACAGGGGATCTCAAGTTGATTCCGTATTTCTAGATTTCCGGAAAGCTTTTGACACCGTTCCTCACAAGCGACTTCTAATCAAGCTGCGGAGCTATGGGGTATCGTCTCAGTTGTGCTACTGGATTCGTGATTTCCTGTTAGGAAGGTCGCAGTTCGTAGTAATAGACGGCAAATCATCGAGTAAAACTGAAGTGATATCAGGTGTTTCCCAGGGAAGCGTCCTGGGACCTCTGCTGTTCCTGATCTATATAAATGACCTGGGTGACAATCTGAGCAGTTCTCTTAGATTGTTCGCAGATGATGCTGTAATTTACCGTCTAGTAAGGTCATCCGAAGACCAGTATCAGTTGCAAAGCGATTTAGAAAAGATTGCTGTATGGTGTGTCAGGTGACAGTTGACACTAAATAACGAAAAGTGTGAGATGATCTACATGAGTTACTCGATAAATAGTACAATTCTCAAGGCTGTCAATTCAACTAAGTACCTGGGTGTTAAAATTACGAACAACTTCAGTTGGAAGGACCACATAGATAATATTGTCGGGAAGGCGAGCCAAAGGTTGCGTTTCATTGGCAGGACACTTAGAAGATGCAACAAGTCCACTAAAGAGACAGCTTACACTACACTCGTTCGTCCTCTGTTAGAATATTGCTGCGCGGTGTGGGATCCTTACCAGGTGGGATTGACGGAGGACATCGAAAGGGTGCAAAAAAGGGCAGCTCGTTTTGTATTATCACGTTATAGGGGAGAGAGTGTGGCAGATATGATACACGAGTTGGGATGGAAGTCATTACAGCATAGACGTTTTTCGTCGCGGTGAGACCTTTTTACGAAATTTCAGTCACCAACTTTCTCTTCCGAATGCGAAAATATTTTGTTGAGCCCAACCTACATAGGTAGGAATGATCATCAAAATAAAATAAGAGAAATCAGAGCTCGAACAGAAAGGTTTACGTGTTCGTTTTTCCCGCTCGCTGTTCGGGAGTGGAATAGTAGAGAGATAGTATGATTGTGGTTCGATGAACCCTCTGCCAAGCACTTAAATGTGAATTGCAGAGTAGTCATGTAGATGTAGATGTAGATTGTGTGTGATGCATTTCAGTTTCTGTCCGACAAACCTGGTGACTGAGACACTTTTCTTGTGGCCAATATTCGAACCTGCATCTTCGAGTGATATTTCAAACACAAAATTTATTGCTAGCTTCCAATAAAATTAATTTGTTTGAAACCATGAGCCACAAGATAGAACGAGCTTTAGCTTTCAAATACATTACACATTACAACTGATGACCACTGATAGGTCATTTTGTAAGCTGTTAATCACTTTTATAACTAAAAGTATGTGTAATTTTCCTGTTCCATGAATTTCATGATAAGCAAAAACGAGTTGAAAGAAAGTAAAACGAGTCCACACTTCCACTCTGAGAGAAGAAGAATTTTCATCTCTGGAGTGCATTTGCAAATTTTGAAATTCACGTTTACTCATGCTGGCTTCCTTGCTGCCAAGTGCTTGCTTAGAATAGTTCAAAATTCATCTGCGCATTGGTACAACAATAGAATCAGATGCTGCTAGATTGTTCCTCTCACCAAACATTTTGCAGCACAACTACCATTGTTGTAAATCCTTGAACGAAGCAGTAACCACTGTTATTAGCTATTCTAATAGTGCAGAAAGTTACATTTTTAATATCTGCATTACATTCAGGTAATAGTCTAAACAGGTGATTAGATAACCATGGATCATACTGAGAATAGCGTAGTCGAACTGAGACCTGCAGTGCAAGAATCTACCACTCAAGTACGTCAACCGACTAATCCATTGACCAAACTATTTACAAAAATTATATTTGAAGCCTTCAACAATATCCTTGGCGTTAAACTGTGCTAGTGAAATTTCGACAATCCAAGACGTTATGTCGACCTAAATTTCACAGAAACCAGAAACCATGTCTTCAGCACAGACCGAAATTTTACTCAAGACGTAGAGCATGACAATCAGTCAGCATTGTTATGCGATTCGCCATGCAATATGAGGGATGCACCAATTTTTACCTCTTTGCTACTCGAGAACAATGTAATCCAGCTTTGGCAATTCCAAGTGTTTTACCAAAAACCTGAATATGCACTTTGTTGTGTTTATTCGCGAATTCCATGGAGCAACTCCAAGATCATGGTTGGGTTCTCAAGAGGAATGCTTTGCCATTGGCTACATCCAGGGGAACACAGAGGCACTGGAGTACTGTCGTACAAATGACGGGTTCGAGAAATCTTTCCTAGCCAAGTACTGGTGTGCTGGAGCCCAGGAGCAACCACGTAAGGATTTTTTCAGTCGCATTAAGGTAGTTTACGAAAATATTTTGAGAAACACCCCAAAAAATCCGGGATAACCTATGTGGCACTATGATGTGTTGAGGATACTGGAGGCTAAATTGCCCATATACATCAAGTAAAAGTTAACAAACCAAAGAACTGAATATTCAGGAATTCATACCTGGTTTGAATTCAACAGATCTAATCTAAGAAGATGCAAACCCCATGATAAATAATGTCAAATTTAACTATGGTAATAGTAATATAATAATAATAATACAGAATCAATTCAACACACAAATAATACGCCAAAACACGATAAACTGGAAGAGCAGCACAATGACAATATTATTAACCAACAAAACTACAAAAGTCACTTTAACCTATGTAAACAGAAACTTTACAGCATTTGTATAGCCCAGGCTGTATCTAAAGCACACAACAACCATAACCTGTGGCACAAGCAACAGCAAATCATCAAACCAATCAGAACTGGTGTAGTAAAACTAATTACAGCCACATTAAGCCCCAAAATGGTGGTCGAGGAATGGGGAAAGAGCAGTGTTCAGTCAATTAACTTACTATAACATTTTTTCTTTATAAATTACTTTTCTGTTATCAGTCATGATTTTCTTTTATTTATGTTTTACACTATGCGCTCTGGAAAATTATTCCAATTCTCAAGTGTGATTTTCTCTATGTGCAGCACCATTTTTTCGTAATGTTTTTTTTATGTATTCGGTTCTGCACAGTACTGTTGTCTTTGCTGAAATACATAAAAAAGTTCTTCAAGGAACATTATTTTCTTTTTTAACGTGTAACCCAGCTCATGTTGCATAAGTACAGCTAGTCTTTTATTGCAGAGTGTGAATACGAACTCTAGAGATTAAGATGGTGCTCTCTATATAAGTGAGCACTGCAGCGAGTGCTCTTAGATGGAAAAAGGCCATAATTATAGCAACTATTAAGCAATTAAACCTTAATTTAAGGCTCAGCCTTTGAAGCATTGTGTTACAAAACTATGTACAGTCAAATGAGAACATCATGCTGGGTTATCAGCCATTTACAGAGAGTCCCATGTCAGGCATTCTGCAATAATAATAACGACTGTCAAGCCTTAATTTAACGCCAGACTTGTAACCTGGTTGTAAGTCTGTTTATATATGGCTAAATATATGGCTTACTCGAAAGAAATTGTGTCAATAATTTCAGAGATGTGGGAAAGACATATCACTGAGTAAAAAAATATGGAGATGGTTGTTCGTGAGTTACATAAGCCAGCATGCACAACATTCCCATGCAGACATTTTATAACAGAAGGTTTGCATGATTTATGGCAGGTGGGTTCATTGATATGGGACAGTATCCACTTGTGATTAGACGCTTTAAATATATGCTAATGGCTATAGACATGTATTGTAAATTTGCAGTGGACCTACCTGTTAAAGCACAGACTGGCTGTGAGGTTGCACATGTTTTTGAAAAGCTGCTGTAGACAGGAGCGAGTTGCTACACACATAATCTGCAAACCAATCACAGCGGTGAATCCTACAAGACTGTAATGGACTGGTGTGGAGTACAACACTGCTCAACATTTTCACACTTGAAAACAAATATTATGTAATATATGAACAGAACAATAAAGTCATGAATATGAAAGTAATTCAGTCTTCATGCTCAGCAAACAATCAATCATCATAATCATACTCATCACAGAATGATAAAAATACATCCTATTGATGTCTGTGTAAATGAGCTTGTAATTATGGCGTATAATCGTATTAAACTTATGGATTCATGGGAATGATATGATGAACCAGGTGATATGATGTATATTTCAAAATACAAGACAGTATTCGAAAAATCATATGTACCAAACTGATCAAATCAGCTTAGATTGTCATCTGGGTGAATGCTTGAGATTTGGTATATAACAGTGCACACAAATGTCGAGCAGTGTAGTACTGTAACATTTGCGGTGCGAAGTATGTCACCATCAGAGGCCAAGATGGGCCTGAAACTAATCTGGAGAAGCGTTTGGCTTGTGGTGAGAAAGGTATTGACTTCCTAGACGATGCATGCAAGCAGCATTACACAGCCTATGCCGCGCATAAAGGTTTGGTGAAACGACAAGCTGCTGATAGAATTTTAGCTGCTAAAGGTAATGAAATACTTCAGATGGGGGACACTGGTATAGACCAGCATATTGCTGCCTTTGCAGTTGATAAAGCAACGCATGCCAAATTTAAATTGGGATAAACTAAAGTCACATTATGAACGCAGCTCATCGAGCACTAAGGAAGAAGAAAAAAAAAGCTGGAAAAATAATGTTCAAGAAACTGTGTCCACAGCTAAAAAAAAACATGAAGCAGCAGAAGGGTGTAAGAAGAAGTATTCATGTTAAAATAGCCCAGAGTTCTTCCAATACCAAGATACCTGGTGAGGTTATCCCTTTTATATTTCCAGTGCTCGCAGGACTGTCTGTGGTTGGCTTGCTAGCGGGTGGAGCCCGAGCCGTAACGCGTACAATGAAGGAGGCAAGAAACAACAGAAGAGCAGCTGAGGGAAACAAAGAGACATAATAAAGGTATGGAGTCTATCGCCGACAGGAAAGGACTACATTTAAAACCGTACAGAGAAGGTCTTGTACTATTTAACGAAAACAAGCTCCTGTTATGGAGTACATGCAGAATAAGGTTACAGGTAGAAGCGCAATCAGCAAGGCCTGAAGCCTACACTCACATTTTTTGTAAATATTAAGTCGAACCCATCCATATCCACACTTGCATGGTGACCATTCAAAAAGACCTGTCACCTCTGCTTTGGTACGTATCTAAAGATAATTCCGCTGAAAATGCAGCAAAAGCAACGATTTATTTTTGCCTGGCTTATTAATCATTTGCAACATCATGGTTGGTAAATTTTGAGTGAAACCTACACATTTGTGTTGTTGCATGTTAAAATTTTGCTCTTTTGCCAAAATACAGCGGTGTTTACACAGTGACACCTCACTAACATGTTGTGTAGACGCAGTTGCGAGAGACTTGTGAAGTAGTGGTTCATTAGGTTTATTATGTGAAAAACTGAGGAAAAGTAAATGTCAGTAGCTCATGATAAAGAACATCCTCAGTACAAAAATAAACGTGTAATGTCTTCAGTTATGTTGTCCCAAAAACCACAGCATTCCTCATTTCACCAGCCATCGATAGCTCTTAAACATTACAATTTTTCATCGAAAAAGTCTGTAGTTAGCGGAAGTACTGTAGATAATGAAATTCTGCGTAATTACAGTATGGAAAAATACTCTCCTCTTTGCATGCTATGATTTGCCAAAATCTCATTTCGATATCTCAAATGGTTTATGAAATATGAGAAATGTTGTGGATATTTCATTCTGGGTTTATCACTGGCGTTCACGATCGCAAATGTGTGTACTACATCAAAGCAATTTTCTTGATATTGGTGACAGATAGAGACCTCCACCCAAGTCTTAAGAAAAGATCAATATGTCAGCTAAATACCATATGCAGCAACATATTGTGTAATATCCACCAAACAAAAAATCATAGTGACCCCTATTTTTCATTGCAAACTTTTTCTTATTTTGCACAGTGTCTTACTTACATGCAAGTCTCACAATAAATATGAGCATTAGCAGAATGATGGGCAGATCAACATGAAGATGACATGTAAAGCTATAAGCAAAGCAAAAATAAATATTTTAACGAAGTAGTTTCTGTAAAATCTTTTCAGAAAGATGGCAGGGCATGCGTCTCGATTCTATCACCGCCGACCGGCTGAAAAGAGGCAAACACTCAGACCACCTCTTCCGAAAAAATGAATGAACTCGCCCAGCGCTTTGAACGAAAACTGATCACTGCACATCTGCCATCTCACTCTGTGCGACTGTACTACCAGACAGACCGATAACTAATAGAGATCTGCTTAAATTCGTCCAAAAGCTCAACATTCAAAGATTTTGTGCTATGTTTTATGCGGACTGCAATGCCACAGCTGATGTGAAAATCCAATAAAGAATATGGGATCGTGAATTTAAAAGTCGTTCGCGGATCTGGAAACCACTGGTTGGCATATTTAAGAAGAAGAACCGAAATATTGTATACTATTTTAACGTGTATGGTGATTTATTGCCAACAAAATCATTGCAGCGCTACTTCTTTGGTAACCATGTCTTCTACAATTTTCAGTGCTACGAAGACTTCGAGTCACATCTTTGGGGTCACCTGTGCCTCATGTTTATCTTGACAAGCGCATAAAAAAACGAATGCTACACACATCACTGCACCAGTCGTGATTTAGATGCAGTGTCATACACTCTAGCTGTGGAAGGACATTCGCAGTATTAAATGCGGATTACTTTCCTTTGATATATATAAGTAGTGATGAATGGAGTGTTGCATTATTGGACTGGAAACATGTAATAGTATTCCTAATTTCAGCAAGGCTAACAATAAATTACATGTAGGAAGCAGAAAAATTGTGGAGATACCACAAGTCACATACGATATTGACGATGTAAATACATTTATAAAACGACCTAAGAGCCAGTGTTAATATGTTTGAAGCAGAAATTAAAACAACTAAACAGACAATCGTCTTTAATCAGGACGGTTCATTAGAAAATTCACTTTGGGTATAATATAACAATATATCTCAATGATGAACTGATCCACACGATTTTCGATTTTTTTCCTACAGTGGGTGCATGATACAAAATCACTGAAGTGCCGACTAATCCCATATACCTGCCAGTTACTGTGGATACATTAGACCATGTCAACCTGAACATGGTGGAATATAGGACTGGCATATAATTCAATTGCGAGGTGAGGAACTTGTGGTACGTCTCCAGTTGAAGTAAACATAATCATGGGCATGAGTTGTTAAAGCACACACATCCATGTGTCTGTACATCATTTCACAGTATAAACACTACGTGCTAATACCAGAGAATTACAGATTTGGTAAATTGATAGGCCTGAAACCTCACAGTAACGTCGCCACTCGATCTAACGTTACCAGTTCAGTACGATGAGCAAATAACTTTACAGAAATTTGTGCCGACAAACCGTTTAGTAATTGTGATGAGATAAGAATTTTCATTCAGCATCAAGATATTTAAACACAGGTAACCAACAGTTTCCTAAACCTGGAAGAAAGATTTTTGACGAAGGGTGAAACACTACGGCTTCATGTGATATGCATTTACCTACCTTTTTAAGGAGATAAATTGCGAATGTAATGGAATTGGAATTAAATGCACCAGCAATGTTGGTATCAACTGAAGCCTTCTAGAAATTTACATCTCCAGATAAAAGTGTGGCCTGAATGATTTACTGAATGCAGGATGATTCATACATGGATCGCTCAACAATTGCTTTAATGTGTGTCTCCCATTTAAGATGCTTATGGGCTTCTTTCAGAATATAAAGAACGTTATCACGCATGCAAAGCAGGAGCTCATTCTAGTACGAACTGCAATTAACTTTAATGCGCACATGCGGGCAGCACGCTCCGGGCGGCGGGCCTGAAGAGAACAAAATTGTTCTGGAAAAAGGAGTATGGAAAATGCCACATGTTTCTGTTTCAGATGAGGAGAGAATGAAGTTTCTTGAAGTGTTGAATTCGAATATTGCACTCTCATTAATTTTCTGGTCATGAAAACTGTATGAATATCCATTTCTACCAACATGATACAAGTAAGCTTGCTCAATTAAAGCAGGTGTGCAATTATAAACACCTCGCTACAAAATTCTGAAGCTGCAAACGGGCAGAAGAGGAAATCTGAAAAAGGATGCAGATGTGTTTGACTACTGTAACCTAATCAATGAAAAGATGCTTCTGAATGATGAATATTTTCCATATGATAGTAATTTGAAGCTTGATTGACGTAATGACATGTACAGTCTACAACACCAAATGAATTCAAGGTTTCGCTCTTCTTACTATGAGGGAGATGAATTTGGATGTATGCTCACTCCACAGCAGTTCAAGGACTTGGAGCCAGTTGTCATGACATACTGCTCTAAACGAAATGCAAGTATTTAAATAGGTCTCACTGACACTCAAACTGAATTTGAATAGCCCCAAAGTTTCCAAATAGTCACTGCTGCATACATGTTAACACTGTCAAATTATTTGCCTTTGACTGGCATTGTAGAACTAACCGTTTAAGGGTATCTATGCGTCTCACATGTGCATCATTTCACTATGAAACCCCTCTCTGAAGACATTGTTGCTGAGGTGCATGACTTCATCAACGACTGTAGTCGTTTTTTGTATAAATACAGTGATTTTGTCACATTCACATAAGTAGTGGGGCAACAAGGTCGCCACCCTATATACCATTGTTGCCAGATGTATCCAAGATGGCGGCATTTACGTCATCCAAGATGGCGGCATGTACACTTGGAATCAGTGCATGATGTCGACCTAGATGGTGGATTTTGGCAAGAAGATTGAATTATGGTGGGAAGATAGGTAAATTAGGCTACCTCCACTAGTCTAATCTCCCTCTCCTCCCCTCCCCCAGAAAAATGGAGGGAAGTTCAAATTCCAACAGGATAATGCATCACACCATGGTTACCTCTACAAACCTATGAAAATCGTCAGAAGATAGGTCACTTGGGCTACCTCCACTAACCTAAGACACCTGACTGCCACCTCTTCCTAGGGACTGATGGGAAAAGAAGAGAGGAAGGAGTGTACTTTATTTATTTTGGAGGAATGTATTTAGGGATGGAGTATATTTATTATGGTGATAGAGACACATGCTCTGACATGCAACACAGCATAGAAACCTGCAAACTACTCCTAAATAACTCATGTATAACATTCTACATATGTGCCTGCTAATTATAAACTGTCAAAATAACGACTTGCACAGCCTACAGACATGCAAACCAATCGTAAATAATGCAACACATTTACGTCCACAGAGCCAAACAATGCGTAAAATGTTTGCTAAGCATCAACTGTCAAAATCATACAACAGTCTTTATTTAAACTATTAGAGACCATCCAGTGTGTTCGCCAGGAGGTCCGCAAAACAACTGACCTAGTACACAGTACCACCACCAGAGGTCGCTGTCGTCCGTTCCATGACGTAATCCAAGATGGCAGCTGTGACATCAGCTGATGATGCAAGTACTGTTATCCAAGGTAGTGGCAAACAGTATGTTCACCACTATATCTGGACCTAGTACACAGTACCACCACCAGAGAGCACTGTCGTGATGTAATCCAAGATGGCGGGGAGAAATGGCGGAACATAAGTTTTCATTTTGCAGGCGCTGTCTCCACCACGGGATCTAGACTCCTACTGACCTAGTACACAATACTGCCACCAGAGGGTGTTGTCATCCCTCCTGTGATGTAATTCAAGATGTTGCTCTGGAGGGGGAAAATGGCGCGAAAATGACTCAGCCTGAGCTGGGCTGCTGGACAGAGTATGGAAGGAGTG
The DNA here is from genome assembly GCF_023897955.1 of Schistocerca gregaria. Lineage (NCBI taxonomy): Eukaryota > Metazoa > Arthropoda > Insecta > Orthoptera > Acrididae > Schistocerca > Schistocerca gregaria. The sequence goes on from NC_064923.1 coordinate 608,541,169, forward strand.
TACTTTATTTATTTTGGAACAATTTATTTAGGGTTGGAGTATATTTATCACAATGATACAAAATACATGCTTGGGGTGACGACACACAGTCCATGGACCTGTAAACTACTGATTAATAACCCTCTGCAGACATGCAAACAGCTCCTAATTTACTGAAATAATTTCAGTACAGACATGTAGACTCCTCGTAAATAATTCAGTACACAGATGTGCAGACACGAAATCAACTCGTAAACTGCCCAAATAATGCAGCCTACAGTCCTGCTCACAAAATAATGCAACAGACACACAACCAATATATATAGACACTGTACGCCAGCCCCTGTCCAGTAGACTGCACAGGAGGCTACCTGCAGCCTTGTGACGTAACATGGCCATCAGCTGTCAAACCACTCACAGATGCCTGCATGCTTGAGGCGGTGACATAACTTTCATACTTCATACCTGAGAAATTCCTCTAGAAATACATGTTCACCTAGGCACCATTGCTGACGCGACCGGGCGGGAGTGCAGATGCTCCAGGGATGTGTGCGCTGTCACAGCTGCTAGCTGCCACTGCACGCAAGTGGAAGTTGCCTCTACTTTTGGGTATACAGTCAGTGTTATACTGGTGTCACAGAACCCAAGGCGCGCTCATGCAGATCCCATATGCAAAACATCTGCAGGCAGCATGTGTCTGTACCGTTGATGGCAGAGTATCACAGGACACATTGTTCCTAGCGCAACATGAGAGAAATGTCTAACTGTACTTAACTGCAGATAGCGCAGAACAACATCGAATGCACTCTTCCCAGAGGTCCTAACGTGATACCCCAGTCCATCACATGTTACCATTCCTGCTTTAACACACACAAACGTTCACACCGCTATGTAGAGGGTCCTATATGCCAGCACAAAGGATGTTAATAAATTGAGCATTATGATTGGCTCTTATCGAATTTACCTGGTGAATTGCTGATGCCATCAGTATCGAAGCGCCATCCACCTTTTCTTCTTTGTGCAGATGGGACTTTGAACAGTAAAATTATTTTGCACATATCGCTAAACTGCATCTACAGTTAAGCCCGCAAAGTTGTCTACAGATCCACAAATACATAGGGGAAAGACTCACAAAAATACTGGAAGCCAGAGTAATTACAATTAAATATTACCATTGCTGCTACAGTCTAACACCGACTGATGGAAAAGTAATGTCTCATCTTAATGGCAGTGCTGCTGGAACGAATCTCAGTATTTATAGCGCACATCATGGTTAGTGCTGAATCTATACGTCCCTCATCCTCTCTAGTGATGCCACAGCATAAATCACAGTAACTTTAGAATTCAATATATAAACATTTACACAACATAAGCCACAGTAACTTCGCAATGCAATATATACACATTTTACACAAACAGTACAGTTATCTGTTATCTCTGATATAATTATGGTATGCCTACACTCACACCGGCTATATGTCACGATGCTCCTCAGTCCTAGGCAAGCACCGTCCACCTTTTCTTTCTTTCTACAGGCGTGACATTCAGCGGCAATAAACTATTTTACACTGATCGCCATATTGCACCACCAACTAAACCTCGTAAAGTGCCATACATATCGTTAAATATGGAAAGACTCTTACTCAGTTACACTGCTCTCCCACTGAGGACAGGAGCTTGAATATTAGAGCGTGAAACTGATCACCAACCCAGCAATACATCACCATGTACCGTTTCAATGTAGTAAACATACAATTCATATCCTCTGCATTACAAAATCATCCCTCTTACATCAGAAAGCCGTAAGTGGATTGAAGTCAGTCTCAGAACTGTTATGCAAAGACTGGCTCATCCCCCCCTCTCCCCCCCCCCCCTCCTTGGTACAAACACATTACGGTTTGTGGTCCTGACCTGCCTGCTTGCTTGCGTTTCTACACCCATCTCCAGACTCTGGGATTACAAGAACATATCTAATTTAACATGGTTCGCACACAGTAGTGTCCTACCGATCGCTCACGCAACATAATTCCAAAGACATAGACTGGGTATTATTTCTATACAAACCCGAAACTTTATCTAAGTGGAGCATAATCTAGAACACTGAGTAACTAGAAACAAACAGACGAAAAATGATATTTCCAACCACGAATGCCGATCTTGGTGATGTAACAGATGTGAAATTCTCCTTATAATTTACAAGGTCAAATGAAGTGTTTCTCACGTCTAGAGAATCGGCAAACGTGTCTTCCACATGCCAGATGCACACCCCACAATCGATCTTCTCTCAACTAAATAAAGGCGCGAAATGTGCAGAAGCAGTCAACCACACAATTTACTCTCCCCAGCAGCCCAGCGCAGCCTGAGTCATTTTCGCTTCATTTTCCACCTACAGACCTCCATCAAGTAACGTGTACTAGGTCAGCTGAAGTCTAGATCTCGTGGTGGAGACATTGATTGCTAAATAATAAAGACTTATGATTAGCATTGGCAGAGTCGTTTTCCCACCATTCAGCCCCGTCATCTTGGATGACGTCATAAAGCAGTTGGTTGAGGATCGTGGTGGAGACTTTAAGTATTTCCTTCCAAGTCCAGTTGGGCGTGGAACCCGCGAAAATTGATTCCAAGTCCATGGTAGTGTCAATATGTACTAGGCTTCATAGTGAACACACTGTTTGCCGCCATCTTTGATTACGGTTCTTGTGTCATTACCTGCCATCATGGTAGCACACTCTGGTGCCGGTACTGTGTACTAAGTCAGTTTGAGTCCAGTCCTCGTGGTGAACACACTGTTTGTCGCCATCTTGGATTACGTCAAATATTAGAGCACGATGTGTACTGAGTCAATTGGGGCCCAGAATTCGTGATGAAGACACTTGGTGGCCGTACTTCATGAAAATGATTAAATAAAGACTTCTGTATAAGTTCCAATGGTTCAAATGGTTCAAATGGCTCTAAGCACTGTGGGACTTAACATCTGAGGTCATCAGTCCCCTAGAACTTAGAACTACTTAAACCTAACTAACAAAAGGACATCATACATCCATGCCCAAGGGAGGATTCGAACCTGCGACCATTGCAGTCGTGTGGTACCAGACTAGAACTGCTCAGCCACATTGGTTATGTCCAAGTCCTTTTCACATGAATACTTAGGAGGAGGTGGCAGTCGGGTGACTGAGGTTAGTACAAGTGTCCTTTCCTTCCACGATTTTCTTAGCTTACTAGAGATACGTGAATTCATCTTTGTTTATTGCCAAAATTCATTTTTGGCCACAGTTCATAGGAAAAAGTGACGGTTGAGTGACTTATATAAGTGAAGGTAGGCCAAGTGAGCTGTCTTCCCACGATTTTCTTTGCTTAATAGAGATAATAGGGGTGTGATACATTATCCTGTTGGATTTTTATCTTTCCGCCATTTTTCCTGGGGGAGGGGGGGCCATGGTACGTTCCCTCCAAAATTCAAACTTCCCTCCAAAAGCCGATATCATGTATCATGTCATCGGCACCATCTTGGATGATGTCATGCGCTTTTGCCAAGGTTACACGATGCCTACTTGGATGACTTCATCGCCACCATCTTGGATACATCTGGCAACTATGCAGAGTGGCGCCATACTGCCCTTGCCGCAATACTCCTATTAGCTCTTTTGGTACACTATGAAAGTTGTCTTTCTGCCTCCCATACTACGTTCACAGAAGGACACGTACAATATAGGGGATAATCCCATGAGATGGCTGCTCACATTGCTCGGAAAACTCGCATGGGACATTGATCGCTATTATAGCGACAACATTCGCATGGCCAACTCGTGGGAGAATAATGAATTGTGGAAAAAGGTCGTTGACTTCCGTATCTGCAGACTGATGGATGAAGATGCATAAACCCAATGTGGAGACCGCTGCCATCTAATAGAGAAGTTCCATGGTGCAGCTCACAATGCAATATGAAGCACCAATTACCACAACAATTACCCATTTTCTTTCATAATCTGAGCGCACTTTCCTGTTGAGCACTTGGGTAATCTCTGGTTGAAAGGTGATAAAGTCAGCATAATTCTTGATGCCACTGAGAAGTACGCCTTTTTCTCAAAGAGAATCACGAGACGAATAACGCTCCATTTCCTACATTCTCTTCGTTTCATACCAACTTCCTAACAGTAACTTGCTGAAACGATGCTTCAGGATGATTTACATATCACCTGAGCTACGTAACCGGATTACGCAAAGTTTTAACTTGTGATGAAGGAGGGGGTCTTTCCACACGAATACCTGATTTCGAAGGAGTGACTCAACGAAATTACATACCTTCTCCAGCAGGCTCGTAGTCACTGCAATAATGGATGAAGAGTATGAGCCTGCAGTGAATGTTTGGCAGCAGTTCAGTATCCTTCATTTAGAGGAGTATGCACCATTATACACAAACAATATATGACTGCTCACGGACGTCCTCGAGAAGTTCCTGAATATTTGCCTGGGCACATACTTTCTGGGTTCTACCTTTTACTTCACTGCACCTGGGCTTTCATGCAATGCAACGTCAGCATCGAATTCTTGACTGGCGTTGACACAACGCTCTTCTTCAAATGCAGAATTCTTAATTCTCAGGGGCTTTGCCAATGTGTGAACAGGTACACTGTGGCAAATAACCCATAAATGAGTGAAGAGGAGAACAGAACTTCTGGGGATTTCTAGATCCGATATAATTAAATTTTGGCGCCAGTTATAACTGATTTCTTCAGCGTCCATCATTAACTGACGTTTTAACTTACACGATTTACCTGGAAGTAAACAATCTCTATTTGCAAGCCATGTAACAATGAAACGTCCCCTTAGAAAAATTGTACACGACTGTGCTTAAACTGACACACAATAGTTTTTAGCGCAACGCAATCTGACTTCCAAAAGTCCCTACGAAAGAATGGCCCTGACTAGCATTAAGCTATACGTTTCACAAATCACTTACCTCACAAAAATCTTCGTTACTCAAGCTACTGCAATACAGCGAGCGCCACTACTGCCAGCTCACTAGTCATAATATATATAGCAGTTCATGACACCAATTCTTACAAATTTCAAAACTCTGCCATCTCTCTCCCCACGTCCACCACTGCTGGCGGCTCACCTCCAACTGCGCAACGCTACGCGCTGTTAGCATCCAGCTGCCGCTGCCCAACACTACAATGGCAGACAACAATGCAGACTAAACACAGACTGCGCACGGCACAGCCAGTGATTTTTATACAGAGCGCTACGTGGCGGCGGCGTTACCAATAAAAAAAACCTAAACAGCTTACTTACAACAAAGTATACCAGTTTCAGGGTTTTGATGGGCAAAAGGGAAAATCAACAGACCGAGGAAAAGATCAAACATATAGCTGTGGATGGTGATGAGGGACATGTCATAGAAGGAGAGCTGGAGCATTCCATCCACTTGCACGACAAGCACAGTGACTTTCCGTTATATCCAGAGCACCTAGTCTAATGGAATAGTTCCATCCTGAAGCTGGTGACAACGCTGCGAAATAAACATCGCTATAATTCACAGTACGAATTTGTTAACGTCACTCATGGACTCTCTTTCGACCAGCATCCCTGTTGAAGGAGTACGTTGGTTTAAATACTGAACAGAGAGACTTTCATGATGTGTCATTCTGGTTCAAATGGTTCAAATGGCTCTGAGCACTATGGGACTTAACATCTATGTTCATAAGTCCCCTAGAACTTAGAACTACTTAAACCTAACTAACCTAAGGACAACACACAACACCCAGCCATCACGAGGTAGAGAAAATCCCTGACCCCGCCGGGAATCGAACCCGGGAACCCGGGCGTGGGAAGCGAGAACGCTACCGCACGACCACGAGATGCGGGCTGTCATTCCGAAGAAGATCTTCACAAATTAATGAATAATTCAGTTTTCGGAAAAGCCATGGAAAATGTCAGTGAATACCACGAATTGCATTGGCTTTTTTGTTATAGTGGGTGTTATGGCGTAGAAGATTACATTGCCAGGCTAAATTTCAAATGGGCATCTACTTTAATTAAGGACTAATCACTGTGGAGATGACCAACGTTACAGCACAGTTCATGAAGCCTGTCTATGTTGGTATGTGTTGTAAGACCGACTTACCATAACTATTTTTTGTATAAAATTTTATTTATGTTTGTGTAAAGGAATATGTAATAGATAATTCGATTAAGGGCCAGATGCTATGTGTACAAATAAATTAAGGCACTGCGATCAATATTTTTTTCAAGGGCACCTATGAGATGCCTGGCTGTTCACTTCTGTCTTTTACTATCCTGATCACATGTACCGCTTTCCCTGTGCTTTTGCTAAGTAAAATTAGCCATCTCTAAGTTACTATATATTGATACATATAGTTTCATTGCAACGTGGCAGGCCCTCTGATTATTAAGGCCCATCAAATAAGCCTGTCTTCCATCTCTAAAATCTGAATTTGCGTACATACAAATTAACTTCATTTTGCAGCCGTATTACACTGTCAAGCAGGATGCATGCATATCAGAATTACTTTCATTTGATGTTGGAGATGAGCTGCGGCAGCGTCAAACCTAGTAGTAACTCACACTAGATTCAATGCAGTGTCGTTGTACCAATACCTCTGTCAGGTGAGGACTACTCACATGTTTCATTTACGTTCATATACGTGATTGCTCCTTATACAAATTCATAATCAATTTTGTGTTCCATATAAAGAAAATAAATTCCATTTTTCGAGGGAAACTTTGATCAGTGAATTTAATGAATTAATTATAAGAGAGAGGCTGGTCGCCCCACATATAATTTATGTAAATGGCCAATACAATATTGTGTTATACATCTTGTGCAGGTTCATTATAGACCTACTCCACCATGGCGAGTTTGGGGAAAGTTGGGTGAAAGTCTGCAATCTATATGAAGTAATTATGGAAGCAATTAAGTACCAACACGAAGAATTCGAAACGTCTGGATATGCTGCCTACATACGTTTGGTATAACACCTCAAAATAACAAGATTATCATCCTGATGAAAGACGAGGGGAATGGTTCACAGATTATGGAGTTTGTAGGGCAAACATCACAGATGTACACATACCGTATAGATGCAGGCGCCACCCTGAGACAGGCTAAAGGTCTGCAACATGCAAACTGAAAAGCTCTCTTGATCGAAGATTATAGCTGCTTTCTCGAGGACAAGGTAATCTTCATATTGAGAGGCCTTGAGATACTGAAACTGCAAATAGGACTGTCTTGTCATGACAACAAGCAGTGGGGACAAGATTGGTCCCTCCCCTACTAACACTGTTTAGTTGAATGTGATTGAGTGCGTCTATTCTTTGTAATAGTTAGCGTATGTGGCACACTATGTACGTGTTTTTTTCTTGCTATTGCTCCAGTTGCTGTTGTGTCTATATATACTGAAAATTCCCTCTCTCTCTCTCTCTTAGTAATAAATATTTGGCATACATTGCAAATTAGAAAAAAATACTTTATTCTTTTGAAAAGAATTAATGTGCTCGCGGGGTAGCCGTGCGGTCTCAGGCGTCTTGTCACGGTTCGCATCGGAGGTTCGAGTCCACCTTCGGGCAGGGCTATGTATGTTGTCCTTAGTGTAAGTTAGTTTAAGTTAGATTAAGTAGTGCGTAAGCCTAGGGACCGATGACCTTAGTACTTTGGTTCCATAGGAACTTACCACAAATTTCCAAAATTTTGTGTGTATTGAAAGAAAATGAATCAATTTTAAAATAAAAAGTGCTTTATTCTTCCAAAAAGATATTATATATATATATATATATATATATATATATATATATATATATATATATATTCCTGGAAATTGAAATAAGAACACCGTGAATTCATTGTCCCAGGAAGGGGAAACTTTATTGACACATTCCTGGGGTCAAATACAACACATGATCACACTGACAGAACCACAGGCACTTAAACACAGGCAACAGAGCATGCACAATGTCGGCACTAGTACAGTGTATATCCACCTTTCGCAGCAATGCAGGCTGCTATTCTCCCATGGAGACGATCGTAGAGATGCTGGATGTAGTCCTGTGGAACGGCTTGCCATGCCATTTCCACCTGGCGCCACAGTTGGACCAGCGTTCGTGCTGGACGTGCAACCGCGTGAGACGACGCTTCATCCAGTCCCAAACATGCTCAATGGGGGACAGATCCAGAGATCTTGCTGGCCAGGGTAGTTGACTTACACCTTCTAGAGCACGTTGGGTGGCACGGGATACATGCAGACGTGCATTGTCCTGTTGGAACAGCAAGTTCCCTTGCCGGTCTAGGAATGGTAGAACGATGGGTTCGATGACGGTTTGGATGTACCGTGCATTATTCAGTGTCCCCTCGACGATCACCAGAGGTGTACGGCCAGTGTAGGAGATCGCTCCCCACACCATGATGCCGGGTGTTGGCCCTGTGTGCCTCAGTCGTATGCAGTCCTGATTGTGGCGCTCACCTGCACGGCGCCAAACACGCATACGACCATCATTGGCACCAAGGCAGAAGCGACTCTCATCGCTGAAGACGACACGTCTCCATTCGTCCCTCCATTCACGCCTGTCGCGACACCACTGGAGGCGGGCTGCACGATGTTGGGGCGTGAGCGGAAGACGGGTTAACGGTGTGCGGGACCGTAGCCCAGCTTCATGGAGACGGTTGCGAATGGTCCTCGCCGATACCCCAGGAGCAACATATTTGCTGGGAAGTGGCGGTGCGGTCCCCTACGGCACTGCGTAGGATCCTACGGTCTTGGCGTGCATCCGTGCGTCGCTGCGGTCCGGTCCCAGGTCGACGGGCACGTGCACCTTCCGCCGACCACTGGCGACAACATCGATGTACTGTGGAGACCTCACGCCCCACGTGTTGAGCAATTCGGCGGTACGTCCACCCGGCCTCCCGCATGCCCACTGTACGCCCTCGCTCAAAGTCCGTCAACTGCACATACGGTTCACGTCCACGCTGTCGCGGCATGCTACCAGTGTTAAAGACTGCGATGGAGCTCCGTATGCCACGGCAAACTGGCTGACACTGACGGCGGCGGTGCACAAATGCTGCGCAGCTAGCGCCATTCGACGGCCAACACCGCGGTTCCTGGTGTGTCCGCTGTGCCGTGCGTGTGATCATTGCTTGTACAGCCCTCTCGCAGTGTCCGGAGCAAGTATGGTGGGGTCTGACACACCGGTGTCAATGTGTTCTTTTTTCCAATTCCAGGAGTATATATATATGGACTATCCAATCTATGCATGTAAGTTTTACGATGTTAATCCATTAATGATGTTATGAGACAGAAGAAAATGGAAAAATTCTTGAACACAATATTTTTTATTATACATGTATACAGACATATTCATGCACAGTATTTCCCAGACAGTCCACGTTTACCCACCTTGAATTTGGATTTAGTTCTCTTGTATTTAATTCTCTTGTAACAATTACATATATTGATATCCCATCAGTATATTCAGTGTCCTCAGCACTCACACTTATAGGTTAAACTTTTAAGGACTGTGGCAACTGTGGTGCATGTGAAATACACATTTTAATGTAATCATCTGAATGGTCCAACTTCACCTGTTTGGTACGCAAATATGTATTAAGGTCATCGAATGCCTCTCTACCACATCGCCATTGTGATACACTCTGTGTAACGTGATCAGCAATGCACGATACAGTCCTTGTAAATTCACTCACTTGAACGTTTCATGTATACAGCAAAATCATCATCATACAGCTAATCAGTGAACGCATTTTCACTACTACTATTTCACCTTTTCACATTGCAACATTAATTGGAGCAAGATGAGAACTGTACTCGTCACTCAGCTTTGTCCAATGTTTCCGATCATACTACACACTAGCCTGCATCGACAACAAGTTTAAAATCCCTGTCTGGTGCTAGCTCCACATTCACATGCTTTGAACCACTTGCTGTCAAATTCTATGTACTAGTGAAGAGCAGTGGCTGCATTCTGCTAGTAGTAGTAGCAGTAGTAGTTGCTGTTGTTGTTGCTGTTGTAGCACTCAATTGCTGTTTCAATGCTACTGTTAGTGGCTGGATTTGATCGGATGCCAGCAGGGCCTGGAGCTCAAATCTGGACTACTGCTGTGACAGCTGCTCAAACGCCAAAAGATCGGGCAACTGAGCTGCTAAGGCTGTGCTGCTGCCATTGCCTTTGACAGCTGTTTGAAGTCTCGCAGTTCTGTAACAATAATAATAATAAGGTACGTATATGAGCATACATAATAACAGCAGAAATAATAATAATAATACCTGTAATAACAATAATAGTGATAACGATAATTAACAAATACTTGCTTTCAAATGCTGTATTTTTATTATTATTCTTCCTGTCTGCTCTCTGCTGCTGAATCCGTTTCATTATGATTACTGCTCGAAGCATTGAAAGAAAGTACAGCTGCCACTACCCAGAGAGTCGACAAAATGATCTGCCAATCCACGTGGAGTCTTGGGACCCAACGGGGCACTAAGCGCCCATTCGCTGAAAGGCAGCAATACTCCAAACGCTATAAGACCTCCCAAAACAATAGGCGAGGGGAGGAGGATCGGACAGAGAAGAAGTAACAGATGGACCTATTAAGAGAGAGAGCACAATTAGTATGAGTCCATTTACTTGCCGTTTTACTTCTTCTCAGCGGTGTACTGCAAAGTTCTAAATTTGATCGTTATCTGGGCTTTAATCGGCAGCATCATGCTACTCATGGATGGGTGACATCCGTTTTCCCATTTTCGCAAATACCTATTCCGTAACCTTAACATAAGATCGTTATCTTGGTTCGTATGCCCATTTACACCCTATTGATTGATACTATACAGCAATTCTAGAAATAGTTACGGATCCGAAACTGAGCAGTAATAAAAGGAATGTAAACATATAGGGGTAGTTTAAGCTATTCAATGGAGTACACTGTTGTCACTGAATTTGTGGTGGTCCTGGATTCTGTTACAACTAAATATTTTATAAATATTTCAAGACATTAAAACAAGGTTCCGACATGTGATAACCAATACATAGGGTACGAGCAGTGTTCTTCACGAGTAATGATTTTGCGTTGTTAAACCTTGATTTTCATTCATCTATGGATGTTTGCTAACATGGTAAACTTAGCTTTTTGAATGGGATTTCAAAAGGCTTGAAAAGTTTGTCGTAGTGGTATGACGCTAGTGTAAGTATGTAACGCTGGAAATGCATATCCTACTATTTCCATCTGTTGTTGTTGTGGTCTTCAGTCCTGAGACTGGTTTCATGCAGCTCTCCATGCTGATCTATCCTGTGCGAGCTCCTTCATCTCCCAGTATCTACTGCAACCTACATCCTTCTGAATCTGCTTAGTGTATTCATCTCTTGGTCTACCTCTACGATTTTTACCCTCCACACTGCCCTCCAATGTTAAATTTGTGATCCCTTGATGCCTCAGGACATGTCCTACCAACCGATCCCTTCTTCTAGTCAAGTTGTGCCACAAACTACTCTTCTCCCCAATCCTATTCAATACCACCTCATTAGTTACATGATCTACCCACCTAATCTTCAACGTTCTTCTGCAGCACCACATTTCGAAAGCTTCTATTCTCTTCTTGTCCAAACTACTTATTGTCCATGTTTCACTTCCAATTTCCATCTATTGTGCTATAATTCTTTTTCCTTATTTTGTTACCTGAAGGTATGACATTTCTGTGTCTTTATATAGTGTAATTGATTTGATTTGTTTTGTAAATATTATTTGTACTTTTACGCTGGTTCTGGCCTAGCGAAAACTATACTATCGAACGATTACATCGATAGGTCGTGTGGAGAACCAAAGTGTTAACTCTGACGCATGGAGCGCGGGCAGAGGGGGTACGGCTGGAGTAGGGCGGTGGAGCAGGTGTGATGTGGGTCGCTCCCGCGAGTTGCCGCGCTTTCGGGGTTTGGCAGCATGTAATTGCGCTTGACTTGCTATGATAGTTTCTGACACGGTGTCGCGGACGGGAAGCATTAGCTGGCGCGCATCAAGAGCCTGTTTCGCCTGGTGACCGTCTCGAGAAGAAGGCGCGCCAACATCCAGCTTCTGCAACAGCGACGGCCGACAATGAGTGACTGTCGCCACCTCCTCGATCGACGGCTTCAAACCTTCAATAAACCAACAAGGAAGACTGGAAGCACGTAAAGGTTTAGAACTGTATGGAAGACCTCAGCTTTTCAAAATGTTAAATTTTTCCTCCTAAATTACAGCAGCGTAGCATGAACCTTTTTTGCTCATTGTCCCAATTGCATTACCAAGCAGGGTCCCTTCCTTTTCGGAATGAAACCGAGTGTCGTTGAAATTCAAACGCCAGCATTCAAGTAATATCATTCCATTTCACTGTCTTAATTTCAAAGTTCAGTAAAGGTATTCATAGCTGGCTATAATAATTAGATTACACAAGCACAAATTAAGAGTGCGAGTTTTGTTACCATATTTTAGCTTACCTGTGACTGCAGCTCAGCTTGGTACGTTCTAAATTTTACTATTATTAATTGTTCAGAATCATTTAATTCAAGTTCAAAGTTAAATCTCTTATTTCTAAATTGTGTAGATTCAAGTAGCTTTTGAAATGATTGTTGAAGTAGCCCAAGACTAATCTTATTTTATTGAATTTCGTAGTGCTTCAGAAACAAAGTTCACTATTAATTTCAGTCACTAAATTAACTTTCAATTTCCCCTTTTATTAATTCTTTTTGCTAATTTAAGTCAGAGTGCAGCGAAATTTATTACTTCTGACAAACATTCAGTTTTCACACAACACGTGTCAACCTTCATTTGCCACCCTTTAGTGCTAATTATATGTGCATTAATCTTTCATTTTCAGTTATTATTGTAGTTGTCCATAGGACTGGCGACCGTAATTTTCTCCATATCTCAAATATCTATTTAGTGCCAATTAAATGTTAACATAACGACTGCACATTTACTTTCTTTATTAATTTTACCCTTTTTCAAAATTAATTTCCACTGATTTCATTTGTATTTTTCCTTTCATTTAGATGTAACCCTTTCGTCCCTCTTTACCGACAAATTAACTTCGGTGACGATTGCTTTTCCCAAATTTCCATTAGGTGCATGCGGTTTAATTTTTCACTGTCATTAAGGTCGATAAGTGAGGGGGAGGTTACACGTGGCAACCTGGTGACAGGACAATCTTTGGATTTGAGGTTGTTCTGGACATGAATTTTGCATTGTGCAAATCTCGTCACAAATTTACTGGTTACGAACAGTTCGTTACGACAGCGAGAATAAGTAGTGGGAGGAATTCTATTTAGACTTGAGATTTGTTATTTATATTGAAAATTTGTAAAATGAGTGAAGGCAACAATTACCAGAATTTGGTAGACTTGGGTACGGAACAATCGGTCGAACAGTGGGAAACATGCACCGCGGAACCCATTGTTCAGGGGCAGGCGGCTAGCATGAAAGACGCGACAGCCGAAACGCAACAAAGAGCAGAAATGGAATTCCAAACTTTAGAAAATGTTTCCGACCTGGAAGTGAAAATCAAATCTGAACCCCTCGATGACGAATACGGGGGGACAATTATAGAGGAAGCCGCTACGTAAGCAAAACCGGTAGTTTCCGGGAATTTAACTGATTTATTGAATGTTTTGACTAACGAAATCAAGAGTCAATCGGCAGAAATTAAAGCTCAGTCTGCCAAGCAATAAGTTCAGTCTGAAAAATTGACAAGAAGCTAGACAATCAGAACAAAGCTATTAATGTTGTTAACAACAATGTTGGAGTTGTTAACACAAAAGTTGAAAAAATCAAACAAGATATTGTTGCAATGAATACCAAAATCGGTAATCTTAAACAGGAAATGATAGGCGTTCAGGCGGAAATTGCGAGCATAAATACTCGTTTTGATACCGGAATTAGCAGAATCGGGAAAAGTGTAAGAGAAGCAGATGCTCCGATCATCGAGAATAAGGTGATGGAACAAATTCAATTAGTGAAAAAAAAGGATCGACAGAAGGTGGAAACTTTAAACGCTTTAGTGTCCGAAGTAGATACAAAAGTGAGGAGGCAGGCTAATACCTGCGAAGAGAAAAAGAGGGAAGTGGGAATGCTTGCGACAACCACTTCCCAAGTAATTACGAGAGTGTCGGAATTAGAAAAGAAACTTGACTAAAAACAGAGCTATGTGCCAATCTGTGTACATAGTTCGGAATTGTTGACGACCCCTTGAGAAAAGGCGGTATACACGCGACGGATTTCATTAAAAATTGTGAAAGAGTTTTACCCAGATCATGTAATAATGACAGAAAAATTAATGCGGTTATTGTCGTGTTGGCTGGTGATGCAAAGCGTTGGGGCTTAAACCTCAACATTACGAACCTGACTTTTGACGAGTTTAAAAATTTGTTTCTGGGTGAATACTGGTGAGAGCAAAAACAACAAAGTGTCTGGCGCGAGTTTCTCGTATCGAGGCTTTTCGATGCGAATTCGCGTGGCTCGATGAAGGAGTTTAGTGAGGGCTGGATCCGCAAGTTCGAATATTTGCGTGATCGCCGCACGGAATCCGAAATAGTCTGGGAACTCTACAAGAAGCTTCCAGATGATACAAAGCGCTACGCAGGAACCAATTACAAGACAATCAATGATTTCCTGGAAAGAGTTGATGACGAGGACAATTGGCGCAATAATCGCGACAGTGGTAGAGGCCGCGGTAACAACAACGGGTACCACAACAACGATAACCATGGGAATAATGCATACCGCAACCATGGCAGCAATAACAATAATGGTTCGGACCGTAATGACAATCGGTACAATGCAAATAATAACAGGAATGACGGAAACCAGTATCACACTAGCGTGATACGGGCTTCACAGAATAGTAATAACGCCAGAGGGTGTGATAAGCCGCCTCAGCAGCATCCGGGGAGCAGATCTGCTGGGACGAGACAGGGAAACCATTAGCCGCGCCGGTGCGGGGCCGAACGGGCGTGGAGAAATTTTGGCGGCCCACTAACAGGAGAAAACCCAGGGGTCGTCGTTATGAAAATTCCGAATGGAATAATCAACGGCGGGAGAGTGTGACAGTGTTAAGAGAAAGGAGTGCGCCCACAATTAGTAGATCAGCTGTAGACACGGCAGTAGAAAATACATTCACTGTCAGTGAGAACAATTTAAGTAGTCTTCCGGAAATCGATTACAAAGTGGCAGCTGTAACACCCACAGCGGAACTGGAGATTGAGTTTAAGAATGAATCGCAAGTGTGAGAGAAGATCAGATGTCGGATAACAAGTCCGTCATCTATTGAGGGGATGCAGAGAGGGATGAGGTCTGGTTAAGGCAGTTCGGTCGCTTATACGACGAACTAAGAGATTATAGGGGCCTGTACGGGAGACGTGTTTATGGGGAGAGCGGGCAGGATTTGCCGCGTATCGTCCCGCAGAAAGATAGTGTTTGTGCAGTGATAGAAAGTTCTGCCCTAACCGGCAGACTTTACCAGAAATAGTTGATGTAAATTGGGAGCTCGAGCAAGATTCGTCGTGTTTCGTCCCGCAGAAGTTGGATGTTGAAGTAGTAACGGAAAGTTCTGACCCTAACCGGCAGACCTTACCGAAAGTTCTAGTGGTAGAAGTAGCCGACCCATCCAATGCAAAACTCCAGTTTAAACACTGCGAAAGTACGAGGGTCGGTCAAAAAGTAATGCCTCCCATTTTTTTTCTACTTAAAAAAATTAAGTTAAGTGAAAAATTTGAATTTGGCGCCATTCCTCAAACCTTCTGCAATCCACTGCAGTAGTAACTTTCTGTGTCAACAGGTGGCAGCACAGCAGAAGTTTGTAAGATGGCCGACATCGATGTTCGTTTTAGACAGCGTTGTGTGATTGAATTCTTGAATGCAGAAGGTGAAACGCCCATACGCATTCATGAAAGACTGAAGAAGGTGTATGGTGTTGTGACAGTGGATGTCAGCACTGTTAGACGATGGGTTCGTAGTTGTAAGGAAGCTGAAGGGCAAACACTGTTGACTGACGAAAAGCGGAGCGGCAGGCCGGTGAGTGCAGTGACTCCACACAACATTCAGCAAGTTGATGACATCATTCGTGGTGACCGTCGGGTGACTGCAGATGAAGTGTGTCGCATTATTTCTCTTAGTAAAGGCAGTGTGATCACGATTATTAAACAATTGGGGTACTCAAAAGTTTGTGCACGGTGGGTTCCAAGAATGTTAACCGATCAGAATAAAGAGGCAAGGAAAACAATAGCCTCCCAACACTTGCAGCGCTTCCGTTTGGAGGGAGATGAGTTTCTGAAAAAAATTGTGACCGGGAACGAAACATGGGTGCATTTTTTTGAACCCGAATCAAAGAGGCAGTCAATGGAGTGGCGTCACACAAGCTCGCCGAGGAAGAAAAAATTCAAAACTGTGCGATCGGCAGGGAAAGTTATGGCAACAGTTTTCTGGGATACAGAGGGTGTGATTCTGGTTGATTTTTTGGAGCAGGGATGCACAATAAATTCTGTTCAATACGTCACAACCCTCAAAAAACTTAAAGCACGTCTTCAGCGAGTTTGCCCAACAAAATCAATGGCAGATGTTCTTCTTTTGCATGACAATGCAAGACCACACACCAGTCGTCACACCTCTGACGAGATTGTCAAAATTGGATGGGAAGTTTTGCCTCATCCCCCATACAGCCCTGAACTGGCATCATCAGACTTCCATCAGTTTGGGCCACTAAAAGAAGCTCATCGTGGGATTCATTTTGAAGATGAGGAGGCCGTCAAAACATCCGTGCTTAGGAAGCAGAGCTGTGATTTTTACCGTGCTGGGATACATGCCCTTGTTCAAAGATGGACCAAAACTGTAAAGATGGGCGGAGATTACATTGAAAAATGACAAAATGATCCTCAATGTTGTGGTTTTCAACCTATGTAATTGCATTTAAATTTCCTGACAATTAAACGTAGAAAAAAAATAGGAGGCATTACTTTTTGACGGACCCTCGTATTAAAGGATGGAGATTACGAGAGTTTTAGTGATAGCCGGACACGACTGGTAGAAAAGCACGTAGATTACAGCGTGTATGAAGTTGTTGTTGTTGTTCTCTTCAGTCCTGAGACTGGTTTGATGCAGCTCTCCATGCTACTCTATCCTGTGCAAGCTGTTTCATCTCCCAGTACCTACTGCAACCTACATCCTTCTGAATTTGCTTAGTGTACTCATCTCTTGGTCTCCCTCTACGATTTTTACCCACCACGCTGCCCTCCAATGCTAAATTTGTGATCCCTTGATGCCTCAAAACATGTCCTACCAACCGATCCCTTCTTCTAGTCAAGTTGTGCCACAAACTTCTCTTCTCCCCAATCCTATTCAATACCTCCTCATTAGTTACGTGATCTATCCACCTGATCTTCAGTATTCTTCTGTAGCACCACATTTCGAAAGCTTCTATTCTCTTTTTGTCCAAACTAGTTATCGTCCATGTTTCACTTCCATACATGGCTACACTGCAAACAAATACTTTCAGAAACGACTTCCTGATACATAAATCTATATTCGATGTTAACAAATTTCTCTTCTTCAGAAACGCTTTCCTTGCCATTGCCAGTCTACATTTTATATCCTCTCTACTTCGACCATCGTCAGTTATTTTACTTCCTAAATAGCAAAACTCCTTTACTACTTTAAGTGTCTCATTTCCTAATCTAATTCCCTCAGCATCACCCGATTTAATTCCACTACATTCCATTATCCTTGTTTTGCTTTTGTTAATGTTCATCTTATATCCTCCTTTCAAGACACTGTCCATTCCGTTCAACTGCTCTTCCAAGTCCTTTGCCGTCTCTGACAGAATTACAATGTCATCGGCGAACCTCAAAGTTTTTACTTCGTCTCCATGAATTTTAATACATACTCCAAATTTTTCTTTTGTTTCCTTTACTGCTTGCTCAATATACAGATTGAATAACATCGGGGAGAGGCTACAACCCTGTCTCACTCCTTTCCCAACCACTGCTTCCCTTTCATGCCCCTCGACTCTTATGACGGCCATCTGGTTTCTGTACAAATTATAAATAGCCTTTCGCTCCCTGTATTTTACCCCTGCCACCTTTAGAATTTGAAAAAGAGTATTCCAGTCAACATTGTCAAAAGCTTTCTCTAAGTCTACAAATGCTAGAAACGTAGGTTTGCCTTTTCTTAATCTTTCTTCTAAGATGAGTCGTAAGGTCAGTATTGCCTCACGTGTTCCAACATTTCGACGGAATCCAAACTGATCCTCCCCGAGGTCTGCATCTACCAGTTTTTCCATTCGTCTGTAAAGAATTCGCGTTAGTATTTTGCAGCCGTGGCTTATTAAACTGATAGTTCGGTAATTTTCACATCTGTCAGCACCTGCTTTCTTTGGGATTGGAATTATTATATTCTTCTTGAAGTCTGAGGGTATTTCGCCTGTCTCATACATCTTGCTCACCAGCTGCTTGAGTTTTGATAGGACTGGTTGTCCCAAGGCCGTCAGTAGTTCTAATGGAATGTTGTCTACTCCGGGGCCTTGTTTCGACTCAGGTCTTTCAGTGCTCTGTCAAACTCTTCACGCAGTATCGTATCTCCCATTTCGTCTTCATCTACATCCTCTTCCATTTCCATAATATTGTCCTCAAGTACCTCGCCCTTGTATAAACCTTCTATATACTCCTTCCACCTTTCTGCCTTCCCTTCTTTGCTTAGAACTGGGCTGCCATCTGAGCTCTTGATATTCATACACGTGGTTCTCTTCTCTCTAAAGGTCTCTTTAATTTTCCTGTAGGCAGTATCTATTTTACCCCTAGTGAGATAAGCTTCTACATCCTTACATTTGTCCTCTAGCCATCCCTGCTTAGCCGTTTTGCACTTTCTGTCGATCTCGTTTTTGAGACGTTTGTATTCCTTTTTGCCTGCTTTATTTACTGCGTTTTTATATTTTCTCCTTTCATCAATTAAATTCAATATTTCTTATGTTACCCAAGGATTTCTAGCAGCCCTCGTCTTTGTACCTACTTTATCCTCTGCTGCCTTCACTACTACATCCCTCAGAGCTACCCATTCTTCTTCTACTGTATTTCTTTCCCCTATTCCTGTTAATTGTTCCCTTATGCTCTCTCTGAAACTCTGTACAACCTCTGGTTCTTTCAGTTTATCCACGTCCCATCTCCTTAATTTCCCACATTTTTGCAGTTTCTTCAGTTTTAATCTACAGGTCATAACCAATAGATTGTGGTCAGAGTCCACATCTGCCCTGGAAATGTCTTACAACTTGAAACCTGGTTCCTAAATCTCTGTCTTACCATTATATAATCTATCTGATACCTTTTAGTATCTCCAGGGTTCTTCCACGTATACAACCTTCTTTCATGATTCTTAAACCAAGTGTTAGCTATGATTAAGTTGTGCTCTGTGCAAAATTCTACTAGGCGGCTTCCTCTTTCATTTCTTAGCCCCAATCCATATTCACCTACTATGTTTCCTTCTCTCCCTTTTCCTACACTCGAATTCCAGTCACCCATTACTATTAGATTTTCGTCTCCCTTCACTATCTGAATAATTTCTTTTATTTCATCGTACATTTCTTCAATTTCTTCATCATCTGCAGAGCTAGTTGGCACATAAACTTGTACTACTGTAGTTGGTGTGGGCTTCGTATCTATCTTGGCCACAATAATGCGTTCACTATGCTGTTTGTAGTAGCTTACCCGCATTCCTATTTTCCTATTCATTATTAAACCTACTCCTGCATTACCCCTATTTGATTTTGTGTTTATAACCCTGTAGTCACCTGACCAGAAGTCTTGTTCCTCCTGCCACCGAACTTCACTAATTCCCACTATATCTAACTTTAACCTATCCATTTCCCTTTTTAAATTTTCTAACCTACCTGCCCGATTAAGGGATCTGACATTCCACGCTCCGATCCGTAGAACGCCAGTTTTCTTTCTCCTGATAACGACATCCTCCTGAGTAGTCCCCGCCCGGAGATCCGAATGGGGGACTATTTTACCTCCGGAATATTTTACCCAAGAGGATGCCATCATCATTTAATCATACAGTAAAGCTGCATGTCCTCGGGAAAAATTGACGTTATACGGTCGGACGGTAGCAGTGTGGGTTGCGCAGATCCAGAGGAAGTAATTGCAGATACTACTGGGCACATTCCTCCAGGTAGATCAATCTGACCGAAGAGGAATCAACGAAAGTGACAATTAGTGAATTTATAGCAAAGCAACACTCACTAGTTGACGACTTACAGGAAAAGGTTTCGGTATTGGAGGCGAAGCTACAGACTAAGCCTCAGGGCAAATGTGTTGAAATTAACACTGTATGTGAACAGAGGCTGAAAAAGCCGCCAGATAAGCCGGATTTAGGATCAAAGTCGGATGGTTTTTTTCTGGAATGATCTGGATATAGACGAGGATTTACTGTGGGAAAATAAAGAAACAGTCGAGGATAAGTGTAGACAGATAGTAGTGTCTGTTAATATGCACGGCCTACAACTAAACGTGTTGATTGACACCGGTGCAGAATTGAGTGCTGTATCTGGGAAAATATTTGAGTTACTGAAAGACAGACCTGGCATCGTAGTTATGCCAGTAACAGGAGTGAAAATTATCGGTGCCACTGGGAAGGCCATTAAACCGGTCACGAAACAGATTTTTGTCAACTTCTAGATATGTGGTGCACGATTTGAACAAGAGTTTGTCGTCGTGCCAGACTTAACTACGGAAGTAATTATCGGGTTAGATTGGCTGTTAAAGTACCGTGCAGTGATTAATTGCGAAAGCAAAACTTTGACATGTACTTCACAAGATAAAACAATAGTAGTCAGTTTTGACGAGGCGGGAGACGGTGTGCATAGGCAATACCAGCCTACACACATTGTTAACTGGCCAGATGCCATTGACGTAGGTATGAATTTGAACTACTGTAACGTGAGGAATCTCGGCATTTACAATATTGTAGAATGTGAATTGGAAAGTATGGTAGACGGTGTGTCAAACGTAACACACGAACAAAAACGAGGCCTGTATGAAGTAATAATGAGGAATAAGAGTGTGTTTTCAGACAAACCGGGACTAGTGGAAGAGATAATCAAATTCCCTCCACGGATTGACATTAGTATTGGTGTGAATAAAGATCGTTTGCGAGAAATAATGGAGCTAAAAGCCGATGCTCGCATACGTCGTCATGAAGCTAAAGCGCGTCTTGCTAAGTTTGCAATTGGAGGCTTAGTACTTGTAAAAGCTCATGAGAAATCGAGCGAGATAGACAATGAAATCTCTAAATTTAAGTTTGTTTATAATGAACCATACAAAGTCATTGGTATACCTCACACAAATGCTTATTGCTTAGAGTATCCAAGCTCTGGAAAACTATTAAGTATACGGAATATTGTAGACTTGAAATTGTACCAACCTAGGATAGATTAATACTACACAATGAGTAATTTGTACAGTATGTAAATATAGAGTGTAAGATTTAAGGTTTGCTAGATTTCCATGCTTTTGCCTGACCAAGAGGGCATTAAAGGTGTAATTAATAAGTAATTAATTGTGACTAAATGATTTAAGAGGAATTGATTAATAATCAATTGAAAAATTTAAGCTGCTATTTTAAGTTTTCAGCTGAGTCACAGTAGATTAAGAAACGTAACTATCATTTTGTAACTAGCTGTAAGATTTCATAAATATGTGATTTACTAGTCATTGGCGATGTACTTAGACGCTGTTTTAAGTTTCAGGCTAGTACATGCGTGTGATGATGGACTGTGTTGAGTTATCCACTGTGGTAGTGTTACTGGACTCCTTGAGATTACTCGGGAGTCAGTTCTTCCGAAAGAATTCAGTGAAACGGACGTTCTGGAAATGTCGTTACACAGGCGAGTGACATCAAGTGTGCCGCACAGGCGGGCGGAACAATACTGGCGAGGCGGAGCCGCTGTCGGCTCTTGTGCCGCTCTCGGCATTCTTTGTACTTGCGGGTACGGAAGGCGGAGTTGTTTTTCTTCCCGGACAGCTGATTTGGAAGAATTCTGATGTCAATATTTTTTTTTCGATCTGCTGTATATTATTTTCTTGTTTAGCGTTAAGTGGACTCTCATGACGAGAATATTAATTATGAAAAGGTTATATAAAAATGTGTATTCCATGTATATAATTATTAATTTGCGTATTTTGATCTATCTGTTTTTATGACCATGTACTCTGATTAATTTTGAAAATAGTATTCCATTTCTTGATACTGTTAGGAATTTTCCTGATTTAAGAATAGCTATACTATTTTCCATGTTTTCTTTGAATTTTAATATATTGTCAACCTGTTTTATTTTGTGTAAGATGACAGAGTGGAATAAGATTAGGAGTGCCTACAATCAATTACTATGGTCTAAAAAATTGGTTTATGGTTAATTAGCCTAACGCTGAATTTTCTTGATGTTTTGAGCATAGGCATTTCCGCTGTTTTTTTTTTTTCCTTTTTATGACATTCTCTGAGACTGTTTAGGTTATACGAACATCCTCAGAGAAAGTGGGGCAAGTGTAACGCCGGAAACAGATATCCTACTACTTCCATCTATTGTACTATAATTTGTTTCCTTATTTTGTTACCTGAAGATATGACATTCCTGTGCCATTATATAGTGTAATTATATATATATATATATATATATATATATATATATATATATATATATATATATATGCATTTATGTCGATGTATAATTGGTTTGTTTTGTAAATATTATTTGTATTTTTACGCTGGGTCTGGCTTAAGGAAAACTATACTATCGAACGATTACATCGATAGGTCGTGTGGAGACCCAAAGTGTTAACTCTGCCGCATGGAGCGCGGGCAGAGGGGGTATGGCTGGAGTAGGGCGGTGGAGCAGGTGTGATGTGTGACGCTCCCGCGAGTTCCCGCGCATTCGGGGTTTGGCAGCATGTAATTGCGCTTGACTTGCTATGATAGTTTCTGACACGGTACCGCGGGCGGGAAGCATTAGCTGGCGCGCATCAAGAGCCTGTTTCGCCTGGTGACCGTCTCGAGAAGAAGGCGCGCCAACATCCAGCTTCTGCAACAGCGACGGCCGACAATGAGTGACTGTCGCCACCTCCTCGATCGACGACTTCAAACCTTCAATCAACCAACAAGGAAGACTGGAAGCACGTAAAGGTTTAGAACTGTATGGAAGACCTCAGCTTTTCAAAATGTTAAATTTTTCCCCCTAAATTACAGCAGCGTAGCATGAACCTTTTTTGCTCATTGTCCCAATTGCATTACCAAGCAGGGTCCCTTCCTTTTCGGAATGAAACCGAGTGTCGTTGAAATTCAAACGCCAGCATTCAAGTAATATCATTCCATTTCACTGTCTTAATTTCAAAGTTCAGTAAAGGTATTCATAGCTGGCTACAATAATTAGATTACACAAGCACAAATTAAGAGTGCGAGCTTTGTTACCATATTTTAGCTTACCTGTGACTGCAGCTCAGCTTGGTACGTACTAAATTTTACTATTGTTAATTGTTCAGAATCATTTAATTCAAGTTCAGAGTTAAATCTCTTATTTCTAAATTGCGCAGTTTCAAGTAGCTTTTGAAATGATTATTGAGGGTGCCCAAGACTAGCCTTATTTTTTTGAACTTTGTAGTGCTTCAGAAACAAAGTTCACTATTAATTTCAGTCACTAAATTAACTTTCAATTTCCCCTTTTATTAATTCTTTTTGCTAATTTAAGTCAGAGTGCAGCGAAATTTATTACTTCTGACAAACATTCAGTTTTCACACAACCTTCATTTGCCACCCTTTAGTGCTAATTATATGTGCATTAATCTTTCATTTTCAGTTATTATTGTAGTTGTCCATAGGACTGGCGACCGTAATTTTCTCCATATCTCAAATATCTATTTAGTGCCAATTAAATGTTAACATAACGACCGCACATTTACTTTCTTTATTAATTTTACCCTTTTTCAAAATTAATTTCCACTGATTTCATTTGTATTTTCCTTTCATTTAGATGTAACCCTTTCGTCCCTCTTTACCGACAAATTAACTTCGGTGACGATTGCTTTTCCCAAATTTCCATTAGGAGCACGCGGTTTAATTTTTCACTGTCATTAAGGTCGATAAATGTGGGGGAGGTTACAAGTACTCAGTCGAAGCTACCTGAGATGCTATCAGGCGTCAGCTCTAAGGGACGTCCAGAACCCCCGACCGGTAATTTACGCGAATTGCGTGACAAGTGCACAGCCTTCAGTCGGGATGCACCTCCAGAAGCTTACCAAATATTTCATGCAGGGAGGCCAATAGCTTGGAGAGGGGACACTGTTTATGAGTAAACCCTATGAAGTGCCATCTATAACTACTGATATGTATTGTGAAACATACTGTATACAGATGTTGTCCCCAAACTTATCAGGTCAAAAGCGTGCCAAAAGTAGAACATCACAGTCTAGGCTCGCAGTCGGGTCCAAAGCTCGGATCCGTCGGTTCGACCAACGAACTCTGCCTGCTAGACATGACCGCTACCTGCCAGACCGCAATCCGTGAGTACATGCAGGGAGGTTCTCCAAGCAGTCATAGGTGTCCCCTCGCGGTCGGACAGGGTGGTGAGGGGTTGTTGAGTGAGTCAGCGGACCAGTCGGGCTGTCAATGGGCGCCTTAAGGGGCAAACGGTCACAGGAGTATACGACTGACATCTCCTGACGAGCTTACGCTGGGGTATCAAGAAGAACATTTGTCAGTGACATGTTTTTGTTCCACAACAATGCCCCGGTTCATTCTGTACAGGAAACAATCAGAAATTCTGCTTCTTTGGACTATCAAATATTGCCTTAGCTCCTGTATTCTGCCGAGTTGGCATCCAGTGACTGTACACTCTTCTTAGAACGAAGAAACCATTGCGTGCCTGGCATTTACAGAATGAGGCCGAGGTTATTTTCCAGGTGGTGCGTTCTAGAACAACCATGTCCCTGGCCTCCACCAAGTCACCTGTCTTTTGGGAAAAAATGAGCCACACTGAAAAGTTAAAATGTAGTAGATTAACGCGACCGCTACGTTTCATCGTCGCAGCTCGCTATTTAAGGGTGATAAAACTTTGCGACTTCTCCTTGTACACAAATTTCAACAAAGAAACAAAGGAGCCTCTCGTCAGTGCTTTCTGCAAACACATTGTAACAGTCTGATGGTGACCACTAGTTACTTGAAACTGTCAACTGCATTTTGAACTGCCTTTGTAATAGTTATCATTAGGAAAAAATAATAGTGCTTATCCGTGCTATAAGGGAAACCCATTGCTTGAACGAAAAGGAGTGGATAATCGAGTTTTGTATGTTCAAGGACTTGCAGAAGTATTATGTAATGTTGGTCACAAAGAGTAAAAAATAGCAAATTATCGTCGTAATTGTAAAATTCAAACCTCCACGGCCGAAAATCTCACAATCAATAAAATGTTTCGGATTATTATGCCGTTTTCGAATGTATTTTACCTGAAAACCCAATGTTTCGTCCCCATCTACCGAGGACATTGTCAAGGGGGATCGTAGCTCCTTTAAGTGCCCAATTCTTGCCCTGACTCGTTACATACTGCAGAAAAATTCCGTATAGGTTTGCTTCCGCGCAGTGGGATGACGTCACACGCTTTGAACACCCGAGCGCAATCGACCGTTGTCGGTTGTCGTCGTCCGCTGACGCTATCACCCCATAATGGAAGACTAGTTCACATTTTCTTCAATGCCTCGATCCAGGTGTCACTCAATTCTGCGCCCTCCTGCTTTCTATTGATATTCCTGTGGTATTTAACAATCTCTCTGTACAGCCTTTCATGGTATCCGTGTTTGTGGCTCCCAGTACTTGAGTCCTATCAAAATGGAAGTGGCGGTTTCATGGTTTCATAGTAAGTTCCTCAACAGCTGACCTGTCAACCTCCTCCTTCCTACAGTTGCCCTTGTCGTTTTTGACCGTTTTCTGGGCGGAACATCGCGGTAATGTACAAATCCACAGAGAAGATACATGATACCTAAAATTGGCCGATAATGCTCACAAACTGCTGAAAAAAGCAAGAATTTATAGGATGGTTAGGTTAGGTTAGTGGTGTTTAACGTCCCGTCGACAACGAGGCCATTAGAGATGGAGCGCAAGCTCGGGTTAGGGAAGGATGGGGAAGGAAATCGGCCGTGCCCTTTCAAAGGAATCATCCCGGCATTTGCCTGAAACGATTTAGGGAAATCACGGAAAACCTAAATCAGGATGGCCGGAGACGGGATTGAACCGTCGTCCTCCCGAATCCGAGTCCAGTGTCCTAACCACTGCGCCACCTCGCTCGGTGAATTTATAGGAGTACGTATTGTTGTGGAGGTATATACGCGGGTACTACGAAAAGAACGGTCATAAAACGACTAGAAGAGCACAAGGGCAACTGTAGAAGGGGGAAAATTGACAGTTCAGCTGTTGTGGAACATACTTTGCAGCCGCGAGACTACCACATTCATTTCGGTTGCAGTGGCTGCCACAACTGGATACTATGAAAGGCTATACAGAGACGCCATAGAGATTGTTAAACAGCCCGAGAATTTCAGTAGGAATGAGGAGGGCGTGGAATTGAATGACATCTGTATCCCGGTACTGAAGAAGATTCGTCCTTTTTCCTCCAAGGAGGGGGGGGGGGGGGGGGGTGATAGCAACAGCGGACGATGGCACACGACAACGGCCTATTGCACTCGGTTATTCAAGGCATGTGACATCACGCTACTGCGCGGAAGCGCGCGAAATCGGAAGTTTGCTGCAGTCAGTAGCGAGCCAGGCCAACGGCCTTGCCGCACTGGTAACACCGTTTCCCGTCACATCACCGAAGTTAAGCGCTGTCTGGCTGCGCTAGCACTTTGATGGGCGACCGTCCGGTCTGCCGAACACTGTTGTCAAGCGGGGTGCACTGAGCCCTTGTGAGGCAAACTGAGGAGCTACTTGATTAAGAAGTAGCGGCTCCGGTCTCGTAAACTGACATACGGCCGGGAGAGGCGTGCTGCTCACATGCCCATCCATATCCGCATCCAGTGACTCTGAGGATGTCACGGAGGCCGGTCGGTGCCGTTGGGCCTTCCAAGATCTCTTCGGACGGAGAGTAGCGAGCCAGGATCGGAATCGTTCAGTCAAAGAAGCTACGATACCCATTGAAACTCTCGTCCGTAGACAGGGACAAAACGTTGGCTTTTAACGTGAAATCCATTCGACCACGGCATAATAGTCAGGATTATTTTATTAATTCCATCGTCATATGTTTTGCGGTGTATTCTGAAGATTAAATCTACTGACAAGTCCTTTATGTCATGTTATGTTCTAACGGTTGCATCGTTTAAGTAATCACAGCACTTCGCGATCATCAAAACTCATAAGCCAGAGACAGGAGTGAAAGAGAGCTGGCAGATGTATACGCAGCCAATTCACGACTGCGACCATTTTTGTAATGAAGCGCGGACGGGCGCGCCACACAGGCTTGTTGAGGTGCAGGGAGCTCCGTGCCTTTGTGTCGGATGTCTGATGGAGCGGGACGTGATATTGGTGCGGGCAGGAATGCGTGTATCCGAGGCCCACCCACACGTGCGTTGGCGGAGCCCAATTTGTCTGGCGGAAGCAGGTAGCCGGCCGGCGACTTAAAGAAAAGTCTCTATAGCCAGTTCATTAATTAGAGAGCCACTTACCGCCGGCGGCTGGGATGCCTGCCCGGCTCTTATCTGGCCTGGCCGCCGCACTAATGGCTTCCCAGGTACGCCGCTACTACCTGGCGCGAAAACATCGCGCCCTCACCTTTTCGAATTAACTCTCGCTTTATCTCCGTTGAAGGATGGCGCTGCTCCGAGACGGAGATACCACTATTTTCCTCGGCAAAACTGCTGAGTGCTCTCCTGGCCTAGTTACAAATTCCGCGTCTGATTACGATTACCGTTCGAGGGTGTAACTGGACCATCTGCATATCAGAGGTTATGCAGAAGAGCATAAATGTCCTTCTACTTTCACTACACTCTCACTAGACTCGGAAGAGCTAGGTTCAGAGATTCCGTGATTTGCGACTGGGCAAGTATTTGCGTACATAATGACTTTTGTCTCGTTTTCGAAGATGCCGTAGCCTCGCGCAAACTTCCAGACACGTCCGTGGCAGCAATTCACGTTTTCCTGTATTTCGATTTAAATAACTTTGTGACATACGTTTCTGCGAGCCAAGTGGTAAGTCCCAGCCGCCAGTCAATGGCAGATCTTTCTCGAGCGCCACGTGCTCGCTGTGTTACCTATTATGCACGTATACGCAGAGCCTCCTCGAAACTGCTGCTCAGCCCGCTTCACACCCCCTCCCAAGCATCTGCAAAATGTCAATCAAAAAAGCATTTTACTTGGTCTACACGAGAATAATTATGTGATGTGGAACACAGACGATTAACTAGAATACGTTTAAAAGCAGGCCTCGAACAATTATTCGCACTCCTACAATTTTAAAAAAGTCACAGTTGGGTCATCAGCCTCGTTTCCATCCCCGAGGAAGGCTTTAAGCTGCCACTGTTCAAACACCAATGATAAATGTGGTGGAGAACTTCAACTACTACCAGAAAGACTGCAATCTGTGTCCACTAGTAAACGAACACCACTGAGAATAAATACGTCGGCTAGTGGATAATATCCACCAAGCACATTATGAAAATTATGATAATCGTCGGAGTTACACAGGGCGAGAATTACACCAAAAAATGAAAAATTTTCGTGCAAAAAAAATTGAACAAACCTTATTTCTTATCTTCAATTAACCCTCTCTACGTGTGTGTCTTCCACCAAAGTCTTCCCTACAACCAACTAAAATCTCCACAAACTGATACTTGGCCTCTTATAAGTAGGCTGTTTAGGTTCTTATATTGGTGACGCCGCCGCCACGTAGCGCTCTGTATGAAAATCACTGGCTATGCTGTGTGCAGCCTGTGGCTGGTTTGCATTGTTGTCTGCCATTGTAGTGTTGGGCAGCGGCAGCTGGATGTGAACAGCGCGTCGCGTTGCCCAGTTGGAGGTGAGCCGCCAGCAGTGGTGGATGTGGGAAGAGAGATGGTGAAGTTTTGAAATTTGTAAGAATGGATGTTATGATATATATATTATGACTATTAAGGTAAATACATTGTTTGTTCTCTATTAAAATCTTTCATTCGCTAACTATGCCTATCAGTAGTTAGTGCCTTCCGTAGTTTGAATCTTTTATTTAGCTAGCAGTAGTGGCGCTCGCTGTATTGCAGTACTTCGAGTAACGAAGATTTTTGGTGAGGTAAGTGATTTGTGAAAGGTATAGGTTAATGTTAGTCAGGGACATTCTTTTGTAGGGATTTTTGAAAGTCAGATTGCGTTGCGCTAAAAATATTGTGTGTCAGTTTAAGCACAGTAATTCATTAATTTTTCTAAGGGGACGTTTAACTCTTCCTTTCAAGCATGTGCTCACGCACTAAGGCGCTTCACGCGCCTACAAACTTCTGGGAAGCTTTTCAGAACACTTTGCCAAAACATAGGAACGCACAGACAATAGCTGTAAGTTTTCAGTACTGGGAAAAATAATTTTTTTCAATACGCGTTCATCAGTAACTTCCGAAAACGTAAACTAGTAAAAGTATCGAAACAGCACATCCACCACATAAAGCTCTTGTATTGCCTGGACACGCAGGAGAACTGCCAGCTCGCTCCCAGATATCACAGCCTCCAAATTATATAAACACTAGCAGACAAACCCGGCAGTGGCTGGGTTTTCATTTTGGCAGTTTCCTATTACAAATAAAAACAAAGAATGAACTGTGATAGTAGTGATGTATTGAAAAAATTTCATTTCCGTGTCTTCGTGAAAACACCTTGAAACTTGCGAAACAGTCGTACAAAGAAATCTGTATAATATACATGTGTACAAGTACAGTATCCAAATTAAGATACATGATCCTTGACAGTTTCTGTATGCTCGGCACACCTGCTTCGAGTCTCAACAACGAGCTTTTGTGTATGTCTCTGATGAAAACACCTCTCCATAGCTCTATAGACTGCTGTCGTTTACCCCTACAGCCATTTGCGCTTCGTAGTAAAAAGCTGTCAAAAGCGCTGTAAGATGTCAGGGATATCATTGTGCTGACTCGACTGTAAGAGCGTCTTAGCTGCAAATAATAAATTTATTGAAACTTTATGCATGACGAGGCATTTTTTCACGAACCTCAGTGTTTATGGCGTCATATCTCCTGAACAACAATAGGTAGCGGCTGTTGCTTGACAGTAATGGATACGTGCATCAAGTTTGATTGAAATCGGTCCAGTGGTTTAGGAGGAGCTGTGGAACAAACAAACACACACACATACATTTATGTAATGCATATCGATTCAAGTCGTTCATCTAATGAGGAACTCAACGGCTGGATTTTGTTTCAAATATAGTAACGCTAGTTGATCATCCTATTCTCCTGGTATCAGCTACTTCCTGCCAGAACTTTAGGGCAGTTTTATTTCCAACCTAAGCAGCATTTCTCACATATCTGACCTCATAACAAATTTTCTAGCTCTTAAGTGACCATAGGAAATGGACAACTGTCTGCACATGGTGTGTACCCCCCATTCTAAGTGTATTACAGAGAGCCACATCATTAGCTCCAGACTGGCAGAGAAACCCAAACTAGTAGTGCAATAAATTTCAGCTAATAATAGTGAATACTCTTTTTAAAAATCGCAATTGGAGGAGGTATACTTGGAAAAGGCCAGGACATGCGGGAAAATTTCAATTAGGTTACATCATGGTCAAACAGAGATTCCGAAATTAGATATTGGATTGTGAGTTGTACCCTGGAGGAGATACGGGTTCAGACCACAATTTAGTAGTGATGAAAAGCGGGCTAAAGCTTAAGAGACCAGTCATGAAGAATCAATGTGCAAAAAAGTGGGACACGGAAGTAATAATGAATGATGAAATACGCTTGATGTTCTCCAACGCTACGGAAACGGCGATGAGCAATACTCAGTATGCAGTTGAGTTGAAGAGGAATGGACATGTCTAAAAAAGTCAATAACGGAAGCTGGAACGAAAAACATAGATACAAAGAAGGTAACTGCGAAGAAACCAATGGTGTCAGAAGAAATACTTAGTTAATTGATCAAAGAAGGAAGTACAAAAACATTCAGGGAAGTTCAGGTATACAGAAATACAGATTAATTAAATAAACAGGAAGTGAAAATAAGCTGAGGCGAAATGTCTGCACGGAAAATGTGAAGAAGTCTAAAAATAAATGAGTTTCGAAAGCACTGACTCAGCATATAGAAGTCAAAACAACCTTCGGTAAAATTAAAATCAAGAGTGTTAACATTAAGAGTCCAATGGGGATTCCGCTGTTAAATGTAGAGGAAAGAACTGATTAATGGAAAGAGTACACTGAAGGCCTCTATGAGGGGGAAGACTTGACTGTTGAAGTAATAGAGTAAGAAACAGGAGTTGATGTAGAAGAGGTAGGGATCCAGTATTTGAATCAGAATTTAAAAGCGGTTTGGAGAACTTACGATCGAGTAAGACAGAAGGGCTGTATAACATTCCATCAGAATTTCTAAACCAGGGGGGTGAAGTGGCAACAAAACGACTATTCACGTTAGTGTGTCCAATATGTGGAATTATATCATCCACACAATTCCGAAGATTGAAAATACTGGTAAGTGCGAGAATTATTGCACAACCAGCTTAACAGCTCATTCATCCAAGTTGCTGACAAGAATAATATACAGAAAAATGGAAAAGAAAAGAGAAGATCTGTTAGACGACGATCAGTCTTGCTTTAGGAAACGTAAAGGTACCAGAGAAACGTTGCGGTTGATAATGGAAGCAAGACTAAAGAAAATTAAGACGCATTGACAGGATTTGTCGTCCTGGAAAAAGTGTGCGACAATGTCAAGAAAGTAAGGAAGAATGACAGCTTCTGCTCAATGACACGGACAATCTAATGAGTAGAGAATATGGATTGATAGTAAATTGAAGAAAGACGGAAATCACACGAAGTAGTACAAATAATAACAGCGAAAAACTTAACATCAATACTGGTGATCAAGAAGTACATGAAGTTAAGGAATTCTCCTAACTAGGCAGCAAAATAACCCATGACGGATGGAGCAAGGAGGACACCAAAGGCAGACTAACACTGACAAGAAGGGAATTCCTGGACAAGAGAAGTATACTATGTCGTACGTCCGACCTTTGTATCTGCACACTGAGTATACTAATTTGTGCAACTTAGCTTACCACTTAGCATGCAAATGGACAAAACATCTGAACTGTGTTCTCAAGCCACCTGAAGTGGCCGAGCGGTTCTAGGCGTTACAGTTTGGAACCGCGCGACCTCTGCGGTCGCAGGTTCGAATCTTGCCTCGGGCATGGATGAGTGTGATGTCCTTAGTTTAGTTAGGTTTAAGTAGTTCTAATTTCTAGGGGACTGATTACCTCAGAAGTTAAGTCCCATAGTGCTCAGGGCCATTTTTTTTTTTTTTTTGTCTTCTCAAGGGCAGGGTGTCAAAGAGACATTTTAAATATATATGACCCTGGCCCTGTAAGGCAGCTAATATCAGGGGCAGATTGTAACGAAAATCATTAGAAATGTTGCTGTCACGTACCTAGAATACATGAATTAATAAAAGTGAAAGTTTGGGGTCTGTTCTAGAAAGACAACACAGGTATTCCCTTTTTTACTCTACATATAATTTATCAAATGTTGCTTTCAGAGATCAAGTGATAAAAAACAATTATGTTCAATTACTTTTGACACTCAATAAGAAAATATTTAATTCTTGGACATATTGAAATGACGATTTTTAAAATCGTTATC
Organism: Schistocerca gregaria; assembly: GCF_023897955.1. Taxonomy (NCBI): domain Eukaryota; kingdom Metazoa; phylum Arthropoda; class Insecta; order Orthoptera; family Acrididae; genus Schistocerca; species Schistocerca gregaria. The sequence goes on from NC_064923.1 coordinate 608,574,043, forward strand.
TCTACACATGAAAAAAATTTTATCAAAGGAAAGAATGATTATTAAACATCCTTACCAGCTCGTTTAAATCTATGTTGTCATAGCTGGTCAATGCACTGAATTGGTGGAGAATAAATTTACTTTTTGAACCAATGGAAAAACATTCTCATGTACGCAGTGTGAGGGTAGATTAGTATCCTAGCTTTTGATGTTCAATGGTCAAAGTTTACGCAAGTTAGAGTGAGCAAAATCTAGACTCAATATTTTACCAAATGGCATCTGCAACGGCGTTGTCTCCGTGCTGGATCTGAAACACTAATTCCCTACTGTGGCCTTGACTGAATTCACTCATTCACAACTTCCCTGTCTTCTATAGAATGTTAATCTTTCCCTAGTCGAAATAATGACTACTACACACTTTCTATGGGTTGGAGCGACATGCACAGTTTCTTTACCCACAAAAATTACCGCAGAAATAATTAACTACCACTTTTCTGTCTTTCGCCACGACATATGAAGCGTTTCGTGCTCACTTCGCAGGAAGCAAAGCTCTCAACGCCCTCGCTTATTTCCACACACTTGTGTGGTCTGCCACGAGATGAGAGAGAAAGATAGAAATTTTAGGTCTCAAAATCATTTTATATAATGGGGATCTCCTCATCATGTCAGGTCTGCATCGCCAAGTATGGCTTCAGCCAATCACTGTGTCACTAGACATGGATACATTTTTATTTTTCTTGCTGGGTCGCAGCCTAGCCTTGTTATTGACGTGCAGCCACTTACCCTCGGTCCCGGTCTTATTTACGTTAAAAGGAATAATTCAGGCCTTATCCCTTTCTGTGCTGATGCTCGCCGTTATCTTGCCGAATGGGGGTTTTACGATATCACTAAGGGCCTGTTGGGTTCATCTCCAAGATACGTTTCGCTTTAATTTGTTTGTTCCATGCTATTGCCCATATTGATAGAGATAGTTTTGTTAGTTTTCAGTACATAAGATTAACTGCAATTACCTTTTGTTGATATAATGTAATTATTATTTTCTTAGGATCGCAAACAGTATCGTACTGTCATTATGGATCAAGCTTATGTAAGGTCCGTAAAATCTGGACACCTTACAAATAGTATCAAATATCGGCCTTAATTTGAGGAAGAAATTTCTGAGAATGTACATGTGGAGCACAACATTGAATGGTAGTGAAACATAGACTATGGGAAAACTGGAACAGAAGAGGATCGAAGCATTTGAGATGTGGTGCTACAGAAGAATATTAAAAATTATGTGGAGTCATAAGGTAAGGTATGGAGAGGTTCTGCGCAGCATCGGCGAGGAAGTAGGTTACAGTACGCTTGTTCGCCCACTGCTCGAATACTGCTCAACAGTGTGCGATCCGTACCAGATAGGTTTGATAGAAGAGATAGAGAAGATCCAACGGAGAGCAGTGCGCTTCGTTACAGGATCATTTAGTAATCGCGAAAGCGTTACGGAGATGATAGATAAACTCCAGTGGAAGACTCTGCAGGAGAGACGCTCGGTAGCTCGGTACGGGCATTTGTTGAAGTTTCTAGAACATATCTTCACCGAAGAGTCAAGCAGTATATTTCTCCCTCCTATGTATATCTCGCGAAGAGACCATGAGGATAAAATCAGAGAGATTAGAGCCCACACAGAAGCATACCGACAATCCTTCTTTCCACGAACAATACGAGACTGGAATAGAAGGGAGAACCGATAGAGGTACTCAGGGTAACCTCCGCCACACACCGTCAGGTGGCTTGCGGAGTATGGATGTAGATGTAGATGTAGATGTAGATGAAACGAATATATAAGAAACTGACAAGAAGAAGCGACAGGATGTATCTGTAAAAGATATCAGGGAATAATTTCCAATATGGTAGAGGGAGCTCCAGAAGGTAAAAACTGTAGAGGATGACAGATACTGGAATACGTTGTACGACCTCCTGAAAAGTCTTCTAAAAGAGATAGTAAAAAGTTACAATAAGCTCAAGTGAACTGTCAAAAACGAACAAAACAATGAGTGTTTTTCTATTTAAATGTGCTATTGGTAGTCGAATATTAGTCTTGAATGAGACAAACTTTTCACCTTTACGTGATTTTAACATAAAAAATATTAATAATAAATACATTCCTCTGTAACAAATACCAAGAATAACAAAGATTGAGTAGGCCATGTCATGGAATTTCTGTATAACTGTGTGACAAAGACTTGGACGAATAAAATGATCAAACTGGCGTCAGCTCTCAAACCTGCTGGAAGCTGTTGTACTAGGTTGCTTCTGAACGTACGATTTTGTTAGTTGTACATAAGTTTTTTCAGAAAATATATAGAAAAAGTATTTGTCCTTTTAATATCATTTCATACCTCTCCCTCCATGTGATTGTAATTAAGTGTAAATAATCCAACACAGCTACAACTTAAGTTTGATCATTTGCTACATGCCATTCTTTTGTCAAAAAGGAGCGTTGGCTGAGATTACGTGAAATATAATAAATCATATAATTGTCAGGCTTCATCCACAAGATAACGTCATATGTTTAAATATTTTTGCTGTTAGGAAAAGAAAATTATTTTGCAGGAAACGTTTCATTAAATATACACGACTATCACAAAGACATTTAAAATAACAATATGAGACTCACTAAAACGCTGGCCGGTAAAAAGTTTTATTTTCATTGCCGTACATATTATTCGGATCTTAATTAACAGTTTAAAAGGCCGATGTTTAACAAAGAATTTACCTGACGTTGAAGACAATAGTGTAGCCACGTAGGTGATTATATCATGTCTCTTTATGCAGCAGTATCTATTTACTGGGCGTTAACTACTACAGTTTTAAACAAACGACGCGTATTTTTGTATTAGCTGTATGTGTTGACAACATAAGTAAATCGTTACAACCGCGCGGGATTAGCCGAGTGGTCTCAGGCGCTGCAGTCATGGACTGTGCGCCTGGTCCCGGCGGAGGTTCGAGTCCTCCCTCGGGCATGGGTGTGTGTGTTTGCCCTTGGTATAATTTAGGTTAAGTAGTGTGTAAGCTTAGGGACTGATGACCTTAGCAGTTAAGTCCCATAAGATTTCACAACAACAAAAAATCGTTCCAACCCAACCTAGTACCTTTACTCAGAATCATTTGCCGAAGAAGCAACATTGATGATTGTTAGAGTATATTTTAGCCGCTACTAAGAGTGTGCGAAACATACACGACATCACGACTGATAAATATTTTCATCCGCGATTCCAAACGTAACAAACAGATAGCTCTCATAAAAAAAGAAAAAGAGACGATATAACAACCAGCAAATGATTGAGTACTTAGGTTACAAGTGCAACTCTGAGATAAAGAGGTTGGCACAAAGTTAACATCAGTAAAATCACAACACCATGACATGGCCGTCTGCAGCATCAGATTCAGAAGGAGCGAAATACACCTCCAAGTTTAAATCCGAATCCGATCTTTATCCTTCAAACCTATGTCGCCTCGTGATAGGAATTGTTATACTAAACAAGAGACCAAGTAATATCTATTAGTACTGCAACTCTTCTCTCGTTTAGTTACACGAAGCTGCAATGGCATAGCCTTATTTTTATGAATGAAGAACACAAAAATGTTGATGTGCTACTGTTTTAAATTGTTTAATAAAGTAATGGGGAAGTGGTCACCAAACAACTACCCAGGTTGGTGTGTAGAATCTATGGAACCTGCGTCACACGATCGTATATTCCGAAAAATATCATTCTGATACTTACGAAGATAGTTAGGGCACACAAACTCCTATCTTTTTTTTTATTTTGGTCATCAGTCTACTGACTGGTTTGATGCGGCCCGCCACGAATTCCTTTCCTGCGCTAACCTCTTCATCTCAGAGTAGCACTTGCAACCTACGTCCTCAGTTATTTGCTTGACGTATTCCAATCTCTGCCTTCCTCTACAGTTTTTGCCCTCTACAGCTCCCTCTAATACCATGGAAGTCATTCCCTCATGTCTTAGCAGATGTCCTATCATCCTGTCCCTTCTCCTCAACAGTTTTTTCCACACATTCCTTTCCTCTCCGATTCTGCGTAGAACCTCCTCATTCCTTACCGTATCAGTCAACCTAATTTTCAACATTCGGCTATAGCACCACATCTCAAATGCTTCGACTCTCTTCTGTTCCGCTTTTCCCACAGTCCATGTTTCACTACCACACAATGCTGTACTCCAGACGTACATCCTCAGAATTTTCTTCCTCAAATTAAGGCCGATATTTGATATTAGTAGACTTCTCTTGGCCAGAAATGCCTTTTTTGCCATAGCGAGTCTGCTTTTGATGTCCTCCTTGCTCCGTCCGTCATTGGTTATTTTACTGCCTAGGTAGCAGAATTCCTTAACTTCATTGACTTCGTGACCATCAATCCTGGTGTTAAGTTTCTCGCTGTTCTCATTTCTACTACTTCTCATTACCTTCGTCTTTTTCCGATTTACTCTCAAACCAACTCATTAGACTGTTCATTCCGTTCAGCAGTTCATTTAATTCTTCTTCACTTTCACTCAGGATAGCAATGTCATCAGCGAATCGTATCACTGATATCCTTTCACCTTGTATTTTAATTCCACTCCTGAACCTTTCTTTTATTTCCATCATTGCTTCCTCGATGTACAGATTGAAGAGTAGGGGCGAAAGGCTAGAGCCTTGTCTTACTCCCTTCTTAATACGAGCACTTAGTTCTCGATCGTGCACTCTTATTATTCCCTCTTGGTTGTTGTACATATTGTATATGACCCGTCTCCCCTATAGCTTACCCCTACTTTTTTCAGAATCTTGAAGAGCTTGCACCATTTTATATTGTCGAACGCTTTTTTCAGGTCGATAAATCCTATGAACGTGTCTTGATTTTTCTTTAGCCTTGCTTCCATTATTAGCCGTAACGTCAGAATTGCCTCTCTCGTGCCTTTACTTTTCCTAAAGCCAAACTGATCGTCACCTAGCACATTCTCAATTTTCTTTTCCATCCTTCTGTATTTTATTCTTGTAAGCAGCTTCGATGCATGAGCTGTTAAGCTGATTGTGCGACAATTCTCGCACTTGTCAGCTCTTGCTGTCTTCGGAATTGTGTGGATGATGCTTCTCCGAAAGTCAGAATGTATGTCGCCAGACTCATATATTCTACACACCAACGTGAATAGTCGTTTTGTTGCCACTTCCCCTAATTATTTTAGAAATTCTGATCGAATGTTATCTATCCCTTCTGCCTTATTTGACCGTAAGTCCTCCAAAGCTCTTTTAAATTCCGATTCTAATACTGGATCCCCTATCTCTTCTAAATCGACTCCTGTATCTTCTTCTATCACATCAGACAAATCTTCACCCTCATAGAGGCTTTCAATGTATTCTTTCCACCTGTCTGCTCTCTCCTCTGCGTTTAACAGTGGAATTCCCATTGCACTCTTAATGTTACCACTGTTGCTTTTAATGTCACCAAAGGTTGTTTTGATTTTCCTGTATGCTGAGTCTGTCCTTCCGACAATCATATCTTTTTCGAAGTCTTCACATTTTTCCTGCAGCCATTTCATCTTAGCTTCCCTGCACTTCCTATTTATTTCATACCTCAGCGACTTGTATTTCTGTATTCCTGATTTTCCCGGAACATGTTTGTACTTTCTCCTTTCATCAATCAACTGAAGTATTTCTTCTGTTACCCATGGTTTCTTCGCAGCTACCTTCTTTGTATATATGTGTTCCTTCCCTACTTCTGTGATGGCTCTTTTTAGAGATGTCCATTCCTCTTTAACTGTGCTGCCTACTGCGCTATTCCTTATTGCTGTATCTATAGCGTTAGAGAACTTCAAACGTATCTCGTCATTCCTTAGAACTTCCGTATCCCACTTCTTAGGCTATTGATTCTTCTTGACTACTGTCTTGAACTTCAGCCTACTCTTCATCACTACTATATTGTGATCTGAGTCTATATCTGCTCCTGGGTACGCCTTACAATCCAGTATCTGATTTCGGAATCTCTGTCTGACCATGATGTAATCTAATTGAAATCTTCCCGTATCTCCCGGCCTCTTCCAAGTATACCTCCTCCTCTTGTGCTTCTTGAACAGGGTATTCGCTTTTACTAGCTGAAACTTGTTAAAGAACTCAATTAGTCTTTCTCCTCTTTCATTCCTTGTCCCAAGCCCATATTCTCCTGTAACGTTTTCTTCTACTCCTTCCCCTACAACTGCATTCCAGTCGCCCATGACTATTAGGTTTTCGTCCCCCTTTACATAATGCATTACCCTTTCAATATCCTCATACATTTTCTCTATCTTTTCATCTTCAGCTTGCGACGTCGGCATGTATACCTGAACTATCGTTGTTTCTGCTGCTATTGATATTACCCGATACTCATCTGACCAGAAATCCTTGTCTTCCTTCCACTTCACTTCACTGACCCCTACTATATCTAGATTGAGCCTTTGCATTTCCCTTTTCAGACTTTCTAGCTTCCCTACCACTTTCAAGCTTCTGACATTCCACGCCCCGACTCGTAGAACATTATCCTTTCGTTGATTATTCAATCTTTTTCTCATGGTAACCTCCCCCTTGGCAGTCCCCTCCCGGAGATCCGAATGGAGAACTATTCCGGAATCTTTTGCCAATGGAGAGATCATCATGACACATCTTCAACTAAAGGCCACATGTCCTGTGGATACACGTTACGTGTCTTTAATGCAGTGGTTTCCATTGCCTTCTGCATCCTCATGTCGTTGATCATTGCTGATTCTTCCGCCTTTAGGGGCAATTTCCCAACTCTAGAACAAGAGAGTGCCCTGAACCTCTATCTGCTCCTCCGCCCTCTTTAAAAAGGCCATTGCCGGAAATCTTCGGCCGCCAATGTTGATTATTTATCAAAATTTAGGCAGTGGCGGGGATCGAACCCGGGACCGAAGACGTTTTGATTTTGAATCAAAGACGCTACCCCTTTTTTCTTTTATTTCTTTTTTTCGCCTGAACCGCTTTTTTCTTTTTTTTGTTTTTTACCCCTTTTTCTTTTTTTTCTGCCTGAACCGCTTTTTTTCTTTTTTTGTTTTTTTTACCCCTTTTTTTGCTTCTTTTTTTCTTTGTTTTCTTTTTTTGACACTACCCCTTTTTTGGAAAATGGAACTAAAAAAACCCTAAGTGCCACCGCCACTTTTCATCCTATAACAAAAAATCTGATCCACTTCAGGCGTTGGCTCCTGAGTAAACCCACCCCAGAGAGCTGCCTATATATCAAGGGAAATATGGGAAATCAAGGTAAGGGCTATCCTTTGCCACTTTTTTTTGTTACATGATTACATTTAGGGAACGTGTACAAATGAGAATTCTAGTAACTAAGTGTTACAAGTTAGTGTTACAACAACAAAGGTGGCATAAAAGAGTAATCCAGAAATAAAAACATAAATCACTGATGTAATTCCAACTAAAAGGTTCTTCATTAATGTAACTGGTTCCACTTGGAGCCTCGTCATCGTTATCTGATATCTCCAATTGCGCCTTTGAAGGGCATCTGCAACGGAGGCATTCAGCTTCGCTACTGCCTCAAGGAAAACAGCATCATTGCAGCAGCTTGTCTCTTCCTTCGCTCATGGCTGACAAGGCAGAACGTTCAGCCGTTTGTGTGATGCGGCACAGAACATTAACCGCAGCTCGGCACTCCCCAGCTGATTGGGAGGTTAACGAAAACGCTGCGTAAATAATTTGCGAAGAGCGTACGGTATTTCGGTGTGCGTGCGAGGGCATTGTGAGCATTTTGCAGGAACCTCCAGTAATCAAGCTCCTCTTTCTCTCCGTCGCGAAAGATGTAGGCGACGGTAAGTCCTTTGAACCATGTAAGCGCATGATATTTTGCAGCCGGAAAGTAAGTTCCATCGGAACAGAGTACGGTCTTAGGGTCAATCATATCAGGTGTGACCCGGAGGTAACAAGCCAATATCTTCTGTGTTAGTCGCCAAACTCCGGGCGATGATGCGCAAGTAAAACGATGTTCATCAGTATCCAAAAGGTGACAATCTGGGCAATAAAGGGAGTCTGCCAGTCCAATAGTGTGAAGTCGCTGTAGTGTGGCATATTTTTTGTTGGCGATCTGATACCACTTCGAACGCACCGTGGAGGACAGAAAGTTGTGGTGTATCGTTTTCCACACTCTTGGCCAGTGAACCGTAGGGTACTTGTTTTCCACCACGTTATGGGGAACAGCACGCAGAAGGTTGGTACAAAAATCTTTCACCTTTGGTGGACGCGTGGCGGAAAGGTTCGAGCTGACATAGCTGTAATCAAGAATGAAGGTCGACACATGGGAGAGCTGTGGTGCGACGTGCGCAACCGACACCGGCGGGACATTAGAGACTGGCATCAAAACCTGTTGTAAACGACCCTTGAGAGAGGTATATTGACTTTTCCATCGTTTCCTCATGTTGCTCTTGTAAAGGCTAGCTGCTCTCGCCCTGACGTTGACCAATGCCAGCCCTCCTTTGTACACTGGGAGGGTAAGAGTGTCGTATCGTACTTTAAAGATATGACCTGCGGAAACGTAGTAACTGAAGGCCGCTTGAAGCCGGCGACCTATCTGCAGCGGTAGTGGGAGGACTTGTGCCACGTGGTTGAGTTTTGATGCCACGTAGAGGTTCAGGTATTCAACACGCTGTAGCTGGTTCAAGTCTCGGAGCAGGTTCTGTCGCACCATTGCGCGTTTGATCTGTAATAACCGTCGGTAGTTTGCTGCAGCTGTTTTACGTACATCTTTCTTGAAAGTGATTCCCAAATATCGCAAATCAGAAACTGGTAGGAGGGGAGCTAGGGCTTCCGGTCCGAGACCTCGCCCAATATCCAACGCCGCCGACTTGTTGATGTTCAGAAGACTGCCTGCGGCCTGTCCGTATCGCTCAATCCAGGTTAGTACGCTTTGAACTTCGTCATTGGAACGAACCAGCAGTAGAAGGTCGTCAGCGTATGTCCTATAGCGAAAGGTGACGTCCCGCAGCGTGATGCCAGATAGGCGGGGTTAAGGCCCCCTAGGAGTGGCTCGAGTGCGATGGCATAAAGGTAGGCAGAAAGGGGACAACCCTGTCGTAGAGACCTCTTAATGGGTACTGGTCCTACCGTCCTTCCATTGACCTGGACGTGTGAGTTGGCTGCGCTCCAAAGACGCAGTAGGGTGTCGATGAGGCCCGGGGGAAATCCCATACAGTCCATCACTCGTAGGAGGAAGTTGTGGTGCACTCTATCAAAGACACGGTTGAAATCTACGGAGACGATCGCCGTTCTCAGACGGCACGCAGAAGCGATTGCTATTAAGTCCCAGCAGTCACCGGTGGGCATGTGTATGTTGACTTCTCCCCCCTGCGACGTCTGTTCTGGAGCGAGGATCATCGGCAAAGTCGTCTTAATACGGCTCGCCATAATCCTAGTGAAAATCTTGTAATCGGCGTTCAGCATTGTAAGCGGCCGATAGTCGTTAATCGATAGCCCTCCACCTGGCTTGTGTACCGGTATGAGAAGACCTTCTACCAACGCTGGCGGCACAACACAGTCTGGAGACATAAGTTCGCGGAACATTATAACCCAGCGAGGCATCATGATGTCACGGAAAGTCCGGTAGAATTCGATGGGCAATCCATCAGGTCCAGGAGACTTATTGGCCGCACCTTTGTCCACGGCGTCTTCGACTTCTTCGAGTGAGATTTCCTCTGTTAATACATTCACGGTAGCCTCGTCGATAGTACGTGTTACCTGCTGTAACACTTCAGTAGTGGCCTCGTCATCGACGATTCTTTCCTTGTAAAGATGACGAAAATGATCCTCCACCGCCTTTACTATGGTTGCTTGGGTCGTACATAAGCGACCGTCGTGTGTCCTGAGTTGTGTGATTAAATGTTGGCGTTGTCGGCGTTTATCCGCCACAACGTGGTGCATAGTGGGTTCCTCCGCAAACGTTCGGTCGTGCCGTCGCGAGCGGACGACTGCGCCTTCTAGTCGGCGCTTCGTCAATGATAGTATGTGAGCCTAGATTCTGCTTTGATCATGTTGTCTCTCCGGGGAAGGGGGTAAGGCGTCGAGGTCCCTGAGTGCCGCGTAGTAAAAATCGAGGGTCTGTCGATGCCGCGCAGTCACGTCCTAGCCATAATGCATAAGTGTCCTACGGATTGCTGGTTTGGCACAGAGGAGCCACCACTCCAGGGTCGACGTGTATCGAGGGTGGCGGCGTTCACAGAGAGTCCACGTTGCTGCAATTTGCCGACGGCAATCCAGGTCCTGGAGATGAGTTATGTTGAGCTTCCAAAAGCCATTGCTGCGCCAGACTTGTTGGGGGCGTAGGTGTATAGTGCAGATATAGGCACTGTGATCAGAATAGGCTTGAGGCCATAGTTCGGCGTCCACCACACCTTGTGTGAGATCTTGTGACACATATATGCGGTCGAGTCGGCTGGCCGAATGACTGGTAAGATGAGTGTGGCCAGAGCGGTTACCGTGGACTTTTTCCCACGTGTCGCACAAGTGAAGTTCTTGGATCATCGCACACAGTTCCGGACAAGGCATGTAATGTGGGATTTGGTCCTTGGGGTGAAGTACATTAATTAATCGGGTGTTGAGTGCCGTAAATGCTATTCCTCGCGCGGAGGGAAGAAACGTGATGTCGGTAACTTCAATACCTTCACGCACTAATATTGCCACTCCGGTATCTGTAGGGCTACCGGGCGTCACATGTGTGGTGTACCCGTAAACGTGCGGGAGTGCAGTCGTTTTCACTTCTTGTAGGAAAGCAAAGTCAACCCCCATGGCTCGTATGGTTTCTTTCAAAAGTTGGATCTTGACAGGAGAACTGATCATGTTGATATTCATTGTCGCGAGTTGTTTGGGCGAGGTTATCCATGGTGAAGGTGGAGAGAAGCGAACATCGGAAGTGATGTCACCCCCCGCCGAACGCGGTCCTCCTTGTGCTGCTTATGCTGCATGATCCGGCGGCACCTCAGCTGGCCGCGGGTCGGGATCTTGTGTCTCGACGTCCTCGGCCCACGAAGCGGGCGCGGATGTCCGTTCATGGTCCATAGCCTCGGAATGTTTGATAGTAAGGGACCGGGCGACTTCGCTGCCTGCACTGGTACCTTCCCGCTGCTCACTGTTTCTGTCAATGGGCTGATGGTCGAAAGCTGCATGTTTTTCTGTCTGTTCTGCAAGATTGGAGTCAGTGGAAACAGCTTCAGCTTCGCGGCTGGCTTCTTGAGTGGTCAGTCGTTCTTCCCCGGCCGAATGCGAACCGCTGTGTTCCGACACGGTCCGACGACGCCGCTTTCGGCGTTTCGGTGATCGCTGTTTCCGTACGTGGCCTTCATTGTCAGAAGACGGCACTGACTCACGCTCCGAAGGAACAAACGCTTCTGTCGGTACAATAAGGGAATCAATTGCCATCTTACTGGCGTCAATGTCTGTCGCGTTCGGTAGCTCCAGAGTCGTAGTGCTATTTTCCACCACTGGCCAGGTCGGCGGATCATCCAGGTCTTTGTCCGTGGAAAGTGATTCTTGTACCGCTGAAGCGGTCGGCCGTGTCTGTTGTGTGGAGAACGTCGTGAGCGCCGCCGCGTAAGTAACGGGTAGAATAGTCTTCGCCGCTGGTGGTGCAACGTCCTTCGGTGGGAGTTGTGTGATCCGACGCTGGAGGCACTCGGAACGAAGGTGACCTTCCTTACCGCATCCGGAGCACGTCTTCGGTTGGTCGTCATAAATAACTATGGCCCGGCATCCACCTATCTGCAGATAGGATGGCACGTGTCGTTGGAGATCTATGCGCACTTGGCGTACTCCATTGAGTACTGGATACGTCTTAAACTGGGTCCATTTTTCAGCCACGTGTTCGTGTACCGTGCCGTAGGGGCGGAGCGCCGCTACAACTTTTGCCGCCGGGAGTTCAAATGGAAGTTCGAAGATGCGAATAGTCCGCAGTCCCATTGCGGCATGGCCGACCTCGACGTTGCCAACATTGCCATCTGCGTGGCAGAAGCGGAGTTCTCGTTTCATCTCTCGAAGCACCTCGTCGCAAGTAGTTTCGTTTATGAGCTTCACATAGACCGTGCTACTGACGATCGAAAAGTGAATGCCGACAATGTCGGCGGCCGGGATCTTGGCTTCCTCTTTTAAAAAACGTTCGACTTCGAGCGCCTTTGGTCGGGTAAAGTCGTTCCGAAATGTGAATTTCAAGGTTGATCTACTGTATTGGTTTGCCATGGTCTTGTAGCGCTACGGCGTCACGTTAGTGTCTGCCGAAGAAAGTAAAAAAGGCGCGCGGGCCCTCTCTGCCAGCGGAGAGCACACACCGCACGTCCGCTTCGCTCGGCTGCGAGTGCCGCACTGTCATTTATCGAAATTTAGGCAGTGGCGGGGATCGAACCCGGGACCGAAGACGTTTTGATTATGAATCAAAGACGCTACTCCTAGACCACTGGTTCATTGTATTCCTATCGTACAATTAGGTAAACAGCTCAAGCATAAGAGTCGCCGAAAAAGATTATGCACAGAAGAATGTTGACGAAAACTGAGGATGCGTTAGGTGACCATCAGTTTCACTGTAGAACAGGTAAAGAGGCCAGGGAGTCGGTTCAGACAATGCACTTGATAATGAAAGGTAGAATAAAGAAAAGTCAAGAGATCGTCAATTATTTTGTCCGCCTGGATCAAGCATTCGGCAACGCAAAATGGCGCAAGTTGTTTGGAACACTCAGAAACATAGGTGTAAGCTACGAAGAAGAAATAGGTGCGAGAACGTCGAGGGAAAAATAAGAATGGACGACCAAGGAAAAGTGATTAGCTTAGAAATGGCGTAAGACACGGGTGTAGACTTTCGCCTGCGAAGAAGTAGCGACACAAAGGTTCAGGAGTGTGATTAAAAGTTATGATTAAAGGTTACTAATGGTAAGAAATACTGATGACGTATTGTAGTTGTCGAAGAGAATGGACACACTCATGAGCACAGAATATTGACTGAGTGTGAACTAAAGAAAGACGAAAGTAATGAGAAGTAGCAGAAATTATGGAATCAATGACATTAGGGACCAGAAGTAGGCGAAATGAAGCAGTTCTACTATGTCGAAGCTAAAACTGCGCATAACGGAAGAAGTAATGATGATACTCGTATAAGAAGTAGACTCGAAGAAGCAACGTGAACATTCTTTATCAAAATAAATCTTTTGGTATCGATCTTAGGCCTTAATTTGATGAAGAAATTCCTGAGAATGTACGTTTGGACACTAAATTGTACGTTAGTCGGTCACCTATTACGGGAAAGTTGGAAAAGAAGAGAATCTAAGCATTGAAAGGAAGATTGAAAGACTGGTCATCAACATCCAGTCGGCAACGAAGTAATTAAAGATGGAGCACAGGCTCGGATTACGCAAGGATGGGGCAAGAAGTCGGTTGTTCCTTCTAGAAAGGATCGTCCCAGCATTTGCCTGGCGCAATTTAGAAAAATCATTGCAAACCTAAATCTGGATTTGAGCCGTCGTGGTCCACATGTTAATCAATGCGCCACCTCGCTTGGTGAAAAGCAGTTGAGATGTGGTGTTATAGAAGGATGATGAAAATAAGGAGTTCGATAAGGTAATTAATGAGGAACTCTGCTTGTGAATTTTCGGTGAGGAAAGGAATATGTTGAAAAGACTGACTAAAAGAAGCATGAGCATGGTAGGACACGTGTGCAGACACCAGGGAATAACTGCCATGATTGTAGAGAAAGCCCTAACGTAGGGTAAAAGCTGCAGGGGAAGACAGAGATTGATGTACATTTATCGAGGACATTGGTAGCACGTTCTACTCTGAGCTAAAGAGATTTCATACGAAAGGAAGTTCTGATAGACCGTGTTAATCTAAACAAAAGACAGAAGAGTTATGAAGAAAATCAACCAATTTCTGGATTATTAGGCCGTTATCAACAAACAATGACTATTGTATTCAGATAACAACTTTGAAAAATGTATCACGATGAAAATATGTTACCATCATGGAAAATAAGTACTAAGGAGAAACAGTAAAACTAAATATTGAAAGTAAGAGTGTGTGTGTGTGTGTGTGTGTGAGAGAGAGAGAGAGAGAGAGAGAGAGAGAGAGAGAGAGAGATAGACAGAGAAAGAGATAGACAGAGAGAGAGAGAGAGAGAGAGAGAGAGAGAGAGAGAGAGAGAGAGAGAGAGACTGAGGCGGAACAGGATGACAATTCGAAAAAAAAAAGGTAATCACGTTGCATCCACACTTCGCAAGTCATACCAGGCGGGTTAATGTGATTTTCAAAGCTGGTCCACACTCTGGGTTTGCCTGGGTAGTTGGGCTCACAGTTCAAAAAGGTGATCTTCGACATCTGAGTTACATCAACTGCACTCGGACAGTACAACCAGAGGGTATGTATTTGTTCTCACTGTGCTGTGCGGTCAAGTAGGTCTGTATGAGTGAACTTGGCAGTTTTGATAATGCTGTGAATCAGAATATTTGTGGGTTATCTCGGCTGTTGCTAGTGTTCGTGTAGCACAGTGACACAGGAATTTGTGTGCCAAGAAATATCTTCGCTGATTCTGATGCTCACGAGTAACTTTGTACGAAATCATTCAGTGGTTTAGTATCTTCCGTTATGACTTCAGAAGCGAAGCCAAGATACTTCACTTACGTCATGTAGTCATTCTTCAGAATATTGTAACTAGAAGTGGAAATATTATACAAAACATCAATACTTTTTGTTAAATAATAGCCGGCTGGAGTGGCCGTGTGGTTCTAGGAGCTACAGTCTGGAACCGAGCGGCCGCTACGGTCGCAGGTTCGAATCCTGCCTCGGGCATGGATGTGTGTGATGTCCTTAAGTTAGTTAGGTTTAATTAGTTCTAAGTTCTAGGCAACTGATGAGCTCAGAAGTTAAGTTGCATAGTGCTCAGAGCCATTTTTGATAAATAATCCAGACATTTTAAACTTGGAAAAATCGGAGTGACAGTTAATATAAATGTTGTTTTTATGTGTGGCTGATTAAATTTAAATGCTTTTGATAAATGACACCGACATTTGAATGTGGAAATACTGTAAGTTACTCCAGTATTGTCAAAATCTTTGCGTTTTCTGGCGCTGTAACCTGACATGTGTGTGTGTGTGTGTGTGTGTGTGTGTGTGTGTGTGTGTGTGTTTGAGAGAGAGAGAGATGAAACTTACTGAAAAGGCAGAATTTTTGTTGAAGTTACTGTCAGGCTGCTGCTGACAAATTATCTCGTCGCTCACCTGCGCCTGCTTGTAGGCAACGTGAGTGAATTTCTCGTGTGCGGCACGGTATGGAACGTGTAGCCTGTCAAAAAGTGTCCCCGAAGCCCTGTAGCTATACTAATGCTCTGAATACAGGAAATAATACATGTCGTCAGACAAAGAAATCCTACGCACCGTCAGGAGTGTTACTGTAGCGGTGGGTGGGTGTAGGAGTGTTTTTGTTCTAGTGATCAGTGACAGCTCTCCAGCGAATAGAAAGATTTAATTCTGAGTCAAACATGGAGCTTTGTGACGATCTGAAAAAGATAATGGCAAATTAAGCATTGCTATGGAACGTGTTTAAACTGAACAGGGTGTCAGTGTTAGTATGGAAGAAATTAGCTTTGTTAAATGCAATGTGCGTTGCTTAAAAAATAATTTCATTGATAAAACTAAAAACTTGAGCTGAACGTCTAAAGTGAAGACGACCAGGGTAAAACTTGTCATAATACCCCAGAAGACAAAAGAGATTTCGATATTGCCTTCTGAAGTATATTTTGCTGCTATGTTTGCGATAGGCCGACATCCGCTGGAAAGTTGGAAGACTTTGGTCAGTAAAATAAATGACCATCGCTGCTGGACACTTCATCCAATCAGTTGATACACAGATCGCCGCCTGACAATAATATTCATTAAAGCTCCTCAGTAAAAGCCCATCTTCCAATCTTCTAGTTGTCGTAAAGTAATTAATAACGAACATGCACATAATTAACCTAGAAATAATAATTTATTGAAAAGTCATGCCACTGCTTTCAAATCTCAGTGTATCATAAAAAGGTTTCTTTTTGTAGTGTAAACGCGTCAGAGTAATGTAACACGTAGAACTGGACGCTATGAAGAGACGTTTCATCAAGAGATTGGCATGAGTTATCTAAGATGGCTCTTTGCTTCCTGTTTGTTAAATATGAAGCGAACGGCTTGCTCATGATACAAAAAAATGTAGATTGGTAGAATGGGCGTGGGGGTGATCAAAGGCATTTATGATGTACTCTTAATTCCATCACTGCAGCTGGAGCTCGTAATACTTTAATTCTATTCACTGAATTTATCACAGCGAAACGCATTACTTCGTCTCATTGCAGTTTGTTGCATTAAAGTGTACTGTTTGTAACCAACAAATAAAGTTAACGTAAATAATTTTTCCACATTGCCACGTTGGGTACCATAATAAATCCACCACCATACGCAGCGCACTTCAATGAATGATTTCGACAAACTGCTTCCGCGTTCAGTGGGAGCGATTCCGAAATGTGCGTCTGACCGCAGAGATTTGCGTTTTCCGCTCTTCACCGGAATCCATGGCCTGTAAGACAGAGAGACTTGTAACACCATTTTCGCAGTTAGACCTCAACAAGAAATAAGTTTATATTTTAGCAAGAGCAATTCAGAGGGAAATGAAATACTAGCGCAACTGCAAATGAATGTGACAAATATCAGGGAGACGATGAACAATATCCCACATACGTAACATTATATATACATACACACATTTTGCAAAGCAAGAAAGTGAGTCGCTAATTTATTGCGGACTTTCTGTCTGAACCTGATTCAGTCCATCCTTGAGAGCTAGCTGAGTAACCATTCATCAGTAATTAGTCGTCTGTTCTATTAATTAAGTGTATTTCTCTCAGATGTACTTAATATGTGGTTGAAAGAATTGACTGCCTAACACTGTGAAACGTCCCCTTGGAACAATTATACATAACTGTGCTTAAACTTACACACAATATTTTTAGCGCAAAGCAATCTGATTTTCAAAAATCCCTACAAAAGAATGGCCCTGACTAACATTAACCTACACGTTTCACAAATCACTTACCTCACAAAAATCTTGGTTACTCGAACTACTGCAATACAACGAGCGCCACTACTGCCAGCTAAATAAAAGATTCAAACTACGGAAGGCACTAACTACTGATAGGCATAGTTAGCAAATGAAATATTTTAATAGAGAGCAAACAATGTATTTACCTTAGTAGTCATAATATATATAGCAGTTCATGACATCCATTCTTACAAATTTCAAAACTGCGCCATCTCTCTCCCCACATCCGCCACTGCTGGAGGCTCACCTCCAACAGGGCAACGCTACGCGCTGTTAGTTTCCAGCTGCCGCTGCCCAACACTACAATGGCAGACAACAATGCAAACCAGCCACAGACTGCACAAGGCACAGCCAGTGATTTTCATACAGAGCGCTACGTGGCGGCGGCGTTACCAATAAAAAAACCTAAACATCCTACTTACATAGCCCCAAAGCTCCCCACAAAAAAACTTACAAATTGTTTTGGGCAGTGGCCAATACAGATTTGAAAAATTTTTTCATAATTACAATAACAAAGAAATCAAATGCACACACTTATTGATATAATGTTGGTCAAAAGATAAATTTTCTCACAGTCCATAAAGACAGTCCTCATCGTTCATCACAGTAAAATAGCAGTGTTTTTGGTCAATGTCTGACCAGTAAAAGAAAATGCACACGGAAGTAGTGGATTTCCATGCAGTCTTGAAGAAGTAGTGTTGTCCTTCCAACGGAAAGACAGTGCTGACTCTTGACATGCTGATAGGTAATGGGCCACAACAGAGCAAACCCACAGCAGAGTCAGTCGAAGTTTTGAAGAATATTGGTAGGTAGGTCAACACAGAGTAGACCCATTGTAGTCCTGGTAGAGATTACGGTATTGGTGGACCACCAGAGGTGCAGACCCACTGCAGTCCTTGTAGAAATAATGGTATTGGTGAGTCATCAAAGGTGTAGTCCTTGTAGAGATGGCCAGCAGCCATCTGTTGCGACGGTGCAGGTGCACGATCACCATAGAAGAGTCTTGCAGAGAATAGAGCAAGTCCATAAACCACCACTTGTACACTCACAATTTTTTTTTAAATGACCTTAGAACGAGCAATGCTGTTATCCAGTCCCTTGCTGAATTATTAACACAAGTGCAAACACTATCAGTCACTACTTTTCACATATTGTCCATATACTATGACCAACAGAAACGTGTGCAGTGAAATGTAATTTACAAGTTACTTAATTTGATGAACTGGTGTCAATTACAATTTTATAACATAAGAATACAATAACAAATGTACAAAATACATCTTTAAAGAACATAACAATGCAGATAACATTTGCAGTAATACAGGCTTTACAAAAGAATCGAAATAACAAATACATCAGTGTTACAAAAATTATGACATAAGTACATACATAAAAGATCAGAATAACTTTGAAACATCAACTTCACACATGTGAATTAAAACCTGTGCCTCTGAAAGGCACACACTAATGGCTTGTGTCCAGGTGGCTGTCGCCCAGCTGGGTGCCCACGACGCATTACGTGCAGGTGGTCGCTTCTTACCGAAATATTTACTACACCAGATTCCGCTACAGTGGTAGTCTCATATAAAAATTTTCACAGGTCAAGAATTTGTGTTACAAATCTGTAGAAACGAAATCCTATTGGTATAACAGTGTATAAAAAATTTTCGTCGGCATTGTAATACATTCACGCATTTACATACATTTCATAACTGTTAAAGTACGATTCTTGGTTTCCAACAACCTTTTTCACAAACCAGAGTCCCTAACCACTACTCATTATTCCTTGCTTTATTACACATATACATATTCGTCGACACTTCTTCAATATTTAATCATAAGAAATATGTAGCATAATCAAATTCCTCATATACGGTAGCATCATCTTATGGATCATAAACATATCTCAACAGCATAATACACATCGTCATCGTAATAATATCATAACATCTCAGTCAATTCTCAAAATCGTCGTAGCTTCCTCCGATAATTTCAAAACCTAAAAAAAATTCTCTGCTCATGTCAAAAGTGTCATCTACCTCAAACGTACTTTAAAAATCATGATCCCATACCAAATACGCCATTCAAAGCTCTCATGGTATCACAAGGGTTCCGAAAAATATGAACATTTCACAGAGTACAGACAAAATAGAATTCCATAAATGTGCGTTACCCAACTGTGTAATTACGTAAACATCTGTCACTGATGTAGTAAAATAAATATTTGTCTCTCTCAGTTAAATGATCAGATAGCTGTGTAATTCTGTGTTAGAGAAATATGGTACATATGTAAAGTTGTATAAGCAAATACCATAATAGCTAGGGCTCCTTGTGCTTGCCACACACATGGTACACAAAGTAAGCGTGTACCCCCCTGAGGATTAATGTACTTATATCCTCAGGTGTTACAGATTACAGCAATGGAATGAAATGCATCATGCAAAACTTTCTTTGTAATTCAAAAATCTTGAAAAATAAATGGCTTAAGTACAAAATTAATCTCTCTAATGCGTGTCCTGTAGCGCTAAACTGTGCGTCTTGTTGTAAGATAATTCTGTGAAAGTGTCATAGTTATCGTCGTCTGTAAGCAAATTTCTGCTGAAGTCAATGTACTTACCTCATGATAAACAAAAGTGAAATGCTTTGCGTATAGATATCGCAGTTACTAACCTTATTGCCGTGATGAAGTAAGTACTGTGCTGTAACGTGTTGTTGTGCTACAGAAAAGACTGTCTCATTGTAGCTATGCAACAAAGTTACTACTAAAACATGTTTTCCTTTCCAGAAGAATTCAGAAAAACTGTGCAGATATAAAATAGATACACCGCAAAAGCACAATGTAAATTGTCACACACATTAGTAGCGTCGTGATATCATCGTGTAGCTATCAAAGAAACCAAATGTTAAGTCATCTTTAATTTCACAGAAAGTACTTCAAATAAAGAATGTCTTTTCAACTAAACCAAAATGTTCAATTAAAATCTCATTAACAGTATATGTTCTAAGTATGTAAGCCTTATAGTCGTTTCGTCATCGTGCAACTAACAAGCAAGAATGTACAAATAACAACACTGTGTCGTCTGTTCACTATAACAATGCATTCGTAATTTCAGTTTAAAAATGTTCCCTAGGTTCTAGAATGGATAGTTAACTTCAAAACATTGTTGCGTGTTAACAGTTTCTTAGTGTGACAAAGCATACTAGAACTGTGAAGCGAAATGTTTTATGGCAAAGAGAAAGTTAAAAAGCAGATTATCTTTCAATAAACGGTTTTACATGTGAAATGTAGTACAATCCTTTACTCTTCCTAGCGCTCAGAGTTAACTGAAAAGCAATTATCATGTGGCATAAGTCGGTGAGAAATACTGGAATTTTTCTCAAGGTTAGCGTCTATGTTATTTTTCTCTGAGCCAGCCGGCGCACTTGGCTGCCTGCGGTTGCGAGTCATTGTCTGCCTCTTTGTTGGCGTGCGTCGTTATTGGGATTAGGAGACCTAACTTCTACAAATTCACCTTGCTGAGATGGCCCTGATCTGTTTGAATCCCGCTAGTTCTGATGGAATTCAGGTCTGTCGTTACGTCGGTAGTTGACATAGTTTCTTGTTTGTCGGTCATGTGGTGGAGAATTTCTCCCTGAATCGTAACTGCGCGCTGGACCGTTGCGTCTGAAGTTCCGTCTCCCTTGATAATAATTATTTTGGTTCCCGTATTGTCTGTTTCTCTGATTGTCTCTGTGATATACATTACTACGGAAATGCGATCTTTCTCTGTAACTATTACTCTGCCAGTGGTTGTCATATGGGTGGTGTCTGTTTTGGTCACGATTTGTGTTGTGAGAATGGCCTTGTCGTGTCCAGTTATTGTTTCTTTCATCGCGGAATTGAGACGGATGTGACCTGTAGTGATTGTTTTCATGTTTTCGCATCCCGCGACTGTCTGTGTCAATTTCTAATTCTTGTAAGAGTCCCTGAAAAGCTTCAATGTCGTCTTTGCAACGTTCTGGCAAAATAATGTCGTTAATGTTCAGGCAATTTCATTAAGCAAATGTGGATGATTTCTGTGGGGGTGTATGGGTTTGAAGGATATTGATTCTTATGTAACATGTCTTCAAAATATTTCACAAGACTGTAAAATTCAGATTGTTCGAAATGTTTCATCATTATGATGCCATGTTTTACTCGGACTTGTGTGGCTTGAGACCAATATGCTGAGAGGAAGGCATGGTAAAATTCTCCTTCACTGTGGCAATCGTGAATGACCGATCGCATTCTTACAGCTGGTTCAGTCTCTAAGTAGCCACACATAAATTCTAATCTGTGCTCTAGTGACCAGTTGGGAGGAAAACAATGAGAGAATTGATGGAGCCACGCTTGTGGATGAATGTCGTTGCCAGAATTCTTAAATGTTTTGAATTTACGTGCAGTAATGAACAGTTTATAGTCAAAATCATCGTGTCGGCGGGTAGCATATCGGTCATTGTTACGTCGTGTCTGCGGTTCCATCTCAAAATTCGGTGCACTTTGCCAATTTCTTTCATAATTTCCGAAATGCCCTGTGTTATTATTTTGTGGCTTTTCCGTATTTCTATGTCCCTCTTCCCATGTTGGAGCGCGAGTGTCCTCTAAAATACGTAATTCTTGTATTACCTGTGTCAGCTGATCTTGCACTTCCCGGATTTCTCTTTGGTGTTGTGTATTAATTTGATTCTGATTTTGTTTGAATTTCCTAATTTGTTCGCACTCTTGTGTATCATTCAGACCATCATCAACCTTTGTAGATAAGTTAATGAACTGATCTGAAAGTTCGGCTACTTTCTCCGATAGTGAACACATTTCCTCAGTGTGTTTTTCTGAACCAAGTTTCAGAGTGTCCATTTGTGTTGAAATCGAATCTACTGTGTCCTTTAAGTTTTCCTGAGTTCTTGCAAGTTGCGTAACCGAATCGGTGGATGCAACTGAATCCATTTTAGCTTGCAAGGTGTCGTGATTTTCACGAACAATAGTTTGCAGTTCTTTTATGGCTGCTTCATGATCTGTAATGCAGATTCATGCCGGGAAAAAATAGGTTGAAAATGCTCACAAATTTTTGTTTTTACCTCATTACAGATTTCTTGGCATTTCGATTCAATGTTATGTAACTCAGTAGTTAAATCTTCACGTGTTTGTTCAAGTGTGGTGTCTAACTTTTGAAGCTTTTGCTGTGTTTGTCTCTGATTTTGTTCCATTGTGTCTAACTATTGCTGTGTTTGTCTCTGGTTTTGTTTCATTTGTTGCATTAATTGCAATAATAATGTATTAGTGTCTGGAATCTGTTCCTCTATGCTTTTCGGCAGTGCATTTGCACCGGCAACATTCACATTTTGACAAGCAGAAAATGTGTCTTGACTTATTTGAGAAAACGGTGAGGACGCAAAACCTGAATGTACAGGATGTGCAAGATTGTGTCCTGTCATATCGGATTCCTGACGCGAGCTGTTGCCGACCGATCAATCGATAATGCTTCCCTGTTCACTAACTGTTTCACTGCCTACGCCATTATTTGCAGCCCGCTCCATTTCCCTATGCGCTATTACCAAATTACTACTTTGAACATTAGTGAATTCATTACATGGTGGCGCTAACACACTGCTTTCGTCTTCACTGTCATTTCTCAGTTTACTTTGTAGCCTAGTATTACGTTTTTCACACGCCATAACTGTCACAATATTTCACACGATAACACAGAAAAGCACAATTTGAAGAGCAAAAATAAGAGAACACAATTTGAAGAGCAAAAATAAGAGAACACATTAACGTAGCACTGAAAATAATATCTAGTTAATTGCAAGCGCAGCTGCGAAATACTTGGTGCAAACCTACATGAATGCCACAACTGTTTTACTGTACAACAATGAAAAACTACAACTACAAAGGAAATTCTCTCTATAATTACGCGCTAGCAATAAACAAAAGCTACTCTAATTACACAAACTACAAGAAAAAATCTGAAGATTCCAGTGAGGTATCCTCGGCTAAGGGTCGACATATGAAACGGCCCCTTTGAAAAATTGTATAGGACTGTGCTGAAACTGAGACACAATATTTTTAGCGCAACGCAATCTGACTTTCAAAAATCCCTACAAAAGAATGGCCCTGACTAACATTAACCTACACAGTTCACAAATCACTTACCTCACAAAAATCTTGGTTACTCGAACTACTGCAATATAGCGAGCGCCACTACTGCCAGCTAAATAAAAGATTCAAACTACTGAAGGCACTAACTACTGATAGGCATAGTTAGCAAATGAAAGATTTTAATAGAGAGCAAACAATGTATTTACTTTAGTAGTCATAATGTATATAGCAGTTCATGACATCCATTCTTACAAATTTCAAAACTCCGCCATCTCTCTCCTTACATCCACCACTGCTGGGGGCTCATCTCCAACTGCGCAACGCTACGCGCTGTTAGCATCCAGCTGCTTCTGCCAAAAACTACAATGGCAGACAACAATGCAAACCAGCCACAGACTGCACACGGCACAGCCAGTTATTTTCATACAGAGCGCTACCTGGCGGCGGCGTTACCAATAAAAAAACCTAAACATCCTACTTACAACTGATGTACAGAAAACATCATTTTCCAAATAATGTTGCTGATGTTCCATTGGTTATGACTAGAGACCGGACTGTATGCCTTTGCATTTTGCGTATGCATTTGCATATTTGGCTCCTTTTCATCTGTTATTGCATATTTTAACTATAAAAAAGTGACGATGCATATTTTCGCTCTATGTTTACAATATTTTAAAAATTGAGACACGCGATCTCTAGCTCGATCTAGTTTTGATGTCTCACAGATTGACCGCGACCTAGATGTGCGAGTGATCGCTAACCGAGGGCCCACTGCCTGGCAAAATCACTACCCCGGTTAATCCCCTCGCTGTCATCCCGTACTCGTCGGCAACGATTAAATTACACTACGCAAGCTTTTAGGGGCACGTCCATTGTTTCAATTTAGCTTTCTATTTACTTGTACACAGTCGAACGTGTTTACGACGTGTAGTGTGTAACGTGTTGTGCGTCATGCCGCCCAAAATAAGAAACGTCGTTTCGTGGATAGCTAACCATCCTGGAACATTTACATATGACAGAATTGTTTTATATTGTCGAATTTGCGAGAAAAACTTTTCGCGCAAAAAAACGTTTTCAAACAGACCAGCACGTCAAGACAAGCCTTCATATCACAGGAATGCAGAAGAAAGGACCGCTACAACAACTGAAAGTTGTAGTAGAAGAGATTTGTTCAAAGGTAACCAAAAAAGTCTGTTTAACATGGACCTATGTGAAGCATTCATTGTAAGCACTATTCCTCTTCACAAACTTACAAACCCTGTTCTCAAAGGCTTCCTGCGCAAATTTTGCTTACATCAAAATATACCAGATAAATCAACATTGCGTAAAAATTACATACCGACAATTTACGCAAATGTTCTGGGAGAAATTCACAATGAACTCAATGACTGGAATTCAGTTGACCCAACACCGGACACTTGTGGCCGTTACACTGCAAATTTAATCCCTACATCCCTTTAAAAACCTGAGCCTTCTTTTTCCTATTTAGCGGCCTGCAAAGAATTTGAAAAAGTAAATCATTCTACCCTCACCAGATTTGCGACTGAGGGTATTACAAAAAAATTTCTAGAATCTTCTGAAGATGAAAGGGTGTTCGTGTTAATTTCAGATGCTGCTCCCTATATGATCAACGCAGTAAAAGCCCTACGCGTATTATATCCCAATCTCATTCATGTGACGTTTTTTGCTCATGTAGGACATCGCCTTGCTGATGGTAAGTTCGATGTTTGTGAATGTAATTAAACTGATTTCACCCACAAATAAAGTGTTTCTAAAGGCTCCTGTTCGCATAAAGACCTACAAAGAAAAACTACCAAATGTGCCTTTACATCTCGAACCAGTAGTAACTCGTTGGGGTACGGGGGTCGAAGCTGTGTTGTTTTACAGTGAACATTTCGAGTCCACTAGAGGGGTGGTAATCGACTTTGATAATGCAAAGACTTTGGCTGTTTGCCACTGCAAGGGACGTTTAAATGATTCCAGTATTAAAAAAGACATTGCTGTGATTAGCACTCATTAGTCCCATATATCTGCAAATATTAAAAAGCTTGAAACTCAGTGTCTGGCGTTGAATTCATCTATTCCGTTAATGAATAAAATTATACTAGTGAACTGCTCATTGCTGGAGGTATTCCCAAGAAAATTTTAAAAAAATTTGAAAACATTTTAAACAATAAACCAGGCTTTGAACCCTCGTGCCACATTGATAGTTTTATTAATGGGATGGGTAAACTTTACCAGGAACATAGCACCAAAATTCAAATACTGCCCAGTTACCTCAGTTGTAGAACAATCCTTTTCTGCTTATAAAAATGTTTTGAGTGCTCGAAGACAGAATCTCACTACCAAACATTTGGAATAGTACTTGGTCGTTTATGTTTACAATAGTACAAAAATGTAAAATAAATTGTAAATGATGCTTTGGTCCAATAGTATTAATTAAAAGTTAATGCTCTTCAGAAACATTCATAATGTCTATTTTTTTTAAATACAATATTACGAAGTTTTTGAGAGTGCCCTTCTGCTTGCGGTATATCTCGAAGTTGGTGGGCCTGTACATATCAATTGTTTCGCTACGACTCATTTGCACCAAATCCACTTGTTACCGTCAACAATAGCAAAGAAGGAACAATTCTTGAAATACCTATTTTGATTATTTTTAGAAATAATCCCAGAAAGGCCCCCTTCCTAGCCTCTACCAGCAAGTATTCAAAAAATTATATCAGCATTCTAAATGTACCAATTTTTCGCGTGGCCGGCCATCTTCCCCGTAATTGCTATGCACAGGTTCGACTTTTAGATATAACGTACGCAGTAACTACCATGTTTTTTTATTATTTGATCTTGCATATTTCGACAATTTTCATGCATTTTTGAGCACTTTCATGCATATTTGCATGCATTTTTAAGGTTTTTATGACGCATATAATCCGGTCTCTATTTATGACAGATATGAAAGTATAAGTGAAGATATTTTCCGATTTGGGCTGTACATTTCTGTATTTGTATGAAAGATTGGCCTGATTCGATCTTCAGGTCACTCTGAAGTGAACAAAAACATACTAGAACGAAAAAACCAGTCCAAGTTGCAAATTTTTACTTTTTATTCACACAGATATCTGTATGCACCATATATGTTCATTGCACGTTTTTCACATCTTCGGAAATGCCATTTTCGACTATCATATAATGATTTGAAAATGACTCTCGGCCCGAAACTAATCATTGAATGAATAAAAAGTAAAAACTTACAACTTGGACTGGTTTTTCCTTCTACTGATTAACAGAAATTTCTGACCCAAGCTACTCCAGCATGCTGGAAGTTCGTAATAAAATACTAGCGTGCTAATATATACGAGGAACAGTTACAGTTAGTAGATCAAAGACAATGTATGTTACAGGTTACAAGCACGTAACTACTACACCGCATCCAGAGTTAATATATTATGCATAAGTATTATACAGAATCGGAAAACCATAGACAGCATATTGTGAAATACTGTTTCTGTAATTTGTGTATTATGTATATCCCAGCCGTTTTGCGAGATTGGACTGTAGCCAAGTTGCTACTCGTCAACCTTCAATTTACAATACAAATAAAATACACTACTGGACATTTAAATTGCTACACCAAGAAGAAATGCACATGATAAACGGGTATTCATTTGACAAATATATTATACTACAAATGACATGTGATTACATTTTCACGCAGTTTGCGTGCATAGATCCTGAGAAATAAGTACCCAGAACAACCACCTCTGGCCGCAGTAACGGCCTTGATACCCCTGGGCATTGAGTCAAACAGAGCTTGGATGGCGTGTACAGGTACAGCTGCCCATGCAGCTTCAACATGATACCATAGTTCATCGAGAGTAGTGACTGGCGTATTGTAATGAGCCAGTTGCTCGACCACCACTGACCACACGTTTTCAATTGGTGACAGATCTGGAGAATGTGCTGGCCAGGGCAGCAGTCGAAGATTTTCTGTATCCAGAAAGGCTCATACAGGACCTTCAACATGCGTTCGTGCATTATCCTGCTGAAATGTAGGGTTCTCAGGGATCGAATAGAGGGTAGAGCCATGGGTCGTAAGACATCTGAAATGGAACGTCCAGTGTTCAAAGTGCCGGCAGTGCCAACAAGAGATGACCGAGATGTGTAACCAGTGGCACCCCATACCAACACGCCGAGTGATACGCCAGTATGGCGATGATGAATACACATTTCCAATGTGCGTTCACCGTGATGTCGCGAAACACGGATGCGACCATCATGACGTTTTGCCATTAGTGCAGACAGGTTCGTAGTTGAGTACACCATCGGAGGCGCTCCTGTCTGTGATGCAGCGTCGAGGGTAACCGCAGCCATCCTCTCCGAGCTGATAGTCCATGCTCCTGCAAACATCGTCGAACGGTTCGTGCAGATGGTTGTTGTCTTGCAGACGTCCCTACCTGTTGACTCAGGGATCGAGACGTGGCTGCACGATCCGTTACAGAGATGCGGATAAGATGCCTGTCATCTCGACTGCTAGTGATACGAGACCGTTGGAATCTAGCATGACGTTCCGTATTACCCTTCTGAACCCACCGATTCCATACTTTGCTAACAGTCATTGGATCTGGACCAAAGCGACTAACAGTGTCGCGATATGATAAACCGTAATCGCGATAGGATACCATCGGACCTTTATCAAAGTCGGAAACGTGATGGTACGCATTTCTCCTCCTTACACGAGGCTTCACGACAACGTTACACCAGGCAACGCCTGTCAACTGCTGTTTGTGTATGTCGCCACTGGCACCAACCTTATGTGGATGCTCTGAAAAGCTAATCATTTGCATATATCAGTATCTTCGTCCTGTCGGTTAAATTTCGCGTCTGCAGCACGTCATCTATGTGGTGTAGCAATTTTAATGGCCAGTAGTGTACAAAATTAAATTTTAAAGAGATACAGGTCGTAAATCCATGAAAAGGTGACGGTGATGTACGACAACGAAGCTGACAGTCAGTGGTCCTTTTAACAAACTGTTGTCAGAGAATGTGGACTGCAGTGGAGATTATATGAAAAAGGATGTGAGATATACGTAGAGGAGGGAAGTGATAGCTGGATTGTATGAATTAGGAGATGGCTTGGATTTCAGGAGAGGACAGGAAGAGTGTTAGTTGTACCTATTCTTTAGTTTCGGGAGGCTTTAATAGGCTACAGTTGATAGGACGAAAGGATCTAAGGCTTTATTTCACGGGATGGGAGAGGAACTGCTTGAATTTCTTTGGGAAAGAAGAAGGGTGCTTGCAGACGATTAGAAGGCAGGATGTGATGAGAGATGTGCCAGGGTCGCAAGAGTAGGGAATCAGCTGTGGGGCGCTGCCGTAGTGACCGAGAGTTTCTAGGCCCATCAGTCTGCAACCGCACGACCGCTACGGTAGCACGTTCGAAACCTGCCTCGGGCATGGATGTGTGTGATGTCCTTAGGTAAGTTAGATATAAGTAGTTCTAAGTTCTAGGGGACTGATGACCTCAGATGTTAAGTCCCATAGTGCTCGGAGCCATTTGAACCATTTTCAGCTGTGGAGTGTCGCGTCTCAATTTCTCAAGTTGTAGGACACATGAATATGTTTCTGGTGTTAGGGGAGTGTAGGAACCTTTGGAACACGAAATCCGAATTAGGTTGTTAACAAGTGACAAACAATCATTTAATCAGTCAAAATAATATGAAAGATTAGGGAAGCATATGTCCACG
The DNA here is from genome assembly GCF_023897955.1 of Schistocerca gregaria. Classification (NCBI taxonomy): domain Eukaryota; kingdom Metazoa; phylum Arthropoda; class Insecta; order Orthoptera; family Acrididae; genus Schistocerca; species Schistocerca gregaria. The sequence continues at coordinate 608,602,994 of NC_064923.1, forward strand.
TATCGAAATAACAACAATTATAGTGTAATGCCCTGTCAACTATAAGGTATTACAGAAGAGGCAGAAGCTCGGATTGGAGAAAGACGGGGACTGACATTTTCCAAAATGGTTCAAATGGCTCTGAGGACTATGCGACTTAACTTCTGAAGTCATCAGTCGCCTAGAACTTAGAACTAATTAAACCTAACAGACCTAAGAACATCACACAAATCCATGCCCGAGGCAGGATTCGAACCTGCGACCGTAGCGGTAGCCCGGTTCCAGACTGTAGCGCCTAGAACCGCACTGCCACTCCGGCCGGCTGACATTATCCATTCCATCTGAAAAAAAGGAACCATGTCGATAAATAGCTTAAGCTATTTCCTGAAGCCACAGAAAACTTAAATCATGATACCAGGATGCGGGTTTTAACAGCCGCCCATGCGGAAAACTAGTCTAGAGTCTTAACTACCGCACAACCTCCCTCAGTCCCACATGTCAAGTGAAGCACGTTGGCCGGCCGGGGTGGCCGAGCGGTTCTAGGCGCTACAGTCTGGAACCGCGCGACCGCTACGGTCGCCGGTTCGAATCCTGCGACGGGTATGGATGTGTGTGATGTCCTTAGGTTAGTTAGGTTTAAGTAGTTCTACGTTCCAGGGGACTGATGACCTCAGAAGTAAAGTCCCATAGTACTCAGAGCCAGTTGAACCAATTAAAGCACGTTGAGTCGTCTCGTCAAGTGGGCAAGTGGTGACCAGGGACTGGATCAAAACAAACCGTATTTAGGACGGTGACATCGCACACTCAAATAATTGTTTCATGTAAGTCTGTCGAAGACTCTACGGTCGTTATAAACGTTTAATTTTTTATTCGTATAAATTAAAGTAGCTGGCAGTATGTACGCAGTATTCTTAAGTCGAGCAGTGGGTGCAGTACTTACGTAGTGACTGCAACCACTGTACTAATTCGATGCAGCAGGCAGAGCGGTGGCCAGGTAGGTTCGCTCGCCACGCTTGACACGTCGTTCACGAAATCGCGCCGCACTCGAAGTCGCACTCGGTCGGATCTGCTGCGCCCGAAGAGTTCAGTGAACGACCGCGCCGGGGCGACGACACTCGCAGCGGCCGCAACAAAAGCGACCTTGCCGCCGAGCAAGGGTACATTAATCTTCGTAAACAATGGTCGGAAAATAACGCAGGCGCGGGTTTTAATTTCGCGAGGAAGGCGAGGGTTTAGCGGCAGCCGGTGCGTAACGTAACGGCCGGAATGATATTAATGAGCGGCCCGCGTCCGGCGTCCGGCGTGCGGTATTACACATTCATGGCGGCCCCTCGGCTCGCCAAGTGGAATGATGACGGGCAGCACGCGCGCGATACCATCTTGCCGGCGGCAGCTACCCGCCAGCGACCCGGGCAGAAATGCGGTTCGCGCTGCCAGCCTGCTACCGCTACCGCATGTCTGCTGCGATGAACACCAGCTGCTTCTTTAGTCAGCCACGGCGGAGCGCCGGATCCCGCTTGGTGATGGAGCACAGAACCTGTTGGCCAGCATCCAAGAACTTCGTAGTTTTATACGGTACCCTGAGTTGACAAATGTCATAGGATAGTGATATGCACATACACTCCTGGAAATTGAAATAAGAACACCGTGAATTCATTGTCCCAGGAAGGGGAAACTTCATTGACACATTCCTGGGGTCAGATACATCACATGATCACACTGACAGAACCACAGGCACATAGACACAGGCAACAGAGCATGCACAATGTCGGCACTAGTACAGTGTATATCCACCTTTCGCAGCAATGCAGGCTGCTATTCTCCCATGGAGACGATCGTAGAGATGCTGGATGTAGTCCTGTGGAACGGCTTGCCATGCCATTTCCACCTGGCGCCTCAGTTGGACCAGCGTTCGTGCTGGACGTGCAGACCGCGTCAGACGACGCTTCATCCAGTCCCAAACATGCTCAATGGGGGACAGATCCGGAGATCTTGCTGGCCAGGGTAGTTTACTTACACCTTCTAGAGCACGTTGGGTGGCATGGGATACATGCGGACGTGCATTGTCCTGTTGGAACAGCAAGTTCCCTTGCCGGTCTAGAAATGGTAGAACGATGGGTTGGATGACGGTTTGGATGTACCGTGCACTATTCAGTGTCCCCTCGACGATCACCAGAGGTGTACGGCCAGTGTAGGAGATCGCTCCCCACATCATGATGACGGGTGTTGGCCCTGTGTGCCTTGGTCGTATGCAGTTCCGATTGTGGCGCTCACCTGCACGGCGCCAAACACGCATACGACCATCATTGGCACCAAGGCAGAAGCGACTCTCGTCGCTGAAGACGACACGTCTCCATTCGTCCCTCCATTCACGCCTGTCGCGACACCACTGGAGGCGGGCTGCACGATGTTGGGGCGTGAGCGGAAGACGGCCTAACGGTGTGCGGAACCGTAGCCCAGCTTCATGGAGACGGTTGCGAATGGTCCTCGCCGATACCCCAGGAGCAACAGTGTCCCTAATTTGCTGGGAAGTGGCGGTGCGGTCCCCTACGGCACTGCGTAGGATCCTACGGTCTTGGCGTGCATCCGTGCGTCGCTGCGGTCCGGTCCCAGGTCGACGGGCACGTGCACATCGATGTACTGTGGAGACCTCACGCCCCACGTGTTGAGCAATTCGGCGGTACGTCCACCCGGCCTCCCGCATGCCCACTATACGCCCTCGCTCAAAGTCCGTCAACTGCACATACGGTTCACGTCCACGCTGTCGCGGCATGCTACCAGTGTTAAAGACTGCGATGGAGCTCCGTATGCCACAGCAAACTGGCTGACACTGACGGCGGCGGTGCACAAATGCTGCGCAGCTAGCGCCATTCGACGGCCAACACCACGCTTCCTGGTGTGTCCGCTGTGCCGTGCGTGTGATCATTGCCTGTACAGCCCTCTTGCAGTGTTCGGAGCAAGTATGGTGGGTCTGACACACCGGTGTCAATGTGTTCTTTTTTCCATTTCCAGGAGTGTATACAGAGGACGGTAGTCTCGCGTACATAAGATATAAAAGTGCAGTCCATTGCCCATAGCTGTCATTTGTACTCAGGTGATTCATGTCAAAAGGTTTCCAACGCGATTATGGCCGCGCAACAGGTATTACCAGACCTTAAACGCGAAATGGTAGTTGGAACTAGACGCATGGGACATTCCGTTTCGTCAATTGTTAGGGAATTCAGTATCCCCAGATCCACAGCGTCAAGCGTGTGCTGAGAATACGAAATTTCAGCAGCAGCCGATGGCCTTTTCTTAACGACCGATAGCAGCGGCGCTTGAGTAGAGTTGTCAGTGCTAACAGACAAGCAACATTGAGCGAAATAACAGCGGAAATCAGTATGGGACATACAACGAAGGCCGGCCGGAGCGACCGAGTGGTTCTAGGCGCTTCAGTCTGGAACCGCGCGACTGCTACGCTCGCGGGTTCGAATCCTGCCTCGGGCATGGATGTGTGTGATGTCCTTAGGTTAGTTAGGTTTAAGTAGTTCTAAGTTATAGGGGACTGATGACCTCAGAAATTAAGTCCCATAGTGCTCAGAGCCATTTGAACCATACGACGAAGATATCCGTTATAACTATGCGGCGAAATTTGGTGTTAATGGGCTACGGCGACAGACGGTCGACGCGAGTCTCTTTACTTGCGCCTCCCCTGCCGTCGTGAACATGTCGGTTGGTCCCTAGACAACTACAAAACCGTGGCCTCGTCAAATAAGTCCCAATATCAGTTGGTAAGAGCTAATGACAGGGTTTGAGAGTCGCGCAGATTCCACGAAGCCATGGACTCAAGTTGTCAACAACGGACTGTGGAAGTTGTCGGTGGCTGCATAATGGTGTGGGCTGTGTTTACATGGAATGGACTGAGTCCTTTGGTCCAATTGACCCGATTATTGATTAGAAATGGTTATGTTCGGCCGCTTGCAGACCAATTGCAGCCATTCATGGACTTCATGCGATGTCACCGGGCCACAACTATTCGTGACTTATTTGAAGAACATTCTGGGACAATTCGAACGAATTATGCGGCCACCCAGTCGCTCGACATGAATGGCGTCGAACATTTATGGGATATAATCGAGAACTTAGTTGGCGCACAAGATCCTGCCCAGATAACACTTCCGCAGTTATGGATTGGTTCCAATCCTTCTTGTCTACTATATTCTTTTTGTTTCTTTTTAATTTCATTATACAGACTATCATTAAATGGTATATGTAATGCAAAATTATTCCAAAATAGTCATTTTCGCCGCAATAATTGCATTAATACATCACAGTTGCGTCAAATGTGCATTACATTTGTGATTCATTGTTAAAATTCTAAATATCTGGACAGCTCCAAAGAGATTGCAACGATGAACGAAGTATTAGCAGCTGCGGATGGATTCCAGATACAGACGAAAGTACTCATCTTTAATTTTGAGCTCGATTATATAATTAATACCCATCAAACCGGCTGCCAGTACCAATCGACGTGCAACTGGTCCTTTGAGGAACCAGGAGCGGGAACGATTTGAGCAATATTAGTCATTCCTTCAAGCACAGTACTGCGTCAGAAAAGAGGTTTTCTTGTATTTGCTTATGCAGGCACATCCAGAAAATTTAGTCTGATTGTTCAGGAAACAATAGATGAGCTGAGTTGTAAACTGAAGAATGTAATTGTGAGTTACACGAAATCAGGGAAGTTTAAGAAAATGCTATACGAAGGGTTTTATAAATCTGTCATTCTTCCGTACACTGGACACGGGACAAGAAAAGTTTCTTTTCGTTATTGATTCGCAGGGAGATCAGATTGATCCGACATTTCCCGATGAAATTTTGAGATGTAAGAAAACAATGCATCTTCACCATAAAAATGATCCCACCCAAATGTACTCTACTTTGCTGCTTCTGTGATGTTTACTTTTACGGACAGAATAAAATTTCCACGAAAAAATTCAAAATGCCCCAGACTTATTAAAGGCTAATAGAGATATCGCTTCTAGGGAAGATTTCACTCTCCATCAGTTTAGTGCACCTACTTTCATGGGATATGAAATACGTGTAAAAAATCGTTCCAGGGGCTTAGGAGGAGGGTTTTCCCCCTGGCTTTACCAGCATACGCACATGTCGAAAACATATAAGTTATATTTGATCAAACAATGGAAAATCCAAGATGGAATGTAACAATACCAGAGAATGAAAGTTGCTAGGCACCATATAGCGGAGATGCTGAGTCGCGCTAGGCACAATAAAAAGCTTCACACAATTAAAACATTCGGCCATTAAGCCCTTTGTCAGCAGTAGAAACACACACGCGCGCACACACACACACGCACACGCACACACACACACACACACACACACACACACACACATACACACACACTCACATAAACGCAACTTGCACACAAATCTGCAGTCTCAGAGAGCTGAGACCACGCCCACGCATATTTGTACAATATGTTGCTGTTGTTGTTGTCTTCAGTCCTGAGACTGGTTTGATGCAGCTCTCCATGCTACTCTATCCTGTGCAAGCTGCTTCATCTCCCAGTACCTACTGCAACCTACATCCTTCTGAATCTGCTTAGTGTACTCATCTCTTGGTCTCCCTCTACGATTTTTACCCTCCACGCTGCCCTCCAATGCTAAATTTGTGATCCCTTGATGCCTCAAAACATGTCCTACCAACCGATCCCTTCTTCTAGTCAAGTTGTGCCACAAACTTCTCTTCTCCCCAATCCTATTCAATACCTCCTCATTAGTTACGTGATCTATCCACCTTATCTTCAGTATTCTTCTGTAGCACCACATTTCGAAAGCTTCTATTCTCTTCTTGTCCAAACTAGTTATCGTCCATGTTTCACTTCCATACATGGCTACACTCCAAACAAATACTTTCAGAAACGACTTCCTGATACATAAATCTATATTCGATGTTAACAAATTTCTCTTCTTCAGAAACGCTTTCCTTGCCATTGCCAGTCTACATTTTATATCCTCTCTACTTCGACCATCATCAGTTATTTTACTTCCTAAATAGCAAAACTCCTTTACTACTTTAAGTGTCTCATTTCCTAATCTAATTCCCTCAGCATCACCCGATTTAATTTGACTGCATTCCATTATCCTCGTTTTGCTTTTGTTAATGTTCATCTTATATCCTCCTTTCAAGACACTGTCCATTCCGTTCAACTGCTCTTCCAAGTCCTTTGCCGTCTCTGACAGAATTACAATGTCATCGGCGAACCTCAAAGTTTTTACTTCGTCTCCATGAATTTTAATACCTACTCCAAATTTTTCTTTTGTTTCCTTTACTGCTTGCTCAATATACAGATTGAATAACATCGGGGAGAGGCTACAACCCTGTCTCACTCCTTTCCCAACCACTGCTTCCCTTTCATGCCCCTCGACTCTTATGACTGCCATCTGGTTTCTGTACAAATTGTAAATAGCCTTTCGCTCCCTGTATTTTACCCCTGCCACCTTCAGAATTTGATAGAGAGTATTCCAGTCAACATTGTCAAAAGCTTTCTCCAAGTCTATAAATGCTAGAAACGTAGGTTTGCCTTTTCTTAATCTTTCTTCTAAGATAAGACGTAAGGTCAGTATTGCCTCACGTGTTCCAACATTTCGACGGAATCCAAACTGATCCTCCCCGAGGTCCGCATCTACCAGTTTTTCCATTCGTCTGTAAAGAATTCGCGTTAGTATTTTGCAGCTGTGACTTATTAAACTGATAGTTCGGTAATTTTCACATCTGTCAGCACCTGCTTTCTTTGGGATTGGAATTATTATATTCTTCTTGAAGTCTGAGGGTATTTCGCCTGTCTCATACATCTTGCTCACCAGCTGGTAGAGTTTTGTCATGACTGCCTCTCCCAAGGCCGTCAGTAGTTCTAATGGAATGTTGTCTACTCCGGGGGCCTTGTTTCGACTCAGGTCTTTCAGTGCTCTGTCAAACTCTTCACGCAGTATCGTATCTCCCATTTCGTCTTCATCTACATCCTCTTCCATTTCCATAATATTGTCCTCAAGTACATCGCCCTTGTATAAACCTTCTATATACTCCTTCCACCTTTCTGCCTTCCCTTCTTTGCTTAGAACTGGGCTGCCATCTGAGCTCTTGATATTCATACACGTGGTTCTCTTCTCTACAAAGGTCTCTTTAATTTTCCTGTAGGCAGTATCTATCTTACCCCTAGTGATATAAGCTTCTACATCCTTACATTTGTCCTCTAGCCATCCCTGTTTAGCCATTTTGCACTTCCTGTCGATCTCATTTTTGAGACGTTTGTATTCCTTTTTGCCTGCTTCATTTACTGCATTTTTATATTTTCTCCTTTCATCAATTAAATTCAATATTTCTTCTGTTACCCAAGGATTTCTAGCAGCCCTCGTCTTTGTACCTACTTGATCCTCTGCTGCCTTCACTACTACATCCCTCAGAGCTACCCATTCTTCTTCTACTGTATTTCTTTCCCCTATTCCTGTCAATTGTTCCCTTATGCTCTCTCTGAAACTCTGTACAACCTCTGGTTCTTTCAGTTTATCCAGGTCCCATCTCCTTAATTTCTCACATTTTTGCAGTTTCTTCAGTTTTAATCTACAGGTCATAACCAATAGATTGTGGTCAGAGTCCACATCTGCCCCTGGAAATGTCTTACAACTTAAAACCTGGTTCCTAAATCTCTGTCTTACCATTATATAATCTATCTGATACCTTTTAGTATCTCCAGGATTCTTCCACGTATACAACCTTCTTTCATGATTCTTAAACCAAGTGTTAGCTATGATTAAGTTGTGCTCTGTGCAAAATTCTACTAGGCGGCTTCCTCTTTCATTTCTTAGCCCCAATCCATATTCACCTACTATGTTTCCTTCTCTCCCTTTTCCTACACTCGAATTCCAGTCACCCATTACTATTAAATTTTCGTCTCCCTTCACTATCTGAATAATTTCTTTTATTTCATCGTACATTTCTTCAATTTCTTCATCATCTGCAGAGCTAGTTGGCATATAAACTTGTACTACTGTAGTAGGTGTGGGCTTCGTATCTATCTTGGCCACAATAATGCGTTCACTATGCTGTTTGTAGTAGCTTACCCGCATTCCTATTTTCCTATTCATTATTAAACCTAGTCCTGCATTACCCCTATTTGATATTGTGTTTATAACCCTGTAGTCACCTGACCAGAAGTCTTGTTCCTCCTGCCACCGAACTTCACTAATTCCCACTATATCTAACTTTAACCTATCCATTTCCCTTTTTAAATTTTCTAACCTACCTGCCCGATTAAGGGATCTGACATTCCACGCTCCGATCCGTAGAACGCCAGTTTTCTTTCTCCTGATAACGACATCCTCCTGAGTAGTCCCCGCCCGGAGATCCGAATGGGGGACTATTTTACCTCCGGAATATTTTACCCAAGAGGATGCCATCATCATTTAATCATACAAGTAAAGCTGCATGTCCTCGGGAAAAATTACGGCTGTAGTTTCCCCTTGCTTTCAGCCGTTCGCAGTACCAGCACAGCAAGGCTGTTTTGGTTAATGTTGCAAGGCCAGATCAGTCAATCATCCAGACTGTTGCCCCTGCAACTACTGAAAAGGCTGCTGCCCCTCTTCAGGAACCACACGTTTGTCTGGCCTCTCAACAGATACCCCTCCGTTGTGGTTGCACCTACGGTACGGCCATCTGTATCGCTGAGGCACGCAAGCCTCCCCACCAACGGCAAGGTCCATGGTTCATGGGGGGAGGTTGTACAATATATCTGTAGCGAATTTCGGAGTACATTTTTCTTTATCACGCAGCACAATTTCTATGACGTAATATCTCCTGAAGTATGTGCTGTACAGCCATATAATCTTGCAGGTACATCCAGTGGTGTATGTGCCTACTGCGTGTGAAATTTGTTGTGAATACAGCACTTAGCAAACATGTAATTAATCAAAACGTCATGCATGCTGTGGCAATATTCGACGCCAATCTCCTGAACTATGATAACGTTTTGTAGGTACCTTAATAGGCAGATGCGGATACTGTCTGTGAAAAGTGTTGCGGGTAGAGTTAGTAGAAAAGAAGTAATAAATTTAAACGTTCCACATGAAGTGGTAGTTTTCCACGCATCTCAGTCATTATCACGTCATCTCTCCTGAACTAAGTGTCATATAATGTTGTAATTTATCTGGTATATTCAGTGGTATTTGTGAAAAGTGACCGCGCAATTTATCACCAGTACAGTTAGTAGTAAAGAAGTAATAAAATAAAACGTTATGCTTCATATGACAGTTTACTGTATCTACATTTTTTTGGGATTTGTCAATGAGAAAACGTTTCGTACAGGTTTAGAATTATGTGTAAATTTTGTTGCAAGTCGCTAAGTCCTCTTATTCTAAATAGTGGATGACTAAAGAGTGGGTATCTTCGAGCGGTGGGCTACACTAGTTTTTCATACTCACACCTTTGATACCCGGGTAGTTCTTACCGCAACAGTGATTCTTTACTGCCTAGTAAATGATACGTGTACCAAGTTTGGTTAAAATTGGTTCGGTGGTTTGGGAGGAGGTGTGGAACGTACATTCATATGTAAGAACGTCCATTCTTATAATTTTTGTGTAGGCGACCATCAACCACTAGCCGACTTCAATAATATCAACTAATCTCACGAGCTTCTTAAGAATGCAGTTTCTCTGCTCATGAACAAACAAAAGTGTGATGCGCTTAATTTTAATTGACTATGGCGGATTCATGTGTGAGGTAAATAAAGAAGGCCGTTTACCTCAGGGGCAGAGGGGTAAGTAACGTAGCCACTGCAGGCATTACAGAACGTGAGAGGGGGAATGTCTTATCGTTTGTCTTCCAGTGATGACAATTCACGAGCGTATGCGACTAGTACCGATCAGCTGCTAAGGACCTAGGGATCCTCACATTAAGCTCACAGTATATATATTCACTTATGAAATTTGTTGGTAATAATCCAACCCAGTTCAAAAGTAATAGCAGTGTGCATAGCTATAACACCAGAAGAAAGGATGATCTTCACTATGCAGGGTTAAATCTGACTTTGGCACGGAAAGGGGTAAATTAAGCTGCCACAAAAGTCTTTGGTCACCTACCAAACAGCATCAAAAGCCTGACAGATAGTCAACCAACATTTAAAAATAAATTAAAAGAATTTCTAGATGACAACTCCTTCTACTCATTCGCTGAATTTTTAGATATAAATTAAGGGAGAGGAAAAAAAACTAACTTAAACATTAGAGTCATGCAATATTTTGTGTAATGTAATATCTTGTACAGACATCTTTCATTAACCTGACACGTTCCACATCATTACGAAGCGTCGTATTCATGATCTATAGAACAAGTATTAATCTAATCTAATCTATGCTGTAAAGTTTGGCAAGGAAGTTGCATGGATTGAGCGTGTTCAAAATGTTCAAATGTGAGTGAAATCTTATGGGACTTAACTGCTAAGGTCATCAGTCCCTAAGCTTACACACTACTTAACCTAAATTATCCTAAGGACAAACACACACACTCATGCCCGAGGGAGGACTCGAACCTCCGCCAGGATTAGTCGCACAGTCCTGAACGGCAGCGCCTCAGACCGCTCGGCTAATCCCGCGCGGCAACATGGATTCGTGACGGCGTATTTACAAAGATGGTCGTCTTCAAATGTAGTGCTTATTTGTGCCAGGCAATAGTAAGTTAATTAAAGTTATTATAATCACAATCATCATTGTAATAAAACGCACTGAGTAGAAAAAACTGGTATTTAAATCATATGTCAAACATCTATGTTGGTGGTCCATGTTTAATAGTACATTTAAATATAAGTACAAATACTATTATTAATAAACGCTGTTCACATATATAGTAAAACCAACAACACTTCACCAATCATCTGTAGAGTCCCAACTTTCGATCACTGATATGGATATGGTGATTGTTCTTTCGGACATGCCCGAAAGAGCAGACACCATAGCCACATAAGTTTATACCGGCCATGACCTTCTTCTTCTGTGCGGATGCACACATATTCCCCCAAATCTTACGGGACTTGGTAAGAATGTCTTCCTCGAGTAATGAGTGTGTTGGGGTGGGACACCACGAGTGTAGTGTGTGAACATACAAGATGAGAATGTGGGTCTCGCGGGAGGCGAGATAGTTCCTGCAGTCGCACTATCCTTCGTGTTCTCGGTGGCTCGGATGGACAGAGCGTTTGCCATGTAAGCAGGAGATCCAGGGTTCGAGTCCGGGTCGGGGCACACATTGTCACCTGTCCCCGTTGACATATATCAATGCCCGTGAGCAGCTGACGGTATTAATATAATTCTGATTTCGTTTAGATCACTGAGGTGGGCAGAAATCTGAAACAGACCACAGACAACAGGAAGTGTCCGAATGGTGCCGGCACGTAGAAATGAGTGCTTTGGGGCTACCGGCCAACTTTTCGCACGGCTATAATAGAAGGATATTATCAACAACAAAGGTGACCAATAAAGATAGAAGCAGAAATTGTGAGCGCCCTTCAGTATACAGAAACAAAGACCTGTGTGGTCCAGGCTTTATTTCCAATTTCCTCGTTGCGTCTGCTGCTGCGTAAATGGCTGAGGATGGACAGAGACTTTTAATCAGCGTATTGTAAATGTTCATTGCCACTATAGTACGATTAAAATTACATTGCTCTTAAAAGTTACGCACGCTTATTGCCTGGCATATGACGGGGACAATATCTTGCACTCAAGCATGCGTAGTTGCCATCTGGCCGACATGCGATCTGTTGGAACTGTCAATGCGCCGCGACAGGTGGCAACGCGGCGAACGTTTCGTCGGCTGTCGGGTGCAAATTAATTTTAATTACACTGTATTGAAAATACTGACCCAGATGATAAGCAAAGCTTCCAGATTTAAAAGCCCTGATGTGGATTGCATGCAATCGAACAGACGCAAAAATGGACGATATAGTCAGAAACTACGAGGGGCGTTCGACAAGAAACGCAACCCTTTTTTTTTCTCTGAAAACAGGTTAGTTTTATTTAGAATTCCGATACCCGTATTATTCCCCACTTGTCTGGCTACAAAACGATATATTTCAACATAAACTCCGTTCACTGCAATGACCTCACACCACCTTACTGGGAGGGTCTGTGTGCCCGCATGGTACCACTCTACTGGTCGACGTCTGAGGCAATGCCTTGCTGTATGAATAAGTTCCCCGTAATTCCTGTGCTGCCTCCCCGAGAAGATTATGTTCACTGCCAAAACTCTGTAGACATTCTGGAGGCGCATGCGGCTTCACTGATGGAAGTTGTGAGATCCAGGCGATAGGGTGGATGAGGAAGAACAGTCCAATCAAGTTTTGTGAGCTCCTCACAGGAGTGCGGACTTGTGTGAGGCATTGCGTTGTCATGCAGAGGGAATTGTTCGTTTACGTTTCTCAGGAAGGACACCAACCAGAATAACCGCTTCAGTGTCCCAAGAGATCGTTGTCATGACTTCACCAGCTGTGGATGAGTCTTGGACTATACCTTTGGAGAAGTGGTGGTGTGGCGCCACTCCATGGATTGCTGTTTTGTTTCCAGTTCCAAAGGGGTGATCTCATGTCTCATTACCTGTGACTATGTTCGACAAAAAATCAGCAATTCCGCACACGTGGTCCTTCGTTGCTCTTTATTGTCTTCCTCTAGGTGGTGAGGAACCTAGCACAGAGACGTCCAGTTGAGCAGCGTTGTGTTTAATTGTGATCAGTTGATCACTTCGAATGAGAGTTTTCGTCAAAGAAACTCGGCAAACAGCCCTGCAAATTGAGAAAGTATTTTATTTTATTCTCGCTACCAGTTTCGACAATCGAATATGCCATCTTCAGGCCAACTTGGCAAAAGTTATCTTCATACTGGGGTCGTTGGTTTCTGGATGTCTTGAATACTACAACGAAAGCACAAACAGTCAAGCCTAAAGGCTTTTATTGTAGAATTCACGGCGTCCAGAAACAGATGACCCCAGTATGCCAGTATCTATAACACTGAACTGCCGAAACTGTCAGCGAAAATAAAATAACTCTTAAATTTGCACGGCTGTTTGGGAATTTCTTTGTATAATATTTGACCAGCCGCTGTTCCACGCCTACAATGGATCGAATGAGAGTGTCTGCACATTCCAACACTGCACGAGTCACAGCTGTATCCGGCCGGCCGACATGCGGGAGATCGAACAGTCTTGCGCGACCGTGTTGCGATGATAATAGACGTCTTGACCAACGGCTCACCAAGATTATGTTCACTGCCAAAACTCTGTAGACATTCTGGAGGCGCATCTACAGTGCTCTGGTTTTCTGCAAAAAGAAACTCAATGATAGCTCTCTGCTTGGAATGAACCTCCGTCACGTATGGTTATTCGTGTGAAAATGATATGAAGTTTTCTACGTGTCTTTGAAGTATATAACTAACGCGGGACAGCCCTGTATTCATCTAGTGGGATTTTGGAAACCGCCTAAAAACCACATACAAGCTGTCTGGCACAATGACATTCATCTTTAAACCGCCAGGTGGATTCGACCTGGGGACATTGCACCCCCCTTCCCCTCCATCCTGGAAATGACGCTTTAACATGCTCGGCTATCCGGGCTGGTCTTAAATTAACTTTGTAATTTTAGAAAATAAAAATCGTGACTCCAGACCAAACCTTTAATGGTACGGAAAAAGAAGGTACTTCAAGCCTTTTTGTAATTACCACTTTTAACTGCTTTGGCCGTAAAACTATGTGAACTAATGGCACGTCTCTATTTCCATTGAGCTCTGACCATTTTTGATTGTTGCCACACCACCAAACTGAAATTAATACTTTCATTTAACATAAAATTCATTCACTGCTCTAAAGCGCAAGTTTACAATTTTTAAATGATTTTAAAACAGTACTAAAATATATTTGAATTTATATGCTCCTTTATTCTTGGATTTTTCGTTTCGATTGCTAGCAGTTGCCTGAAATATATAATACTAATTTTGAAGTCCAAACCCTGTCTTCATGTCTAGTGGCTGTCGTACACCAGCTTTCGGAGTTCCTAAGCATTCTTCACATTGTCAGCCTTTTGTAATTCCCACTCTAACATTTTGCGTGGTGTCTGTTTGTTCTACACTCCTGGAAATTGAAATAAGAACACCGTGAATTCATTGTCCCAGGAAGGGCAACTTTATTGACACATTCCTGGGGTCAGATACATCACATGATCACACTGACAGAACCACAGGCACATAGACACAAGCAACAGAGCATGCACAATGGCGGCACTAGTACAGTGTATATCCACCTTTCGCACCAATGCAGGCTGCTATTCTCCCATGGAGACAATCGTAGAGATGCTGGATGTAGTCCTGTGGAACGGCTTGCCATGCCATTTCCACCTGGCGCCTCAGTTGGACCAGCGTTCGTGCTGGACGTGCAGACCGCGTCAGACGACGCTTCATCCAGTCCCAAACATGCTCAATGGGGGACAGATCCGGAGATCTTGCTGGCCAGCGTAGTTGACTTACACCTTCTAGAGCTCGTTGGGTGGCATGGGATACATGCGGACGTGCATTGTCCTGTTGGAACAGCAAGTTCCCTTGTCAGTGTAGGAATGGTAGAAAGAATGGGTTCGATGACGGTTTGGATGTACCGTGCACTATTCAGTGTCCCCTCGACGATCACCAGAGGTGTACGGCCAGTGTAGGAGATCGCTCCCCACACCATGATGCCGGGTGTTGGCGTTGTGTGCCTCGGTCGTATGCAGTCCTGATTGTGGCGCTCACCTGCACGGCGCCAAACACGCATACGACCATCATTGGCACCAAGGCAGAAGCGACTCTCTTTGCTGAAGACGACACGTCTCCATTCGTCCCTCCTTTCACGCCTGTCGCGACACCACTGGAGGCGGGCTGCACGATGTTGGGGCGTGAGCGGAAGACGGCCTAACGGTGTGCGGGACCGTAGCCCAGCTTCATGGAGACGGTTGCGAATGGTCCTCGCCGATACCTCAGGAGCAACAGTGTCCCTAATTTGCTGGGAGGTGGCGGTGCGGTCCCCTACGGCACTGCGTAGGATCCTACGGTCTTGGCGTGCATCCGTGCGTCACTGCGGTCCGGCCCCAGGTCGACGGGCACGTGCACCTTCCGCCGACCACCGGCGATAAGATCGATGTACTGTGGAGACCTCACGCCCCAAGTGTTGAGCAATTCGGCGGTACGTCCACCCGGCCTCCCGCATGCCCACTATACGCCCTCGCTCAAAGTCCGTCAACTGTCCATACGGTTCACGTCCACGCTGTCGCGGCATGCTACCAGTGTTAAAGACTGCGATGGAGCTCCGTATGCCACGGTAGACTGGCTGACACTGACGGCGGCGGTGCACAAATGCTGCGCAGCTAGCGCCATTCGACGGCCAACACCGCGGTTCCTGGTGTGTCCACTGTGCCGTGCGTGTGATCATTGCTTGTACAGCCCTCTCGCAGTGTCCGGAGCAAGTATGGTGGGTCTGACACACCGGTGTCAATGTGTTCTTTTTTCCATTTCCAGGAGTGTATATCGTGTCTCCCTACTACTTTCGCGCAACGACGCTCTGAGCGTGTTTTTTAGGGAATTGACTAGTGTGAATCTGGAGCCTGTTGCTGGTAAGGAGACGTCAGACCACACATGACATGTAGAGTTCAGAAGAGTTCAGTGAGACTAGCCATGATATAACCAAATAATTGATAATTTCAGCGTCAGCTCCACTGCACTCCCTATAAATGAATCTTAATACTAACTAAATTTAGTGGAAGGGGTTCAAGGCTTTCCTATTTTTAGTTAGCTGGTAAAATAACGTCGAAAAAGCAGTTACGTTTACCATTGGAAATTTTATTCTACTCTCAAAACATTGTTTATAAGTTGCACTATTGATAAAATGAAATGTTTTAGTACAGGATGGTAAAAACCAACTGCGTTCAACAAAAATGTGAACGAATATTCCGTGAATGGGTTTCCAAGTTCTACAATGGATCAAAGGATGACCTATGCCATATCACATCTATAATATAGGTTTAAATTAAGTTTCACAAAAGAGAAAAGTATCAAAATGGTCTATAGTGACCCACAATTATCTTTAATTACTCATCTAACTTGTCGTAAATTACAGTGGCTTATGTGGCTTCTCAGTAACTACATAAAAGAAAAATCATCGTGTTTCAGGTTTTTACTTCAAGTGGCAAATGTGAACACCGTGAGCTTTAATTGACGATCGACACTAGTATTACGCAAAATGGGGGTGTAACAGATGAGACTTCTGCAGTTCTAAGTGAAACTTTATGCGCTGTTATGTGGCATCGCGTGCGTTCATTATCTTTTCGGTGTCCGTCAGGGGGTGGCGGACAGCACAGCTCCGCTCACCTCGCCGTCTCGGAAGCAACTCCCTCCTAACGTCTCCTTACTACAATTTCCCGAAGTTGGTTTACATAAACTATCTGGCTGTGTTTTCATCTGACCAATCAGGGTCTCAATGTTAACCTTAAGCTCCGCCTACAAAAATTCTGTCTATCCTATGAGAAACGTTATACTTTTTGTGGTGGGGCAATGTTTTTAAAGTTTACAACGTAACAGAGACGCGAAAAAGTCTCACGCTAAAAATTGCAGGTGGCGTGGCCCTTTTTGTGTTATCATAAAATCTACACTGTTCTTCTGGAGGGCTCTAGCTTTTAACATGGGCTGGGGGTGGTACTAACGGTTAGTTGGAGACGTGGGTGTCTGTCCCTTATCGTAGGGCCTTCCAACTTAACACGGTTCTGCTCTCGGCTTCTGTTCTCGTTTCTCCCCTCGGAACTGCGTCTGTCTCACGGTGGTAAGGTATGATATGCATTTAGGCATTCTTGTGTTAGTCTGTGGTATTCCATTTGCTCACTCGTTACTCGTATTACTTTGGTTAATTTAATTTCCACGATTTATTCGGACCTGTGTGACACACTACTGGATTTCCTTATCATGCCAGGGTTTTCATGGAAGATGTTGGATTTGCCTAACACCTCACACCACTTTTAACAGCTTTGGTCGTAACACTATGTGAACTAATGGCACGTCTCTATTTCCATTGAGCTCTGACCATTTTTGGTTGTTACCGCACCACCAAACTGAAATTAATACTTTCATTTAGCATACAATTTATTCACTGTTCTAAAGAGCAAGTTTAAAATTTTTTAAATGATTTTAAAACAATGCTAAAATATATTTCAATTTATATTTTCCTTTTTTCTTGTATTTTTCGTTTCTTTTGCTAGCTGTTCGCCTGAAATATCTAATACGAATTTTGAAATCCAAACCCTGTCTTCATGTCTAGTGGCTGTCGTACACCAGCTTTCGGAGTTTCTAAGCATTCTTCACGTTGTCAGCGCATTTTTGATCGTTCGTGTTGTGATTATCTTTATTAGTGTAAGTAATGCCTGGTGTACCGACAAAAATATTTATTAAGAGGATAATAAGTGAAGAGAATAGCTTTTTTTAAAGAAAAATGTGAAGAAAATTTTGTTTTATAAATGGAACCAAAGTGGGTGCTGCTATCTGCTTAATGTTCCAAGAAACTGTTGTGCGAATGAAGAGAGAGAACGTATTTCACCACTACACGAGTAAGCATAATTAAATTACAGTAGCTTTTCCTTTGTGCGAAAATGAAGGGAACGAAGAACTGCTGGTCTAAAATAAACAATTCGTTATCAACATAATGTTACGTCAGTAGCAACAGGGCAAAATGAGGCTCTCACAAAGGCATTATACAAAGTAGGTACTCATAATATTCTTGGAAGAAATATGAGTGGCAGTCAAATGAAAACCGAACACCTGATAGAAAGGGACGATGAAATAGTTATATTCAACAGTAATCATCAAATACAGTAAGAGATTTATCCTACTTGGAGACGAGATGATCAGTTCATATATCGTAGGACGAGATTGGCTGCTGACTGATCAACAACTGCACCCACTCTTGAATTTCCTCGTCTGACTGCAATCGACGTCCACGTATGTCTTTCTTCAGGTCACCAAAGTTGTGAAAATCACACGGTGGAAGAGCGATGCTGTTCGGAGGACGTTTAGCGTTTTCCAACTAAATCTCTTAAGTGCAGCCTTCATCCAACTGGCAGTGTTGGGTGGATCATACAACAGGAACATTCCGTCCAATAGCATTCCGATAGTCCGAGGGCAAAGAACAAAGCCAACATTTGAAACATGCCACATCTTCCCCAGCAATTAATGGAGTTTATTTGATTTGCAGTATTATTCGATTCGTTTAGAAAATAGTACCCTCTTGGCGCAAAGGTTTTATCAGGACAGTCAATCTCAAACTTCATTAACCCCAAACGAAATACAGTGACCGTAAACCTGCTGGCAACTAAGAAGCTCATGGAATGTCATGGAATACAGTAATGCTGGACCTGAGACAGGTGGCAAAGAGAGCTTCCACTTCTAAAAAGTGTCCGCTTCAGCTCCATCTCCGTGACGTCTCTGACTGTTTTACCAATGGCTCATTCTCGCACCCAGCAACTAGCCCCGCATTAGAGTTTCTCTGAAACGGAAAACAACCTCATGAAACTAGGCCATTATTTTCTGCAACCTGTGTTTCTTTCGAAAAGAGTCTTTGCAAATACACTTCTGGGATTTGCCGCCAGATAGCATTGTCTGAACCCCACAGTATTTTATCGATGCTGTTCCTCGACATCTTCAGGTGGTGGTAATTGCTGCTGTCACTGCTGCAAGATGCGACTGGTAACAATCGCGCATGGGCGTCGAAATTTATCAGGCCAGAAGCAGGCAACACTCGCCTGCCGGAAGGCGCTCGCAGTTGGAGGAAAGCAGCGCTGCTGCTGTCCCCTGCTGAGAGCCGCAGAAAGGCCTTCCGTGCGTACGCTGTGGGCAATGACTGTACTCCCGGACGCTCTTGCGGTTAAAGTGCTGGATTCTAGGCGGCGCTTGATTGAAAACCTGCATCACTGTTCATAAGACTGCCAGCCGTACGGGTATGTATGGCCTCCTTCACAACACAGCTGCAGAAAGATGACGCTGTGAAGCCCCATGTCAAGGCTATGCTCCGCCATGGCTAATTTATCAGGTTGCCCCAGGTGCTTAGATGATGATTTTCAACGCAAAGTTCTTGCATGGAAACAATGACTTCGTCGGCGCAATGCTGTTCAGTGATGAATGTACTTTCCACGTCTGTGGCAAAGTTAACCAACCTAACTGTCGGATATTGGCAGATGAGAGCCCAGGAGAAACGTCTGAGTACGAAAAGGACACATCAAAAGTTAACATGAGGTGGGTTTACTACATTAATATGGTGTGATTGGACCATTTTGGTAAGGGAGTCTGCCGTGACAAGGCACAGCTGTCTCGACATGTTGGCGAACTGTGCAGTTCCACAGATGCCCGCTGATATCATTTTCCAACAGAATAGTGCACCTTCCCACCATCACAGCGATGCTACCACATTTCTCCACGAGACGTTACATGGACACTGGATCGAAAGGGAGGACTGTTTTGCTGGTACCCCTCACTCTCCCGACCTAACTCCGCTGGATTTCAGAGCATAGGGGTTTATTAAGGACATGGTTTACAGGACAAGGTTTCCAGATCCGGTAGATGTGCGGCAACAGATCTACGTTGCGGCGGAGGCCATAACACCTGTCATACTTATGAATATGTGGCGAGAAATGCAGTACTGTTTTGATATCTGTCGAGTTATAAACGATGCTCACATTGAGCTGCACCAACATCCATAAAAATGTTTAAGCGTCTGTCTACGACGTTGGACAAATAAAGTTATAAACTGTCATAGATACTGAAACACTAACAAATCTTTTTGTACACCTATAGCCCGGAAATCCTCCTATACAGCTCAGTAAGAACAGTAGCTGCGACCCAGTAAATTTCAATAAAAACATTGCCAATTAAAACCGAACTGTTATCAGTTTCTCATTACAGAATCAATCTCACAATAAATTAAAAGGCACACAAGTTCACCTGCCACATTTCAACGCTCTCAGATTTTACCTGGCACCATGTCACAGAAGATATATCGAGATTTATATTTGTGCGATGATCAGTAAAGTACAAATATGGAAGTATTTTAGTGTTGCATGTGATTTGAGTTCAGACATTGCTCCAATAGCTCAGTTGTCACTATTTGTGCATTACTGCACAAATGTCGGGATAGTACAAGAATATTTCTTAGCAATTATAACCACACAAAAAGTTGTGGTCTTTATGGATTTTATTAAATATTTTATAGAATGAAATGGCTTACCTTCGAGCAGTTTTATATCAGTGTTTAGTGATGGCTGTCCTTCATTAACAGGGTCAAACAATTGTCTGATAGTTCTGATTAAGAGGGGATGTATTTTACCAGATTTACTCTTCAGTTTAAAATCATAAACTTGGCTGATGGAACCTATTGTGACGTAACCTGGAAAAATTTAGTGCTGAATAGAGGTTCACACGTGCATCTAATATGGTGCCACAACTTGTGGCTTTGTGTAAGAAGTACCGTTCACAAAGGACGCCACAAATATTGCGTAGTTGCACAGCTTTCAATATTGCGTCAGTTGAATTCGTATGGGCAGGTGTGAAGATTATAGTGCAGGTTATGGCATTAGAACTGTGATGAGAGCTAAATACAACGTGGACGAAACCCAAATGTTGGATCAGAAAATAAATTTTCCACAGGGATAAATCAGGGGCCACAAATACATTTATAAAAGAAATAAAACTCGGAGACGAAAATGACATCTGCAGTGGCAAACTAACCGACAGGTACCATGTAAATACCATATGCAGACACGCCATTCTTCAAAGACTATAGAATCTTATTGTATTTGTTGATAAAGGCATTTCGAAAATTAATCTTTAGTTTAACAGCTGTCACATCACAGACGGGAGCTATTTCCTGCATCTAATCCACAATTTATGCAGTGCCTCACAAATCACTGAATTTATACGACTCGTTTTTCTGGTTAAGTATATTACGTTTATTTTTTATTCATCCAAAATCTTTTAAGATTGTAGGATTCGTCATTGGTTTGCAAATATTGCCCCCCCCCCCCTCCACACACACACACACAACCACACAACACACACTTGCAGAAAATCAAACATAGGTTATTGTTCTTATAGTTCCAGGAGGGCTGAAAGTGTACCAGCCGACCACTGTTTTCACTTTTTCAGTAAAAAACTGAAAACACAATGAGATCGAATAGAATAGAGCACCATTTACTCCAAGATAATTACGACAGCATGTTCATGTTTCGGAATATTGCCACCAGTGGTGAAAGAAATGTGGCGCAACAAAGTACAAACAAGTTGAACACTTTGTGGCATACAAAAGTTGCGTCTCTTAAGTTGCGCTACTAAAAACTGGAAGATCACACATGCAACTGCGTTGCAACTGCAGAATGCCGCAAACTGTGGCGAAATTTTTGTTGTGTGTGTGAACCCGGCTTGATCGCTGCAAGTACTGTAATAATTGGATGCTCTTATTCTGCTCGGTTGACAAAGGTCTGTGCTGCTGAAAATTAAGTATTTACTATCTTTACAATATAACTTATGTTTGTTAAAGCGATATGTGATTTTATTTACGTAAAAATTAACATCCTTCCTCTGAGTATTTGCAGAATTAATTTCAGACGGAGATTTTTATTGTTGGCGGCCATTGCTGCCTGTATCTGTAATTTGTTTAAATACGGCCGTAACAGCCAGCTTGTTCAGAGAAAACATACGTCGGTAGTGGACGAGTTATCACGCAATTAGTACTATTAACATTTTTAAGAATTTCAGCGATTAATAGGTGCACCATATTTTTATCTTCTGTCAAAAGTATTAAATGTTCTCTTTAAGTTTAAACAAAAGCTACATTACATCGGCAACACATACACATACAATGGAGCTGATATAGGCATGCTTGTTCAAAGACGAAGATATGTAAACAGCAGTATACAGCGCTGCGTTCGGCAACACGGATATAAGACAACAAGTGTCTGACGCAGTTGTTGACTGATTACTGCTGCTACAATGGCAGGTTATTAAGATTTAAGTTAATTTGGACGTGGTGTTATAGTAGGCGCACGAGCGATGGAACACAGCGTCTCCGCACGACCGTTTCACGAGTGTAACGTGAATATCAGGAATCCGGTAAAACATCGAATCTCCCACACCGCTGTGGTCGGAAAAAGATCCTGCGAGAACAGGACCAACGACTACTGAAGAGAATAGTTCAAAGTGACAGAAGTGAAACCCTTCCTCAGATTGTTGCAGATTCCAGTGCTGGGCCAAAAGTGTCAGCGTGCGAACCATTCAACGAAACATCATCGATAGGGTCTTTCGGAGCCGAATGCCCGCTCGTATACCATTAATGCCCGCACGACATAAAGCTTTAGCCTCACCTGGGCCCATCAACAACAACATTGGACTGTTGATGAATGGAAACATGTTAGCTAGTCTCGTTTCAACTTGTATCGAGGGATGGACGTGTTCGGGTATGGAGACAACCTTATGAATCATTGGAGCCAGCATGTCAGCAGGGGACTGTTCAAGTTAGTAGTTGCTGTTTAATGGTGTGGGGCGTGTGTAGTTGGATTGATATGGGACCCCCGATATGTCTAGATAAGACTCTGCCTAGTGACACGTGCATAAGCTATTCTCATGACCATTCTGAGAAATGCCTTTCTTCGGCGACGACACGAAAAGCAGAACGGCACAAGTTCTAACCCCTACTCATTGGCATGTGCACCTCCTGCAGTACAGTTCGGTAAAGCAGGCTGACACTGCTCCCATAAAACACCTGTCATGCAATGCAGGCTACATTATCAGAGACTTGAAAATCATTTATTTATTCCTGACATCATACTAAGCAGGTCGATAAAGCAAGCCGATACTACTCCAGGACACTTTCCATTCAGGGTAGCCTACATGTTGGGGCCTGGAAAACTCTTTCTTATCTGTCACATGTAGGCTGCCCTGCAAAGCTGATTGATTTGGCAGACCATTACTGTACTCGCATGACATACCTGTGATGCACAACAGCCTATAGTCCAGGGTCTAAGAAAATGTGTACTATCTCTGTTCCTATTGTAACTAGAACGTTATGAGCCCCACAGTACAGATAATCATGATGGCCAATGTTTCTGTGCAAAATTTTCGTTGAAATCGATTTGGGATGAGATCCTGGACATACACTCTGATTTAACCCACAACAGATGTACCTAGTCTATACAGTCACGCACTGCTAATGCCATATGCCCCATCTAAATGAGCAGTGCTGTGTTGCTTAGTGAAATTATCACTTGTCTAATCATCCTCCTTATTAACTATTTTAAGACTTTGAAAGAGGACTATCCTATTTACCACGTCGAGTGTTAAGAAGTCTTGGCCATAAATGTGAATTAAGTTGTGAAATTTACAAACGTACTCAACCTCTGTAGTATCGATGTAACCATTTTCTTTGTAAGTCTGTTTGTGAGAACAGTTGGTCAGAGAGGTTAGTTTTTTTGTCAGAATATCAGTTAGTGTGAGTACACAGTCTGAAAATGTACTTGGTTTGAAAAGGATGGAAGCTGGCCTGCTTTGCAGTAGAGGCAGCAGTATTTAGGAAGGATTTTGTAATAATATGTTTTTGATCAAAAATACTGAGTAACTGGGATTGTATTAACGGAGGAATTGTGTAAGCCAATGTGTAAGGTAATCCAGCTATTTTGTATTTGAAATTCTGTACTTTCCTGTTGTTAGGACATTGCATATGACTGAAGTTTGGTGTAGAAATTTTTTAGTGCGATATGTGCTTTTTCTCATAATTGAAGCAAGTGCCAAGGAAAGTAACTGGGCACAGGAAATTTAGGAAATATTTTGCTGACTTGTCTAGTTGTGAGAACTTTACGAAAATGTGTACTGTTGTTCTGGCTTAATGAAGTATAGTTTACTTGGAGTCTTGTTCTCATTTATCAGTCTTTTAGTTCCTCATTTTTTATTATTTACCTTTATGAGTGTGTCTGTATACTCGCACTGTACGTCGCGAGTTGTGTACTGCAGAAGCATTTTGTGAGAATTGGTAAGATACTGTCTTGCCCTGCGCATTGCAAGTAAGGCAAATGAAAAGGTTTTGGACAGTCAGATACATATTCCCAATTATTATTATTTAGCGTATGTGGTTTTCAAGTACAAATGGTTTCATGTTTAAATACATACAGACAGATAAAGATAAAATCAACATACATATTAACACATAAATAATGCCTCGTCTTGTGGACATTCAACTAAGGATAAAGTAGGCGTACACAGGTTGTTACAATAAGGTATCTTGTCATAAATAACATAAAATTATCATATAGAAATTGTTGCTATAAGGTCATTCAGCAATCGCATATATGGAATCTATAGAGTCTCTTTAACGTTCTATGTCTAGGTTTTCCATCCACTCGACGGCTGCAGGGGAGGCTGCATAAAGTTCGCGAATGGATCCTTTGAACGCACGTTTAGGGCATTCCTGAATGATGTGCTGGATCGTTAGCTCTGGATGTCCACAATCGCACTGTGGTGAATCTCGTATGCCCCATCTACACAGCATCTCGTCACTTCTGCCATGGTCAGTTCTGAGTCTATTGAGTATAATCCAAGTTCTTCTTGGCAGGTCTGTACCAAGTAGGTTTCCACCAGGTGGTATTTCATTGCAATTCTTGGATAGTCCGGTCTGAGACCATTCATTTTTCCATGAATCCATAGCATCGTAAGACGTAGCCATAAGGTTCTGAGCTGTTTCCATGGTGGTCTTCTAGATCCTAGTAGGGAAAGATTTGGGGCAATGTCCTGATGGATTGGAAGGTTGGTATTGGAGGAGATTTTACGCCATTCATTAACTAAGGCGGTTTGCCGCCTAAGATGTGGTGGAGCTATACTGCAGAGAGCAGGAAGCCAAGGTGGTGGGGTGGATTTAGTGGTCCCAGTTACGGTTCTCATGGTATTGCTTAGTTGAGTATCCACTTTAGGCGTGTGGCTGCTGTTAAGCCAAACAGGGCTGCAATATTCCGCAACAGAGTATACCAGCGCTACAGAAGAAATCTTCAGAGTATGTACATCAGCTCCCCAGCTAGTATTGACGAGCTTTTGAATAATATTATTTCTTGTGCGTATCTTAGCAGCAGTATCTATTAGGTGTGGTTTGAATGTAAGCGATCTATCCAATTTAATATCAAGATATTTTGGGTTTGGGTTATGCTTTAACTTTCTACCAGCAGATGTAACGTCAAGAGATCGGGTTGCCTGTTGGTTGTTTAAATGAAACACTGTAACTTCTGACTTTATTGGGTTAGGAATTAATCTCCAAGATCTCAAATATTCACCCATTACTCCGAGGTTTTGGTTAAGGGAATTTACACACTGTTCAAAACTTTCATGTTGCACAGCCAGGGCCATGTCATCTCCATAACAGAACTTCCGCGCATTTGTTGTTGATATGTCGCTTATGTACACATTGAAAAGTTATGGTGCCAATACAGAACCTTGTGGTAAGCCGTTGTTTGAAACAATGGTTCACTCTTCTTTCCTTCTAGATGAACTTCAAGGGTCCTATTGCTGAGCATATCACTTAGTAATTTGTACAAGGTCTGGCAAGGGATAATCTCAAGTATCTTGCTTAGAAGACCATGTCTCCACACAGTATCGCGTGCAGCGGTTAAATCTAAAATGCAACAGCTGTTTCAAGTTTCCGTTCATAACCGTTCTCTCGATATGTGTTGTTAAAGCCAGTACTTGGTCGCAACAGTTACATTGTGGTTGAAAACCAGCCTGCTCGATGGGGATTCTATCATTCAAAGTCGTCCCAATACGATTATACAAGAGTCTCTCAAAGAATTTGAAGCAGGTGCTCATGAGATAGATTGGTCTAAAATGTTCAGGCTTGTCTTGTGCTTTCCGCGGTTTTAATATTGGCAGTACTTTAGATCTTTTGAATATCTTAGGCACTCGGCCTTCTTCAAGGATGTTATTATAGAAGTTCACGAGCCAGTTGATAACATTTTTCCCACTATACTTAACTAATTCTAAGTATAACTCATCTGGCCTAGCTGCCTTCCCAGTTTTGATGTTCGAGATAGACATTTTCAGTTCTTCCACTGTGAAAGGTGCTGCAGGATATTATATTTTAGAGGCTTGTCTCAACTGTGTATTAATTAGTTTCTTAATGTTTCTGGCGGTTTTTTTGTCAAGAGGTGCCCTGGACATATTGGCTATACGGCCTTCAATTGCATTGGGAGTGATTTTTGCTCTTTTACAGGGATTGTATGCACCAGATTCTAGTTTCCTGAGTAGGGCCCACACTTTTCGACTGGACTTTCTGAAGTCTATACCTTCCACGATTTTTTTTTCACTTTTCTCTTCGGGCGCTGTCAAGTGACTCGATAAGTTCCTCTGCCACTTCCCTGTCTCCCGATTCTTTGAACTCGTTATAGAGGCGCTCAGGTGTTTCATTCCAGGCAGGTGTATATTCTTTCCTGAAACCGCGTGGTATAGTTTTCTTAGCTGATGCAATAAGAGCTTCACTAAATCGTTCATAGTTGTTAATAATTGGCTTGATCCACCATACAGTGGCATCGGCACGTTTTACGTAGGACTCCCAATGAGCCTTTTCAAAATTTCATCTTGGTTTTGGAGCTGATTTTATAAGAAGGACTTGTATTCCAACGTGGACAATGACAGGTCTATGCTGGCTGTGTGGGAAGTTAGTTAATACTTTCCTGCTTGATGGGTAACCTATACACTTGTGGTCTCTAGTAATAAAGCACAGATCTGGGTTGAAACGGCGTTGCCATCTAGTTGACCAGAAGGTGTGTCTCTCTTTAGCATCATATATTAGTTGCAGGTCTTCAATATCTGCCCACTCAAGTAGGGCTTGACCATTATCATCGTTTTCACTATAGCGCCATAAACTGTGGTAGCTATTGAAATCGCCCATTAAGAGGGTAGGGTATTTTGTTTCAAGGAGTGCTTCTTTTGGCCATTGGATGTTAGGAGGCTTATATACATTGACTATTGTGAGGTTACTTGCTAGTGTTTCTATTAAAAATATGTTATCCGAAGAACTTATTTTTATTGGAGCCCAGTTATCAATGTCACTACGCACGTATGTAGCAGATCCATAGTTTTCATGGTGAATAGCTCCAAGAGATCTCTTTTCATGAGATCTACCTCGTGGTTTACATGTGATTCTTGGACCAGTATGACTTGTATATTGTTATCTTGAGAGGATATCACATTTAGTCTTACTTATTACTTCTATGTTAATTTGCAGTACTCGGACTGATGGGCCGAGGTCTCTTGTCATTGGGTTTTGAGAAGACCCATTCATTTTTTTGTTTACTTCCCTTTGCACTTTTAAGCTGCGAATGAGTTCACACTCACAGTGCAGCGCCACGATAGTAGTAGACTTTTAGCTACCTTTCGGCATTGCCTGGGGTGTACCTCTTGGAGGCAGTCTACTTTTACACCCCATATTCCCAATAATAGTAGGTGGTAGAACAGAGGAGCGTTCCGCGCCTACAGGTAGGTCAGTAAATTTAATTATCATCCAAATTCATATCCACTGCAAGGTACAGAGTTTATCGGAATGTATTTATGAAATACTATATTGCTTGAGATGTTTGACATCAGCAACAGCTTTCAGAAAAGTGCTAACTTGTAAGTTTTCGAGAAGCTTATCAGAAAGTGGGATGCATTATATTTTATGTTCATTTGCTGTATAATTGCATTAATTGTTCTGGTAGTCATTGTTCACAAGACTAAAGATAAAGATTAATAACGTTCAGGCCCAACATTTTAATCTGAGTTATTTTTATTGCAGTCACATAGCATATATATATGTCTGTGAAAACGGATTGGTCTATGGCAGGCCAATTGCTTGATGTACTGGCAAACCTGAATTTCGCATGGTGTAGCGTGAGCTTCACATACTTCGACCGAAATTTAATTCCAACACAGTTCTGTCGCCCTGCACTGAGATTTACGTATTTCAGTATCAGACTAAGTTCTATACATTTATCAGATATCAACCAGACGCAAACACGAATTTAGAAATTTTCACAATAAACTTTCAACGTGTTCAGTGGCTTCAGTCACTGGACGAGAAATATCTGAGAGTCTTTTCCCAACTTACTTGTCCAGTTCTCAGCAGTTAAAATTTTTGACATATATCCATTCACACCTCGACAATTTTCTGTTCTGTTGACACGTTGCCGTGTACTAAACACACTTTGAGTCTGATACAGCTCATATACACATCTTCAAACTAATCTGGGGCTTTTTTTTTCTTTTTCAGAATGGATTCAATTTCAAGAACATTTGCAGCCAACAAGATTATTGTTCTCTCAATTTTACAGATCTTTACAGTCAACGTATTGCATAATCTCAAAAAGCTTTAATAAGCATATTTACCTCTTTCTCACTCCTATTAATCAAAAGAATTTTTGCACCTGCATTTAGATAAATATTCCGCCAGTGCACTCTCTTGGGTCTAATACTCGATGTTCAGGTGAACTCGTCCATTCTACGATGTTTAATGACGTATTTACGTTAGAGTATCAGCACTAATAGGAAGTTTGCAATCCAGACACTGTTGAGAAGTTCTGAAATCGATATGTCTCAAAGAAATACACTACTGGCCATTATAATTGCTACACCACGAAGATGACGTGCTACAGACGCGAAATTTAACTGACAGGAAGAATGTGCTGTAATATGCAAATGATTAGCTTTTCAGAGCATTCACACAAGTTTGGCGCCCGTGGCGACACCTACAACATGCAGACACGAGGAAAGTTTCCAACCGATTTCTCGTACACAAACAGCAGTTGACCGGCGTTGCCTGGTGAAACGTTCTTGTGATGCCTCGTTTATGGAGGAGAAATGCATACCATCAAGTTTCCGACTTTGATAAAGGTCGGATTGTAGCGCATCGCGATTGCGCTTTACCGTATCGTGACATTGCTGCTCGCGTTGGTAGAGATCCAATGACTGTTAGCAGAATATGGAATCGGTGAGTTCAGGAGGGTAATACGAAACGCAGTGCTGGATCCCAACGGCCTCGTATCACTAGCAGTCGAGATGAGAGGCATCTTATCGGCATGGCTGTAACGGATCGTGCATCCACGTCTCGACCCCTGAGTCAAGAGATGGGGACGTCTGCAAGACAACAACCATCTGCACGAACAGTTCGACGCCGTTTGCAGCAGCATGGCTCCGGCTACCCTTGTCAGTTCTAGTATAATATATTTCTCCAATGAATACTCGTTTATCATCTGCATTTCTTCTTGGTGTAGCAATTTTAGTGGCCAGTAGTGTATATATTTTCCTTGCCTTTTATTTTACTGGGCCGCCTCTGGATAACGTGATCTGACTGTACGTATGAATATACTCACTCTGAGCTATTGTTGATAATTATTTGTGTTGTTATATATTTACTTTTTTGATTGAAGTTACTGATGCAAATTTCAATGCCATTATTAAATAAAAAAATTAGAAAACTCAAAAAAACGTTAACTCTTATGGTTACTGGGTTGAATGAAAAATAATATGATACTGACTGAGTTAAACTGATCTATTCTGAAAATGATTGAATATAAATTTTTAGCTCTTTATAATGATTCAATTTATAAAACTTAAGTAGTGGAGTCATTTACAGAAAACATATTAAAAATGTAACAACGAACTTACAATATGCAGTTAGCGCTTAAATACCTTGGATGTCTTCATGACATCAATTTTTAATAATTCATGAATAACTACCAATAATATATTTATATTATTCTTCAAGTAATATATAGCTGGTGGCGAACAGGCACACCGCCCTGTCTCTCCACACAACTTCACTGCGTGAAGGTTGACTCAAGAGCGTTCTATCGACAATGCTGCGCGCTTCTCGCCAAGCTCCCTATGTATCAATGCGCGGGCTCTCCCGCCAACAAAGAGCTTGGTGCGGATACTTCACTGTCACCATCGATATGCAAAGAACTTAAATAAATTTTACAAAACATTTTTCTTAAAGTTTTTCTTACACACTATAATTGTTATTTACATATTTCTAGACTTATAAATATTTTTCATGGCCTGTTTAATTTTCGATTGACACATTTCAATGTGTAGACGTATGTTTGTCTGTACATATACATCACATCTACAGATTTCCGTTCCATTCAGGAAATTCCTTCATGGTGAATCGTTTTTCTTTTCCTTTTTTGTCTTAGAGCGTCTACGGCTGCTTTTAAAATTACTATAAGCTTACGTGATTTGCCCTGCATAAATGTTCGTTTTAAAATTCACATGCCTTTTACTCGTTGCAAAATAATAGTTATTTTTGCAGTCGCGTTTCTCCTTTCACTTTAAAGGTAACTTGAAACGTCCCCTTAGAAAAATTTATACATAACTGTGCTTAAACTGACACACAGTATTTTTAGCGCAAGGCAATCTGACTTCCAAAAATCCCTACGAAAGAATGGCCCTCACTAACATTAACCTATACGTTTCACAAATCACTTACCTCACAAAAATCTTCGTTACTCAAGCTACTGCAATACAGCGAGCGCCACTACTGCCAGCTAAATAAAAGATTCAAACTACGGAAGGCACTAACTACTGATAGGCATAATTAGCAAATGAAAGATTTTAATAGAGAGCAACCAATGTATTTACCTTAGTAGTCATAATATATATAGCAGTTCATGACATCCATTCTTACAAATTTCAAAACTCCGCCTTGCATTAATTGCAATAATTATGTATTAGTGTCTGGAATCTGTTCCTCTATGCTTTTCGGCAGTGCATTTTCACCGGCAACATTCACATTTTGACAAGCAGAAAATGTGTCTTGACTTATTTGAGAAAACGGTGAGGACGCAAAACCTGAATGTACAGTACTTGCAAGATTGTGTCCTGTCATTTCGGATTCCTGACGCGAGCTGTTGCCGACCGATCGATCGATAATGCTTCCCTGTTGACTAACTGTTTCACTGCCTACACCATTATTTGCAGCCCGCTCCATTCCCTATGCACTATTACCAAATTCCTACTTTTAACATAAGTGAATTCATTACATGGTGGCGCTAACACACTGCTTTCGTCTTCACTGTCATTTCTCAGTTTACTTTGTAGCCTAGTATTACGTTTTTCACACGCCATTACTGTCACAATATTTCACACGGCAACACAGAAAACCACAATTTGAAGAGCAAAAATAAGAGAACACAATTTGAAAAGCAAAAATAAGAGAACACATTAACGTAGCACTGAAAATAATATCTAGTTAATTGCAAGCGCAGCTACGAAATACTTGGTGCAAACCTACATGAATGCCACAACTGTTTTACTGTACAAAAATGAAAAACTACAAATACAAAGGAAATTCTCTCTATAATTACGCGCTAGCAATAAACAAAAGCTACTCTAATTACTAAAACTACAAGAAAAATCTGAAGATTCCAGTGAGGTATCCTCGGGTAAGGGTCGACATATGAAACGTCTCCTTTGAAAAATTGTATAGGACTGTGCTGAAACTGACACACAATATTTTTATCGCAACACAGTCTGACTTTCAAAAATCCCTACAAAATAATGGCCCTGACTAACATTAACCTACACGTTTCACAAATCACTTACCTCACAAATATCTTGGTTACTCGAACTACTGCAATATAGCGAGCGCCACTACTGCCTGTTAAATAAAAGATTCAAACTACTGAAGGCACTAACTACTGATAGGCATAGTTAGCAAATGAAAGATTTTAATAGAGAACAAACAATGTATTTACCTTTATAGTCATAATATATATATCAGTTCATGACACCAATTCTTACAAATTTCAAAACTCCGCCATCTCTCTCCCCACGTCCACTACCGCTGGCGGCTCACCTCCAACCGCGCAATGCTACGCGCTGTTAGCATCCAGCTGCCCAACACTACAATGGCGAGTATTACAACAATGCCAACCAGCCACTGACTGCACACAGCACAGCCAGTGTTTTTTTAATACAGAGCGCTACGTGGCGTTACCAATAAGAAAACCTAAACAGCCTACTTACAAACTTCAGTGATTTTTTTCTGTAATACAGTAATACAGTTTCGTTTTTGTAAAGGAAACTTAAAAAAGTGTAACCATTTCACACCATAATTTTTACGAAAGTGAACTGTTATAGTTACTTGTCCATGTTGTCAAAGGTGTTGAATGAAAACCGCTACCAGTCACAATTGAAGGTATTTATTTACAGCACGACCGGTTTCAGGCTTTTGCCCATCTTCAGGTGCTTACATTCAGAAACATGTGACGTTCAATGATGGAGTTCACTGTTTAAATAAAAAGAGGATATGATAACTAATAAAACCGAGCGAACCAAATGCAAATGAGAAGTGGTTTATCCGAAAACTATTCCTGTACTTACATAAAGATGGATTATCCATATTGTTGACAACAATATGGATAATGGATAATCCATCTTTATGTAAGTACAGGAATAGTTTTCGGATAAACCACTTCTCATTTGCATTTGGTTCGCTCGGTTTTATTAGTTATCATATTCTCTATTTATTTAAACAGTGAACTCCATCATTGAACGTCACATGTTTCTGAATGTAAGCACCTGAAGATGGGCAAAAGCCTGAAACCGGTCGTGCTGTAAATAAATACCTTCGTGACAACAATATGGATAATCCATCTTTATGTAAGTACAGGAATAGTTTTCGGATAAACCACTTCTCATTTGCATTTGGTTCGCTCGGTTTTATTAGTTATCATATTCTCTTTTTATTTAAACAGTGAACTCCATCATTGAACGTCACATGTTTCTGAATGTAAGCACCTGAAGATGGGCAAAAGCCTGAAACCGGTCGTGCTGTAAATAAATACCTTCAATTGTGACTGGTAGCGGTTTTCATTCAACACCCTGAAAGGAACAGTCACGTAGTTCATCTGCATCCATTATGGATAAAATTCAATTACATGTTGTCAAAATCTGAGATTCCTCTTATTGGTCATATGGTAGGGCCCGCACTTCATTAACGAAAATTTGACACTCATGCACTACGATAGCTGTGCAAACAAGAAAAGTAAAACATTTCGTCACGAATATGCATCGAATATGTGCCTGGGCCGCTATGTGCTTCATCAGCGACGTCAGGACATTCGTGGTAGGTATGGCGTCGGCTGGTTGGCTGGCAGTTCTTCAAAGCTGCAGCCCCCTTCACAGGTACACACTGGAGGTTCTGGTGCACACCAGCTCTCATTGTCGGTAAGACCACCACATTCGTCGTACTTTACATTAGATTAGCCAGTTTCTGTGCCTGTAACTCCTGGCTTCCTATATTCACACGCATGACCACGAATGAAAGTCGTAACACGTCTCTTCACTACCGCCTATACGGTGACAGAGTCTTGCCATTATTCTAAAGAAAATGTCATTGACACACGTGTTCACTTTATTAAAATATAACTTTTTATTTAGTTGATTGTCTCGTTATCTTCTTATCGGGGTTGTGACTACGCCCACAAATCTTGATGTGATTCCACGGCTGTGAATGTCCCAGTGAATCACTAACTACAAAAGGAAACAAAATGCCTA
Organism: Schistocerca gregaria; assembly: GCF_023897955.1. Classification (NCBI taxonomy): domain Eukaryota; kingdom Metazoa; phylum Arthropoda; class Insecta; order Orthoptera; family Acrididae; genus Schistocerca; species Schistocerca gregaria. The sequence continues at coordinate 608,636,627 of NC_064923.1, forward strand.
CACATTCAAAATTTGTATTTTAAACTCTTCAAATATCAGATTGACAACTTTTTAAAACCCATTCGCTCCGTTGTGCCACTAATTCCAACTAAACCCGTCTCCTTTCTATAGCATCACAGAACATGAATCAGCTCCAGAGTAGAACGACATTCCACGAAGTGCCAACACGAAGAAGCTAAAGTATTTCATTTGTGACAAAGGGGCTTGGATGACTTACATCGTTGGCAGAGACATTGTTACGATTAACTGACTTACAATTTAGCAAAACTTAATGAAATTAAAACTTTGGGTTATTATCGTAAACCTTCACACTTGAGCCAAGTTGCAGAAAATACAAACAGCTACGCAAGACATAAATAATTTCAGAAGACCTAGTTTCAAAGAAACTTTTCTACTTATAAATGAAATTACCGATACCCATTGTAATCGAAGACTTCTAAATATGTAACAGGCTTACTTACATTATAAAACAGACCTCCGCAAAAATGAAAAGTGCAATTTTTTCACTGAAAATACTCGAGTCATACATTTTTTCGATGTCTGTGTTTCGTTTTTTAATGTTGATGACCGCAGCACGAGAAACTATTTCAGCCCTCATAAACGGGCACTCGCCATTAGAGAATGAACACTCTGTACTTCACCGGTAATGACAATAATTATTTAATTTGCTGAACTATGCAATCATATTAGTGTATATAACTGTTTCGCAGTATCTTATGGTACAGTACAGTCACGGTTATAATGAAAACGTTGTCGAATGAGAAAAAGTACTTAAAACGAATTATCCTTCCACATGGCCACAACTGCATCACTACTCTGCAGTTCGCACTTACGTGTCTCCTTTGACTGTTTCTCGACCGTACCACTCTCGAAAATCACGTTGGGAAAATTAATACCTAAACCTTTCTGTGCGAGCTCTGGTTTCTTTTATCACGATGGTCGTTTCTTTCTCTGTAGTAGGAAATCAACAAAATACTTTGGCGTTTGGAGCAGAAAGTTGGTGATTGAAGTCTAGTGAAATGATCTCGCCACAACAAAAAACGCCTTTGTTTCAATGACTGCCAACCCAACTCACTTGTCAAATTTGTGATACTCTCTCTCCAATACTGTTATAATACAAAACGAGCTGCCCATCTTTGAACTTTCTCAATGTGCTCCGCCAAATGCAGTATGGCGATGATCCCAAATGGCACGGCAGTACTCCAACTGTCGTGTAGACACTCTCTTTAGTCTTCTAACAGTAAGTGTTCTGTCAATAAAACGCAGACTTTGGTTCGCCTTCTCCACAAAATTTGCTATCTGTTGGTTCCAGTTTAATTTTTTCGTATTTTTAATCCCTAAGTACTCATTTGAGAACACTTAAATTTGAAGATTTGTCATGTAGCCGAAATTTAATGGAATTTGTCTAGCATTTGTGTGGAGGACCTCGCACTTATTATTGTTCAGCCTCAACTACCACTTTCCGCACCGTACAGAAATCTTGCGCAAATAATTGTTTTTCATTCGCGTTGATCAAATGGCTCTGAGCACTATGGGACTTAACATCTATGGTCATTAGTCCCCTAGAACTTAGAACTACTTAAACCTAACTAACCCAAGGACATCGCACAACACCCAGTCATCACGAGGCAGAGAAAATACCTGACCCCGCCGGGAATCGAACGCGGGAACCCGGGCGACGGAAGCTAGAACGCTACCGCACGACCACGAGCTGCGGATCGCGTTGAAGAGTTTACTTGACGGTAAATGACAGCATCGTCTGAAAAAAAACTCTCAATTAGTCTTCTAAATCGTTTATACAGAATTCCAGACATTACTCCTGGTTCTCCAGATGACTTCCCTTCGGTTACAATGCCCACTGGCCTTTCAACAGGAAACTGCGAAGCCAATCGCACAGGTACTAAATTTAATCAGATGAGGCTTTGGAGGAATGGTATCAAAAGCGTTCTAGAAATCTAGAAACAGAGAATCAACTTGAGATCTCCTTTAAATAGCACGCACTATTTCGTGTGGGTAAAGAGCCAGTTGTGCTTCACAGGAACGACATTTTCTGAATCCATGAAGAGATCCTTGTCTTCGATGTGTTTCAGAGTGTTGAAACACAATATAAGTTCCAAAATCCTACTGTGTATCGATGCCAGTGATAAAGATTTATAAGCGAGCGGATTACTTGTATTTTCTTACGTGTGCATTGGTGCGACATGTGCAGCTTTCCAGTCACTTAAACTCGCGACACTACCGTTAATTGGAAAGCGATGACCAGTAAAACATAATGACAGTATAAGCAAACAAACGCAAAAGCAGAAGCAGTCTATACACGTAAAACGGAAGAAAGCTGAAGGATTGGCATTTTGTCGAAGACTAGATTCATAGAGACGAAGAACGGACTCGGAAATGGCAAGAATGAGTAAGGAAACAGGCTGTGCTCTTTTCCAAGGAACCATCACGGTATTCGCCTTAAGCGATTTGGGAAAACCACGGAAAACTTATATCCACATTGTGGTGCAGGGATTTGAACACAGTTCCATCTGAATTCGAGTCCTGTATCAAGTAGGGGAGTTCTCTTCTCTATCCGGCACTGTAATAGACGTTCAACATTTCATTCGCTTTTTGTGTGTCCCAACCTTTTTCTGAAATTAAGAAAATTACGTGAGAAAAGTAAGTTTTTTCCGAATGTGTGACACAGTTTCACGGTACAACATTGTCATGTGCGTAGGAACAAACACACTGTTTAAATTTAATGGTGTAGCAGTCTATAAAAGCTGTCAACAATGTGTTTAATAATCTATGTGTTGTCTTATTATTCTGCTTTATTCTGCTACACACCAGTAATCAGTAAGCAGTTTCAAATTAAAAAGAAGTAGCATAACACACCAGATACCAGAAATAGAAGTTGTAGGCAACCAACACAAATTTCCATTATCAAGAAAGGGAAAATTACTAAGATATTGAAGAAATTCAGTTCATTTGCAGATATCACATGTTTTTGGTAGAGGACCTTCTTCCGTTTCAGTGTACAAGACGGTGCACGACCGGCAAGATATGGCTTAGCCGTCCCCATGTTGTGTAACTAGTTTTAAAAGTATACATAATTTTACCCACCACAAAACTCTGTAACGCAAGAACTAACAATATCCTCCAAACAGCTTTAATAAGTCACACAGTAATTACGTTTGTTGAAGTAATATTTACAGACGCTGCACAAAACTGAACCTAATGTCACACAACAACGAAATTAGTAGAAAATAGCGGAAATCGCTTATGGGTGGCGGTTTCTAGTGCGCGCTAGTTCATGTGACTCTAAAATCGGTCACTAGACAGGAGCATCGACCGGGAAACATCACGTGTTTGTAAGTATGCTATCCTTCCGGATACAAACAATCCCTCGCACTGTGACACATAGCTCTTTCAAATAAACGAAGAATCCAGCCCTCAGGCAAATAATACACAGAAACTAATACTCTACAGGAAAACACAATGACATTTTAAGTAAAACGGAACCAACCAGCAAGCACCACTGGCTAACACAGAAGTAGATGAGTAATGAACTGAATACATCCTGATGAATATGAGGTACGTGAATTGCATGTAAACAAACACGCTACAAAATGAAAACCGTAGACACACATAACGTGCTACAAACACAGACAGCTATTAACATATGGAGCAGTTAATCATTATCCTATAAGTAACTGATTCAACAAACAGTACAATGATGACCGTAAAAAATTCAGACTGAACGAAAAAAGGTGAACCTCATCATACTTGCATCCCACATAAAAGTAATGTAGTGATGAACCGGGAAGCATGCAGAGGAATAAAGATATTTCTAGTTAAAATTAATAACAACATGGAATTACTCTCAGTAAATAAACAAAGCTACTCGACAACATAAACATATGTTGTAACACGGGAGATGTATGGCAGGCAGGGTGGTGTTCATACCAATCCTCGAGGCAGCCATTTGTAATTTCAGTAAATAATACAAAAGCCAGGTATATTTTTAACTTATTTTTGAGCATCATATCACACACTGAAATTCTGTTTCAAAATTTATTTATTTTGTCAAACTTACAACGTCCCTCCCTACTTGTGACACCAAATAACTAACCTAACAAAGCATTGGCTGACGTTTTTCTGTCATTTGAAAATGAAAACGTCTTCGTGTTTCGATTAATGAAATGATAAAAGCGCTTTTAGTGTTGTCACATGCACGAGAGCAGATATAAAAATGTTAAAGGTATGTCGGTAAAACTCTTACTACGAATGATTTTAAATGACATGGAAAGGAAGCTGTCATTAGTCTGTGACATTCGTTAATAGAGAAAGGACATTGGTCTGAAACACGATTAGACAAAGGTAAAAGTGCTTTGACATTTCAGTTCTTGTTCACTACAGTATTATACTTTAGAAACACTGAAATTTTAGGTTATTTTGACTTACTTAAGATTTAGCTGTTTACGAAGTAGAAATTATTCAGCAGAGCTTTAGAGAGGTTGACTTGAGCTATGTTGCCTCCGTATTTATCATGAGATGCTTTAATTAAGACTATTCAGAACCATGCAGGCTTTTGTGATTAATTTTATCTATTAGTAATTGGGAACTGACGAAATTTCTAGAATACCTATTCTAGGAACCATATTAAAGTGTCACATCCAAACATCAAATTTGGCAACAAGCAACGGAACAAAAACTTCCTGATATGAAGCTATATTTCGCAAGCTGTAATAATGCAAACTGTCAATGAACTTCGATTTGAAATTTATGAGCTTTGTTAATTTAGCGATTCAAGACAGAGTACTACAGATTTCAGTTTTGGTTAGTGTGTTGAAATATTAAGCAATTTCGCTGTGCCATGCACGACGTGCTTCGGTAGCTCAGTTGCTAGAGCACTTGCCCGCGAAAGGCAAAGGTCCCCAGTTCGAGTCTCGGTCGCGCACACACTTTGAATCTGCCAGGAAGTTTCATATCAGCGCACACTCCGCTGCAGAGTGAAAATCTCATTCTGGAAACATCCCCCAGGCTGTGCCTAAGAAATGTCTCCGCTATATCCTTTCTTTCAGGAGTGCTAGTTCTGCAAGGTTCGCAGAAGAACTTCTGTAAAGTTTGGAAGGTAGGAGATGAGATACTGGCAGAAGTAAGGCTGTGAGTACCGGGAGTGAGTCGTGCATCGGTAGCTCAGTTGGTAGAGCACTTGCCCGGGAAAGGCAAAGGTCCTGAGTTCGAGTCTACGTTGGGCACACAGTTTTAATCTGCCAGGAAGTTTCATATCAGCACACACTCTGCTGCAGAGTGAAAATCTCATTCTAGATTGTATCTATTATTTCTGGTGTAACAATCTTTGTAAGTTTGAGGTATTGTGTTTATGTATAATAAACATAAACACGAATGGAAACTTACATATTTAATTAAAACGGTAATTACTTTCACATCAGCTACGACTTGTGTGTGACAGAGTGCTGCAAGGGTCTCACAACACTAAAGTGAGAGTTTTGATTGGAATCCTAAAGATTTGAAGAAGGAATTCAAAATGAGCACTGAAACTTTCATAATTTTATTTGTTTATTTAGTTACTTACTGCTACTGGTAGCTGAATGACATTGTGTAAACTTAACTGAACTACTTAGAACTAGCGCTAACTCTGCTACTGAGTAAGGCCCATAACTTACGTGCATTAATGATCCTCATCATACCTCTGAAGTGAATCAATAGTTAACAGTTTGCATATTGGGATCCCTCTATGAAACTAGAGGTTCCGATTTGTTTTGATGTGTCATAAACAGACTTCTGTGGTGAAGTCTGGAAAATCTGTTGAATTCTCTCTCTTTTATCTTCGTCACCTCTCGTTGACCTCTCTGCAAGGTGCTCTATATTCACACCAACTGTTTCCATGAAGAGTCTGTTCCATTTTATTATGGTGACTTCCTGTATCACTTTCTGAAACTTCTCTGAATTTGGGTGTCTCGCTTCATTTCAGTAAGCTAAACCATACGCTGTACCTTTTCCTTGCACACTCTACTCTTGGATTTATTTATGGTGGACTTGCCACCATATAATAACAACGAAAAATTTTTTCTGACTCACGTTGATCTCGCCACCTGGAAAAGCAAAACATTTGTTCATTATCTTACATAAAAACTCTTTTCAGTTGTTCCATCACACGGATTTGAAAGAAATGGTGAGCAGGAGAACTTTCAGGCTTCACAACAGGGCAGCAGTTGACAACAAGCTATAAATTTTGCGAATTAGGTCATACTGTAGATACATTACCGAATACCACAATTCGTGTTGAGTGTGATATTGCAATGAATTCTTACCACAGTGATAAAATTATATTTACAATTTATGGTTTTCTCTTGTCAGTGGGTCCTGGGTATAAAATCATTGAATTTTCAGCCAGTAAAATTTACCTCCCAATAATTGTTCAGACTCTGGACAATCTTGAGATGAACATTGTTGATGAAAACAACCATGTAGTAGGTTTTCGTGAGGAAGAAATCATTATTTGTTTACATCTGGGGCTGGAGCATGAGTATACTGTGTAAAACTACCACCTAGCATTTCAGACTCAAGATGTGGTGTATTAATGTGGTGTATTAATACTGACAGGCTATAACTTCCTTAACTCTGTAGTACTGAAGCCATGTGATAGAGGCTCTCGATTCAACTTGACCCATAGAGTGCAACAATCAATTACAAGGTTTGAGTTCCACTCACAAAAACCTTAAACTTCGATGTTGTGTAACAATTATGATGAGATACATTTCGTTATTCAATATGAAGAACCTTTGATGAACCACAAGAGCAGGTAAAGCGTTTGGTAGCTCTATGCATATTACATCAATGTTTTGTCGAAATACTGGGACTCCAGTGGTGCAGTTGAAACACCACGCAGTTTGCAGTGGAGACTTCCAGCATTTTATAAAAATTTTCAACAAGAATGAGTGTATACACATTCAAGAAAAGGCATATAACAATCTGGTGTTTGCTAACTATGTAATGCAGTGTGCTATCGATGAACATATTACATTGAGACCACCACATATTCTAAATAGATGAGAAAATCCACCGAAGAATTTAATGGAATTTGTTCATTGTGACAGCAGCCCAAATGAGAGTAGTGTAACCAGAAATTCTGGTTTGTATTCTGCTTAGAAAAATGCCGGTGTAGATTAACCTAACATGCCAGATGGTGTAGCTACAGAACGAGATCAATTAAAGTTTTTTATTTATTCCAGTATTTTTAACAGCTTATAAATGACAAAGAAAGTATAAGACTTATTCTTTTATTCCTACGAAACCACCACATATTCTAAATACATAAGAACATCCACCGAAGAATTTAATGGAATTTGTTCATTGTGACAGCAGCCCAAATGAGAGTAGTGTAACCAGAAATTCTGGTTTGTATTCTGCTTAGAAAAATGCCGGTGTAGATTAACCGAACATGCCAGATGGTGTAGCTACAGAACTAAGATCATATTAAAGTTTTTTATTTATTCCAGTATTTTTAACAGCTTATAAATGACAAAGAAAGTATAAGACTTGTTCTTTTATTCCTACGAAACCTCCTGGACATTAATATAATCACATAGTTAGCAGTTTGTCTGTATGGCCTCTTCGCAAAGACCTAGTTGTCACCAGCTGGAAATTTTGTACTATAGAATTACGATTGACACGAGACTGATAGAAATAACTCATTCATAGCTTTCAACATACGGACAATGATTGTGAGTCCTCCATACTTCCTTAAACGAAATTAGAAATGACGCTTCTAACTCACCCAGGCGGAGTTCACTTTGAAAATGTATCCATATTCTCAAAAAGGCATTTTCACTCTAAGTATAAATTATTACAGGAAATAATGAATAATATTAAGAGAGTTACATATGCCTCTGGTCAACAAAAACCAAATACAGTGTTCATTTTCGATGACATCGCTAGAAAGAACTTTTTGTTTTACTTTAGAAGGCATTACATAATTGACACTTTCCATATTGCACAGACATGTTCAAAAATACCTAAACAGTTAATACAAGATAAGGCAAACCTTTTTTAGCCTCTAAACAGAATAACATTAATCTTAAACATATTTATTATGGTCTTGTTGGTTGGGGTATGAAATTTAATTATATTAAGAACATTTGCACAGACTGCTGGAATCCTAATAAGCATGGATTTACAGTAATCAATAGGACCAGGAAATTAAAGTATGGTCAATAAAGCCAAAATTTCTAAGATAATTTAAAACAAAAGGAAGTGTGAGCGTTTTTCAGCGAGCAATACGTCATGGATCGATATGGGTGAATGGTTCACCTACGTATGTAAAGCAGAGTCAATGTAATGTAATTCTCAAAGAGCACAAAGGTAATGTGCATAAACTGTTTGAGAAAATCAGTGTGGTAAAAAATCTGCTTAGCGACAGCATGAGACTAAAGAAGTAAAATAAATTAATGAATTAATAAACTTGAAGCTAGTATTCATTCAGTAACCACAGTCATATTAGAAAAAACACATGATCTATAAATTTTATGAGCAGATATAATATACTTCAGTCGGAGCAACACACAACTTAGTGTGGGACTTCATGACACAATGTCTTTCATGTGATAATTGGGTGAGAATATTTGCTAGAGAAAGCTCGAGACGTGTCACTCAGTTCAACGCAGTCAGCCCAGGCTGAAAAATTATGATGCACATTTTGTATGGAACTCAGCTAAGAATACAATACTGGCCATTAAAATTGCTACACCAACAACAAATGCAGATGATAAACGGGTACTCATTGGACAAATATATTATACTAGAACTGACATGTGATAACATTTTCACGCAATTTGGGTGCATAGATCCTGAGAAATCAGTACCCAGAACAACCACCTCTGGCCGTAATATCGGCCTTGATACGCCTGGGCATTGAGTCAAACAGAGCTGGATGGCGTGTACAGATACAATTGCCCTTGCAGCTTCAACGCGGTACCACAGTTCATCAAGAATAGTGACTGGCGTATTGTGACAAGCCAGTTGCTCGGTCACCATTGACCAGACGTTTTCAATTGGTGATAGATCTGGAGAATGTGCTGGCCAGGGAGCAGTCGAATATTTACTGTATCCAGAAAGGCCCGTACAGGACCTGCAACATGCGGTCGTGCATTATCCTGCTGAAATGTAGGGTTTCGCAGGGATCGAATGAAGGGTAGAGCCACGGGTCGTAACACATCTGAAATGTAACGTCCACTGTTCAAAGTGCCGTCAATGCGAACAAGAGGTGGCCGAGACGTGTAACCAATGGCACCCCATGTCATCCCGCTAGGTGATACGCGAGTATGGCGATGACGAATACACGCTTCCAATATGAGTTCACCACGATGTCGCCATACACGGATGCGACCATCATGATGCTGTAAACAGAACCAGGACTCATCCGAAAAAATGACGTTTTGCCCCTCGTGCACCCAGATTAGTCGTTGAGTACACCATCGCAGGCGCTCCTGTCTGTGTTGCAGTGTCAAGCGTAACCGCAGCCATGGTCTCCGAGCTGATAGTAAATGCTGCTGCAAACATCGTCGAACTGTTCGTGCAGGTGGTTGTTGTCTTGCAAACGTCCCCATCTGTAGAGTCAGGGATCGAGACGTAGCTGCACGATCCGTTACAGCTATGCGGATAAGATGCCTGTCATGTCGACTGCTAGGGATACGAGGCCGTTGGGATCGAGCACGGCGTTCCGTATTGCCCTCCTGAACCCACCGATTCCATATTCAGCTAACAGTCATTGGATCTCGACCAACGAGAGTAGCAATGTCGCGATACGATAAACCTCAATCGTGATAGGCTACAACCCGACCTTTATCAAAGTCGGAAACGTGATGGGACGCATTTCTTCTCCTTACACGAGGTATCACAAGAACGTTTCACCAGGCAACGCCGGTCAACTGCTGTCATGTCAGCACGTTGTAGGTGTCGCCACCGGCGCCAACCTTGTGTGAATGCTCTGAAAAGCTAATCATTTGCATATCACAGCATCTTCTTTCTGTCGTTTAAATTTCGCGTCTGTAGTACGTCATCTTCGTGGTGTAGCAATTTTAATGGGCAGTAGTGTAGACTGGAATTAACAACGTTTTCAGGTTCACTGCATAGTCAACCAGTACTATGGGCCACGGCGGAAGCACGTGTTCACGTTGAAATAATCTTCTTTTGATCAGTCACATTAATATTGTTACCAATAAAGGCACAAGGCGTACAACATTGTGTACGCTGAAGACTATCAGATCAGACACGTTGTCAAAAGCAAGTCCAGACAGGAAAGCTGCGAGGCACAAAAGGTTCAATTCTCTTTCTTTCTTTCATTGGACGGAAAGTAAGTTAAATTATTTTATTCTAGAGGGGAAGATTATCGTCTAAATGCATTAAGTTAAATTATTTCTTTTATTTATTTGACGGGAAGGTTTCAACATATAGAAAAGTTGGAGCAAGTCAATAATGCGTTGGTCCACCTCTGGCCCTTATGCAAGCAGTTGTTCGGTTTGACATCGACTGGCACAGTTGTTGGATGTCCTCCTGAAGGATATCATGCCACTTTGTGTCTAAATGACACGTTAGATCGTCAGAATCCCTACATGGTTGGAGGGCCCTTCCCACAACGCCACAAATATTCTACATTGGGGAGAGACCCGCCGACACTGCTGACCACCATAGGGTTTGGAAAGCACGAAGACAAGCAATAGAAACTCCGACCGTACGCGGACGGGCATTATCTTTTTGTAAGGCAAGCCCAGGATGGCTTGCCAGAAAGGGCAATGAAAGGAGGCGCAGAATATCGTCGACGTACCGCTGTGCTGTGAGGTTACCGCAGATGACCCGCGAAGAAGTGTCTGGAGACGCCTCAGACACCGGTGGGTTACAAATCTGACAATCGTCAGCCATACTGTCCTACAACCAAGGATTATGGACTTGGGTGCATTTTCATTTAATAGCTGGATCCCTTTGGTTGTCTTCTGCGGCACCTTTACACCACAGCGGAACGTCGACGTGGTTCGAGGAGTGCTTTTTAAGCAAGTACCGCTTTGAAATTTAAAAAAAAATGCTTGCTAAGATATCTCAATAATTTTATTTTCCCATGAAAGCCTGTACCTTAATCTACGCACTGATGCCATTACAGTCTGATTGTTCCTTGTTTACGTTGTGTACTGAGTGTTTAAGATGCCTCCGATAATCGTGAGTCCCGCCGTCTGTGAAGAACGTGCTCTTATAACATTTCTTAGTGCTAAAGGTGGATATTCATCGTGAGATCTATGCAGTTTACGGAGAAAACATTATGAGTAATGGAATGGTAAGAAAGTGGGTGAGAGCATTTAAGGATAGCCGCACAAATGTGCACGATGAACAACGGAGTGGGCATCCTTCGGTCGTTAATGAAAGTTTGATGCAGGAAGTGGACAATAAGGTGACAGAAAACAGACGATTTACGATTTCCTCCTTGCGGGATGACCCTCCTAATGTTTCTCGTAGTGTTTTGTAAGGTATTGTGATCGAGCAATTGAATTACCGAAAATTGTGCGTACATTGGATACTGAAAATGTTGACGTATGTGCACAAAACCAAACGTTTAGACACTGCATTGACTTTCCTGGAGCGGTACCACAACGACGGTGATGATTTCTTAAGCGAAACAGTTACGGGCGATGAAACATGGGCGGCCTACGTCACACCAGAATCAAAGCAACAATCCATGGAAGTTGAGCAAGGGCATCGTTATGCTGCAAGACAATGCCCGTCCGCATGCGGCGAATCAGACCAAAGATCTCATCACATCCTTTCGATGGGAAACTCTAGATTATCCTCCGTACAGCCCCGATCTTGCGCCCAGTGACTACCATCTATTCCTGCACTTGAAGAAACACCTGGGCGGTCAGCGTCCTCAAGACGATGACAAAGTCAAAGCAGTGGTGATGCAGTGGTTAACAAGTCAGGCGGCAGACTTCTATGAGGAGGGTATTCAAAAACGGATACAACGTTATGACAAGTGCCTCAATATTGACGGAAATTATGTAGAAAAGTAGATTAAGGCACAGGCTTTCTTGTAAAAATAAAATTATTGAGATATCTTAGCACACCTTTTTTAAATTTCAAAACGGTACTTACTTAAAAAAAACACACCTCGTACTACGCCCCCCTTAGTTGCCCTTCACGGCACACCATTCTGGGCTTACATTTCCGCAAGATAATGGTCGCTCACACACGGCGACAGTTTCTACTGGTTGTCTTCGTGTCTACCAAGTCCTGCCTTGGCAGTTAAGTCGCCGAATCTGTCCCTAGGTGAGAACGTTTGGAGTGTTATTGGCGCAGACATAGAGCCGACTGTGGATTTCGACGATCTGTCGCACCAATTGGACACAATTTGGCACGCTATCCCTCAGGAGGACATCCAAAAACAGTTTCATTCATTGCCAAGCCTAATAACCGCGTGCGGAAGGCCCAGATGTGAGCCAGTGCGTGACTGACTTGCTCAGTCTATGAATCTCTTTTTCTTGAATAAGTCATCCAATTTTTCTGAACTCTACCGAATTCAACCCTGTTCGGGTAATATCTTCGTGGACAGTCAAGAGGGTCTGAACCTAAAGTTGTGGCTTAAACACCGACAAGTCTGGCTCTCATTCCGGAATCCGTTGTATGTAGAATGAAAGAGGGCCTCGGCTGCTAAGATGAAACGAATACGTATTTCTGCTATGCCCTACTTTATACGAGATACGTACAGAGCCATCTACGCTTGTTACAAATGGAAATATGTTCTCACTTCTAGTGTATCAGAATGAGGGAAGAAAATTATCTGAAACGCACTCACGTCAAAGGGTATAGTTTTGTCGAAACTGGTAAAAAGCCGATAGTCTGAGTACAGAGGCGGAGTTTGGCCTCGAGAGTCTCACTTGGCGTCTGCAACGATTCAAACCGCCTTGCCTTTCAGTTTTAGCACAGTTCTCAGAAATTTTGTGAACGCTTCAGCGCCAAGATTAATTTGTGTGTGTAAAACTGTACTGGTGATTTGAAGAGCGTTCGAATTCCCGTAAAAATCTATAACATTTCATTTTAAAAACTTGTTTCAACATTTCGGACGAAAAGAGTGTCAAGGGTATCATCAACAAAACAAAATTACTGGCTACTGTGCTTACTATCATTTGCTTAAAATCTTGTTCCGATATCGTGAACAATAGGCGTCCGCAAGGGAGAGGGGGGGGGGCAATGGAGCGAAGAATTTTCCCCCTCCTGGTATATGAATACAGGCATTTTATGTAATACAGTACAGTATTTTCTTGACTTCCTAGCTATGATTGCTTGCTACCCCTCTCAAACTGCAGATTGCCAAACGTTCTCTTTTTCTCTATGAACCTAGACCTTCTCGAGCTCCATTGGCTCCAGCCGAGTCCCACAAGTAGTCCGAAGGGTTCTGCAGTCCAGCTGACACGGCTTCACGGTCATGTGGCCAACTGTTGAAGCTTAGGTCTACTGGCCAATTTGAGGGTGATTTTTGAGAGATTTCCCTGGCTAATCTAGTCGCATAATGGCCTAAGGCCGGATTTTACCTGACCAACTCATATACTATAGCTTCCTAAATAAATTTTCTTGAACTTTAACTACGGCAGATCATTTTAAAGAAATGGAAAGCATGAAAGATGTGAAATAAAGCAATTAACGTGATCAAATGAGAAATATGTACGCAAATAAAGTGTAGCAGATACCATTGAAGTTGAATAAGCTTTTTATATACGAGCCATGGAGCCAGTGAGTTAGTAGACTGTTCAGTCTGGTGCCACTGGCTCAGGTGTAGTATCAACTATGTTTCTTGCGGCTCCATTGCCAATATCTATGAGGAAGAGTTGGTATCCGTGGGTTGGTCCTTAGAAGGTCTTTGCTTGCCGATATATATCTGGGGTTCGCTGGCCCGAGAAAGTCCATCCTTACCCGACGCATCCACCAGCATCTTCGACAGCATCACCTCCTTCCCGCCCAGTGTGCCTTTTGACCGTCCTTCTTTGCCGATGACCTTCTCCTTCACCTCTCTCACCTCCTCTCCGAACAGCTCAACTCCCGTCGCTCTCTCTCAACCTTGTGCGTGTTTACGACCGTGTATGGCATTCCGGTCTCCTCTTCAAGCTCCAAACCTTCGCCCTTCCTATCCACTACGTCCGTCTGATCGGGTCCTTTCTTTCCCAACATCCTTCCTATGTCACCATTCGTAGCACGGATTCCTACTCCTTCTACCCCTCTGTCAGTGTGCCCCAAGGTTCCGTCCTCTCCCCTCTTCTCTACCTTCTGTATACAGCGGACATGCCGCCGCCTTCACTCCTCGTCCACCTTCTCCAGTACGCCGATGACACCGCTTTCCTTGCCCTCGCCCCCACCCTGCAACGCTCCCAACACCTTCTCCAGTCCAATCTTGACTGGTTCACCACTTGGTGTAACCAGTGGTTGCTCAAGGTCAATCCTCCAAGACCCAGGCGATCATTGTAGCAAAACCAACCCCTCCTTCCGTCTCTTCGACTTCTATATCACTATTTATGGCCGTCCTGTCACCCTCACCCACACCCTTAATTCCTTGGCGTCGCTCTTGACCGTCGCCTCTCCTGGACCCGACCCCCCATCTCCAGACAATCCAAGCCAAGGCACATTTCCGACTCTGTCTCCTCAAGCTCCTTTCTGGTCGCACATAGGGTCTGGACCCCTCCACCATCCTCCACACCTATAAATCCTCATCTGCCCTATCCTCTGCTATGCCAACCCCACCTGGATCTCCGCCTCTCCCAACTTTTACAAATCCATGCGCTCCACTTGACCTGTCGCATCCGCCTCCCCTCCCCCACGCAGATGCTGTATGACCTCATTCCATTCCCACACCTCCTCCTTTTTCTCAAATGGATACGAATCCTCTACATCTCCCGTAAACTTGATCCCCCCTCACCCACTTTTCTCTCCCATCCTCTCCCAATCCCATTCACTGCCGCACCTGTATTCCCACGTCCCGTCTGCTCTCCATCTCTCCACTCTCCATACCCTCACTCAAAGTGGCTTCCGCCACCTCCCCCTCCCTAATGATGTCCTCATCCCCTCCATCTACCAACTTTGATCCTCCCCTGTGTCTTTTCCCAAGGGCATCCACTCTCCCTTCTCTCCCTCCTACCTCCCTCCCTCATTCCTCTCACCCGGGCTTCCCCTATCCCCTACCTTCTTTCCTCCCCTTCCCATCTCCTCTGCCACTGCCATTTACACCCTCCACTCTCCCTCCTCCACCACCTTTTCCCCTTTGGTAGGTCCCCAGACTCGTTCACGCACACTGAACATTCGCGCGCCGAAGATCATCGTCAGTGTTTGCGTGTGCCGTCGAGTTAGTGATTCAGTGTTTCGTCGTTTGTGCTCCATCGTTCTCGTGTGTCATTTCTATCGTCTCTGTCAGTGACCGAGTGCTTAAAGTTTTTTATTTTTGGACACTGCACCTGAGAACAACTTCATGTATTTTAATGTTGTGTCTACTGTTTTATATGCACCGTGTTTGTTTCGATTTCCGATGTCTTCTCTTGTAATGAATGTATTATCTGTGGCTGAAGAGCGGCGTAGTTTTGTCTTCTATGATGTGTCGAAATGACAATACAGAGAAAAAAAAAACAGCCCATTAGAGGGGGCACGAAGTTTGGGGGTAGGCGGTAGTATCGCGACTAAAGGTGGTCACGAGGTCCGAGCGTCCGAAACCACAAGCTGCGCAAGTAGGCCCTGCGCAGAGCGAAGATACCGAAGTACTTCACCGGGGTGAGCGTCGATTCCAAGCAGCAGGCCGTCGGTTGTTTGGCAACAGTCGTGTCGGACGACCAATCGTGGCCTGGCTACCCTCTTCTACCTAGCTGTCATCGGCATCACTGAGTAATCGCTGCGACGCACCGTGGCTCCAGGAACTACTTGCTGATAAAGGGGAGTAACATTCTATAATCCTCGTGGTGATTTGTTTCATTGCCTACCTGCCCTCATTATTCTCTGGTTTGTATCCGACGTTCGGAGTTTTACTCGGTCGTCTCTTTGGTCATAAATATAGACAGTGGTATTGTACTAAGACAGTAGTTGTCGTTTGAAAATTTGTCCCGCTATTATATTGCCTTTCCTTTCTGGTTTGTATCCGATCATTAATGTTCTAATTAATCAGCTCTTGGTCGTAAATACAGCCGGAACAATTGTACTAAGGCACAGGTTGCCGTTAAAAAAATAGGGACCTTGTGGTTAGATTTAGTTGTTAACCGGTTCAATCCTTTGATTGTAATTACATTCCTCAGTCATTAGTTATAATCTGAACAACCTGTTGTACTAAGCCGTTCGTTCTGTGTTTGAAAGACCGAGTCATTATTGGTGTATTTTAGCTAGATCTTGTGGTTCCGCCGAGGAGTTCTCTTGTAATAAGTGTTCACAACT
The DNA here is from genome assembly GCF_023897955.1 of Schistocerca gregaria. NCBI lineage: Eukaryota > Metazoa > Arthropoda > Insecta > Orthoptera > Acrididae > Schistocerca > Schistocerca gregaria. The sequence continues at coordinate 608,653,073 of NC_064923.1, forward strand.
ATTATTTTAAGATGTTTCTTCAGAGGAGTCTTAATAACTGACAATATGTTTAACCTAGAAAATATTAACAGCCAACTGTCACCAGGGCTTTAGTTAAAATAAAATTGTCAGAAGAGACGGGTTGGGAACCAGTCACACCTTGGTTGCCGATTGAAATTAAGAGGTTGGTTGCTTTGAAGTAAGCCTTATCATTGTCATATTGTTTTGATGATATATTTAAGCTTAAAGCACAGGTCTGTATCTTAAACCTCGAAGTTTTCGACATACAACTTTCAAATTAAAAGTTAAGTCATCTGTTTTATTGAATCACTCTTGTCATCAATGGCTTTCATGTGTCGCAGAAGGGCAGTTAATAAGACAGACAGTGTCCAGCGCGGTAGTAAACACCGCTGTTTCACCTGATAACGGGCGGGCTGCAGGTCCGGCCGACTTGTAATCATTGTCGTATTGTCTGCTGCTTTTCAATACAGCACTTCAGATTTCTTTTGCAAAGATTAAAAGCTTATTCAACTTAAGGTTTAAGGTCAAAAGGATTTTGCGGACTTGTTCATTTTGTTACAGAAAATTGTATAGTTAAATGCTTCGATTATCTGGAAACCACAATAATATTTTGTTAAATAAATAGGTTGCGTGAAAAAAAGTTATATTGGTGGGTCCTCCCTTCCACGTTTTCCTTAATTTCAGTTAAGTACCGCGTATCAGTATAGTTTATGCTCTGTTTCTCCACTTCGAGGAGTATTAGTTTGCTATTTTTTGTTGGCTACTTTTGTTAATACCGAACAGGTTTTCCGCAAAAGTTCCGACTTTGTTTAGCTGGAGCAGATTTTAAATTTTAAATTTCCGCGTTATATTACTGAAACTTTAATAATTTTTGTAGTTATTTAGTAGTTTTATTTCATACCTCGTTGGATTTATCCCGAACATAATCATATGACGATGTACTTTCAGATCGTTATTCATGCAAGTATTATAAAAGCCTGTAATTTATAAATACTATTCAAATATGCTTAATATCTAGGCTTCAAAGCGATCTGCCTTAAAATACTCGTCTGACACGTTTTCAAACACAGCGACTCATTATATTAAAATAGGCAATTTCAGAATTTCCCCCTCTTAGAAAAATTTCTACGTATGCTCATGTCCGGAACCGTTCACGAAATGAAATGATGGAAAGATCTAGGCAATTTAACATGAATATTTGCTGTGAAAAACGGCAAACCTAACAAATTTCTTAACAGATTTAAGGTGCATAACACAGTCAGGAACCACATGCACTAAAATGTATAATCCATAGATCCATAAACATGTGAACAGCTTATCTCAATATGAATTACCTGTATCCATGTTGTTTTACCTAACATACATATTCGAATGAGAGAGAAATTAATTGCATTGATAGAAGGGTAAATAAGGAAAGTAAATCAACTGACATTACAGATATAAAACTGAGAAACAATATTCGCCTCCTAGAAGTATTCCGTTGCTGAAGAATTACATTTGCACACAGTTGTAACAATAGTTTATTATAGGACCAGTTTTAGTCATTAACGCACCATGCATATTTGTCTACAACAACGAAAAACCGAAATAACGCGCAATGAGAGAGTACAAAAAACCATGGTTACATCGCATTCAGTATTTATAACTTAATGGATAATTACGTTGTGGAATCGTAATCAGATGTGGGAAAACTCAATCACTATTAGCCATCATGGCACAAGCTGTTCATTTAACTATAAATCACAAGCGCCGGCCGCGGCGGCCGTGCGGTTCTAGGCGCTTCAGTCCGGAACCGTGGGACTGCTACGGTCGCAGGTTCGAATCCTGCCTCGGGCATGGGTGTGTGTGATGTCCTTAGGTTAGTTAGGTTTAAGTAGTTCTGAGTTCTAGGGGACTGATGACATAAGATGTTAAGTCCCATAGTGCTGAGAGCCATTTGAACCATTTTTGAATCAGAAGCTAAATAACGCTCATGCAACATAATTCTATTGCGAAACATCTCACAAAACAGATGAAACGTGATCTTTAGTGACGAACACATCGTCAAAAATGTTAGACTTTCTAGGAAGAAATGCTACACAGAACCATAGAGCGCTCTTTAATTTTAAACCACAAATTCTAGTCGATCTAAGCTACAGTAATAATTCGGCTTGACAGCTAAGTTCATAGAAGACATGAAAAACATAAAGACATAAACTGTTCTTCATATGACCAAAGGTCTTAGCAGATTACGACATTGTATAACATAAAATATTCATGAGAAATGAACACACCAAACAGACAAGGAACTAACATTTTTGCAAACTTACAAAGCCGCACATTATTGTACATTGTCATACGTACATATTTATAAACTGAGTAAATGGAATCAAGAAGATTTCATTATATCAATATAATGGTTCAACATTCCCATTGAACAGAAAATACGTCCTCTGTTGTTTTCCACTTGCTGTGGCATTAAACGTGTAGCCAAATCGATGACACACCTCCATCAAATGGAGTAATAGCGGGGGGAAGCGAAGCGCTGGCTAGATTGACATCGTTCGGCCAGGCCTGATTTTAAAACACACAGACTATTCCCTAGGTGGAATCTATATTCTTCTGTAATGACACATGAAGAGTTTCTTCCAGTGGAAAACCGTATGGTGAGAGACTAAACGAGAAGAAACCTGAAATTTATGGACTGAGAATTGGAACTTGGAACGGGGGAACAATGTGCGAGCAAGGTAAACTGGAAAATGTGTGGAAGGAAATGAAGATACATAACATCAGAATTTTATTACTCTATTAGATGTGTTGGAAAAAAGAAGGAGAGATGGTTTCTGGAGTGTATTGATTTACAAGGGAGGAAACCGCAAAGAATGAGGAGTAGGCTTATTATACAAGAAGAATCTGAATAAGTACATAGACAAGACAATTCCTGTCAGTGACAGTGATATTGAGTGACCCTGTACATACCTCATTTGGTCATGTGTGATGCCTACATCGAAAACAAATGAAGAAGAAGTGGACAAGATATATGAACAATAGAAGAAATGTTTGTAGAAAATAGGAAAGGTCAAGTAAGAACAGTGACGTTGGGAGATTGGAACAGCGTGGCTGGGAGAAACAACCATGGAAACGTGGCTGGACATTATGGACTAGGACAACAGAATGAAAGAGGAGATAAACTGAAAGAATTTTGTGAGAGTTTTGTCTTTTGGATTGTAAACACATGGTTAAGAGTTCATAAACGAAGAGTGTACACATTGAAAAAGCCTGATGATAGAGCCCTGTGTCAGACAGTTTGCATTTTATCAAAGATTTAAAAACAGCATCAGGATGTCTAAAGCTTTCCTTGGAGTAGATGCCAATACAGATCACAACTTGCTTGCTGAAACATATTAAAAATAAAGAAACTGTAAAGAACCTGTCAGACCTGAAAAATGAAGATACGACTTCTTCACAAACAATATGGTAGAAGACTTGGGAAAGATGAGACTGATTTCGGATATATCAGAATAACGGGTTAGCATCAGAGAGCAGTACCGTAAGATTTGTAAAAAAGAGTTGGAAATGCGGAAAAAAGAAAGACGAAATAGGAATGGATTACCCAAAATTTATTATATAATATGGATGAGCGACGAACATGGAGCAATGACTCTAGAAGAAGGAAAACGACACTGCAGAAAAGTGAACAACGGACTGAGGAGCATTACTGGAAAAGAAGATTCCATGAAAAAGTAATGTGAGAAAATTGAACTGTCAGAAAGACAGGGTAAAACTGTTGTAATGTACAGAGGCGCAAAGTGTATAACAATGAAAGAACCGAGAAAAATTAGTGTGCAAGGAATACTAAACAGGGAGAGAAAGGTAACAATGAGTACTAAAGAAAACAACAATTTATGGAAGGCATACATAAAAGATCTGTATGATTCAACGGCGGAGCATGGATGACTAGTCTTAGAGGACTAACAAGAATCAATAAAAAAAACAGAAAAATGAGGAATGGAGTAAGCAATCCAGGATCATAAGGAAAGGAAAGCGATGGGCTGTGATCATATGCTGTGTGAGGCACTTAAAGCCTTAGGGAATGATACTATAACGAGAATTATCAGTGTGATCAACAGAATATATGAGATATACATCTGATCTGAAGATCTCCTTAAAATTGTAATGATTTCCTTACCAAACAAATATAATACTAGCCACAGTAATGTCTGTACCCCAGCAAGTTTTATATGCCCTGTTACCAAGGCTGTCAACATAATAGTACTGAGAAGTACAGAAAGAAAAACAGGAGAGAAGACCATTTCCGATTTACAAAATTAAGATGGACAAGAGGTGCATTTGTGTGTCCGAGGATGATGGCCGAAAGTGGGAAAAAGCATTTGACAGACCTGACTGGTCTATGCTGTTGAATATTCTGTAAGATATTGGTATAGATTGGAAGGATATAAGGTTATTGAAGTAAGTCTATGTGGGACATAAAGTGATTGAGTAGAAGAAAATCAAACTGAAGAGGTAGGCACTGGAAGAGGTGTGTGACAGGGTTGCTGTAAGTCACCAGCGTTTTTGAATATGTTTACTGAAAAGCTAATCATTTAAGGTCTTGGAAAAATCGGAAGGTCTTGTAGTCGGAGGAAAACAAATAATAACCATCAAGTACGCAGATGATATGACTGAGCTAATAATTCCAATCCCAAAGAAAGCAGGTGTTGACAGATGTAAAAATTACCGAACTATCAGTTTAATAAGTCACGGTGTAGTGTAACGACGTAACTTTTGTATAAATGATTTTCTTTTGACATATGACCATGTGCAGACCTCGTCACCAACGTCAGTTACAAAACACTTCGGAATTATTTAAACTCTTTTTATAAGTGGTCGCTGAATGGTTCTTGAACGAAACTGTAATTAAAACATCATCATTTGAATCGCATGCGCAGAATTACGTCACTCAGTCCAATTGATTTGCGCAAACTTTTTTCAATGAAGATGTCATTTGTTTTTTCTCAGACATTATATTAACCCCCCCATGAACCATGGACCTTGCTGTTGGTGGGGAGGCTTGCGTGCCTCAGTGATACAGATGGCCGTACCGTAGGTGCAACCACAACGGAGGGGTATCTGTTGAGAGGCCAGACAAACATGTGGTTCTTGAAGAGGGGCAGCAGCCTTTTCAGTAGTTGTAGGGGCAACAGTCTGGATGATTGACTGATCTGGCCTTGCAACATTAACCAAAACGGCCTTGCTGGCTGGTACTGCGAACGGCTGAAAGCAAGGGGAAACTACAGCCGTAATTTTTCCCGAGGACATGCAGCTTTACTGTATGATTAAATGATGATGACGTCCTCTTGGGTAAAATATTCCGGAGGTAAAATAGTCCCCAATTCGGATTTCCGGGCGGGGACTACTCAGGAGGACGTCGTTATCAGGAGAAAGAAAACTGGCGTTCTACGGATCGGAGCGTGGAATGTCAGATCCCTTAATCGCGCAGGTAGGTTAGAAAATTTAAAAAGCGAAATGGATAGGTTAAAGTTAGATATAGTGGGAATTAGTGAAGTTCGGTGACAGGAGGAACAAGACTTTTGCTCAGGTGAATACAGGATTATAAATACAAAATCAGATAGGGGTAATGCAGGAGTAGGTTTAATAATGAATAAAAAAATAGGAGTGCGGGTAAGCTACTACAAACAGCATAGTGAACGCATTATTGTGGCCAAGATAGACACAAAGCCCATGCCTACTACAGTAGTACAAGTTTATATGCCAACTAGCTCTGCAGATGATGAAGATATTGATGAAATGTATGATGAGATAAAAGAAATTATTCAGGTAGTGAAGGGAGACGAAAATTTAATAGTCATGGGTGACTGGAATTCGTCAGTAGGAAAATGGAGAGAAGGAAACATAGTAGGTGATTATGGATTGGGGCTAAGAAATGAAAGAGGAAGCCGTCTGGTAGAATTTTGCACAGAGCATAACTTAATCATAGCTAACACTTGGTTCAAGAATCATAAAAGAAGGTTGTATACATGGAAGAATCCTGGATTACTAAAAGTTATCAGATAGATTATATAATGGTAAGACAGTAATTTAGGAATCAGGTTTTACATTGTAGGACATTTCCAGGGGCAGATGTGGACTCTGACCACAATCTATTGGTTATGACCTGTAGGTTAACACTGAAGAAACTGCAAAAAGGTGGGAATTTAAGGACATGGGATCTGGATAAGCTGAAAGAACCAGAGGTTGTACAGAGTTTCAAGGAGAGCATAAGGGAACAATTGACAGCAATGGGGGAAAGAAACACAGTAGAAGAAGAATGGGTAGCTCTGAGGGATGAAGTAGTGAAGGCAGCAGAGGATCAAGTAGGTAAAAAGACGAGGGCTGCTAGAAATCCTTGGGTAACAGAAGAAATATTGAATTTAATTGATGAAAGGAGAAAATATAAAAATGCAGTAAATGAAGCAGACAAAAAGGAATACAAACGTCTCAAAAATGAGATCGACAGGAAGTGCAAAATGGCTAAGCACGGATGGCTACAGGACAAATGTAGGAATGTAGAAGCTTATCTCACTAGGGGTAAGATAGATACTGCCTACAGGAAAATTAAAGAGACTTTTGGAGAGAAGAGAACCACTTGTATGAATATCAAGAGCTCAGATGGCAACCCAGTTCTAAGCAAAGAAGGGAAGGCAGAAAGGTTGAAGGAGTATATAGAAGGTTTATACAAGGGCGATGTACTTGAGGACAATATTATGGAAATGGAAGAGGATGTAGATGAAGACGAAATGGGAGGTAAGATACTGCGTGAAGAGTTTGACAGAGCACTGAAAGACCTGAGTCGAAACAAGGCCCCCGGAGTAGACAACATTCCATTAGAACTACTGACGGCCTTGGGAGAGCCAGTCATGACAAAACTCTACCAGCTGGTGAGCAAGATGTATGAGACAGGTGAAATACCCTCAGACTTCAAGAAGAATATAATAATTCCAATCCCAAAGAAAGCAGGTGCTGACAGATGTGAAAATTACAGAACTATCAGTTTAATAAGTCACAGCTGCAAAATACTAACGCAAATTCTTTACAGACGAATGGAAAAACTGGTAGATGCGGACCTCGGGGAGGATCAGTTTGGATTCTCTAGAAATGTTGGAACACGTGAGGCAATACTGACCTTACGACTTATCTTAGAAGAAAGATTAAGAAAAGGCAAACCTACGTTTCTAGCATTTGTAGACTTAGAGAAAGCTTTTGACAATGTTGACTGGAATACTCTCTTTCCAGTCCTTAAGTTGGCAGGGGTATAATACAGGGAACGAAAGGCTATTTACAATTTGTACAGAAACCAGATGGCAGTTATTGGAGTCGAGGGACATGAAAGGGAAGCAGTGGTTGGGAAAGGAGTGAGACAGGGTTGTAGCCTCTCCCCGATGTTATTCAATCTGTATATTGAGCAAGCAGTAAAGGAAACAAAAGAAAAATTTGGTGTAGGTATTAAAATTCATGGAGAAGAAGTAAAAACTTTGAGGTTCGCCGATGACATTGTAATTCTGTCAGAGACGGCAAAGGACTTGGAAGAGCAGTTGAACGGTATGGACAGTGTCTTGAAAAGAGGATATAAGATGAACATCAATAAAAGCAAAACGAGGATAATGGAATGTAGTCAAATTAAATCGGGTGATGCTGAGGGAATTAGATTAGGAAATAAGACACTTAAAGTAGTAAAGGAGTTTTGCTATTTAGGAAGTAAAATAACTGATGATGGTTGAAGTAGAGAGGATATAAAATGTAGACTGGCAATGGCAAGGAAAGCGTTTCTGAAGAAGACAAATTTGTTAACATCGCATATAGATTTATGTATCAGGAAGTCGTTTCTGAAAGTAATTGTTTGGAGTGTAGCCATGTATAGAAGTGAAACATGGACGATAACTAGTTTGGACAAGAAGAGAATAGAAGCTTTCGAAATGTGGTGCTACAGAAGAATGCTGAAGATTAGATGGGTAGGCCACGTAACTATTGAGGAGGTATTGAATAGGATTGGGGAGAAGAGACGTTGGTGGCACAACTTGACTAGAAGAAGGGATCGATTGGTAGGACATGTTTGAGGCATCAAGGGATCACAAATTTAGCATTGGAGGGCAGCGTGGAGGGTAAAAATCGCAGAGGGAGACCAAGAGATGAATACACTAAGCAGATTCAGAAGGATGTAGGTTGCAGTAGGTACTGGGAGATGAAGCAGCTTGCACAGGATAGAGTAGCATGGAGAGCTGCATCAAACCATCCTCAGGACTGAAGACCACAAGAACAAGCGTTGCTGCCTCTGGGGCTCGGGGTCCCAGGTTCGATTTCCAGACGGGTTGGGAATTTTTGCTGCCTGGGGATTGGGTGTTTGTATTGTCCTCATCATTTCATCGTCATCATCATTCGTGACAACAACATTATATTAACGCAAGTATCTGATTTAATAAATATTAAAGCCACATTGAATAAACTTTTAAGACTCAAACTCGCGATGAACGTTGTCAAAATTAATAATCTTGTCAAATAAATCAATAATTCTTAATAAATAAATTCTCGGAACACGTATTTAAACATTTGTAGAATACACTAGTTTATTATCTTCTATATACTACATATAGACGTGAACCTGAGCCTTGACAAGATAGGACTGAACATTTACAACATGATTAAACTTTCTATGACGTCATTGTTGTAGAAACATTGCTAATTCTTATTTTTTCACTTTTTAGAAGCACGAAGCAACAACTCGGTTTCAGGATCTTTTGTTGCTGTTCGGCTGTCGACCCGCGACGTATAGTGGCCAGCAATTTTCTCTCTGGTCCGGCAGCGAAGATGCTGTCTCCGTTCGTTGCGCCGCCCTCTCCGTACACGAAACATAAAAATAAATACAAAACTTTAGATAATTCACAACAATTATAAATATTACAAAATACCTAAACAAAACACTAAATTAAACTTACATTCACCTGAAAACTGGGCTGACACTGGTGGATGGGTGACTCTTCAATTTCACGTCCCACTACATACCCCAGCCACAAGCTCAGTTTGTCAGGTTTTAACCGAAAATAAAAGTTCTTCTATACACAATATTTAACCGTTAATATCACACATTTTTCTCACATTTTCCGTAATCTAAAGTCCTTGCTCTTAGATAGATTCAATCCTTTTATGAAGATAATGTTCTGACTATTTGTCATTTACTTTTAATTGTGCTATTATGGTAACTCATAACCGAATATATGGAGAATACTCCTTTTCATTTAATAGTTGCTAGTAAATAATAACTTAGTACGTTCTTTAACGTTGTTACATTAGGACAGGGCGTTCAAATTGTAATAGGTTAGTTCCAGTTTTATGCATTTACTAAGGTTATTTTTCCCAAAATATATATTACTATTAAGTTTGTCACAATAACTAATAGTACTATTTACTTTATGTTGTTCTTTTCCATAATGCTTTATTTATGTCTGAGGTCAAGAAGAAATCAAGCAAAACTTTCTTTAGAATCTCGGCACGGCTTTCTTTACCTTCGGACACTTTGTTGAGTAATGGCAATTTATTTAGCAGAAACAAGCGAGAGAGCCCCGTTTGGTGTGTTCTATATTAACACTATTACAAATCTCTATTAAAGGCACTCTGCTATGTTCTTGTGAGCCATATAGCTCTGGACGCCTATAGTCCATAAAATCATTAACCATCCCCTTTGGTTCCTACTATCCGGCTAAATACAAAATATACAAAATTCCTTCTGACCTAATAACAAAAATTTCTTCCATATAAATCCCCTTTTAGTTATCTTTCCCTTTTTGAAGTACCGGTAGATTATTGTAGAACACTTGTTTAAACTTTCTGTCATTTTTTAAAAATTACACGTAACTACCACGAAAACTTCACATTAATAAACAGTGAACGCTTGTCCGTATGTAACATATACTAAATATTAACTTATTTAGGAATGAAAGGTTTAATTTGATCGACATTATATATATCTTTAATTACACCTGATGAAGGTTCCATAAGAAGTAACGCTTTGGGATGTACAATCTTATAAACAACCTATGAATCTCCAAAGATAAAGAAGAATTTTCTACATTCCTTATTGATCTTCGAACTTTTAGGATGAGATCGTACTAATACAAGGTCTTCCTTTTCTTGTTCGGATATACAATTCGTAGAATAACATTTTTCTTTCCTTTACATAATACGGTAACCTACTAATTAGGACTCGTATTAGCTGACTTTCAATAACTGGTTCTTCAATTAATTTAGCACGGTTTAAAGGCCATTCGAAATAATTCCTATAACCTCCCCAGCGTTTTGAATAAGGAGGAGGGTCTAACAACTCTAAAGTGTTGTTGTTTTCCTCTTGCCCAAAAATTTTGTTTAAACTGCCTAACAAAATCATCCCAGTCCCTAAATTCAGTTCTATGCAGTACTGCCCATTCCCCAGCTTCTGCTACTAAATGTCCTATTACAAATTGAATCCGGTTTTCATTACTCCATTTAGGAGATAATGAAGTTTTAAAAGCTTTTATAAAGATTATAGGGTGAAGTTCGCCTCCTGGTTTGAATACAGGAAATCGACTTGCTACATTTGAATTTGTCGTTATATCATCCCAACATTCTGCGAGAGACATAGTTGGATTTTGCTTAGATTGCAGAGACGGAGTTGCGTCGTATTTGCTTGCCGTGATTTCTTTATTTGTATTGTTGTCGTCCGAGCTAGCAAACACTAGGCGACTGTTGTCTCTGATTACGTTATCACTCCTACTACTTGAAATGTTTGCATTATTATCTAATCCCGATAACTATTTAGTAATTTCCTGTATTCACATTTTTGTATTGGATACACGGTTAGCTAATATCGATTCTTCACTGTGTTCACGATGTGAACGCTCTGTACCTTCGTCTATGTTTGGAAGTCTCAAGGTTACTGCATATTTCGGTAATTAAAAATTTCATGTTTTCTATTTCAGTATGATCTTTTTCTACTCGATGAGATAATGTCTGTAATTCTACATTATGTGTTGTAGAAATCTCTACAGGTTTGGTAGGAACCTGTTTGATAGATTCTAATAACTCTCTACGAACAGTTTCTGTTTGCATAGAAAATTCATCTCGTAACTTATCGTTATTTTTCTCTATTTCATTTACAACTAAGACATTGACATTATCTAGTCTCTTGGTTAAGTCAGTAATATCATTTCACATGCGAGCTTTTTCCTCACGCGATTCCTGGATATGTTCTTCTAACGTTTTACAATTATCTGCGATCTTATTCCTAAGTCCTACTACTTTTTCCCGCATTTCAACTTTAGAAGCCTCTATTTTATCACTTAATTCACGACTGGTTTCATTAAGATGTTCCTGTAATCTGTCTGTAGATTTTGTTAGCTCACTTAATTCTCGACTGGTTTCATTAAGATGTTCCTGTAACCTGTCTGGATTTTGTTAGCTCCCCTTTAAGTTCCTCTTTTAATCTATCAGTAGATTCTTCGTTAGATTGTTTTAATTACGGTTTTAGTTCCTCTTTTAATCTAGCAGAAGATTCTTCGTTAGATTGTTTTAATTCAGCTAAAAAAACCGTTAGATTGTTTTAATTTAGCGATCGCCCTAAAAATGGATCTCATGCTCCTATCGGACACAGCTTGCTCTTCGTCTGACATTTCACTTCCCGACATTATTGTAAAATATTAACTAGTTACACACGCAGACTTGTAATCAACAATCCTATTAAAAGCACACTCCCTATGTACAACACTCCACTTCCAACTTAAAACAGACTCACGGGACACTAATACTGCAGTTTTTAGTTCTCGGTGATCAGTGTGCTGCTATGCGCTGCAGAAGTAACAGCCGTCGATGCAGCCGCTGAGATGCTGCGACCCCGCTTCCGCAACCGGCAGGACGCTGAGTCGAACACCGGAGACGTCACTGGCTGCAACCACACCCGGCCGCACCGTAGACAGACGAAGCCTTCAGCAACACTTCTAATACCAGCCGGAGGAACGCCCCCCAAATGACGTACGAGGCCTGTTAGTTTAGGGAGAAAAAGGTTGTCGGGGTTTGCAGCGTTCAGCTGCTACCCAACAGATGCGCCTTCTCGTGGAATAACTGCGTGACCGTACTGCTTGGCTGCGCTCCGTCAGATGCCCACATCCGCGAAGTCGCCGCTGGCTGATGAAGGCACCACGAAGACTCTCGTTGACTTCGGAAGGACTCTTTACGTTTTGTTTCGTACCTGTGTGCCTTAGTTGCACACAAGTCCTGTTTATAAGGTCACCATTATATTAACGCAAGAATCTGATTTAATAAATATTAAAACCACATTGAATAAACTTTTAAGACTCAAACTCGCGATGAACGTTGTCAAAATTAATAATCTTGTCAAATAAATCAATAATTCTTAATAAATAAATTCTCGGAACACGTATTTAAACTTTTGTAGTATACACTAGTTTATTATCTTCTATATACTACATATAGACGTGAACCTGAGCCTTGACAAGATAGGACTGAACATTTACAACATGATTAAACTTTCTATGACGTCATTGTTGTAGAAACTTTACAAATTATTATTTTTTCAGTTTTTAGAAGCACGACGCAACAACTCGGTTTCAGGATCTTCTGTTGCTCTTTGGCTGTCGACCCGCGACGTACAGTGGCCTGCAATTTTCTCTCTGGTCCGGAAGCGAAGATGCTGTCTCCGTTCGTTGCGCCGCCCTCTCCGTACATCAAACATAAAAATAAATACAAAACTTTAGATAATTCACAACAATTATAAATATTACAAAATACCTAAACAAAACACTAAATTAAACTTACATTCACCTGCAAACTGGGCTGACACTGGTGGATGGGTGACGCTTCAATTTCACGTCCCACTACAACGGTTGCAACATACTGACGCGAATTCTTTACAGACGAATGGAAAAAGTGGTAGAAGCCAACCTTGGGGAAAATCAGTTTGGATTCCGTAGAAATGTTGGAACACGAGAGGCAATAATGGCCCTATGACTTACCTTACAAGATAGATTAAGGAAAGGCAAACCTACGTTTCTAGCATTTGTAGACTTAGAGAAAGCTTTTGACGATTTTGACTGGAATAGTCTCTTTCAAATTCTGAAGGTGGCAGGGAGCGAAAGGCTACAGGGAGCGAAAGGCTATTTACAATTTGTACAGAAACCAGATGGCAGTAATAAGAGTCGAGGGGCATGAAAGGGAAGCAGGGTTGGGAAGAGAGTGAGACAGGGTTATAGCCTCTCCCCGATGTTATTCAATCTGTATATTGAGAAAGCACTAAACGAAACAAAAGAAAAATTCGGAGTAGGTATTGAAATCCATGGAGACGTAATGAAAACTTTTAGGTTCGCCGATGACATTGTAATTGTGTCAGAGATAGCAAAGTACCTGGAAGAGCAGTTGAACGGAATGCACAGTGTCTTAAAAGGAGGATATAAGATGAACATCAACAAAAGCAAAACGAGAATAATGGAATGTATTCGAATTAAGTCGGGTGATGCTGAGGGAATTAGATTAGGAAATAAGACACTTAAAGTAGTAAAGGAGTTTTGCTATTTGGGGAGCAAAATAACTGATGATGGTTGAAGTAGAGAGGATATAAACTGTAGACTGGCGATGGCAAGGAAAGCCTTTCTGAAGAAGAGAATTTGTTAACATCGAGTATAGATTTAAGTGTCAGGAAGTCGTTTCTGAAAGTATTTGTATGGAGTGTAGCCATGTATGGAAGAGAAACATGGACGATAAATAGTTTGGACAAGAAGAGAATAGAAGCTTTCGAAATGTGGTGCTACAGAAGAATGCTGAAGATTAGATGGATAGATTACATAATTAATGAGGAGGTATTGAATAGAACTGGGGAGGAGTTTGTGGCACTACTTGACTAAAAGAAGGGGTCGGTTGGTAGGTATGTTCTGTGGCATCAAGGGATCACCAGTTCAGTATTGGAGGGCAGCGTGGAGGGAGAAATCGTAGAGGGAGACCAACAGATGAATACACTAAACAGATTCAGAAGGATGTAGGTTGCAGTAGGTACTGGGAGATGAAGAAGCTTGCACAGGACAGAGTATCATCGAGAGCTTCATCAAACCAGTCTCAGGACTGAAGACAACAACAACAACAACATGACTGAGCTAGCTGAAACGGAGGAGGAGTTCCAGGTATTGGTAGAGTATATTGTGAGCTTGAGTAAAGAGATTGGAATGAAACTGAACATTAGCAAGAGAATCGTAAAAGAAGATGCGATTAATATATCACTAGAGAATAGAATAAAAAGAATTTTCTGCTAGACAGAATCATGGAGGAAAAAGTAGAAGAAAATAGAGGGAGCGGAAGAAGATGTTTTGAAATGCTAACAGCTGTGAGGAGAGGAAGAAATTACGAGCAAATGAATGGGGGGACTCAGGAGACAGAGATATGCAGAACGTCCATTTGATACCTGTCTGAGGACAGATTTACCGAAAAAAGAAGAAGACAATGACGCAATAAGTTGCACAGGATGTGACGATTTGTAACGGCAAATTCTGATCAGGAAATGAAATCTGAGGAGTGGCACACGCCGTCCAGGAAACGCGGACCTGCGATATACGTCTGTCTGCACGTAGGACGTGCAGGCACAGATCTGGTGTCCGACAAATGACACGATGCGAGCGGGCTCACGGAATTATTCAAATGAGAGGCGCCGGCGGAAGGCCCGCGGTTACGCACGATCTATGAATATTATAATTTTATTTCTGTTCGTAAAGTATTGGACTGACGTCTGGGAAATTATATTCATTTGCGGTGACAGGTATTTAAGCAGCGCGGCAGTCGACGCCCGGCCATTATGCAGGGACAGCGGCCGTATAAATAACAGCGGCCGTTAGGTGGTGGCGCGTCCGTCCTCGGGCCTAAATCAGCCAGGGCGTGCCGCAGCTCGGCCCCGTGGCCGTCGCAACCCGTCTCTCTGCCGTCGGGACGACTCGCTCAGCAGGAGCCGCCGGGCTCACAGCCACCCAGGCTGAGTCTCAGGACTCGCACCACATCGTTGTTTCGGCTCTGAGCGACACACTTCTACCGTCAAACAGCTCTGTTTGACACTCGTGTTCGTAAATTAAGGATAATGCTGATACCTGGTGAAACAACGCTCTTGTGGGCGGTTTGCGGGTTTAAATCACCTCGGGGTATGACCATGTGGTGCATTTGACCTGCGGTCGTCGCACGGTAGCGCTGGCAGCAGTCCACATACGCGGAGGTGTGTTGGTGCATGTCAGACTACGACAGAGTGAGTAAGTGTGCAGACGCTTTCAGACCTGCTAATGATGACTGTGTGTTGAAAATGGCTGAAAGAACACACATTGATGACGTTATGAGGGGTAGAACACTAGGGCGACTGGAGGCTGGTCAAACAAAGTAGGTCGAAGCACGGACCCTCCGTGTGCCACAAAGTGTGATCTCAAGATTATGGCAACGATTCCAGCAGACAGGAAACATGTCCAGGTGCTACAGTACGGGACGTCCACAGTGTACAACACCACAAGAAGACCGATATCTTACCCGCAGATGGCCACAGAGTACTGCATGTAGCCTTTCTCGGGACCTTACTGCAGCCACTTGAACAGTTGTCTCCAGACACGCAGTCGACAGACGAGTAAACAGACATAGTTTATTCGTCCAGAGACCTACAAGGTACATTCCACTGACCCCTGGATACAGGAGAGCCCGTAAAGCCTGGTGCCAAGCACACAGTTAATGGTCATTGGAACAGTGGTCCCAGGTTATGTTCAGGGACGAAAAAAATGTTCAAATGTGTGTGAAATCTTATGGGACTTAGCTGCTAAGGTCATCAGTCCCTAAGCTTACACACTACTTAACCTAAATCATCCCAAGGACAAACACACTAACCCATGCCCGAGGGAGGACTCGAACCTCCGCCGGGACAGCCGCACAGTCCTTGACTGCAGCGCCCCGACCGCTCGGCTAATCCCGCGCGGCTTCACAGACGAGTCCAGGTATAGTCTGAACAGTGATTCACGCCGGGTTTTCATTTGGCGTGGAACCAGGAACCAGATGCCAACCTCTTAATGTCCTTGAAAGGGACCTGCATGGAGGTCGTGGTTTGATGGTGTTGGTTGGAATTATGATTGGTGCAAGTACAACCCTGTGTGTCTTTGACAGAGGAACTGTAACATGTCAGGTGTATCGGGACGTCATTTTGCACCAGTATGTCCGCCTTTTCAGGGGTGCAGTGGGTCCTACTTTCCTCCTGATGGATGACAATGCACGGCCCCATTGAGCTGCCATCGTGGAGGAGTACCTTGAAACAGAAGATATCAGGCGAATGGAGTGGCCTGCCTGTTCTATAGACCTAAACCCTATCGAGCGCGTCTGGGATGCTCTCGGTCGACGTATCCCTGCATGTCTTCAAACCTCTAGGACAATTCAGGAGCTCTGACAGGCACTGATGCAAGAATGGGAGGCTATACCCCAGCAGCTGCTCGATCACCTGATCCAGAGTATGCCAACCCGTTGCGCGGCCCGTGTACGTGTGCATGGTGATCATATCCCATATTGATGTCAGGGTACATGCGTAGGAAGGAGTGGCGTTTTGTAGCACACGTGTTTCGGGACGATTGTCTCAACTTATTACCAATACTGTGAACTTAGAGATCTGTGTCGTGTGTGTTCCCTATGTGCCAGTGCTATTAGTGCCAGTTTTGTGTAGTGTCATGTTGTGTGGCACCACATTCTGCAATTATCCTTAATTTATGAGCGGGAGTGTATTTAACAGTTCTCCTTCCATTCAGATTAATTTTATTGAGAGTTTGATATTATGCATATTTCAAGGATTTTTTCCTCGATATCGGTAACTGACAATCAGAATTGAATAGAATCAACAGTGGCATAACAAGGTTAACTTTCTTTGGAAACATTCGATGGACTTGTTGGTGGAGGCTTAGTTCTGAGCATGTTAGTGGCTTTCGGGCGCGGTGGGTGGTGGTGGTCGGACACCTCTCACACTGTAGATGTTTGTGCGCTGCGCTGCTGTTGTAAAACCCGCAGAAGCAAGAAGTGCAGACGGCTTTCGAAGAATTCTGGGCTCTAGGGTGCGACAGTAGCCGAAGCACGGACTCGCCAGGGATGGCGTCTAGCATACGCCGCAGAGGCCGGCAGACTTCACATGTACTCTCCTGGTCTCGAGCCATATCCTGGAACCTGCTTGCTAAATAGCGGCCGGTGTAGCTGTGGGAACAATAGTGATAGAAGCCTTTGATGTTGACTCTGTGGCGCTGAGTGCACACGGCTAGTCTCCACCTCTTAACTTTATTTTTGTCAGATGAGGCTTCGTGCTAGTTTTGGTGGAGTTTACACTTGGACTGACGCCTTTTGACGTCGGAGCAAATTTACCGACACTGGAACGGACGGCGATGCTACTGGGTCCGTAGTATTACAGACATGTTGGTAGGATTTTGCGTCTTGAGGCGAATTTTGCCTTTGGTGCCACCTTATCGCCCTTTTTTAGGATTGGATACTTTTTTGTTTGTGGCGTGAAGACAGAAATGTCGTGGCCGGAGAGAGGCGCTCAGCGCTCTGAGCACAACACTCAGTAGCGAGAAGTTTGGTTCAAGCAGCGATATCAGTAGGTCGAGGTTGTGGTTCCGGACAGCACCCGCCGTTCCGGTAGTTGGGTTCAGGCGGTGTCCTCCGCAGTGAGAGGTTCGACTCGGTGGATTGGACAGAGGGCCGTGTTGCTGTGTGGCAGTCGGGTCTGCCATTGCAGATTCTCCTGGCGGCACTCACGCAGCATCTCGACCCAACCGTGGTCGTGTTGCCTGCCAGCTCCAGGCTACAGATTTTGGTGACGTAACTTGGCGCTTTTGCGGTTAAGAACTCGGGAGTAGTAACTTGCTGCAGGTTTTCTGTAGGATTCCGTTTCATCCAGAATGCTCAGTTTAGCACAGCGTTTCATTTGTGTCAGATTGCGACGTAACGCGCCCTTTCGCACATAGACAGCGGTTCTGCAGTATAAATTGTCCCCCTACCTCGATACTGTTGTTGATCTGCCCACGTAACTCCTGACTGCAGCTACTTAAAGAGATCTCAGAAAAGCAGCGTTGAAGAAACTGAGATTTCATAATTACACGTCGGAGGCCGCTATAAGTCCAAAGCCTGAAAAATAGTCTTCTGAACTCTAAAGAATAAATCGGAAATGGGTTCCTGTTCAAATTTCTAAGTTCAAAGGTCCTTTTAAACTTGCATTAAGATTTTTTTATTGCTATCACGCAAGATCATCAGCCCACATGTGTTCAAATAATTAAAGTTCCTGTTTACAGTTCTCGTCACTCTCAAACATCCAGAAATTTTCCTATCCAGTTCCGAAATCATTTACGAGAGTAACACAGTCAATAAACTGCTATTTACTGTTGCTCTCGGCGTTCAGTGGTTGTCTTTAAATAAAGTTTTTGCTCGTAATAAATACTCAGTAAAAATAAATTTACTTCGTACCGCTACGCTTTTAGTTCAAAGTTTACACACGCTATTGTCTCCAGAACAATATATCTCTCGACTCTTAAAATTTCACAAATAGTTAATGGTAAGCACCAGCCACCTTTATCACTTTACACATAATGCGTTCGAACACTTTCAGCATGACCGGTTCCTTCGAAAGCTAGTCCACCACTTCCTTCTTTTCACTGCCTCTACAAGCACTTCTCTCTCATGCTTTAGGTGACAAACCGTCTCAAAACCGTCTCACTTCTTAGTGACTGTACAGAATTACGGCCAATCAGAACTTACTTGCAGGGCGCTGCCAAAATCTAGCAAGAACCACCCACTGCTCTCAGCTCATTGACGTCATTAAAATAAGCAACTCAAAACTCTCTCGTTAAACAAATAAAATGAAATAAACTTTAAGCTTTACTTTACGTCTAGAATTAAACTATATAGTCGCGAACCTTCTGGCTGCCTCTTACATATTCAAACATGCTTGGTCATCCGTCATCTACTAGTAGGGGAACCACTGGGGGATTCGCTCCCACGATACAAAGCTGGAACACTTGCAAGTTCCTATAGAGAATTACAAGCTGAAAATTTAATATTGGCGAATGTCCCACATACACTCACTCAAGTACTCTCTTTCGCACTGACCCTAACACAAAACATAAATATCTATTTGAAATTCTTAAAGTTGGTCTGACGCACGTCTGCAGGACACAACTTGCCCGTTGCAGATCGTATAAGATTCTGACTGCTTACACTGGAGCCCACACACATTCATACAAGAAAGCTTTAATAGGCAAATTGGCCATCGCCCCCTAGCTGCGACGCCTCAAGGTGGTGTTTAACCTTGGGTGATAGCAGCAGATTTGTTTTTCCTCGGAAGCAGAGACAGCGTTGGTCGTATTTCGTTGTTTTATTAACCGCAAAATCGATTTTCGGTCACTTAGTGACCATCCTCAGTGCTGTAATATACAATTTTCATTGGTAGGCACTGCTGTCAACAAGCTTAGAGCGTTCACATGAAGTGAGGCCGCTGTTTACATGCTCTTGTTCCATGTGCA
The DNA here is from genome assembly GCF_023897955.1 of Schistocerca gregaria. Taxonomy (NCBI): domain Eukaryota; kingdom Metazoa; phylum Arthropoda; class Insecta; order Orthoptera; family Acrididae; genus Schistocerca; species Schistocerca gregaria. The sequence continues at coordinate 608,672,644 of NC_064923.1, forward strand.
TGTACACAGCGGCCTAAGTTTATGTGATCGCTCTAAGCTTGTTGACAGCAATGAATACCAAGGTAAATTGTGTATTACAGCACTGAGGTTGGTCACTAAGTGACCGAAAATCGATTTTGCGGTTAATAAAACAACAAAATATGACCAACGCTGTCTCTCCTTCCAAGTACACCCATTATCTGGTCGTGGTGCACAGGACACTCCATGGAGTCGCCAATTAATAAGATTTGTTTTTCCTATTATGTGTTTGCAGTTTTGAGGGGGGCATTAGGCATTTCCCTGACTCGGCAACTTTATATATAGAGGGGCTGTTCAGTTTCAACCGTATCGTTGAAGATGGTCACCAGAGCCGTAAGAAATATAGATAATAGAATGTTAGTCTTCAAATGAGCGTACTGGTCGCTTCGGAGCGCTGGATATCGTATAGAAGAGGTACTGGGCGCTCATATGGTGCTACACCACTGGCTGAAGTCATAGATGTGAAGGGGTGTGTAGGTGCCAGTGGGTTGAATGGCATCAGCGCAGTAAAATGGTTCGGTGTGCAGACGTAACAGGATGGTAGAAAGGAACTTTAGTGTGTGCAACTGCACGTTACCACACCTGAAAGAAATTGCACGATTTGTTGGTGTTCCAAAGCGAACTGTCCAACGCGTCTACAACGAATTCACAGCCACGTACCACGGAGTAAGAAGAGTGATCCTAAAAACACCGGAGTCAAATTTCACGCTTAGTCAGTGAATGAAAGCTCAAATCAACAAGTTTCAAGGTGGAATTTGTGCCAGGAACTGAATGCAATGGACGTTTGGTCCAAAATGGTTCAAGTGGCTCTGAGCACTATGGGACTCAACATCTGAGGTCACCACTCCCCTAGAACTTAGGACTACTTAAACCTAACCAACCTAAGGACATCGCATACATCCATGCCCGAGGCAGGATTCGAACCTGCGACCGTAGCGGTTGCACGGTTCCAGAATGAAGCCCCTAGAACCCCCCGCCACACTGGCCGGCGGACGTTTGGTGTCCAGTATGTATTAAAGGACATTTTCAAAGTGGAACATAAAACTTCACGTCTCGAATGGACCGAACAACACTAAAACTACACAACACATGGCTGGAACATGTAGTGTGGTCCAACGATTAGCGAGTTTGCGTTTTTTCAAATGATGCAAGACGTAAGAGTCCATCGGCGGCCCGGAATTTTAGAGATTGTTTTCGCACCATGGGCTTGCAAGCATACGTTCCTTGTTTAACGAACACGCAGACACACTATGGTATCACGTTTGGCCCGCTAAACCATCCAATCTGGAACATCAAGAGGTTGACTTCAGCTGGAAACTATATACCGTTGTCAGTTAACCCTAGATCTAGCGCTCACGAGATTTTCAAGGCAGTAGTTCATTCTTCTATCTCCTTGTAATCATCAGACCTGCTAGTCTCTATACCTACACCACCTTGATGGGCTAAGCTTGTAAGTAGGCTGTTTAGGTTTTCTTACTGGTAACGCCACGTAGCGCTCTGTATGAAAAATCACTGGCTGTGATGTGTGCAGTCTGTGGCTAGTTTGCATTGTTGTCTGCCATTGTAGTGTTGGGCAGCTGGATGTTAACAGCGCGTAGCGTTGGGCAGTTGGAGGTGAGCAGCCAAGCAGAGCTGGATGAGGGGAGAGAGATGGCGGAGTTTTGAAATTTGTAAGACTGGATGTCATGAACTGCTATATACATTATGACTTTTGAACACTATTGAGGTAAATACATTGTTTGTTCTCTATCAAAATCTTTCATTTGCTAACTATGCCTATCAGTAGTTAGTGCCTTCAGTAGTTTGAATCTTTTATTTAGCTGGCAATAGTGGCGCTCGCTGTATTTTTGTGAGGTAAGTGATTTGTGAAAGGTGTAGGTTAATGTTACTCAGGGCCATTCATTTGTAGGCATTATTGAAAGTCAGACTGCGTTGCGCTAAAAAATATTGTGTGTCAGTTTAAGCCCAGTCTTGTATAATTGTTCAAAGGGGACGTTTCAAGCTGAAACTGCAACATACCGAATAACAATAGTTAAAATCTCAGGCTTTCCACAGACAATTCAGTTGCCTATAAATGAACTCAGTAGAATAAAAATTCTAGCAATTTCCATTTACATTTCGAGACAAATACCAATCTATTAATGTACAAAAATGTGATGTTGTGCTTCGCGACACGTAAAATCGTAGTAACCTTTGTCAGCCTGTTTGATAAGTCACAACTAGAATTAGCCATATCACACAAATACCTGAGAGTAAAAAAGTGTAGAGAGATGAAGAGGAATTACGGCACAGACAGAGATGTAGGTAGACAAAATGAGTTCACGGAAGACAATTCACGCAAACCTCTTGTACAGTCCATGACAGAAAATTGCTCCGGTGCCCGGAACACATATTAGAACAGCTAACAGGAGACAGCGCGCGCATGCGAAGGGCAGGGACGCGAAACGTCACCTGTTTCTTTGATATTTAAGGTACCATCTTATAGAGTAGAAATTAAGAATACTTCCCCCCCCCTCCCCCTTATGTACACGTATCGTAGAAATCGATTGGATAAAAGTGGACAAATAGGATCTGCATTGCTATGTACAACCCGTCATCCTTTCACCGCCCCATCTGTGAGTGCCATTGAAAAGCAAAATCCTTACCGTATGGCACAATGAAAGTACTCTCTGTCACTCTCTTCGTAGTTATACGCAAAGTGTAGACGTACGTATTAGATTGTGGGTTAATTAAATATTCCGTAGATCGCTGTGCACAATATACTGTAATGTCGTGAAATGAGTCAGTCTGAAGAATACTAACTTGATTGGTATCTAAATATGGAAGCATGTCGACCATTCACAGATGGATTCACATAACAGTAAACAACACTTGATTTGATAACACACGTAAATATGGAGCGCTTTTATATTGAACAAGCTACAAGAATAATAAAAAAAAGCTTCTTCTGTGGAACAGGACGAGTTACCCAGGAGGAACATTTTAAGCTTTTTTCTGAGCTTTACTGGAGGTAGCGTTTTCCCTTTAGAACTGCAAATGGATTATTTACAGACAATTGCACCAAAGGAGACACGTTGTGTGTTGCTCAAATATGATTGAGAATTACAGATTGTTGAGGGTAAACACCACATATTATTGTTATGAAACAATTTTCTGAAGTGTACTGTCTCTCTTAAAAATGAATCACCTTAGAACACGACGCCATATGCCGTAACTAATTTAAAGTAATAAAATATGTAACCCCCTTCAATGTTTGCAATTACATTAATGGATTATACCTGAAATTTATCACTGATTGTGTATCATTTGTTGTGCAGAATAGCACATATTCCATTTTCTGAAAATCAGTCAAGTATTCTTCCAAACATTTTATTTATTATTTCCTCTCTTGCTATATTCCTGTTGAAACCGATTGTAATGCTTACGCCTTTTGCAAAACAACTGATTCTAGTTAATGTGAACTGAGTGAAAGATAAGTAACATACATGGAAAACAACAGAGGACCCAAAACTTCGTCAAATTCCATTGATGATGTCCTCCACAGCCAGAAAAATTTCTCCTGTCTACAGTCGATGAATTACAAAATACGAATTTCTGAATTTTTTCGTTAAGCGTAATGATAATCTTCTGTTAACCATTCCACAAATTCCATAAAGTCCCGAATTTCGTAAATAAATGTTGTGATCTTCACACTCAGATGCTGTACAGAGGTGTCACAGGTTAGACAGACTTCTGCTGTTTTGTTATATAGCCAGTGTAAAAGTTCGTCGTGACTATATAATATACGTTGTACAGATACTATTATCAGTTGAAAAACCCTTCAGAAATACAGATTGTGATTTTCAAGGTATACTTTTGTAACCAAGATGGGACACTGTTCTAAAATAGCCTTGTATCAGTTATTCAAACATTTTAGGAGATGACATTCGCAGCGAAACAGTCAGCAATTATTAACACCACAGAAATTACCTCTCTTGTAAATGCATTAAATAATTGCATACTTTAATATCTGTTGACAAATAACGTGCCTTAGTGATACGTAACACATCTGAGAGAGGATGATATTTATTCTGTACTTGACGACGCCTATTTATATGAGAAGTACCATCAACTCTGAACAAGATTTTATTTTTAAGAGTGTTTGTGTCTTTCTTAATTTCAGATGGAGAAGTGTGTCAGAGTACTATATCACTTAATTTTGTGGGAGTTGCTTTGTCGATATGCTTCCCTGACTTTACTGTTGAGTTCCTTGATCGTATTGTCTCTACTACACATGTCAAATGGTTATTAAAATACTTGCTACCTGTGTTTTATAACAAATATAGACAGGGAAAAATGTGATGTAGCTGTAAAAGATCTCGGACTATCAGACCATCTCTGTCAAATAACAACAGTAAAATCAGGCATCGAATCATTCCCTAAACTACAAGCCTATAAACGACATCTATCAGAAATCAAAATAAAAGATTTTTCAAAAGAACTAGAAAAACAAAGCTGGGATGAAGTGTATAAGGAAACCAATGTGAATATGAAATTCTCCAAATTCTCCACATTGTTTAAATTGAACTTTGAAACAGCATTTCCAAAAGTATGCATGACTGTATCAACATCTCACAAAAACAGATGGATAACAGCAGGTATTAAGAAGTCCTCCCAAACACTTAAAAACCTCAGTTCCATGAAAAAGATTCACAATGATCCAGAATTCTTAAATTTCTATCATAGATACAAAAAGATTTATAGGAAGGTGCTGATTGCTGCAAAAAAGTCATTTAATGACAAAATAATATATAATGCAGAGAATAAAAGCAAAGCAGTCTGGGATGTTATAAAAAAGGAAACGGGGAGAGGCAAACAAACGCAGAATAACATACTGCTAAGGGAGGGGGATAAGGTAATAAATGATCCACAACACTTAGCAAACTATGTAAACGAGCATTTTTCAAGTATTGCAGAGAAGTTACAGCAAAAATTCCCCAAAACAAATATAACACCTGCAAAAATTGTTGCACTAGATACAATGATGTTACTTCCAACCACAGAGAATGAAGTCAATAAAACTGTTCAAAAGCTAAAAAATAAAAAGTCAGAAGGCTTAGATGATGTACCAATGTGTGTACTGAAACAATGCATAGGGATTATACAAGGCCCATTAACAAATATAATAAATTAATCCTTCACATCAGGGACATTTCCAGAGCAGCTAAAACAGGCAAGAGTTGTACCTTTGCTTAAGAAAGGTAATGCAGAAGACATAGAAAATTACCGGCCCATTTCCCTGCTGTCAGCATTCTCAAAAATAATAGAAGCAATTATGAAAGACAGATTAATGAATTATCTGAATAAATACAATCTTTTAAGCAAATCACAGTTTGGTTTTCGAAGTGGCAAAAATACGGAGTCAGCCATAGTAGAATTCACAAAAGTTGTACTTAATGCTCTTGATAAAGATGAGTGTGTCACAGGCATATTTTTGGATCTTTCTAAGGCTTTTGATACAGTCGACCACAAGATTCTATTAAATAAATTAGAAGCATTAGGAATAAGAGGGGTAGCTAATGACTGGTTTCGATCATACCTAACAGATAGGGTACAAAGAGTAGAGATAACACATACTTCAAATAGATCTAAACATTTAGTAAAATACTTATCAGAACCAAAACATATTAATATAGGGGTTCCACAAGGTAGCATATTAGGACCAATACTATTCCTGATATACATCAATGACTTTCCCAGTAGTGTTACTCATGGTGAGAAAATTCTCTTCGCTGATGACAGCAATATTATAGTCACTGAGAGAACAAGAGAACTCCTTACCGAGAAAGCAAATGAAACTCTCAAGGAAGTTTACGATTGGTCAATAAGCAACAAATTGACATTAAACATAAAGAAAACTAATGCCATGAACTTCAGTTTGAAGAGGAAAAATGACAATGTTAAATTAAATGTAGATGGCACCTCTATAGACTGTGTAACAAATGCAAAATTTCTAGGAATGAATATTGACTCTCAGCTGAAGTGGTGCGAACACACAAAGGTACTTGCAAACAGAATGTCATCTACATCTACATCTACATCTACATCTACATCCGTACTCCGCAAGCCACCTGACGGTGTGTGGCGGAGGGTACCCTGAGTACCTCTATCGGTGAGTTATTTAGCTACAAAATAGCAGGTCAGCAACTGGAAGCAGTTAATTCCATAAATTATCTGGGAGTACGCATTAGGAGTGATTTAAAATGGAATGATCATATAAAGTTGATCGTCGGTAAAGCAGATGCCAGACTGAGATTCATTGGAAGAATCCTAAGGAAATGCAATCCGACAACAAAGGAAGTAGGTTACAGTACGCTTGTTCGCCCAATGCTTGAATACTGCTCAGCAGTGTGGGATCCGCACCAGGTAGGGTTGATAGAAGAGATAGAGAAGATCCAACGGAGAGCAGCGCGCTTCGTTACAGGATCATTTAGTAATTGCGAAAGCGTTACGGAGATGATAGATAAACTCCAGTGTAAGACTCTGCAGGAGAGTCGCTCAGTAGCTCGGTACGGGCTTTTGTTGAAGTTTCGAGAACATACCTTCACCGAAGAGTCAAGCAGTATATTGCTCCCTCCTACGTATATCTCGCGAAGAGACCATGAGGATAAAATCAGAGAGATTAAAGCCCACACAGAAGCATACCGACAGTCCTTCTTTCCACGTACAATACGAGACTGGAATAGAAGGGAGAACCGATAGAGGTACTCAGGGTACCCTCCGCCACACACCGTCAGGTGGCTTGCGGAGTACGGATGTAGATGTAGATGTTATGCCCTTAGAATTCTATCATCTGTGTGTAACATGCAGTGTCTTTTAGTTACATATTATTCATATGTACACTCAATTCTTAGCTATGGCATTCTTTTTGGGGGAACAAATCCACAAAATATGAACACAATTTTCAAACTCCAGAAAAGAGCCATAAGAATAATAACCAGAAATAGTAGTCGAGCTCATTGTAAAGATCTGTTCAAAACACTGGGAATTTTAACTGCTCCATGTGAACACATTTACCAGTCAGTTGTACACATCAAAAGTAACATTGGCAATTACTGCACAAACAGCTCTGTCCATGACCATGCAACAAGAGATAGACTCAACTTACATTTACCAAGAAAAAATAAACATAAAACTCAAAACAGCATTTTCTACCAAGGAATAAAACTGTACAATAAATTACCAAAAGAGATTAAAGAAATTTCAAAAATACACTTATTTAAGAAGGCAGCTAAAAAGTACCTGTTATGCAATACATTTTATACATTGAAGGATTACTTAGATAAAGCAGAGTAGGGGTTTGATAAAAAATGTTATACAAACAAATAATAATAATAATAATAATGATTATAAAACATCCAATATTCCACATAACACCTTCACTTTATTATTTTTCTTCTTTTTTCCTTTCTAGAGACACTCTCCCCTCAAGCTATGCATAGCACAATACTAACACCTCTTCCTCTTTCTGAGCTCAACATCTCACTCATTATGAAGGGATGCTGACTCAGTTTTTCAGGATAGCAAATGGGAACTTGCAGTACAGAAAATGGCCCAAGGATCACCTGTGTGTGTGTGTGTGTGTGTGTGTGTGTGTGTGTATGTATGTAGTGAGTGAAGTGTTATGAAACAATGTGTGTATAGTGTGTGCAGTGACTGATAGTGAAATATGAGTGAATAGTGTGGCATTACATTATTTAATGAGTTATTTGTAAATAAATTATTGTATACCAGGAGTAAAATCTAATGATTGTCTCTAACTAGAAGTCTGTAAATATATGTGTATACGAATTAGCTTATTGTAAATTGATCTAAGCTTGTAAATACTTTGACATGTCCTATATCCTTGTAAAAAGAGATCTACGGATGAATAAAACTACTACTACTACTACTACTACTACTACTTACAACCTTTCTGTGCAGACCAATAAATATGTCTGACCGTTCTGCACCATGTTTTAGTACGTTCCTTAGAGATTTAATTTTGTTACCAGAATTATTAATTTCAGACATAATGTGCATATTTCTAGACTTTTTAGTAACTTTTTAAAACATGGAGTAATTATTGTAGCACTAAACTACGAAATGTTCTTTAATCGTTCTTCTTCCATTTCTCTTGTCCGTTTTAAAAGTACTCCAAAACTGTTAATGAAGTACGGACCTTCCCGGTGCATTTTAATGTCCTGAAACAGCGTATTGCAAACAGGCGGATCTTATATCCAGTACTTCCATGTTTTTCTTGCACAAGGATCAATAATCAGCACAAAATGTCTTGATGGCATCATTATATCGATGTTGTTGTTGTTGTGGTCTTCAGTCCACAGACTGGTTTGATGCAGCTCTCCATGCTACTCTATCCTGTGCAAGCTTCTTCATCTCCCAGTACCTCCTGCAGCCTACATCCTGCTGAATCTGTTTAATGTTTTATTTTATGTTTATAACCCTGTATTCACCTGACCAGAAGTCTTGTTCCTCCTGCCACCGAACTTCACTAATTCCCACTATATCTAACTTTAACCTATCCATTTCCCCTTTTAAATTTTCTAATCTACCTGCACGATTAAGGGATCTGACATTCCACGCTCCGATCCGTAGAACGTCAGTTTTCTTTCTCCTGTTAACAACGTCCTCCTGAGTAGTCCCCGCATGGGAGTTCCGAATGGGAAACTATTTTACCTCCGGAATATTTTACCCAAGAATACGCCATCATCATTTAACGAAACAGTAAAGCTGCATGCCCTAGGGAAAAATTATGGCTGTGGTTTGCCCTGGCTTTCAGCCGCTCGCAGTACCAGCACAGCAAGGCCGTTTTGGTTAGTGTTACAAGGCCAGATCAGTTAATCATCCAGACTGTTGCCCCTGCAACTACTGAAAAGGCTGCTTCCCCTCTTCAGGAACCACACGTTTTTCTGGCCTCTCAACAGATACCCCTCCATTGTGATTGCACCTACGGTACGGCTGTCTGTATCGCTGGAGCACACAAGCCTCCCCACCAACGGCAAGGTCCATGGTTCTTGAGGCGATTATATCGATGGCATCATTATATCGCAATGCTTGTGATCTGAATTGAAACTATGCTACTGTTTTTGACAGCCAGAAATGTTGCCAAACTTGTACAGTTGCACTTCAGGTTAGGCAGTTTGACGAATTGTTATAATTTTGATCCACGTATGGCTATTTTGAAGGATGGTACTTACGGAAAAAATTAAAAATGTTTTTGCAACTGGAAATGAACAGTTTGTTGGGTGGTTGATTTGGGAGAGGGGACCAAACAGCGAGGTCATCGGTCCCATCGGATTAAGGAAAGATGAGGAAGGAAATCGGCAGTGCCGTTTCAAAGGAACGATACCTGCGTTTGCCTGAAGCGATTTAGGGAAATCACGGAAAATCTAAATCAGGATGGCCGGAAGCGGGTTTGAACTATCGTTCTCCCGAATACCAGTCCAGTGTGCTAAACATTGCGCTACCTCGCTCGATGAAATGAACAGTAATTGAAACAGTGTGAGAAATTGATACCATTCAAACAACGTTTGTAAATCCTTAGCATATAGCCTTAGCAACATATGAATGCGTAATACGAATGTAAAATGACTGCGAGACCTGAACTTTTCCTGGCGTATACAACTTTCAAATAATTTTCGGGAATTCAGCCAGGTAACACATACAGCGACGGCCGATATTCCGGAGGGAGAACACCCGCCATTTTCAAGGCAAACTGCAACGGACAGGTGACGTACATGCAAATTTAAAACCTCGGTTCTCGGACTCAAGAAGGAGAAATAACACACACACTAAATACTAGTGCACCAAAGATGACCAAAGTCAGAGCTAGCGATAGTGAGACTATGAATTCGCAAGTGAGGTAGCATTGACCCTGCCCTCTGTTTTTTGACAAGGGAGAGATCCGGATTGCTAACAGAGTTTAAACAGAAACCTCTATCCCTGTTAACGAGGTTGCTCGCTAATGTAATCTCAACTGCCTCCTTAATAGCACTGTCCGAATATCTGGACGTGCATGCCAATATCTCGGTGTTATTATATAACTAGGGGTGACCAATATCCAAGCAATGTTCGGCAATAGCAGATCTACTTAGCACCTGTAATAGTGTATGCCGTTTATGCTCAGTACATCGGTCCTCCACGGCCCTGACAGTTTGACCAATATATACCATGCCGCACCTACAAGGAATACGATCTACACCCGCCTTACGCAGACCAAGATCATCCTTAACAAAACACAAAAGCCCTCTAATTTTAGATGGAGGTCGTAAAACACATTTCACATCGTAATTTCCTAAACTGCGACCGATCTTGTTGGAAGTGTTTCCTACGGAAGGCAAAAAGGCAGTAGACTTAGGTGTCGACTCAGAATTGCCATCAATCAACCGATGTACAGTTGGTCGATAGCGCAACGCACGTTCTACCTGTCTATCACTATAACCATTTTGACGAAATGTAACTTCAAGATGGGACAGCTCAGCTGGCAAAGTCTCAGCGTCAGAAACGACGTGTGCCCTGTGTACCAAGGTACGAAGTACCCGTTCACGCTGAGCCCGATGGTGATAACTATAAGCTTGTAAGTACAAGTCGGTGTGAGTACGTTTCCTGTAGACTGCATGTCCCAATGATCCATCGTCCTTCCTCTTAACCAACACGTCGAGGAAGAGCATCCTCTTCGACCTCCATCGTAAAACGAATGTTCGGGTGGATCGAGTACGTACGTCGCCTGTCCGTTGCAGTTTGCCTTGAAAATGGTGGGGTGATCTCTCAGCGAAATATCGGAGGTCGCTGAAAGTGTTATCTGGCTGAATTCCCGGAAATCTCTAAAATGACTGGTCAAGCAGTATTACAAAAAAATGGTTCAAATGGCTCTGAGCACTATGGCACTTAACTTCTGAGGTCATCAGTTCCCTAGAACTTAGAACTACTTAAACCTAACTAACCTAAGGACATCACACATCCACGCCCGAGGCAGGATTCGGACCTGTGACCGAAGCGGTCGCGCGGTTCCAGACTGTAGCGCCTAGAACCGCTCGGCCATACACGACGCAGTATTACAAGAAATAGCAGAAATAATGCATGGAACTTAGAAAGACCCAGGTGACTTAAAACTAAATCAAAAGTCTGAAGCCCATTAAAATTATTTGGCGAGCCATCTGACCGGTGCTGTCCTCTCTGGGCGGCCGAGAAAAGCGACCGGCAGCACAAAGTAACACTGAAACTTAGTCGGGCATTCTTCCTCGACAAGTACTGGCAACCGCTGGCTAACGAAGCTGTGCTCGGCTGTGAGGCGGAAGTTGGTTTGTAGCGGCGCGCACCCACCTCACCAAGAATCCCGCCTCGTTGTGGACAGCGCGGAGAAGTATGGCGGGCCAGCAAGTTTCCAGCGTCTCCGCCGTATTACAGGATTAAAAGCCCGGAGCGAAAAGTCAAACACTTAAACTTAATTTGAGGAGCCGGAGGCGTGGCGGCGACCACGGGGGGCGAGAACAGCGAGTGAGGAAGGGTCGGAAGGAGGGAGAGAGGGAGGGAGGTGCAGGAGATGAGAGGTGAGGGAAGACAGGGGGCGACGCCTGCCCCGGCCTCGATATCGATTCTCGCCGGCTCCGAGCCGCCGTGTGCGGCCTGGCGGTCGTTTAGCGGCGGCGGCTGCGCAGCCGGCCAGGAAATGTTGCCGGATTGCACGCAATGGCCCGGAAAACCACTTTAGAAGATCAACAACGGCGCGAGGGCCGACACGCGCTCCCGCCGGGCAGCGCGTGGCGCGGGCACCGCTAAGTGTGCGGTCGCCGCATTAAGTCACTGGGCAAGGTGCCCCACAAAGGCAGCCTATCTGATTACAAGATCACTGCTGAACATCTTGAGCACGTCACGTGGCACAAGTAACGCTAAGGGATAATACTAGGAAGCGATATGAAATGGAACCATTACATAATATCAGTAGCGCGGAAGGCGAATAAGCTGGCCGGGGTAGCCGAGCGGTTCTAGGCGCTTCAGTCTGGAACCGCACGTCCGCTACGGTGCAGGTTCGAATCCTGCCTCGGGCACGGATGTGTGTGCTCAAAACTATCGTTACTTGTCGTTGCCTTTCCCTATATTGAGTGACATGCTGCACAAGCTGTTTGGCTGATATGCATTCCTCTTGCTCTGAAATGAACTGGTTTACAGATCTCAACAGACCTGACTCCAGAGTTTGGTTTTACAAGGTCAGATTCTGCCTTGGCTTCTGGCCAGTACAGTTGTGGCTGTGCAACATTCAATTGTGTGACTCCTGAAATTGACGCTGGTAGATGGAGGGTTGGTCCTATTATGCTACACGCAGTTCCATTGATTAAAATTCCCCTCCCCTCGAGTTCTATACGTTCCGCTTCTGCAAATATTCCTGCTCAAAACAGCTTGCTACTACCATGAAATTTTTGTAGGAGGAGAAGATCCAATGTATCCCGACCTGTTGCAAGCTCAATTTTGGCTCCACGATGGCCCTTGGACAGTCTATTTCGTTCCTCCTGGCTAAAAATAGCTGCACTGTGCACGTGTCCGGAATAGTGCTTATCAGCCTGGCTGGACATACCGTTTGCTTCCATCTATGGCAGCTCCGTAATTCCTCCCTTGTAATCTTGGCATACCGGCTGTTAACTTCCGCGATCAGCAATACCTCCTCAGTTTTTACTTCTACAAACTTGCTCAACGCTCCCCTTTTTCAATGACCTGAGGACAGGGATCACCATCACCCTTCCTCCATCTTCAAAAAGATGCTGTCTCCAGCAGGCTCACAATACTCGACAATACATACATATTATGAAATACATTGCCTAATTAATCTACTCAAACCCAATGATACATAACAAGAAAACAAAAAACTGCAAATACTCTACTACTTTCTGGATCGCAAAGCACACGGTACATCATGCTGTACTCTATCGTCCTGGTTTTCCCTGTGCTTGAAACCTCTCTGCACTCCCTCTTTGCCGCACAGTGTGGCCGAGCGGTTCTAGGAGCTTCAGTCTGGAACCGCACGACCGCTACGGCGCAGGTTCGAATCTGCCTCGGGAATGGATTTGTGTGATGGCCTTAGGTTAGTTAGGTTAAAGTAGTTCTAAGTTCTAGGGGACTGATTACCTCAGACATTAAGTCCCATAGTGCTCAGAGCCATATGAACCATTTTGAAGGCGAATAGAAGTTTTAGGTTCGTTGGAAGGGCACTGGAAAACTGCAATGACCGGGGGTGAGGAAAATATGGAAACACGGGAATCACACAACACCACCATGCCTAATACGATGTAGGTACTTTGTTGGTATTCAAAACAGCTTTCATCCGTCTCGGAATGGGTAAATAAAGGGCCTGTTCGGCTTTCAAGGGAATTTTATACCATTCTCTCTGAAAAATAGGGTAATCTCAAGTGAAGTGATGGTGGTGGACAGCGATCACAAACGTTCAGTAATATTATCTGGTGACGGAGGTGGCCAGGGGAAATAAAATTGGTCCAGGCGGAGGTTCGAGTCCTCCCTCGGGCATGGGTGAGTGTGTTTGTCCTTAGGATAATTTTGGTTAAGTCCTCTGCTAGCTTAGGGACTGATGACCTTAGCAGGTAAGTCCCATAAGATTTCACACACATTTGAACATTTCTGGATATGAAACAGTTCACCCTCGTGCTCACAAAATCAGCCCTGGTTGATCCGAGCTCTGTGAACTGGGCCGCTCGGGTAGCCAGGCGGTCTATGGCGCCTTGCCACGGTTCGCGCAGCTACCCCCTCTGAGGTTCGAGTCCTCCCTCCGGCATGGGTGTGTATGTTGTCCTTAGCCTAAGTTACTGCTTAAGTGTGTAAGCCTAGGACCGATGACCTTAGCAAAAGTTCAAACGGCTCTGAGCACTATGGGAGGTCATCAGTCCCCTATAACTTAGAACTACTTAACCCTAGCATTACCAACGTATTTTTTGTTACATGTAATACCAACGGGGGGGCCTCAAAGGCCCATAAAGAATACCACAATTTATTTTATCATAAATCAAGTTTATTTACTTCGGATACCTCTAATAACAATTCAAAATGCTTAGACATTGTTTTTGTATACTGGATAATAAAATATGTTATTATAATAGGAATAAAATGAACAAATCACGAGATTCAGTTTATATATTTTTTGGAGTAATGTTTCAAAATAGTGTTTTCTTATAAAAACGACTTTTTTAATTCGATACACTACATGAAGCAAACAAAATTTACTGTCTCATTCTGCAACGCATTTTTCACACAACACTGTCTTCCTGCAGTGTTTCCCACAGACGTGTTTGTGGCACTGAGAGCAGGTAACAGTTGACTTTCCCAGCTTGTTGTACTTGATCTTTTTAGATGCAGCTTCTTGGCAGCATAGGTGGCACCGTCCACGTGTTCCTGGTTCTGCTGTTGAGGATGATGGTTCTACAGAGCAGCTGAACTTCCGTTGTGTGATGCTTTCCATTGCCATTATTACTGGCTTCTGAAGTCCATACAAATTTTGTGCCCGTTTATCTACTTGAGATCTTATTAGTTCGAGACCTAAGTTAGTGATAAAAACCCTTCTGCGGTTTAGCAAATTCTTTTTCCAATTCGGAAAGTTGAGGAGGAAGAGTGAATATGCATTTATTGCTGCTATGTCAATGAGTGTGTAGAAGAGGGACAAAGGCCATCTTCTCGTTCCTCTCTTTGTGCTGTAGTGTCTTGCCATCTGGTCTATGGTGTCCACGCCTCCCTTTGTAGAATTATAAAAAAGATTTATGTTAGTCTTTTTTGAGTCTTCATTCAACACCCCTTCTGAGTGAAAAGTTGAAAGCATCAACAGCAGTCGCTTTGGCTTCTCGCGGACTAGCGTTGATGCAAGAGTAACTGGTGGCCTCTGTGTCTGAGGGTCAGTATAAGCAAAGATGGAAGAGTGTAAACTGCGGCCAGTTGTAGTCTTCAGCTCTTCAGGTATGTGTCGTCTGTTAGACTGTAGGGTGCCAACAAGTGTGAGGTGAAAATCATTCCATAGAGTCTCAGCAAGCTCCACTGAAGTATAGTACCGATCTGTGGTAACATTACGGCCTGATTTTTCAATAGGTTTTATTAGTCTCTTTACAATTTCCATCGGTCCATTTGAATGCTGTGTATTTCCTGACTTACCTGTATAGATGTCCATGCTGATCACATATCTAGTCTCAGAATCAGACAGCATTCGAATTAGAATGCCGTATTTTCCAGGTTTTTCTTTTAGAAACACCTTGAATGGACAGCGACCACGGAACAAAGACAACATCTCATCCACTGTTGTATGTAGACCAGGAATGAAATACAATGGAAGTGAAGAATTGAAGCTTACAAAAATTTCCCTCATTGGAGCAAACTTGTCAGTCTGGCGACGAATTTCTCTTGTGTTCTTATCATCAAACTTCAATATTTTAGTCAGTTCGAAAAATCGGGTCCGCCTCATTGATCCATAGTACACTTGTCGGCCCTGAAGCAGAGACCATAAATCTTGGACAGGTATCTTATTGTCATGATTTGAACCCATGATTAGCAAGAATCCTATATAACAAAATAACTCATCTTCATCTGTGTGCTGAATACCTAGTCGAGAAGCCTCTTCATTTGAGTGTAGTTTTATTAGATTCATAATTTGAGGTGTAAAAAAGAGCTCTATAGCCTCTTTCGGAGACGCAATTCTTCCTTGTTGTCCTAGCCCCATTCTTTCTCGCACTATATTTTGTACAGAACGCCGATATTGTCGAGATGGCTTCGTAATATACTCTCGTCCACTTTTTGCAATGAATTTATCACATTCCGTATCATTATCATCTGGTGGATTGGCTTAAACCTCATCTTCATTCTCCGACGATGAATCAGTTCTAATTTCTTCCACATCATCATCCACTTCACTTTCCTCTAAATCTGATTCGTTCAAAACTTCTTCTAGCACTCTTTCAATGGAACTATCACGTAAACGTTGTCTACTCATGTTGCTGGTTCAACAGCAGCAGAAACACTGAAAATAACAATGGTCCGCTTCATAATAATATGTCTGAAGGCAACAATGCCAAAATTCGTTTCATGGTAAGAATTTGAAACGAAACACTCAACCTCGTAAATCTTTCCTTGCTGTTACCAACGGGTGGGCTTCTAAGGCCCACAGAGAATTAAATCAAGTAAATGAATTTTAATTACATTTTTATTCCGAAATTCTGTAATGACTCAATAGTACATTCAATAACGAACAATTACCTTTGCTTTCAAGTTCATGTATCAAAGGGTGTGGATACAACATAGAAAAACTGAGTCAGTGGGCCTACGAGGCCCCCCCGTTGGTAATGCTAGGGTTAAACCTTACTAATCTAAGGACATCACACACATCCATGCTCGAGGTAGGATTCGAACCTGCGAGCGCAGCAGTCGCTCGTTTCCTGACTGAAGAGCCTAGAACCGCTCTGCCACACCGGTAAGCTGACCTTAGCAGTTTGGTCCCATAGGAACTTATCACAAATTTTCAATTTTCTGTGAACTAGGTCTTGTCGTCTTCGACCAGGCAATCAACATTGTACCATGGGATGGATCTGATCAACCAAAATGATCACATAATCCTTGGCAGTAATGTGACCTTGCAAAGCGAATGTTGGATGGGTCCATGACTTCTTAAACCATCACCGAACTCCCGCCAGGTTTCAGTCTTGGGCGCTAGCGGTCTGCATCGTAGGCTTGGGACGCCGTACGTCTAATTGACCTCCCTTCATTGTTCCCTTGTCCAGGCTTTCTTCGCTTCGGCACCATGTTTTCCTTTTACGGACATCTGCATCACTGATGTGTGGTATTGCCATTCCAGCTCGCCCTGCAATTCTTTGCCTCTGGAGGCTCCTTCGTGTTGTTTTGCCGCTGACACGGCTCACGAGTGCGACAGTTACACTACTGGCCATTAAAATTGCTACTCCAAGAAGAAATGCATTGGACAAATATATTATACTAGAACTAACACGTGATAACATGTTCAAGCCATTTGGGTCCATAGATCCTGAGAAATCAGTACCCAGAACAACCACCTCTGGCCGTAACAACGGCCTTGATACGTCTGGGCATTCAGTCAGACAGACCTTGGATGGCGTGTACATGCAACTTCAACACGATACCACAGTTCATCAAGAGTAGTGACGAGCCAGTTGCTCAGCGACCATTGATCAGACGTGTTCAATTGGTAAGAGATATGGAGAATGTCAAAGACTTTCTGTATCCAGAAAGGCCTGTACAGGACCTGCAACATGCAGTGGTGCATTATCCTTCAGAAATGTAGGGTTTCGCAGGGATCGAATGAAGGGTAGAGCCACGGGTCGTAACATATCTGAAATGTAACATCCACTGTTCAAAGTGCCGTCAATGCGAACAAGAGGTGACCGAGACGTGTAACCAATGGCACCCCATGTCATCCCGCCAGGTGATACGCCAGTATGGCGATGACGAATACACGCTTGCAATGTGCGCTCATCGCGATGTCGCCAAACACGGATGCGACCATCGTGATGCTGTAAACAGAACCTGGATTCATCCGAAAAAATGACGTTTTGCCATTCGTGCACCCAAATTCGTCGTTGAGTACACCATCGCAGGCGCTCCTATCTGTGATGCAGCGTCAAGGGTAACCGCAGCCATGGTCTCCGAGCTGATAGTTCATGCCGCTGCAAACGTCGTCGAACTGTTCATGCATGTGGTCGTTGTCTTGCAAACGTCCCCATCTGTTGCCTCAGAGGTCGAGACGTGGCTGCACGATCCCTCACAGCCATGCGGATAAGATGCCTGTCATCTCGAGTGCTGGAGATACGAGGCCGTTGGGATCCAGCAAGGCGTTCCGTATTACCCTCCTGAACTCACCGATTCCATATTCTGATAACAGTCATTGGATCTCGACCAACGCGAGCAGCAATGTCGCGGTACGGTTAACCGCAATCGCGATGCGCTACAATCCGACCTTTATCAAAGTCGGAAACGTGATGGTACGCATTTCTCCTCCTTACACAAGGCATCACAACAATGTTTCAACATGCAACGCCGGTCAGCTGCTGTTTGTGTATGAGAAATTGGTTGGAAACTTTCCTCATGTCAGCACGTTGTAGTTATCGCCACCTGCGCCAACCTTTGTGAATGCTCTGAAAAGCTAATCATTTGCATATCACAGCATCTTCTTGCTGTCGGTTAAATTTCGCGTCTGTAGGACGTCATCTTCGAGGTGTAGCAATTTTAATGGCCGGTAGTGTAGTTCTGCAGTGACTTCTGCAGCTGTCGTCCTCTTATTTTTCGTCGCAATCCTCTTCGATAACCGGCTCTCACGATAGCTAAATACACACTTTCGTCCCCGTTGCGACGTAGCTGATGATGTTTGTCCGCTTTTCCTGCATGTAACATGAATTTTCCATACGGTGCCTCTTGAAACACGAAACACTTCGGCTACCTTGATTGCGGAAGCTCCCACCATAAGAGCACCATCACTCTGCTCACATTCGAATTCACTTAGCTCCGATATAATACACTCACAGCTACACAGAACACTGTCTTGACCACGACTGACACCTGCAAAGTATTGAGGGCAATGCACAGATTCTGTTCGTGGCCAAATACAGCAGTGCCGCCTACAGGCATAGTGGGATCTGCATTTCTAGCGATGTTTCCATAGTTTTTCCTATTACTGCGGCCATAAAGGAAACACACGGAAACATGTATTGAAAGAATTAGGAGACGCGGTTCTAAGATAGTAAACATGTTGGTGTAGCTCGCACTCAAGTTCAGTAGAAATACTCAGGGAAGTTAAACGGGTTTCTTTGGAACAAAGGCGACAGCATTTCCGCCAAACCACGTTGGCCAAATTTAGAGGTCTGGTTATCCATCTCAGTGAACCAATGTGAAACACGTGGCACATTGTCCTTCCAATTGTAGCACGTGTCCGGTTTTCAGATGTTAAAATGTGTGTGATTTCCTAAAGGACCATACTGCTGAGGTTATCGGTCCCTAGACTTACACACTACTTAAACTAACTTATGCTAAGAATAACACACACAACCACGCCCGAGGGCGGACTCGAACCCTCCGCGGGAGGGTCGCAAAATCCGTGATATGGCACGTCTAAGCGCGCGGCCACTGTGCGCGAACATTTTCTGCTTTCTTCCTTATCTATTCGCGATTGCAGCGCGGGCAGATTGATTGTTTAAACACCTCTGTGCGTGCTGTAATCAATGCAGTTTTGATATCGGAAGCGAAACGTAAGGGTTGTCGGATATTCCTAGATTCACAATTTAAAGCTAGTTCTTGAAACTCTTTGAGAAGACTTTCCCGGAACTGTTTCCTCCTATCTTCCAAGCATCCGTCAGTTCAGTTTCTTCATCATCCCCGTGACACTCTTTCATGGGTCAACCAAACAAATTTCATTATATACGTTCAAGATAGGATCTGTATGGAGTATGTGTAAGGGATTCCCAGTGAAAATTCTGTTCTGTAGCCGGAAAGACCTTGGCAACACGTTAAGAATAAGAGGCTTCTGCTGCTATGCAGCAGGAATGGGGTCGGTGGAAGCACACAGTTGCAGGGGACTTCAGGTAAGGAGCACCGTGTCACCAGTGTTTTAACTATGTGCCGGTCTCAGTGAGGTGACAAAAGATTCAGGGGATCTGTGTAAGGATGAGGTAGTGATAGCAGGAGTGCTGGCTGCGAGTAGTCTCGGTATGGACTGAGGCTTTCTTGGGCAGCCTTGATACTCAAACTCGAACAATAAATATTAACTACGTGCAGCTACTCCGGCGTTACAATCAACCCCATTTTCATTGTGCTGTGAGGCGAGTTAATACGGGATTTGAAAGAAAGATGATGGTTGCTGAGAAGGCCCACATTTCATTGGTGTCACTACGCATGGCAACACGTAAATAGGATTAATAATGCGTGGTTGGTGACAGTTATAATAGTGACAGAATTATATGTGGATCTGGGTTTACTCAAGGCTAAATTCCGGCAATAATGTGCGGAGGGGCCAGACTCATTTTAGGATGAAGTCAGATGAGAGGTATCCCAGCTTGAGGAACGTTCCTTTAACGTGCGAAGCCAGTTCAATAAAGCTTATTTATCGGAATATTAGGTAAATTAAAAAGAAAGTAAATGAACTGCCATCACATATTGACACTGACATTATTTGCATCCTACAGCTTCCTTTACATGGCTATGAAAGGATTCCTGTGGAAGGTTACATGTTATCTCATTCCTACGCGAGAAATTGGTTGCATAACGGAGGAGTGGCCATGTGTGACAACTTTAATGCCTCATTCAAAAGAACTGATATTTCAGATCATTGTAACGACCAAATCTTTGAAGGTTATGGAGGAGAGATCGAATTTTCAAGGGAAAAACTTGTCATTATGGGCCTTTCTCAGTTCAAACTGCAGTGTTTCTCTGTAGATCTGACGCTGCGCTAGGATCGGTTCTTAAAAAATACACGATAGTGGTTTTGCGTGGAGGTTTCAATGCAAACTTCCTCACTCTGTCTGCTGAGAAAAGGCTGTTGATAGATTTACCTGAATCTTACAACCTGGTGCAGCCTTATACATACCAAATAGAGATAATGGAAACAGTAATACGATCATAGACAATATCTTCCTAGATACTTCTCTAGTTGATGATTAGCGGCACACTGCAAGCAAAATTAGTAACAGACTGTTGGACCATTATGTAAAGACAGTAATACTGAAAGGAATCAAGAGTCATAATCCAAAGTGATACATAAAAAAAAATTTGGGGTAGAGTCCACTTGCAGTATATGCATTTAAAACCAATCTCGATGGATTAACTCTTCGCTAATGACCTGGATGTCGATAGGGCACTATCTCCCGTGCCAGGTGAGCCTTGGTTTTTTTTTGAGAGGTTGTTACTCCTCTCCCTACTTATTCCTGATCACTTGCATGATAATGCCCCAGGCTTGGGTCAGGCGTAGCGAAGACGTCTGTCCTTCACGTTATGATACAGCTCCCGTTTCCCCCTACATGATAATTTAATCTAATTAATTATCCAAACGGGTTGCTTGTTAGTACTGCATATGTGACTTAAGTTTTAAGCTGAAGGTCTTAAGGTCTGACGAAATCTATTATACTTGTTCTTCAAGCCGTCTGTATTGCAGAATTCTTGTCAAATTAGCTCTTCAAAGAAATAGAGAGAAGATTCAAAAATAATTTAAAGAAATACACACCACCTAGTTTACATTTTATAGATCCAAAAACAATAAAACATCGTATATAATAGCACAGGGAACGCCAGATTACTTGAGGACTACTTCAAAAATCTACACATCTGTAAGCCTCCAAAATAAGACTTTCATTTTGATAATGGAACTCAAATACAACCAAACTCAAAGCCAGCAACTGTAGAGGAAATCACATAAATCATGAAACAACTTAAAAATAAGAAATCATCAGGGAAAGACAACATAGTTGCTGAATTGTGGGAACAAACTAGTGACAACTTTATTCTATATCTACGAGAAGCCATTAACGAACTCTGGATAACACACGCCTTGCAATCAAATGGACATATGCATTAATAGAGCCACCACATAAAAAGGGAAAGAAAAGTGATCCCAACAATTACAGAATGATCTCCCTCTTACCAGTGACAAATAAGATCTTGTCCATGAAACTTTTAAAGAGAGCAGAACTAATACTCGACCCACAATTAGGATATAATGGTTCAAATGGCTCTGAGCACTATGGGACTTAACATCTGAGGTCATCAGTCCCCTAGAACTTAGAACTGCTTAAACCTAACTAACATAAGGACATTACACACATCCATGCCCGAGGCAGGATTCGAACCTGCGACGGTAGCGGTCACACCGTTCCATACTGAAGCGCCTAGAACCGCTCGGCCACACCGATCGGCTCAGGATAGAGTCAAGCAGGATTTAGGAAGGTCTTGTACACAGCAAATACTAAATCTAAAGAACATCACAGAAATGAGGAAAACCAGAAACTTGATTTATGTGCTAACGTTAATAGATTTTAAAGAGGCATTTGACTCAATTGATACAAATACACTAACCAACATGTTAAAGGAATCTGGATTCCACAATAAAATAACAGAAATAATGAAAGAAACTTTAACAAACAGAACATCAAAAGTAAAATTTATGGAAAACCTGGCAAAATCTTATGAAATAAAATCAGGAGAAAGACGGGAGATGTTTTATCACGCTTACTTTTTAACTGCGCTTTAGAGAAGGTAGTGAAAGAAAGGAGAAAATCCATCAATACTAAGGTTGTTCAACTCTGAAGAAACCCAGAAACAATCACCATAGAATATCTAGCTTTTGTAGACGAAGTGGCATGAATTACTGATTTACTAGACAGTGTGGAAGAGCAAGTCACAGAACTAAAGAAACAAGCGTACAAGCAGACTAAAATATCATTTGAAAAACCATATTTCATGACAAATAAAATGATGCCCCTCGAAATCTTAAAATTCATAACACAATATATAAAACAAACTGTTTTTAACACCTAGTATAATGGATAACAAGCAACACAAAAGAAAATATATCCATAGAAAAGAGACCACATAAAATGGAAAGCTCATCCCAAACAACAACAAAAATATAACAAAAAAAGCTTTGTCCTGAAACATAAAAATATGACGCTATTAAACATGGTAAGGCCTGAAATATTATATGCAATAGAAAGATTTTAACTAACGAGATTTGGTGGTCTCGAAGAACTGGAAAAAGTTGATAGAAATGTTATAAGGAAATATCTGGAACGCAGAAGTAAT
The DNA here is from genome assembly GCF_023897955.1 of Schistocerca gregaria. Lineage (NCBI taxonomy): Eukaryota > Metazoa > Arthropoda > Insecta > Orthoptera > Acrididae > Schistocerca > Schistocerca gregaria. The sequence continues at coordinate 608,695,492 of NC_064923.1, forward strand.
AATTATGTTGAATACAACTTAAGGTCAATCAGAGAGCTCTGTCTGAAAAGGGAGGCTACAGTTTTATGACCAGACATATCGAATGGGTAATAACAGAGTAACCAAGTGGAAATTCGACATAATAAACAGCTACAAGTCTAAATCCACATAGTTCACCGTAATTGACGAAGATATAAAAAAAAACAGAAATTAGAACTGACATAATACTCATGGATAACAGAATACTCTTTAGAGAAGCAACAGAAAAGGCAGAATTTCAAGAAAGAAAGAGCTCGGCAAGGGAAGGGAGTGGACCCAGGAAGAAAAGGAACGACTCCCTCAGAAGGTGAAGGAAGTATCGGAGCAACGAAAATTAAATACAAAGAAGCAGAACCAAAGTTGATTTATCGTACCCTCCAAAAGGTTTATTCGAATACGTAAATAAATAAATAATGGACTGTCAAGCCTGACAACAGAATTTTGCTACAGCGAAGTGCTGAGGAATGTCATTGAAGAGACAAAAACAATGAATTACACAAAGACAATAAAAAGCTCCCCAGAACAAAATTAAAACTATATTGTCAGTTGTTACGGAGGTAGCAGGGGGCTGAATATATTACACCTCTCTAACGTAAGAACTAAACTGTTAGTGCTCCACCAGAGTTGTGCAAAATATTTAATAATGAATCACATCTTGCCAACAGTGTGCAAGTTGAATAAAAATTTTAATGGAATAGGTAAACATGTATAACTCTTGAAAGCTGATGTTCCGAGACAACTAAATCACATGCAGCAGCTTCAGGAAACACGCGAAGATGAAATGAATCAATTATTACATCAATAAAGAGTAGTAACTTCCACGGGTGTGATGAAACTTCAAGTTGCATTATGAAGCGCAGTCCACCATACATTAGTTTTGTATTCAGTCAGCTGTGCAGTACGTCTTTCGGATTTGGCCAATTACCCGACGGACTAAATAACTAATTAGTGAAATAAAGTGTGTAAGATATAACGAATACAAACAAAAAAATTTTGCCACCAACGTTTGAAAAGGTTTTTAGGAAGCAGTGTGTAGGAGAATGAAGCCACGTCTTGGTACACACAATTTGCTGCCAGACTCTCAATTTGTCTTCAGGAAAGGAATATACAATGAAATTGCCCTTTATTCTTTCATATGTGAAGCACTAGGAAGTCTAGACTAAAGGTCGAGGAATGGAAGTGTTTTATTTGATTGAACAAAAGCATTTAATTGCGTGGACCATGCAGTAACTGTGCGTAAGTGAGCACATTATCGGTTTAAATAAAAAGCTCGACAGTGATGTACTTATGTGTGGAAAGTGGGAAGCATAAGTTTGGCCCCCAGTGTCATCAAACAGAGGAGAGGTCTGAATCTGACTAGGATCACACAAAGTGGCGAGTGTCACACGGTTATTTTCTGTGTCCGTTAGCACTAAACGTGACAGGTGACACAAAATTTGTTCTTACAGATGGGACGACGCTATTGTGAAATAGGTGTAAATAGGGTAGTCAATAACATCAACGCGTGACTTCAAGAAAACACCGCCGACCGCGGTGGTCTCGCGCTCCTAGGCGCTCAGTCCGGAACCGCGACTGGTACGGTCGCAGGTTCGAATCCTGCCTCGGGCATGGATGTGTGTGATGTCCTTAGGTTAGTTAGGTTTAAGTAGTTCTAAGTTCTAGGGGACTAATGACCACAGATGTTAAGTCCCATAGTGCTCAGAGCCATTTAAGAAAACACCCCAACGATGAACTGCAACGAAACGTAGTGCACACAGTTTACTGTTTCTGATATGGAACTCCTGTGAATGTGGGGTTTTATTATCTGAATCTGGTAAAACAGTCAGTGAAGTCGATCAGTTCCAGTTCTTAGGTCACAGGGTAAATTGAAGGCTTTCTTGCAGGTATCACGTTCAAGATCTCGTGCAGTAACTGAGTGCTTTATCTCCACCATAAGAATGATTTCCACTATGTCTCACATTGGAACATCAAGACTGCTTTATTTTGCTTACAATCGCTCAATTACCTTGCATTGGGCTATATTTTGCAATATTCTGTGCACTCACCAAGAATATTCTAAGCCCAGAAAAGGGCGATCAGACTGACCTGTGGTGTCATTTCGTGGACTTTTTGTAGTCTGTTGTTCAGAGTCTTGGAACTTTAAGTCTTGGGATTCGTCGTTGACAATATCCACACATTAAGAAGTAACTGCAGTGAACACCATACAGAAAAAAATATATGTAGTTCAAAAATGGTTCAAATGGCTCTGAGCACTATGGGACTCAACTGCTGTGGTCATTAGTCCCCTAGAACTTAGAACTACTTAAACATAGCTAACCTAAGGACACCACACACATCCATGCCCGAGGCAGGATTGGAATCTGCGACCGTAGCAGTCGCACGGTTCCGGACTGCGCGCCTAGAACCGCGAGACCACCGCGGCCGGCTATATGTAGTGGTGTAACACTTCCTGAAGTAATGCACACGTGTACACTATGTGATTTTTCATATTAGGTGCGTTGTGCTGCCACCTACTGCCAGTTACTACATATCAGCGTCGTCAGTAGTATTTAGACATCGTGAGAGAGCAGAATGGGGCGCTCCGCGGAACTCACGGACTTCGAATTTGGTCAGGTGACTGGGTGTCACTTGTGTCATACGTCGGTAAGCGAGACTTCCACACTCCTAAGCATCCCTAGGTCCACTGTTTGAGATGCGATAGTGAAGTGGAAACGTGAAGGAACACGTACAGCGCAAAAGCGTACGGGCCAACTGTTGACTGACAGAGACCGAGGGCAGTTGGAGAGGGTCGTTATGTGTAATAGACAGACATCCATCCAGACCATCGCACAGGAATTCCGAAATGCACCAGGATCCACTGCAAATACTATGACAGTTAGGCAAGAGATGAGAAAACTTGTATTTCCTGGTCGAGCGGCTGCTCATAAGCCACACACCACGGCAGTGAATGTCAAACGACGCCTCGCTTGGTGTAGGGAGCGTAAACATTGGACGATTCGACAGTGGAAAAACGTTGGGTGGAGAGACGAATCATGGTAGACAATATGGCCGTCCGATGGCAGGGTGTGGGTATGGCGAATGCCCGGTGATCGTCATCTGCCAGCGTGTGTAGTGCCAACAATAAAATTCGGAGGTGGTGGTGTTATGGTGTGATCGTGTTTTACATGGAAGGGGCTTGGACCCCTTGTTGTTTTGCGTGGCACTATCACAGCACATTTATGTTTTAAGCACCTTCTTGCTTCTCACTGCTGAAAAGCAGTTCGGGGATGGCGACTGCATCTTTCAACACGATCGAGCACCTGTACATGATGCACGGCTTGTGGCGGAGTGGTTAAACGATAATAACATTCCTGTAATGGACTGGCCTGCACAGAGTCCTCGCCTGAATCCTACAGAACACCTGTAGGAAGTTTTGGAATGCCATCTTCGTGCCTGGAATCAGTGACCCACATCGATACCTCTCCTCAGTGCAGCACTCCGTGAAGAAAGGGCTGCCATTCCCCAAGAAACCTTCCAGCACCTACTTGAATGGATGCCTGAGAGAGCGGAAGCTGTCATCAAGGCTAAGGGTGGGCTAATACCTTATTGCATTCCAGCATTGCCAATGGAGGGCGCCACAAATTTGTAAGTCTTTTCAGCCAGGTGTCCGGATACTTTCGATGACATAATGTATGTGCGCTATTCAGTAGGCTCATCTTCAATAGGCTTCCAGAAGAACTGAAAACACTGAGTGATAAACACCTAGACTTCAAACCTAAGCTGAAAGGGTTTCCTTGTGGCTCACTCCTATTCTATGCAGGATTTCCTCACAGGATTTGAGAATTTTTCTGTAATGTGACATTAAAAGCATCTAGCTCGATGTTTGAAACGGGCCTGTTTCAGCCCCCGTTCTCATAAATACCATTTATCATATTTTGTTTCCTTTGTAATCAGCTTAAAAGCTTAGTTTTCTGCTATCTTTCATTTGCAGGAGTTACTCGCAGGATTTGAGAATTTTTCTTTATAATGTTGTGACATTAATAGCACCTAGGTCGCAAAAATTGTGGTAGTGTTGGAAAGGAGTCTATTTCAGCCACCGTTGATATTAATATCGTTTCTTATACTTTGTTTCCTTTGTAATCAGATTAGTAGCTTAGTTTTCTTTATGTTTTATTACTTTTGAGACAGAATTCATAGGGACAGTTTTCGTTTCATTCGTGTCTCACATCTGCGACCTTTTAGACTTCCTTAATCCACAACATGAGTGCTCTGTGTAGTGTGTGGATGTGTGAGTAATTGAGTATTCATATGAGTTAGCAGAACAGCAGTTTCTTCCTTTCCCGTGCAAAGCAGTGGAAATTTTCGTTGATATGTGTACAAATATGTCCTGTAACCTGACCTGGTGTAGAGCGCTCGGCCTCCTGCTCTTTTTAACAATTTAGATTGGTCCAGCACTTCTCCACCCGATAAAGGCAGAACCTGGAGCCAACGGCCGACTGTTCATTTTCTGTTCACCCTCATCCTGGGGATGCCTTCGTGAGTATTCGCGCTACTCAGAGCATACTTCATCCTGAATTTCAGTTTACTCCAGAGTAGTTAAATGTTAGTTTATGGCGTACGTAACTACCGCGCTTTACTCTAATTAACTGTAAAAAGTCTTATTCCGGAAGGACCGCATTTTTATTATAAAAGTTTCTCATTGTTAGTGCTTTGTTCTATCTCTGATGCTGAACACGTACTTTCAGCACGTCTGGTACTTAAACTCAGAACTTCCTTCTGTGTTTATTAATTAACTGGCACCTACTTGTGTTGCGGGTAGAAAAAAAGAGTAAATTTTCCTTCTTTTCGTGAACCACGGATGCGGCCTCCGTTCTGGTGTACGATTGCGTGAAGTTCTAACTCCTTCAATTTATTGCTTTCTTTCAGCCAACTATCTGTGACTTCTACTTACAATTTTAATTATTCTAATCGTGATTCAGGTTAGCTAGTGAGTCTTCAGGTTGACCTTCTATTTTTTCCTGTAACAAGCACCACCTGAGTTTGAGTAGAAGTCTCACACTAGAAGACGGGTTAATGGAATAGTTGTAAATTCACTGGCTATAATCAATACATATATACGTATATGTGTACTCAAATTTGTCTGCGATGGGCTTTACCGCTTTTATGCAGTGCTGTAGCCTGGCCTGAATCTACTGTCCAACCACAGCAAGGTCATCTAATTGCATCACCCTCAACTCCTCGAGGAGAGTAAGTACCTTTACGGCTGCGACTGTTACAATAGACAGGGGTTGGTCAAAATTATTGACTTTTATCAAATATAGTGGACTTGGCTTTCTGTCCTTTAAAACCTCTTTCTGTGATCATAGTGCCTGCTGATATCAATACATCGTGTAATGTCTACAGTAGTTTTCTGTTGCATGGTTGTACCTGTGTTGCCAGACTCAGATTTATTAGTTCTTAATGTGTACACACTTCCTATCTCTTCCCATCAGGTTCGCATGCTAATGTTAAACACAAAGATCGTTGATATTAAATCATAATGCTTCTTAATAAACCATGTTAAGTGACAATTTTTCTTGGTGCTCGATGTGTGCTGAGAGAGTGAAGGTGTACCACAGCTCTGCGGGTTACCAAATTTTTTCGTTACAATTTTACCTTTCGATTCACTTTTTTATATGAATCGAAGTTTGTAATTAAGTGAATTATTGTTTGTATGATGTTTTCTCGCTGTAAAGTTAAATAAATGTTAGTTGTAACCTAGTTGTAAGTAGAAACGCTGGCTTAGACAGGCCGATGTGATGTTGTCAGAGAGTATAGTGAACCGGCAGTTGCATTATTGGTGGGCGCGCAGGAGAGCCAGCGGTTGAGGACACCACAGAGCAGAAAATAGGAGAGAGAGACAGCCGAGTCGAGTCGCGCTTCGACTGTTTAGTTGATAAATGCTTATCAAGCAGTGGTGCTAAAATATGTAATGGCTCGGCGTACATTTGGTGTGAACGGGCGTTGCCTATGACAGTAATTGGGCACAGTATAAATGTCGCAAGAGGATGCAGATCAATTTGAAGAGAACTATGGGAGCAATTTCACTTGCCACGTAGCACAAGCAGAAGATCCTGTGCCACACACTGCCTTACACTACACCGACGAATCTCAACCTGAAGTAAGATCCAACTAATCGCTTGGTATAGTAGTTGATTTTGTGTCTGAATAATACCGAGTTATACCAAAGTGATTACCTTCATTTTTACCTAAGACAAAGTATCTAGAAAGATCCATCCAATCCATTATTGATGATCCGAGAGAGTCCTAAAGACTGAGAAACTGTACAGTGTTTTTATTAAAGAAGTAATAGCAAATAAGTGCTTCAATCTGGTAGACAGTAATGTGAAAGACAGTGCTTAACAAAGCATAATCCACTTTTACTTTTTCATGAATAAATAAGTTTTCATTTTACACAACTGCAGTGAGTAATAAATGTGTGATAACGTCTTGACCCAATAATAGTAGTAATTGCACAAAGTGATTAGCGTTAGTTGTTATAGTTGTTAATTGAATATTAATAACAAAATGAAGTTACAAGAAGCCAATGGTGACCGAGCGGTTCTAGGCGCTTCAATCTGGAACCGCGCGACCGCTACGGTCGCAGGTTCGAATCCTGCCTCGCTCATGGATGTGTGTGATGTCCTTAGGTTAGTTACGTTTAAGTAGTTCTAAGGTATTTGGGACTGATGACCTCAGATTTTAAGTCCCATAGTGCTCAGACCCATTTGAACAATAATATGGGTCACAAAAAGAGTATGGAGGGGAGTGTAAAATACATTTGTACAATTCTAAAATCAGTCTAAAATCAAACCTATTCACAGCTTATAGTTGGATCGCCAACACCTCCAATAATGTTTTCAAAAATAATTATTGTAAGATGTTATGGTTTCTGTTCCCATTGAATAAAGGACTAAAGCTCAGCATTCGCCTTGGAGCTCAGTGGTTTAGCTGTTGTCACAATAAGCTACTGAACTGGAAGTTCCAGAGTGGATACCCGGTGGCCGGGTCCAATTTGTTCGAAGCGGAAATGCCTGCGTAGGGATCCACTCAGCTTCATAAGGCCTGAGCAAACGAGCAGTGAAATTGACCTGCAAGCAGTCGAAATCGCGCCACATTGTACCGGCTGTGAGTCTTGTGTTATATTAACGCTCTTTCTATTTCGTCACAGACTTTTAAAATTTGGAAAGAGCGTGCTAAAGGAATGTGGACGCTCGGTGTCCCACATGACGGATGCATGTTTAATAGCTTATTTTTCCGGCTTTCCTGCCGCCCAGAGGGACAGAGCTTCACAATAAAATTCCGATAATTGCGTATAGAATTCGCCATAAAACATCTAATATCAATTACGTCCGCCGTAGTACGCACAAACGCCGGCGAACAATGCGTAATACCGTGCTCTGCCGGCGCGGCCGCCCGTTCCATCTAAAACAATAATTCCAGTTAATTACAAAACACTGGAATAAAAACGTTTCCGCAGCTAATTTATTACACTCGAATCACTGGAGCGATCAAACTCTATTAACGCTTTTTCCATTTTGCCACTTTTTATAATTTTCGCGCCATTGAAGCTGCCCGCAATCTAGATAGTTAGAGTTCACATAATTAATTCCCATTCGCGTTCGGCATTATCTGTACCCGATGCGCCAGCCGCGTGAAATATTGATACGAACCTAATATGCGCGTGACAATCTGCGCCGAATACATTACTCCGAGCGGCGGTGTTAAAAATGCTTCAATCAATGCCCGTCCGTTTGCGCCTCACCCTCCTTTGCCACCACGTCATAAAGCTAGATTAACAATAAAAGGGTGGATATTGCGCGAACAGCGGACATCAAACCGAACAGCCTTCCAAAAATCGGACAAATTAACAGCGCCGCTTATTGTCCCAATTCTGGACCGGTTGTTGCGTCCGCAGGTTATTGTTTACGTTACCGGCGAACAGCGTTTATCGCTTAGGCCGCTTTCGAATGGATAGTATCAACCCGCTAAACACCTTCTGCGCCGCAATCGTTTCCGGCAGCCGATAAAGATACACAAGATTTTTAATAAAGGGCAATAAATTAATTTCTAGTGCTCGGCCTGTGTGAAGAAATTTGGACAGCTTCCGCTATTAATCAAACATAAAAAACTATTCAAAGTTTTATAATCACTTAATTAAGCTTACGGTGTGCGGACCCCAGTGGTTATCAGCTGCAGTATTAAATTTTCATCATTGTGCGGCTAAATTAGACTGTCTCTAAGTGTATATGTTCGTCAAAGGGCAGCGTTTGTGAATTTTTAGTCATGTAATTCAATGTTCCGGAAGTAACGATAACCGACCTTAAAAATTATTTCATTTCTTTAAATTACAAATATATGGAAATCTTAGTTCTTCTCTTAGAAACACAAAAAAGTGTACACTGCAACACTAAGAGGTTCTAGAACAATAAGTTCTAAGCAAGATTATTGTTTGGGCATTACTAGTGTCATACCGCAAGACAACACACATACCTCATTCAGAAGTGTAAATTTATAGGTTTCCACAATGCAGCTTTCCAGTTTCTGGTTTTACAGCAGACAGAGAAAGATCCTGGCACGGCTCTAGATTGTCGTTCATAATTACGTTAGCAATATTATTCATAACAAGTTAAAAATTAGCTACAGATATTGTTGTAAAATTTTAGTTTCCACGTTGTTACCACACTCAACCCACGACATAAGTCTTTAACGCCGTTAAATGATGTAAAATGAAATGGCAAAGGGCATGCAATAATGCTGGAATACTTACCGTATTTGCAGGTAATTTATGGTATGGAATCGGTATTCGGAGCGTTAACACAATTTAAAACAATATCGTGCTCGCTTCACAGGTGAACGCACACACAAAACTATTAAAAACATTGCACGTTGAACATCGGGCCACTCTGGGCCGGTAGCAGCATTGATCATATACGTTACCCAGGTACACGTCCAAATACAGATTCGTTATTCGTCATACCTCCACTTAAAATATTTGTGCATTTCTTTCTGACAACAGTTTAGTCTCTGTTTAGTAGATAGAAACAATTTGTACCAATCGGTTCTCGAACCGAGATTTTTTCCTTATCGCGATTAGTGGCCATATACACCTCTTTCTTCTTTTACTGAAGTCTATGGCACCAGTGGTGGCGTTCTCTGTGGGAAATGAAAGTACTCTTCTGCAAAAACTCAAGTGAAACAGCGCTTGTAATAGTAATCTGAAACCCATTAAGAACTTGTCCACCTTTCGGAAGTTAAATGTCCGTTGCACGCCTACTGCTACTGGAGTTACTGGGCTGTCTTTCAGTCTGAAACATATTTAAATGGAGCTACTTATAATACAAAAGTTACACATTCTCTTCTGTTGTTCGTGGAAGAGGACAGTGGGTTCGGGGAAGCAGGTGAGGATGTGAGGTATGTTTGGCGGCGCCGCCGTCTGCTACGAGGAGAGCCTGGAAACTAACTGTGGCCAAGCCAGAAAGCGATGGAGAACATACTGACCGTCGTTTCCAATATGCAAGTGCAAATTCTTGTCCAGTCCACTGAAAGAAATATTTCCACTCTCAATTTACTCATCGGGATCAGGACTATGATTATAATTGGAGATTTAGAGATCTAATTAATATATATGTTTGATAAATTTTCACACGTACAACATCGTAATATTCATGATATTCATACTTATAATAAATCAATCTAATCTAAACAGCACGACCAGCAGTTCAGAGGCGACCTCTACGGTAAGTTCCCATTAAATGGTCTTTCGCCCTGACTTTTGATAATCGAAATAATAGCTCGCCACAATAGTGGAAAATAATTGTCACCACTTGCCACGCGGATTTGTTAACATTATGGCAGCACACTAACAGTTACTTCCGCGAAATCTAAGTGATCTAGGACGGTGTACAGTCCTAACGTGTTCACATTCTATTATTACTAGAAACATGAGTTTAGTTGCAGTCTGGCTGTGACGTCATCCGAGGCAGCACGTACTCCGGCCCTTGACTGACTTGGACCGTACAGTCGCTAGGTGCGAAGTGAAGTGGTCACTGCCTCTCCGGCCGTATTTATATACGGGCGCAGCGGACGTCCGACAGAAACACCTGCCGTCGTCCGTTCTAAACACAAGTAGCAGCATCCAGATGGCCGCTTCCTCGGGCACACAATATTTTATAACAATGTCATGAATCAATTTAGAATCTTCGTAATTTCTGTATGAATGTAGTTGAGTTGGTTATAATCACAGAAATAGTTTTAGCTCGCCTATATATCAACTTTGCCACGTAGAGTATTGAGAAAGGAAGTGACAGTAGAAATGACCTCTGAACTACAACTTTAAGAGATCTTGTATTGGTTGTTGTCACCATCAAGGTCTTGAAACTTGTTATAGCTCTATTATTTTTATAGGTTTCATCAAGTGCCGTAATCAAAACTTTCCAGCATTTATATAACGGATACTTAACCTACTACAAATAAGAACGTTGTTGTTCCAAATTTAGTTTTCAGTAAATTACTGGAAAACAACTAGAGGTAACTTAATGGTGTCACGTAGTTACTATTTTTATGTTGAACTGAAGCTTAATACAAATTTTTGGCTTTCTAGCTTTATTATTTAGCGCCAATTACTCTTCGTAAAAATGTGAATTCTGACTAAAATTTTGTTCCAATCAAGTTGAAACTTGTACCAGTTAATTTTGACATAAATCTGCACATTATGACTGACTTTTGACTTCCTAGCTTCGTTGTTCAGCGCCACTTGTTTTTTTCTTAAAAACCATGTATTTGTGGAAAGATATCCATCTAATCAATCTGAGATTTGACGGTTTCAACATTAATATACTAAAGCACCTGCTGACAACCTTTGGAAAAGCAACTTTAACTTTTAATTTCATTATTAAATTATGGTGCAATACTTGTGTACTATGCACAGACGCGTTATGGTGAATTGGCGCTACTAGCAGTGAACTGGGATTAAGTACCGGCACACTGTCTAGCCTGTGTATCACTCAAATGATACAGCGCTTGTATCGCCACATCACCCTGTTTAGTCTTATGAAAAATTTATTTTTAGACAAAATTAAATTTTGGGAACAAGGGATGTTATTATAGCTGACCTCCTTTGAATGAAACTGATTTTTAACAAAATTCCTTAACACTAAACTTTCAAAATTACCGTACATAAAAATAACCGTACATAAAAAATGACATAATGGAATTTTACAAACCATGTACACAAATTACATAGAAACATGAAATAAAACTTTTGATTATTGCAAAATTACTTTTTTATAAAATGTTCTTTAGTCTTTACTTGAAAAAGGAACATATGAATTTTTTTCACTTTTCAGTACTCACTTATTTCAGCACAAACGTAGGCACCAACCTGAGCGTCCGTAGGACACTTTTACTAAATCATTAAAGGTAGGGGGTGGGAATTTACTTTTCCATTGCATTTTATTACAAGAAGGAAAGATCGTGTTGTCCTCGCTTCCTTCTCAGCTACAGCTTGCAGGCTGCCTTTCATGAAGCCTCCATGTCCCTGAGAAACAGATAACATGACCTAAGCGTCTGTTCTCAATTTACGTCTAAGGGAGGACAAAACACATTTTATATTCTATTATTCTTTAATAGCTCCAACAATTGAGGAGTTACAAGAAAGAATTTCTTTTCTCTTCTCTTTTTATTTAGAAAATTGTTATTAACTTTTGAAAAACTGTTACTGGCAGTACATTACGTCATAAAATAGTAATATTTCACTGCATTATTAAGCCGGAATCACAAACTTTGCAGTTCTCTTTTCTTTTTCACATGAACCATACCTATTTTGTACTGAAGGTAAATTTATGTTCTTAAATAGTGACATTTTGGTCTAATTTGCAATTTATTTTATTACTTTAGATGTTGCTTTACTTAGAAAACTGAGTAACCTTTGTAAGTTTTTCCCTCCTGTGGCTCAATTATTGTACGGATTAGTATGCTAAAGAAATCATTTGTTGGGCAGCAGTTACTTTGCTTTGTGACACACATAACTAGAAAGCTGTTTTTATTATGCCATATCCATACATTACGATCTGCATTTCTTAACACATTCATTTATTTGTATTTTGTTGTCTGCATTTATCTGTTAACTGACCATCTACCTTAAGCAAGCTCAAATGTTTCTCAAACCTTTTTACGAGACATGTGGGAATTACTCATCAACTTTTCACCTGTTCACCATATATGTCAGCCTACCGACTTCATTTCTCCTGTTTTACCGCGTTTTCAGTTATACATATTTTTCGACGCTTCTTTCTCCGTTTTCTCTTCGTCAGCCTACTGACCTCATTATTTATCTATACATTTGGTGTGATCCTCACACCACTTCAACACGTCTCCTTCAATTAATATTAAATCGCTTTGGCTTAACGCTAATGGCACAACATTAATTTAAGTAGAGTCTATTGGTTCAGATTTTAGGAAATTCCAGCTTTAATAACTTCTCTTGATGCAAAGCGTTCCGTGTTTCATAGTTACTAACAGTTTTACGGATCTTATTTATTACTTATTTACTTTAGCCGTGCTTTTTCTCTTATTAGTGCTCAAAAGTTATCCATTGTTATTTTAACCTTTATAATTTACTCGTGCAAACTACCTGTCTTATTCTTTTGTAAGTTATCATTTGGATATAGTCATGTTCGGTCATAATTCTTATTCACTAGGAGGACATCACAAACTAATAGCATATATACAGCATGAAGAGATATATTCCTTACTTACTATGATAGGACAGAAAAAGGGAATGAAACTTGAAAGGGAAATAAAGTTTCATTCAACTGAGAACGCACAGTACGCCAAACCATGTATCCCCCAAACAATGACAGACTCCATACAGAAATCAGTTGCTGTCCTTTTTAAAACGCTTTGTTATCATCCTGTAGTTTTGACTGAAACTAGTTTACAAATGCTAAAACTGGTGAGTAAAGCTTTGGCATCATGCCTTCTATTTCTGTTCAGAACCCTTTTATCATAAATTTGATTTTTGGCCGTACCTTAGCATCTATCTCTTTTAGTATACAGTTGTCTTGGGCATTAGCATCTTGCACCTTACTACTGAATTTAGCAGCTTGCTGCAAGTTTCCTTTATTCCTCATCACCCTAATAGACAGTTCCTAGGTTTCATTATTACTGCCTATACAACTTCCTATAAAAGGCTCTTTTATTACCTGAGAGTCAGGTAAGGTTAAAGGTAAGTTGTTCTGGTCAAAATCAGTCCTCCTATGATATTTTGTTAAGCAATTTGTGCCTGATAGTATCTCAACACTTAAATCGCGCACGATTAAACAAGGATCATATATTATCACATCACCTATATCAGCTGGTATCAAAACTTCGTGCTGTACTGGTCTAGAAACTTTTCCAAAAGCACCTATTATTTTCAAATCACTTACTTTCATTACAGTTAATTCACTCTTATTAGAAATATAATCAAAAAATTCTTGCGACAAAGCCCTTGCTTCACTGTCACTGTCAAGAAGACAACGCACTGTTACTCCTGAGATTTTAGTTTTTGTATTAGGATGCGCTGTTTTACTCGGAACAGGCTTCTCATAAACATCTTCTAATGAATCCTTTTCAGTTTGTTTCCTGTTAAAGTAGTTTTGATAAGTTTGCAAGTACATTCACACTTAGATTCAGGGGATCATCAATCTCTACATTTTTAGCTGCCTTTTTCAACCTATCCACCAATTTTAAATCAAAGCACCTGACGACGCCCTCTACTTCTGTTTGCTGCACAACAGCTAAGCTATTCCCTACCTCTGAGCAACAGCGTGCTCGCACAACACTGCTATTTACTACACTATCGCCGGCTGTTACAGTTAGTGGCATGTCAATACAGCTATCTGGTTCCTTGACCTCATTATTATTGCTACCCCTTCATCCATCAATTCCTCCTCTTTAAAACCTGGCAAAACTGACTCTACTTCCTCTGCTGCAACTTTAGCCTTCGCATCGCCATAATTGTCGAAGATCTAAGCCTTTATCTCATCTTTGTCCATATCAGATCAAAACCCGTTAATTTCTTCCTCCCTATTATCTATAACGTTTTCCTACTCTTCTTTGACTCATTTTTCGAAAGTATCCAAAATGCTATCAACTACATTACAAGAGCGGTTTAAGTCAACATTGGTACAGTCTGTTCCTTTTTCACTATCCCTGTTTTCTGTTCGCGTGTGCTGACTGACTGTGGTCTGTGTTTTTGTTACTGGCTGTGTTACTTTTTCCTCGTAGACGGGATCTAGTTTCCCACATGTGGCCTGTTGGGTTCATTTGATACATAATCAGATAGGGCAGTATTTTGCTCACCGTCTTGTCGCATCGCCACATTATTTTCTGCTTTCGTCATAACAACGTTGCGAAAGCGTGATGGCTGTCTACCTCCTCTTCCTCCACCTTGTCCTCGACTACGGTAGTTAGATATTGTATTTTGAACCTCCATACTTTTAACATTCATGTTCCCACTATCATTATCTCTGTTGTACACGTGATTTTTAGAAGACCTGTTATTATTTTTCATCTGCTTTTCAGCAGCAGCTACTCTTTCTACTCACTCTAAATATTCAGTGAACCTATCCACATTTACCGTAGGTGTGGACATGATTCTCTTCTGCCAGACCAAGGCAGCTTACCTTCTAGTCCCACGATAATCATTCCTGCTTTCATCTTTTCTGTCAGATGCAACACCCGTGAAACCCCCTTTCGACAGAATTCTTTTACGGACTCACGACCTGGAGCAAATTTTTTCCCACTCCAAAACTTTCTTAAAACATCGTTTTGTTTGCTGTGTGGCCAGTATTCGTTAAGAAATGCATTTTTAAATTTAGAAAGAACTTTGCATCTTATCATTACGTCAGCTGACCACCGTAAAGCAGCTCCTGACAAATGACTTCTTATGAAAGAAATTTTTTCTCTCTCTGACCATGCATTTGGCAAAACATCCCCAAAATCATTCCAGAACTTTAATGGATGAATTTTTTTGTCTGGAACAAAACATAAAAACTGACGACATCCGATGGAAGCGGCGTCAACTGAAGCCACATGCTGTACAATAGTATTACTAGAACTACCAGAGATTACTCAATTTTCTATGTTAGTATTATTAGTATTTAGTTCTTCAACTTGTAATTCTACTGCTTCCACCACAAGGTATGTTTGGTCGTGGACCAAGGTGTGAATATCAAAATACGAATGAAACTACGAAACGGAGCTTCATTGGACACCAGTGATGATTTTGAGGGTGAACAGTGTAGTTTCCCTGTGAGGAATGTACCGTTTGTAAGTCAGTGTACACGAAGAACCCAACAGACGAAACCTAACTGCGTTTTTTAGTGTACAGCAGAAAAAATAAACTGCAGTTGGAAACCCGTGTCCGCAACAGTCATCCACCGAGACAACAGAACATCGGATTCATATGAGACAAGGCCGTTCTATGCAGCAGCTAACTCCATCTTCCCGTGGAAATCAGTTGCGATCACTGAATAACAAACGATGTTGCGGTACGTTCCACCTAAGGTCCGTTAACGTACAGTCACGTTTGCTGCGAAGGAGTCGCCCAGTGGCAGCTGCCGGCGCCTATAATGTCGGCACCCTGTGATGTCACTGGATGACGTTTCTGGACACGGGTTCCTAATCTCGATTTGCTCTTCAAGACACCCACTACAACCGCTTGAACTTTTTCGCGATATTTCTACTCCACGGGGCGTTTGTTTTAACTTAATACAACTAAATATCTCGAAAACGACACAGCGTGAGAAAATAATCTTCTAAGTGAAAAATTAATACTAGTAAAAGGAGTAAAGAGGACACCTGTTGCGAGGTGCCACGGTGGAGGAGAGTTTGTACCTCTTTAATTCTGACGAATTTTGCATGAGAACGAGACATGCACTCCACACCCTCCTTACCTACCACCTAATTAATTCTTCGAACGACGGTAACGAAGGGAAATGATGGTAGGCCCTACTAGTTGGTAAAATAAGGAGTGCACACTCACAATAATTTAATAAAAATCGTAATCTACTCACAGAAAAAAGGAGAGCATTATCATAATAAGCAACAGGAAATAGGATTCTGCGTATATCTACGAAATGATATGCGGCTTAAATATTACAATGAGATTTGTTATACATCAGAACATAGAGGGACACAAACAGTAGGTTAAAGGATAGGGTATTCTGAACCATTATGTGCATAAGAATTGGCTCTAGAACAAGGGTTCCTACTCTCTGTGATGCAACAGCTTGACGATAATGAATAGAGGTCCTAATCAATCAAATATTACTCTCTCGACTATATTGCAGTGTCGCGATTAGTAGTGAGAGCTCACATGGGACCACATAGAGAAACAAGCAAGGTGAACTTGTAGCAAAGCGAGCGCGTGTGCTGCTGAGGACTTCAGTATAGAATTGATAGGCCCTACAATGCCGGAGCCGCAAAATACTGTACCAGTACTGAAATTTGTCGCAGGTATTCGGTAAGCACCTTTCTGATGGTGTGGGCGCCGACTTCTGGTGTGCAGCAACTCTGTTTCAACCCCTGGCCTCGAAGGCTGTCCGAAAATTCTAAGTTCTGCCGAAAAAAGGTGCGATTACTTCGCAAGACTGTCCGACTCCGACAAAGATCAGATCCCGAATCCCTGCACCCGCACAATGCAAGAGCAAAGCCAACATTGCTCGACCTCGTACCATCCTCGAAAAACCGCGATTAGCATTCAGTTTTGATTACAGAATTCTCCCACACTGTCTCAGAACACAATTCGCGCCAATAGCGACCGTTCCCTCCAGTTTTTAGCAGGGCTTTATGACGTCAACTATCCTCAGTTTAAGTTGACCAATCATGCCTCTGCCATTCAGCTGAGGGCACTGAACTTGCTGTTTGACCAGCTATGAAAACAACAGGCCTAGACCATCGGCCATCCGATGCCAGACAGCTGCATCCAGCAGGGCACGGTCCACAACAATTCTGAGCATCAAGAGGACAATGCAGTCAGTCGCTGCCAGGAGCCTTTGTTCCAGACGCGCCAGAATGGTAAACACATAAACTGCGGCGACACTCAGACGTCTCGCAGGTCGTTTCACCCTGCATACAATAGGCCAAACTCGATCGACGTCAGTCATTCCGCCAGGCGCTTAAGCCTACTGTACAAAACCCTCAGAATTCGGGGTGGTGCAACCCCCAACCGGGAATGCAGTGTGCCGTGTCCTCTGATGCTCGCCTCACACAGGCCACCCAGGGAAGTAACCCAACATGCATAACAATCAAGTGAACAGTATTTTTGAGCTCTCAGTACAAATACTCTCATTACAGTAACCTTATTCAGTCTTTTACCACCGTGGAACGACATAGGACATTAATAAAATTAATGAAAATAAGAAGCGACATGCAAAAGAGTGCATAGCAGCTCTACTGTCTGTGCTACAAATGGTCACCTAAGCGCCCCTCATGTGAAACCCTCATCTTTATTGTATATTCGGATTACAGACCAAAAGCACGTTCGGTTTAGTCAAGCCATTATTTTCCATTCCCGTTAGATGGCGCTGTAATCGACAGATACAAAATGTGGTGTTTTTGTAATTTAAGAACCGGGGAAATTGATTATTACATTTAATTTACGATGTAAATCTAAACCTTTGTGTTCTAACGTTTGACATTGATGTTCAAACGTCACTTGAGTGTTGCAAATGTGCTTCTACATTACAAATACCGCCATGTTCGGGGGAAAAAAAGAAAAATACTGAACACCGTGGACGACTAGACATAGGACATTCATATTCACAAGTACATTAGTATGTTCTGCAGAAATTATTAGCGTTTGAACCATGTCAGCCCGCGGGTTAACGGTCAACACTGATACCAGTCAACTCCACCTACTGGTAAAATGTTCCTGCCGTTCTCATGGGCGCTATAAACCGAAGGTAATGGATCAGTGTGACTTGAGCAGACGTGCAAGGATGCCCTGCAGACATACGAGCGAAAGGTACCGTGAAAATAGTGAGTCTGAAAGAGTGCCCATTATTGGCATGACAGAATGTGACGCATCCATCCAGGAAATTGCTGCTCGTGTGAGAAGAAGTGTTTCGGCAATGCAAGGTATGTGTGCAGATTGGCTCATGGAAGGCCATAGGAAACAACAAGACTATTCCCCCCTCCCTGAGAAGATCGACACGTCATCCGAATAGCATTGCAGGACATATAAGCATCCACCTCGGCTCAGGGGCAACAGTTGAACAATATAACACATAGTGCACTCTCCCGGGTGACAGTCCGTCGCCGTTTATTACAGCTTGGGCTACGTGCGCGTTGTCCACTTCTCTGCCTTCCTTTGACGAATCTGCAAAAACATGCTAGATGGCAATGGCGTTTGGTATGACGTCACTGGAGACTTAAATAACAAGAAGCAGTGTTTTTGAACGAATCCAGGTTGTGTTTATGTGAAACTGATGACCAGGTTTTGGTTCGCCTCAGACAGGGGTAGCGGCATTCGCACAGGACATACAGTACCAACCCAAGGCGTTATGGTGTGAGGTGCTATTGGATACAACCACAAATCACAGTTGGTGCGTGTCCTGGCCACTGTGACCAGTGATGGCCGTGTGTTGGTTAGAAGGAAGCCGGTCGAGGGCCTGCAACCAATGTGTCTGTGTGCTAGACACCCTTGTCCAATAATTGGTTCGAATCCTGCTCAGGCATGGATGTGTGTAATGTCCTTAGGCTAGTTAGGTTTAAGTAGTTCTAAGTTCTAGGGGACTGATGACCTCAGATGTTAAGTCCCATAGTGCTTAGAGCAATTTGAACCTATAATTGGAGTTACCGTCTGAGATGTGATTTCATATGACAACATCCTGGCTGCAAATTTGTACGTTAATCTGGTGATTCGACCTGTTGTTCTGCCATTCATGAAGAGCATTGCAGGTATATCCCAACAAGATAACCCTCGCCCACATACCGCTACTGTAAGCCAACATGCTCTGCAAAGTGTCGAAGTGTTTCCTTGATCCTCTCGATCACCAGGTATGTCTCCAATCGGGCATATATGGAACATCATCAGACGACAGCTCCAGCGTCATACACAGCATTAACCGTACCTGCATTGACCGACGAAGTGTAACGGGCATGGAATTCCATCCCACAAACTGACATCCGGCACCTGTGCAACACAATGCATGCACGTTTTCATGCTTGCATTCAACAATCTGTGGTGATTACACCAACAGGTCACATTTGCAATGGCTTTCTTCGAGCTTGCATTAACCTGTGATCTTGCAATGTTAATCATTTAAATATGTTACCCAGACAAACGTATTTCCGAAACTTCGCTACTCTACATCAAATACTTTTTGGTGCTGCGACCTTCTCCATCAGTATATATATATATATATATATATATATATATATATATATATATATATATATTTGGTCAATATATACATATCCTCAGTAGCAACATCATTCTTGGCGAACCACTGTTTGATTGCGTGATAGACGGTTAGTCAGTGGAATCAGTCTCAATCTTCAAGTACCTACCGGTTTCTGTCCATATCGATTTCCAATAGAACGGCCACAGAAATTTAGCTGTACGTAAGGCACATATGAAATAGAGCGGAAGTTTACTGGAAGAATCCTGAACAAGTGTTATTTACGCACAAAAGAGGCTGCTTACAATAACTTCGTTGTAAAAATTCTTGAATATTGTTAGTCAGTCTGAGACCCTTACCAGCCTGTATTAACAGAAGAGATTGAAAGAAGACCTGAACGACTTACCATGTGTCTGTTTCGTAAGGATAAGTCCCCGAACTGCTCTGTAAAATGCAGAGGGGATATTACAAGAAAGACGATGAGCTTACTAACGAGATTCTGATCACCCAGTTAATGATCAGGACGACAAGATCAGATAAATTGTTGGCGATACGGAGGGTTACCGACGGACCTAATACCGTCAAGCGATTTGTGAATGAAACAGGAAAGGAGGAGATGGGTGTGTCGGGAATGAGACTTGTACGCTACGTTCCCTCTTCTATACATTGCCCGTTGGTTTGTGCATTACGGGTGCAACCGAGTCCCCTTCAGTAGTTTCACAAATCCACAGCTACCGTGGATTAGCCTGTTGTTTTGTCCAGGATTGTAGATCTGCTGTTTCGTATGATATATGAGAAGATCTTATACGTTTGAATAACAAACATAAACTTTAGGTAATGGTTATTCATTTATTATTATTATTATTATCATTTTTATTGATATTAGCCTCCAGAAGAAACGAAAACAAGTATCTGGTCTTTTTCAGTAGGACTGCAGTCTGTGTTTGCACCATACTATTATTCAGAAACGAGAATACAGTTCCACCTGAACCTGTGATAACGAACCATCCTCTGCGGCGCCCGTCACTCTGCTGGCAATAGCCTGCCCTTAGCTGAGGCATCTATTTTTATTAATTAAAGAAGTTACAACATTCTTATAGTACGAACGATGTCATACAGCAGAAAGTATCAGTTTTTTTTTAAATCAAATCTACATTTATACAATTTCAAATAACGCTGAAAACCAGTTGCATGCAAGATTAAAGGATCCAAAAAGAGTTCGAAGACCCTTCAGAGAGTTCTGGTTCTGTTTGCACTCTCATTACGCTTATGATAGACAGTGTGTAACAGTAGTAGTAGTAGTAGAGGGGTTCTGGGCGCACGACAGCAAGGTCTTCAGCGCCCAGTGTGTAACAGGAGGAATGGTCAGTACCTAGGGACATGGCAGCAACAGCCATTCGAAGCACAAAAGTCTAGTAAACACGGGCTCTAAAATGCATATCTTAAGAGCTATGAGCACTAGTTCAGTAGAAGAGATGTGTTTTAGCGTAGCGAAGATGAACAAATGCTGATAGCTCTTAATGTATGGACTTTACAGCCAACGTTTACTAGATATATTTTTCTGTTTTTGATGCATATTACAACCTCTCGAAAAATGAAAACCAAGGAGTTTGCAGTAGAAGAGATTTGTTACATTGTATGGATGATGATGAAGTTGATGAAGTGTTCATTGCTCTGAAGGTACGCATTTTAGAGACCATGTTTATAAGACTGTTTTGTTTAGAATGATCGTTCCTGCATGTCGCCGAATATCGACCATTGCTCTTGGGACACACTGTACTGACTCAACTGGGTTGGCATGGGGATCGAAGGGCTAAAAATACACAAAAACAAAAAACAACAATAAGAATGCCAAAATAAAAATTGAACTGATTAAAAAGTAATGTGGTATGTATATAAAAATTGTATTTGACTAGTAGATTACAAAATTGCAAACGGACTTTGTCAATGAAAATTATCTTGAATATTATAGAATCATTTTATAGATATTGTAGCACCACCACCATTTAAGATAGGGAAGAGTTAGATTCTGTGCAATATTTCTCAGCACACAAGTTACGGCCAGGCGAGGGCCTGTTGACAGTAAGTAACGCTATCAGTTGCGAAGTAGAATGGAAGCCACAGAGCCGTGGAACTGCTGAAAAGAGTAAACGCAAGAGTTCGCATGGCGCAAGTTACAGGCAGAAGGGGCCCACTTGCCCAACTTTGGTGTTATGAGTACATAACTCAGAGTTAGCAAAACAGTGGCACACAGCCGAGTATAAATAGGTGCCGGTTTTCTAACGAAGGGGATTCAAGCGTGGCAGCTCTCCTGGACAGCGGAGCATGTCACATTGTAACGCCGGAAATGCATATCCTCCTATTTCCCTCAATTGCACTGCAATTTTTTTTCCTTATTTTGTTACCTGAAGATATGACATTTCTGTGTCTTTATATATTGTAATTGTTTTACTATTTGTATATATATATATATTTATGTTGGTTTGTTTCGTAAATACTATTGTATTTTTACGCTGGGTCTTGCCTAGGGAAAACTATGCTATCGAAAGAATACATCGATAGGTCGTGTAGAGAATCAAAGTGTTTAGGATCTTTGGTAGGGTTAACTCTGCCGCGTGGAGCGCGGGCAGAGCAGAGAGAGTCTGTCTGCGGTAGTGCAGTGGAGAAGGTGTTTGTGTGACGCTCCCGCGAGTTGCCACGCTTTCGGGGTTCGGCAGCATGTAATTGCGCTCGAATTCCTATGATAGTTTCTGACATGGTGTCGCGGACGGGAAGCATTAGCTGGCGCACATCAAGAGCCCGTTTCGCCTGGTGACCGTCCCGAGAAGAAGGCGCGCCAACATCCAGCTTCTACAACAGCGACGGCCGACAATGAGTGACTGTCGCCACCTCCTCGACTGACGACTTCAAACCTTCAGTCAACCAACAAGAAAGACTGGTAGCACGTAAAGTTTTAGAGCTGTAAGGCAGACCTCAGCTTTTCAAACTGTTTAATTTTTCTCACTAAATTACAGCAACGTAGCATGACCCTTTGTTCCTCATTGTCCCAATTGCATAACCAAGCAGGGTCCCTTCCTTTTCGGAATGAACCCGAGTGTCGTTGAAATTCAAACGCCAGCATTAAACTAATATCATTCGATTTCACTGCTTTAATTTCAAAGTTCAGTAAAGGTATTCATAGCTGGCTACAATATTTAGATTACACAAGCACAAATTAAGAGTGCGAGTTTTGTTACCGTATTTTAGTTTACCTGTGACTGCAGCTCAGCCTGGTACGTTCTAAATTTTACTATTGTTAATTTTTCAGAATCATTCAATTCAAGTTCAAAGTTAAATCTCTTATTTCTAAATTGCGTAGATTCAAATAGCTTTTGAAATGATTGTTGAAGTAGCCCAAGACTAACCGTATTTTACTGAATTTCGATGTGCTTCAGAAACAAAGCTCACTATTAATTTCAGTCACTAAATTAACTTTCAATTTTCCGGTTTTATTAATTCTTTTGCTAAATTAAGCCAGAGTGTAGCGAAATTTATTACTTCTGACAAACTTTCAGTTTTCACACTAAACGTGTCAACCTTCAGTTGCCGCGCTTCTAGTGGTAATTATATGTGTATTAACCTTTATTTTTCAGTTACTATTGTAATTGTTCATAGGACTGGCGACCGTAATTTCCTCCAAATCTCCAATATCTAATTACTGCTAGTTAATTGTTAACGTAACGGCCGCACATTTATTTTCTTTATTAACTTTACCCCTTTTCAATATTAATTTCCACCAGTTTCAGTTGCATTTTTCCTTTCATTTAGATGTAACCCTTTCCTCCCTCTTTACCGACAGATTAACTTCGGTGACGATTACTTTTCCCAAATTTCCATTAGGTACACGCGGTTTAATTTTTCACTGTCATCAAGGTCGATAAGTGAGGGGGAGGTTACAACACCACCAGCTACATGCAGCAGCAGATGGGGCGCCAGCATTCCAGTCCATGGCGGGTCGCTGCTTCGACCCTCTGAGGCGTGGTGGGCCACGCGACGGTTCGCTACTGCGGGCAGTCTTGCTGGCTCCCAACACACGCCAGCGGCATCCCAAGGTGAGGTCCGTAGATTCGGCTGTCGGATCGCAGGCACTTGTTGTTGCCCGCGTTCTTAACCACGATGGCGAAGAATCACGCCAGCGCATCCTGATGTTGTTGAAACACTGCAGCTTGTAAAATCTCTTAGCAAAAGACATATTATGTAATAAAGAGAAAGCATTATGTGTCATGTTTTGTTCTTGTATAGAATTATCTACTGTTTTTTTATTTAGATAATAGCTGTGACGGCGAGTACTGAAACCGCCACAGACTATACTTATTAAATATCAAACAAAGATGAGAATAGGTGACTAGTATAAATAGTAAAAAACGAACATTAATTCCTCTGTCGTCTTCTTGTAGTTAGGTGAGTAGGAAGAGCCTGTGACGTTATATTGTACGCTTGCGTAGCATTCTTTTGTCAAGATTGTGAGAGGGACGCCATTAGATATAGCATTGGAAAAGTGTGTAATTAATTGATTTGTTTAAATGTTTTGAATAGAGTTACTTAGTGAATCCTTGCATTATGATTTGTAATAAGCTTGGCTGGTATTTTATCCCATCCCTTTAAGACATTTTCAGTTATTTAAGTATTATTCGTGGTGCAGAGCTGCGCTACGAACGAACGAGCCGCTAACGCGGCGCATTCAAACTGCATTAAATGAAATCTATCATACCGCAAAGAAGTGGGCAGGTAATAGTGAAGTAAAATTATTTCTTTCAGCTTTCGCAATTGCAGAGCAGAGCAGCAGATTTTATGATGTTTTTTAGAGGTTGACACGGGCTGCTGATAATATATTACTAATAGTGCAAAAAGATAATTTACCTTCATAACATAAAAGAGATCTTGATGGTCTGGCAAACCTTAGAGTGAAAACATCTTTTTCTCCGATAATAGTCTCATGTTCTCGTGTTAGTTGTGGTGCTTATTGGTGTTTTACTGTTAACAAAAATCCACTGCAAAATTTTGATGTTGAACAATCATTGCGTACTGTAACATCATTATTGACAACAAAGTAATTTTCATTAACCTTTTCAATAACTATAAAATAAGGAAGATATGTTGAACTTTATAGTGAGTTACAATAATGCAAAAATGTTTCTTTAATAGAAAGCCAGATTCAGAAGAATAAGAACATAATATATTTTGTTTTGTTGAAAATTAATGAACCAAAGAAAGTCACAGCACAGCACCACTAAAAGGTATTTCGGGGCTCTTTCGTAGTAACATATTTTATTTCATATATTAGATGTTAAGCGAGTAATAACAAAACAAAGCAAATAATAATAGAGCCAGCGAAAAGCTGTACACGGCCGGCACGCCGCAGTACGTTGCAGGTAGCCAAACCGCACCTAGCTGTTTTGCCGACAGTGAAGTGATGTCCTCGGCATTGTTGGACCCTGTGACATAGACAGAGAGGAACACAGCACTGTAGCTGGGAATAATAAATCACTTGAAGATCATGGTCGAGTTTTAACACGGCGCATCCTGACAGTTTCCAACCATGTCCTACATTCCTCCACCGCACACCAACATCTACATTTGGCAGTGACAGCTACAATATTTTAATTAATGCTTGTAATTAAACATCTTCTTTGAGATGAAGTATTTAGCTGCATAGACGTCTTCTGATATCGTCCTTCGACTGAGCCGGCGGGTGTGGCCGTGCGGTTCTAGGCGCTTCAGTCTGGAACCGCATGACCGCTATGGTCGTAGGTTCGAATCGTGACTCGGGCATGGATGTGTGTGATGTCCTTACATTAGTTAGGTTTAAGTACTTCTAAGTTCTAGGGGACTGATGACCACAGATGTTAAGTCCCATAGTGCTCAGAGCCATTTGAATCATTTGATGTATCTGAAATGCTTCAAAGTTTTTTTTAAAGAAGAGTCAAAAAATAAATTAGTAGTGCCCTTATGACAACATCGGTAAGGGTATTCCAGGGAAACTATCCCCAACAAAACCTGATACTTCACTGCGAGTAAGAGGTGGTTCTCACTTTTGGAACATGTTTGTTGTGTTGGGCATCATTTCTAAAAAGGAACCCTGTAGCCAAAACTTAAACCGCATGGTGAGAGCTGATAAAGTAAACATACGCGAAACCAGAGAGAAAATTTAAAGCAGTTTTACAGTGTACCCGAAAGAGTTTGTAATGTTACATCACAATCGACGTATCTTGTTACACACATTAGACATTTGGCTTCCGTCTGATAATCTCGATTATATGCAGATCGAATGCTTCAAATTGATCTCATATTGACTAAAAAAGCTGAGAATTCAACCGAATTAGTCATAGTATGTAGGTGCACAACTAAAAGTTGCAGTGCATGGAAAATTCTGGAAGACCTGTCGATGTCAAACGTACTGAAACGTTCCCTCAGAAAAATTAATGAATGACTGTGCTGATAAACCTCTTACATTATTTGCATCTCAAACAGCTGAGCAAAACTGAACGTACTCAGACATTACTCTCTTTACTTACTCTGATCAACACTAAACTGACACACAATATTTTTAGAGCAACGCAGTCTGACTTTTAATAATCCATATAAAAGAATGGCCCTGACTAACAATAACCTATACCTTTTATTAATCACTTAGCTCCCAAAAATCTTCGTTACTCAAACTACTGCAATACAGCGAGCGCCAATACTGCCAGCTAAATAAAAGATTCAAACTACTGAAGGCACTAACTACTGTTAGGCATAGTCAGCAATGAAAGTTTTTGATAAAGAACACACAATATATTTACCTTAATAATGTTCAAAGACATCATATATATATATATCAGTTCACGACATCCAGTCTTACAAATTTACTGTCTCTGATGGACACACGTCCAGATCATCCGCTCTCAAAACTCCGCCATCTCTCTCCCAACATCCACCACTGCTGGCGGCTCACCTCCAACTGCCCAACGCTACGCGCTGTTAACAGCCAACTGCCCAACACTACAATAGCGAATATTACAACAATGCTAACCAGCCACAGACTGCACACAGCACAGCCAGTGATTTTCACACAGAGCGCTACGT
This sequence comes from Schistocerca gregaria, assembly GCF_023897955.1. NCBI lineage: Eukaryota > Metazoa > Arthropoda > Insecta > Orthoptera > Acrididae > Schistocerca > Schistocerca gregaria. The sequence goes on from NC_064923.1 coordinate 608,722,026, forward strand.
GGCGTTACCAATATAAAAACGTAAACAGACTACTTACATAGCCCCCATGATCCCCACAAAAAATTTTACAAATTGTTTTGGGCATTGGCCAATACAGATTTGAAAAAAATTTTCATAATTACAATAACAAAGAAATAAAATGCACACACTTACCGATACAATGTTGGTCAAAACCTAAAATTTTCTCACAGTCCATAAATCAGTCCTGATCATTCACCACAGTAAAATTACAGTGTTTTTCTCAAAGTCTGAGCAGGAAAAGAAAATGTACACGGAAGTATTGGATTTCCATGCAGTCTTGAAGAGTTGGTGTTGCCCTTCCAACGGAAAGACAGTGCTGACTCTTAACAGACAGCTAAAGGGCCACAACAGAGCAAACCCACAGACAATTCAGTCGAAGTTTTGAAGAATATTCGTAAGTAGGTCATCACAGAGCAGACCCACTGTAGTCCTGGTAGAGATTACGGTATTGGTGGGCCACCAGAGGTGCAGACCCACTGTAGTCCTTGTAGAGATAATGTTATTGGTGGGCCATCATATGTGCAGACCCACTGCAGTCCTTGTAGAGACGGCCAGCAACCATCTATTGAGACTGTGCAGGTGCACAATCACCACCAAAGAGTCTTACCGATAATGTAGCAAGTCCATAAACCACCACTTGTGCACTCACAAGGTTTTTGGAATTGTCCTTAGAACCAGCAATGCTGTTTACCAGTCCCTTGCTGAATTAATAACCACACGCAAACACTAACAGTCACAACTTCTCACATATTGTGCATATACTATGACCAACAGAAATGTGTGCACTGAAATGAATGCTTACAAGTTACTTAATTTGATGAACTGTTGTCAATTACAGTTTTAAATTTACGACATCAGAATACAATTACAAAGGTCCAAAATACATCATTAAAAAATATAACAATACAGATAACATTTGTAGTAACACAGGCTTTACAAAACAATAGAAATAAACATACACGTAAGTGTTACGGGTATTATGACTTAAGTAAATACATAAAAGGCCAGAATAACTTTTGAAACATCAACTTCACACGTGAGCATAAAAATAAACCATAATAAATAATGAAACTTCCTGGCAGATTAAAACTGTGTGCCCGACTGAGACTCAAAGTCGGGACCTTTGCATTTTGCGGGCAAGTGCTCTACCATCTGAGCTACCGAAGCACGACTCACGTCCGGTCCTCACAGCTTCGGTAGCTCAGATGGTAGAGAACTTGCCCTCGAAAGGCAAAGGTCCCAAGTTCGAGTCTCGGTCGGGCACACAGTTTTAATCTTCCAGGAAGTTTCATATCAGCGCACACTCTGCTGTAGAGTGAAAATCTCATTCTAGAATAAATAATGTCTAAACATCTTTACAAAGTAAATATCAAATTATAAATGCAAATTACATTTGAGGATAAGAGTATTCCTCCTCATAGTGAATTTAGCTGAGTATTAGAAAAATTCTACAACATAAGTCTTATCAGATAAACAGAAAAAGACTGGAGGAACACAAATCCACAAGGTACACACACACATAGTGGAATGACACAAAAGGACAGGACAGGGTTCGTTTTCAGTGTGACATCTGGTACTGCAGTCCACCTCTTAAGCTAACTTAACTCTACTGAGTTCAAGTGCTAAACTAAGGGACGAGGTAATGCAGGAGCACAAAACAGTTAACACAAACAGCAATGACAAAAAAAATGGTAATTGGCAAAGCAAGCAGCAGTATATCTAAATTAGCAAAGCAAATACAACATTACAACTAATATGAGGCAATGAGCAGCAACAAGAAAAATAAATCAGTAGTAAAACTGGCTTAACAGAGTAATACAAAGTGAAATTCAGTAGCACAATGCCTGGCAAACAGCAGCAGCAAATGCAGTAACTTATACCTAAATATGACAAAGCTGAAATAGAAAAAAAAGTACACTGAAGACAACAATGCATATAAGGAAAATGTCTCTTCACATCTTAATGTCTATGTAACTAAAGTGGTGCACCACAAAAACTTATTTTACAAAAATTTACCAAGTACTTGAAAAGAAAATTATATATGCACTTACTGTTACGAAGAATGTGGATCATAAAATTATTACTTAATAGATCTGTTGACAGAACGTGTTCACATTAGCAAATGCATTTAATTTTATTTTATATAACCAATGCTGCAACACAGCTGGAAACCAGATATCAAATGAAATAAGCATCTATGTAAAGCAAAGCTTAAAAACATCATTCAATAGCCATGTGGCATTTCATATGTCAGTAGAAATTCTCTCAAGTCCCGTAGAAAGACACTTGTCATAATCAGGTGCGCAGATTTAAGAATATTTCCCGTCAATTCATAAGCATATCAGCAAGTAGCACAAAGTACGTGCTCCACAGTATAATGATATGTTTCCAAGTAATAGCCTTTCATGTTTGCGATGCTTTCTACAAAGGAATGTCAATAGTGAGGTTAATGGCTTCTTTTTTCTCCACCTAATGGCTTTTTCCCCAGGCGGCTGGCACAGCTGGCTGCTCACAACGCATTACGTCAAGGTCACTTGGCTTTCTAACCAAAATATTTACGACGGCAGTTTGCACTACAGTGACAGTCTCATATAAAAAATTTCACAGGTCGAGAATTTGTGTTACAAATGTGTAGAAACAAAATCCTATAAATATAACAGTGTACAAAAAATTTTCATTGAGTTCCTAGCCACTACTCGTTATTCCTTACCTTATTACACATATACATGTTTGTTAACAATTCTTCAATATTTCATCATAATAAATTCCTCGTATAGCATCAGCTTATTGATCATAAACATACCTCAACAGCATAACACATATAGTCATCGTAATAGTAACATCATAACACCTCTGTCAAATCTCAAAATCGTCGTAGCTTCCTCCAATAATTTCAAAACCAAAAAAAAATTCTATGTTCATTTCAGTAGTGTCATCTGCATCAAACGAACTTTAAAAATCATAATCCCATAATAAATATATCGTTGAAAGCTCTCATAGTATCACAATGGTACCAAAAAAATATGAACAGTTCACAAATTACAGACAAAATACAATTTCATAAGTGTGAAGTTATCCAACTGCGTAATTACACAAACATCTGTCACTGATATAGTAAAAAAAAAGTTTGTCACTCTCAGTTAAATGATCAGATAGTTGTGTAATTCTGTGATAGAGAAATAGAGTACCGATGTGTAAAGTTGTATAAGCAAATACTATATTAGCTAGGGCTCCTCGTGATTGCCAAACACATGGTACACAAAGTAGGAGTGTACCCCCCTGAGGATTAATGTAATAATACCCTCAGGTGTTACAGATTACAGCAATGGAATGAAATGTATCACAGAAAACCTTTGTATCATTGTAATTCAAAAATCTTTAAACATAAATGTTTTAAGTACAAAATCAATCACTCAAATACGTGTACTGTAGCGCTAAACTGTGCGTCTTGTTGTAAGACAATCTTTGTCATTACTTAAGGATAAAAAATGTGCTAAGCGTCGTAAAGTTCTGTGGAAGTCAATGTACTTACCTCATAATAAACAAAAGTGAAATTCTATGCGTATAGATATCGCAATTATTACATACCTTACAGTGATCAAGAAAGTACTATAAAGTAACGTATTGCTGTGCAATGGAAAAGGCTGTCTCAATGTAGCTATACCACAAAAGTTACCACTAAAACATGTTTTCCTTTCCAGAATAATACAGAAAAACTGTGCAGATATAAAACAGATACACTGCAAAAGCAAGAAAGTAAATTATGTCACACATTAGTTGCGTCATGATAATATGGTGTAGCTGTCAAATAAACTAACCATTGTGTCATCTGGTATCTCCCAGAAAGTACTTTAAATCCAGAATGTATTTTCAAGTAAACCAAAATGTTGCATTAAAATCTCGTTAGCAGTACTGGCATATGTTCTAAATATGTGAGCCTTATAGTCGTTACGTAATCGTACAACTAACAAGCAAGAATGTACACACACAATAACACTGTGTCATCTGTTCACTATAACAATGCATTCGTAATTACTGTCTAAATAAGTTCCCTAGGTTCTTGACTGGATAGTTAACTTTAAATCATTGATGAATGTTAACAGTTTCTAAGTCTGAAAAAGTGTAATACTAACGTGAAGTGAAAAATTTTATACCAAAGACTAAGTTAAAAAACAGATTATCTCTCAATAAACGGTTTTTACGTGTGAAATATGGTGTAAACCTTTACTCTTCATAGCACGCAGAGTTTCAACATCAATGAAATTATCATGTGGTATGTGGTACATCCGTAAAGAATGCTCAAATTTTCCTCAAGGTTAGCGTCTATGTTATTTTTCAATGAGCCAGCCTGCGCACGTGGCTGCCTGCGGTGCGAGTCATTCATTGTCTGTCTCTTTGTCGGCGCGCGTCGTTATTGGGATTAGGAGACGTAACTTCTACAAATTCACATTGTCGAGAGGGTCCTGCCCTGTTTGAATCCCGCCAGTTCTGATGCAATTCAGGTCTGTCGTTACGATTATATCGTCTGTCGTTATGTCGGTAATTTCTGTAATTAATTTCTTGTTGGACACGTGGTGAAGAACTTCTCCCTGAGTCGTAACTGCACGGAGGACCGTTGTGTCTGAAGTTATTCTGACTCCCTTGATAATAATTATTTTGTTTCCCATATTGTCTGTTTCTCTCATTGTCTCTGTGATATCCATTACCATGGAGAGGTGATATTTCCCTGTAATTATTATTACTCTGCCAACAGTTTTCATACGGGTGCTGTCTGCTTTGGTCACGATTTACGTTGTACGAATACCCTTGTCGTGTATTATTTCTGTCATCGCGGAATTGTGACGGATGTGACCCGTTATTGTTGTGCTCCTGTTTTCGCGTTCCGCGATTGTCAGTTTCAATTTCCAATTCTTGTAACAGCCCCTGAAAAGCTTCAATGTCGTCTTTGCAACGTCCTGCCAAAATAATATGTCGTAAATGTTCAGGCAATTTGATTAAGCAAATGCGGATGAGTTCTGAGGGGTGTATGGGTTTGACAGGTACTGATTCTTACGTAACATGTCTTCGAAATATTTGACAAGATCAGAAAATTCCGATTGTTCGAAATGTTTCACCATTATGATGCTATGTTTTACTCGGTCTTGTGTAGCTAGAGACCAATATGCTGAGAGGAAGGCATGATAAAATTCTCCTTCACTGTTACAATCGTGAATGACCGATCGCATTCTTACAGCTGGTTCATTCTCTAAGCAGCCACACATAAATTCTAACCTGTGCTCCAATGACCAGATGGGAGGAAAACAATTAGAGAATTGATGAAGCCATGCTCGTGGATGAATGTCGTTGCCAGAATTCTTAAATGTTTTGAATTTACGTGTAGTAATGAACAGCTTATAGTCAAAGTCATCGTATCGGCGAGTGGCATATCGGTCATTGTTACGTCGTGTCGGCGGTTCCATCTCAAAATTCTGTGCACCTTACCAATTTATTTCATAATTTCCGAAATGCCCTGTGTTATTATTTTGTGGCTGTTCCGTATTTCTAAGTCCCTCTTCCCGTGTTGGAGTGCAAGTCTCCTCTGAAATATGTCATTCTTGTATTACCTGTGTCAATTGATCTTGTACTTCCCGGATTTCTCTTTTGTACTGTGTATTGATTTGATTTTGAATTTAATTTAATTTACTAATTTGTTCATACTCTTCTGTGTCAGTGAAGGCTTACGGGTCTTGTGTCATTCATATCACCATCTACCTTTGTGGATAAGTTGGTGACCTGATCCCAAAGTTCGGCTCTTTCTCCGATAAAGAACTTATTTCCTCAGTTTGTTTTTATCAACCAAGTTTCAGAGTGTCCATTAAGTTTTCCTGAATTTTTGCAAGTTGCGTAACTGAATCGGTAGATGCAACTGAGTCAATTTTAGCTTGAAAGGTGTCGTGATTTTCATGAACAATAGGTTGGAAATGCTCACAAATTTGTGTTCTTACGTCATTACAGACTTTTTGATATTTCTATTCGATTTAAAGTAACTCAGCAGTTAAACCTTCACGTGTTTGTTCAAGCATGGTGTCTAAATTTTGAAGCTGTTGCTGTGACTGTTTTTGATTTTGTTCCATTGCATCTAACTGTTGCTATGTTTGTATCTGATTTTGTTTCATTTGATGCATTAATTGCAATAATAATGTATTAGTGTCTGGAATCTATTCCTCTATGCTTTTCAGCAGTGCATTTGCACCGGCAACATTCACGTTTTGACGAGCAGAAAATGTGTCTTGACTTATTTGAGAAAACGGTGAGGACGCAAAACCTGAATGTACAGTATTTGCAAGATTGTCTCCTGTCATTTCGGATTCCTGTTGCCGACCGATCGATCAATAATGCTTCCCTGTTCACTAAATGTTTCACTGTCTACACCATTATTTGTCGCCCGCTCCATTTCCCTATGCACACATACCAAATTACTATGTTGAACATTAGTTAATTCATTACACGGTGGTGCTGATACACTGCTATCGTCTTCACTGTCATTTCTCAGTTTACTTTGGAGCCTAGAAGTACGTTTTTCACACGCTATAATTGTCACAATGTTTCACACGATAACACAGAAAAGCACAATTGGAAGAGTAAAATAAGAAAACACATTAACTTAGCACTGAAAATAATATCTAGTTAATTGCAAGCGCAGCTGCAAAATACTTGGTGCAAATCTACATGCATGCCACAACTGTTTTACTGTACAACAATGAAAAACTACCACTAGAAACGAAATTCTCTCTACATATATGCGCTAGCAACAAACAATAGCTACACTAATTATCTGCTTTTCAAATAGCTGAGCAAAACTGAACGTACTCAGACATTACTCTCTTTACTTACTCTGATCAACACTAAACTGACACACAATATTTTTAGCGCAATGCAATCTGATTTTTAATAATCCCTACAAAAGAATGGCCCTGGCTAACAATAACCTATACCTTTCATTAATCACTTACCTCACAAAAATCGTTACTCAAACTACTGCAATACAGCGAGCGCCAATACTGCAAGCTAAATAAAAGATTCAAACTACTGAAGGCACTAACTACTGATTGGCATAGTCAGCAATGAAAGATTTTGATAAAGAACACACAATATATTTACCTTAATAATGTTCAAAACACATCATATATATATATATATATATATATATATATATATATATATATATATATATATATATATATATATAGCCACAGACTGCACACAGCACAGCCAGTGATTTTCATACAGAGCGCTACATGGCGTTACCAATATAAAAACTTAAACAGCCTACTTACAGTACTAAACTGGCGACTTCTAACCAACATACCACCATTCAGAGTATCTTGGTAACTTCTTGTTTGGCTGGACGAATATTTAATCTTCATTATCTTGCACACCACATCTGATTCGTGTTATTACTAAGAACAACCACCACAGCTGCAGCAGGGTACATTTAGTACGTCATAGACGGTCTCGTTCAGTGAAAGTCTTCGAGTTATTAGAGAAGATTGAAAGAAACACTTTTGCTATGTGACACAAATGTCACAGGTGTAATATTTTCACTCCCGTTGAAGGATATGACGACGGAATTTTTTTAAGCCATCGTTTACAATTGTTTTGATCGCTTCGTATGCAACACTTCGACAATGGAATCTGATTTGAAACACAAATAGATCTTACTGCTAGGAAGGGCAAGTTTTCATTACTGCTAGCAATGGGCATGTCCCTGGGTAAACAATTATTTTATTATTAATCATGTTATTTTGTGTTTACACGTAAACTTGTCTAATGGTTAGAGGTTCATGCTGTGTCACTAGACTCTAACTTAGTTAGCTGACACGCAACTTGTTTATGGACAGGCAGGGTGCAACAGTCAAGCAGTAAGGTGTGTACATGTAGAGCGATATCCAAGGAGGAGGTTACCAAAGCATGTCACTTTTCAAAGACTTGATGGACTTCTTCGTGAAACAGGATCCTTCAGACCATACCGACGGGGAAATTATAAACCTCGCAATTTGCGAACTGTTTAGTTTGAGGAAGCTGTGTTAAAGTGCACTGAGAACAATGCCACCTCCAGCACAAGATCAGTACCCAGGGACTAATCATCTCTGGCACTAATGTGTGGAACATCCAGCTCGAGACAAGCATGCATCCGTTCAAGTGTCAGACGGGACTCGTCTTGTGAGCTGATCAATTTCCCCGGTACGTGGAATTATGAAAGTGGTCGCTACACTAAATTATAAACATTTGTGACTAACGCATGTGTGTTTTCTTTCTTGAAGAGATTGGAGTAACCAACATCCACAATAGCCATGTATGGTAGTTAGAAAATCCCAAGGCAACGCGTTTGTTCACCGTCAACAGACATTCACTCCAAACATGTTGGCTGGTGTTGTGCAAGACCAGCTGACAGGGCTGTATCTTCTGCCTAACTCGCGCGATGGAGGAAACTGCACTATCTTTCTCCGTTAATTACTACAGGAAATACTGTAGAATTCCCACTAGCAATCAGGCAATCTGCCTTTTGGTTCAAAGAACACTTAGCCATTGATTTCAGTGACCATTTAGACTGTTACCTCGGAGGGGGTGGTGGTGGGGGGGGGGGGGGGGGGGTTGGTACGTGGCAACCAGATTCTCCCGACCTCACTCCTACAGATATCTTTTTTGAGGAGAAATAAATTTTTTGATGTACGAGACACCGACAGACACTTCAGAATCTCTGGTTGCCTATTTGGCTGAAGCTGTAGCCATTATTGATGAAACAATAGGCTGTTTTGAGTATGTTAGACTAGACACGCACATACTAACTGTGCATTAATGTAAATGGACGATATTTTCAGCTACATGTGTATAAATGTATTCGTCACCTGGCAGTTTCAACAGTGAACGTAGCTAGCGTCAAAACACCTTCATGGTCACTCAGCGGGGAAAAAGTACACCTGTGACATATTTGTAACATAAAGGAAGTGGTTTATTTATGTCCTCCAAAGATCTCTAACTTTCTATACCCAGTTTTCTTACACAGCTCTGTAATATATCGACAAATTCCAACTAATCTTAGTAAACGTATGATTTTGTACCAAAAGTCCATTACTGTGCTGGAAAGACAATCTGAAAATTTGTATTTGCAGAAGTGTTGGCTGAAAAGTAGCAAAATGTAAGTATAACTGAGGAACACTTAGAGAATATATGTGTTACTGTCTGGAAACAATATACTGTTCACGTAAGTCCTCTCTAGTGCTCTTAGATGAGGAGTTCTGGTCTGAAAGGAACGATTTGTAAAACAAATGGAAAACGAACTATATTTGTGTCCGATACGTAGTTCCTGGGTTTGGTAACAGTCCCAGAGGCATTGGGTTGGGGCCGAAAACGAAGAACTGAGATCTAAAGCGGCCATAGCTCATGAAACTTCATAGAGTTACAAACTCGGAAATTCTTCCATCCCCGACCTGATGACTGCAGAGATGACTTGGTAGGATGTAAATGAAAAGCAACACAATTTTGATGAAGAAAGGTTGTAACCTCCAAACAGAAAAATTCCGAAACCTCCCTACAGAAAAAAATATAATTATTTATGTCATTCACATTCACTGTAACACAGTTGAAATACCTCCTAAGAGTAAAAAATAATTATATCATTCACTTTTGGTGTAACCTCCCCACAGATAATAAACATGTATAATAACCACCCAACAGTAAAAAATATAAGTATATAATTCACTTTCAGCGTATCCTCCCACAGATAAATTCCGTAACCTTGGAACAATAAAATGTGACTAATCTCACAACAAAACTGCGGCTCACTTATAACCTTTCAATATTTGACTGTGAATTTAAACTGGTAAATTTTGGACGACAGCAGTGCTGCGTCATGGCCCAGAAAGATCGTACTGAATAAATGGAAAATTCTTACCTCAATGAAGTGGCCGGATAACGCATATACATTTTCTCTTATAATAAATATTTCTGGCACAGCCCAGTGCAATGCTGGCCGATAGATCTGTCATGTATAAAAGGAAACAACTGATTTTTTTACAATAATCGGGATGACCATGGATTGGAGAAATTAGTAAATTCTTTAAAATGAAATGAACGAGTGTCAAAAGTTACTTTTTATTAGAAATATCATTATTAAGAGCTTTTTAAAATCATTTACATGGGACTTGATCTAACAATAGTACATATGCGCGAGGCAGCTTTTACCCTATCCTACAACGCTCAGGTACCGCCATCGCTCGCCACGCCCGGCCCAGCCAACACGATACACCAGACTGATAGCTATTACTACCACAACTGCTACACAGTGTTGCTCACTGGTCTGAGATACTCTTACAGCTTACATATCTCAGGCAGTGCGTGAGCAATCCATCGAAATTACATCTGCTCGAGTGCGCTAGCAACAAATTCCTTATCATGGACCTCATACATAACCCTCCACTAGAGGGAAAAAATTTGGCAGCGATGGTGAGTCAATTGGACTTGCCGTGAGAAACAATTTTTTCTATACTCTGTTTAGTTTACTAAGTCTAAATAATGTAAGTACAGAACAAATTAAGAAATTACAAAGTGTATACGCAATGAGTACAAAATATATTAACAAATGACATAAAGTGCACATGCACCTAGTAAGTATTTACCATTTTACAAGAATTTAAACATATTGAGAAATATCACTCTATAAGTCTTTACCATTTGACAAGAATTTAAACATACTGAGAAATGAAACAAAGTGCACATGCAAGGTAATAGTCTTTAGCATTTTTACATGAACTGATCACATGAAGATGAAATAAAGTGCACACACACTGTAAAAGTCTTTAGCATATTTAGGAGAACTGATCACATTAACAAATGAAATGAAGTGCACACACACTCTATAAATCATTACCATTTGACAAGAATTTAAACATATTGAGAAATGAAATAAAGTGCACATGCACTGTATAAGTCTTTACCATTTTACAAGAACTAGGAAAGGAAAGGGAAGGATAGCTTCATGGTTGTAGCACAGCTGGTTGCACGTAGCTGCACTGAAAGTCCACATCTTTCCACAGAAGCACAACACCAAGTGTGTTGAATCTGAAGTTCTCTTCACTGAAGTGTTTGTCAGTGTAGCGAATACACAGAAATGTTGTATTAATATTGTATGTTATCATTTTGGTAGTACATTAGGTACACCAAACAGTAGGACTATAATAACATCTCCATTGTTCAAGGTGGTGGATAGCTTGATATGTCAACACAACATTCTTGTAAAATCCATCCTCTTACATCAATGTAGAATTAGTGCAAAAACCAAATATAGTGCTCCATGATCATGAGGATTTACAGGACATACAGATGTTGCAGTAATTGTTGGTAATTAGGTCAGAAGGAGAAGGATACATTAAGTCTTATGCTAGTCATCATTCTGAATTACACTAGTGTATCAACCGATCTAAATAATTATTAGAATTCATTGGCTATTTACACAGCATTTAAGTAGTATGTATGGAGTATTGCACAACATTATTCATAAGTCATTGCATTACAGTAATTTTGGCATAGCAATTATGCATAAGTCATCTAATTACAGCCATAGCATTTATGCATAAGACATCTTATTACAGTAATCATTGGTACAGCGTTTCTGCATAAGTCATCTCATTACAGCAATTATTGGCACACAATTAATGCATAAGTTATCTCATTACAGTAATTATTTCAGAACATTATTCACAAGTCATCTAATTACAGTAAATATTGGCATAGGATTTATGCATTATTACAAAACAACATTCAGTATTACTCAGAAGTCATCATTCAAACGAGGGTTATTGCATGTAGCATCAAGCTGTTAGTGTTTATATGTGATATCATGCAAGTGACATAAGACATATTTAAAATGCAAGACATTGGAACTAGTATTCAAGGTGTTTAGTCCAATAATACATATAAATAATGGAGTCAATACATCAGAGAAATTTGCGTTACCTTTAGAACTAGAAATATATCTTAAACTGGTAGCATTATTTAGTTGTATACCGGTAATAGCTGGGACTGGTAATAATTTTTTTTGTGCTAGCAGTGCATTGCGTTGGGATCGATAGTTAATTTCTGGGGCAAGAAAATATTTGCTTTTGGCTTATTGCTGGAAATAAGGACTATTAACGTCATTTGTCATAAGTCAGCTATAGCAAGGTTATGAAACAAGTACAGTGTATGTGATCACATCCATAAATGATAGACACAAATCGGTAAAAAAATGCAAGTATTAGAACATGTTTCATAGCTAACTGCTTATAGCATTTTACTGTCATGAAAAGCTTCTCCTAGAAAAAATACAAAATGTGTTATTGAGCTGAAAGAAAAAATGTATTCATATTATGCTGAAAAGTAGCAAACTTCGAATTAATAGGTAATGAAACGTGTACTTAATATGTATGTACTCTAGCTGTCTTTCCCAAAACATTCAGTCATTATACTATGTGACATAAGACATACTTTCAAAAGGAACTGCAACGAATACTTAAATAACTACAGAGCATCCCTTAGCTAATAGTAAATATATAAACTTCATCATCATCATCATCTGCAGAGAAAAACTTCACTGTTCATATTACCGTAACTTCATCATTATCACCATATGCAAAGAAAAACTTCATTATTCATATTACCATATACTTCACATAACTATGCATCATCATTTATGATCATCTGCAAAAAATAGACACTTCACTATTACTATTCATATTACCATTCTCCTTATACAACTATTCATTGTCATTCATTACTTCATATAGTATAGAGTTTCTTACTTCTAGCATACTTCATCACTAAAATGAACATGTGTAGTCCTGTCTGACAGCCTGCACCCATCGCCTCGTATTCTGAAAGAAACATAATTAGTTAAGACTGCTATTATACAGTGTGTATAGTATATTTTTTTATGCTTGTTAATTGTGATCCATTTACTCTTCGTGAGAAGTTATTGCATTTTCTTTCGTTCATTCTGAAGGTGAAATTCGCATTTCAAAGCAAACCACTGTGGTTTGTTTAATTTATTTCTTTTACATGGTGTTGCTTTCTGAAAACCATGAATATGGATTAATATCTTGCATTTAAATCATATACTCATTAAACAAAAACTTGTTTCTAGTGATATAACTAAGCATACAGCATAGCATGACAGAAAACGTATTAGGTCAAAACATAGTCAATTTTCAAGTGCAAAAATGTACGCACAGTATCATAATCTAGTAGCAAAAAAATGTAGAATAGTCAAGATAATGAGGTATCATAAGGCAAAAATGTTAAAGTCAACTGGTGTTTCTTACATCCTTCAGATTTCATAGTGCATACAGAGAAAAATTCTACTTTCGATAGGAAAACAATCATACATTCACAAAAAATTGAAAATGTGCACGGTCTGATATGTAACGACAAGAAAAGCGACCAGCTAACCTTACCTTGCTGGGCACTTGCCAAGAAAAAATATGATCATCATCAGTAAGTGGTTATATAAATAACTGGAAATTGCATTACAGTGTGATAAATCATAAAGTACGTTCATTCAATGAATGGTTTAATATTGGAAACATGGTGATTTCCCTTGCTTTTTCTGGTTTTCAAAGTTTTGACATGTACTGCATTGGGGCGAGGAATGCTGCGAATTCTGTATGGACCTGCGTATAGAAGCTCAAATTTACTGCATCTGCTCTTGCCTCTGTTGGATAAATAGTGTGTGCGTACTAATATCTTCTGTCCAATGTGAAAGTCACGGCGTGTACAAACCTGTTTTTGCTGTCTTCTCCGGCGCTCAGCGGCACGTTTGATGTTGTTGAGTGCAATGTCAATTATTTCTTTGTGACGTAGTCGACGAGATGTTCGGAAAGATACTACTTCTTTAATTTTGTTAGGTGGTTCAATATTTTTCAATATAACAGTCGGAGATAGCATAGTAGATTCATTTGGTATGGAGTAAATTACATCCTGGAATGAGAGTATGTGTGTACCCAAATCAATATGTTTTTTATGGCAGTATATTCTACATAGTTTACCAATTTCTTTCATCAGTCGTTCAGAAGGGTTCGAAGAAGCGTGATACCTGGATATATAAATCGGAGAAATGTTTCTAGCTCGTAACATACGTGTCCATATTACAGATCGAAATTATGGTCCACTGTCGGAAATTACTTTCAATACGTGACCTAAATGAAATAAAAAATGTTTTACAAATGCATTCGAAATAGATTTAGCATTAGCTTTGCGTAACGGAGTGAAGGTAACAAATTTCGAAGTGAGTTCAATAGCGACAAAGATGTAACAAAAACCTCTATTAGATCTGGAAGTCGGAACAAAAGTGTCTACAGCGGCCATGTGTCTCAATTTAACGGGTACAATGGGATGTAACGGAGGAATATGTGAAGTCGTGTCTGATTTAGCTTTCTGGCAGATTTTACATGACGCTAAAACACGTCGAATACGTTTCTCCATGTTGGTAATATAACAGTTCTGTCTCAGTATAATAAAACATTTTCTGCCTCCATAATGTGCGTAACTTAAATGAGTATACCAAATTAATTTGTTAACAAGTTCGTCAGGAATACATACTAACCAATTGTTGCTGTCAGGGTGAAAAGGGTGAAACAGAATGTTATTGCGTACAGTATAATGGTTTCTAATGGTAACGTTATTCTTATCTTGCCAAAGGTGTTTAATTTCTTTCTATACGTTGTCTTTGCTTTGCTCTTGTGCTATGTCTCGTAATAAAGACGAAATAAAATTTTCAAATGCAACTTGTTGAATATACATGACGCTAAAATTTGCTTGGCAGAAGTTGGTCGCGATGTCTTGCTGATTGTTGCTGAGAGAACGGGATAGTGCGTCTGCTACAATACTTTGTGTACCGGGAATGTGAACAATTGTAAAATTAAATTCCTGTAAATAAAGTTTCCATCTGCTTAATCTGTCATGTGTAAATTTAGCGGAAAGTAAAAAATGTATAGCTCTATGATCTGTGTAAACGGTAGTATGTCTTCCATAAAGAAAATGCCTAAATCTGGTAAATGCCCATACAACACATAATGTTTCAAGTTCTGTAACAGTCTAAACATTCATGGTGGTGTCTGTTTGTTCTATATCGTGTCTCCCTACCACTTTCGCGCAACGACGCTCTGAGCGTCTTTTTTAGGGAATTAACTACTTTGAACCTGGGACCTGTTGCTGGTAAGGAGACGCCAGACCACACATGACATGTAGAATTCAGAAGAGTTCAGTGAGACTAGCGATGATATAACCAAATACATAATGATCTCAGCGTCAGCTCACTGCAGTCCCTGTAAAAGAATCTTAATACTAACTAAATTTAGTGGAAAGGGTTCAAGGCTTTCCTATTTTTAGTTAGCTGGTAAAATAACGTCGAAACAGCAGTTAAGTTTACCATTGGAAATTTTATTCTACTCACAAAATATCGTTTATAAATTGCACTATTGATAAAAGGAAATGTTTTAATACAGGATCGTAAAAACCTAGCGCGTTCAACAAAAATGTGAACGAATATTCCCTGAATGGGTTTCCAAGTTCTACAATCGATCAAAGGATGACCTATGCCATATCACATCTATAATCTAGGTGTAATTTAAGTTTCACAAAAGAGAAAACTATCAAAATGGTCTACAGTGACCATCAATTATCTTTAATTACTTATCTAACTTGTAAATTACAGTGGCTGCTGTGGCTTCTCAATAACTATATAAAAGAAAAATCATCGCGTTTCAGATCTGTTCTTCAAGTGGCAAATGTGAACACCATGAGTTTTAATTAACGATCGACACTAGTATTACGCAAAAAGGGATTAAAAGATGAGTCTTCTGCAGTTCTGAGTGAAGCCTTATGCACTCAAAAATGCGGCATCGCGTGCGTTCATTACCTTGTCGGTGTTTAGGCAGCGCCAGGGCGACAGCGGCCGGCGCACCAGCCATCCAGATCGCCGTCTCGGAACTAGCTCTCACTAACTTCTCGTTACTACAATTTACCGAAGTTGGTTTAAAAAAAACTATCTGGCTGTGTTTCCATCTGACCAGTCAGGGTCTCAATGTTAACATTAAGCTCCGCCTACAAAGATTCTGTCTATCCAATGAGAAACGTTATACTTTTGGTGGTGGGGCAATGTTTTTAAAGTTTGCAACGTAACAGAGACGCTAAAAAGTCTCACGCTAAAACCTGCAGCTGGTGTGCTCCTTTTAGCGTAATCGTAAGATCTATACTGTTCTTTTGGAGGGCTCTATCTTTTAACATGGGCTGGAGGGTGGTCCTTGACATACCTGAGACACGAAAAAGTCTCACGCTAAAACTTGCGGGTGGTAGTGGCCCTTTTTGTGTTATAGTAAGATCTATACCGTTCTTTTGGAAGGCTCTAGCTTTTAACATGGGCTGGGGTGGTCCTTGACGTACCTGAGACGCGAAAACGTACGGGTTGTGTGGCCTTACTGGTTAGCTGGCGCCGTAGGTGTCCAGACCTTCCCTTATCGTAGGGCCTTCTAGCTTAACACGGTTCTGCTCTCGGCTTCTGTCCCCTCGGAACTGCGTCTGCCTCACGGTGGGAAGGTACGACATGCATTTAGGCTTTCTTGTGTTAGTCTGTGGTATTCCATTTGCTCACTCGTTACTCGTATTACTTTGGTTAATTTAATGTCACGATTTATTCGGAGCTGTGTGACATACTACTGGATTTGCTTATCATGTCAGGGTTTTCATGGAAGGTGTTGGATTTGCCTGACACCTTACAACAGAATAATTGCGTTCAGCAGGTGACAGAATGCGATTTGCAAAGGCGATGTTTTTAATTACTGTATTGTCTTCTTCAATTTCCTAAAGCTGTGTTAGAACTGTCGGTTTCAATGGAAAAAATTCTAGTAGGATCTGGGTGTGAAGAAAGTGGAGCGTTCACCAAGGCATGTTTCAGATAAACAAATTCAGACTGTGCTTGGCTATCCCAGGACCAAATAGTGTTTTTACCCGTCAGTTAGCATAATCTAGAGGTGTCTAAAGCAGAGTAATGAATAAATTTACGGAAAAAGTTAATTAATCGCAGAAAGCTGCGTAGTTGTTTCTTTGTCGTTGGAACAGTAATGTCACGTAAAGCTTGACGTTTTTCCGTGTCAGGCGCAATGCCTTGACCTGAAATAAAATAACCAAGAAATTTTATTCATGTTTTGCCAAAGTGTGATTTGCTAAGACTCACTGTGAGTCCTTGTGCAGAAAAGTTTGCAACAGTTGTTCCAGAATCAAACTGTGTTTACACAAGTTAGCTTTTGCAATAAGGATGTCGACGACATATGTTGTGATTCTGTCTTTAAGTTCTGTCGGAAGTATACTGTTCAAACCGCGAATAAGTCTTGCTGAAGAAATGGTTAAACCGAACGGTAATTTGCAAAACTGGTAACAGTCACCAAAACAGAGAAAGTCTGTGTACTTCCTGCAGTTCGGATGGAGCTGAATTTGCCAAAATCCCGATTTCAAATCTAATGTGGAATAAATAGTAGTACAATGAAATTTCTGTAGAAGTTCTTCTAGTGCCTGTGAGCGATCTGTTTCATTAATAATAATGTCATTGATGTGACGCGAATCAAGTACGAGGCGAAGTGATCCATCCTTTTTCTTAACAATATTGAGCGGGTTTACGTACGGACTAACTGCCGATTCAATAATACCTTGGTCAAGCATCACTTGCAATTCTTTCTTAACTTGTTCTCTGCGAATATAAGGAATAGGATAATGTTTGGCTTTAAATTTTTCGTGCTGTCTAACTTGCTGTATTGTAGTTGTGTATGTACGTATCTGTGAACAATGTGGAATGACAGTCTATGTTACACGATGCAGAAATGACCTCCGTTCGATTAATTGCCTGTTCATCTGCAGATAAAGTGTGCTGAAATTTTAACGCTAGTTGTACCTTTTCATCCTTTAGCATTAAATAGGAATTTTGGAAGTTAATAATTGCGTCATGTTGTACCAAAAAATTCGTAGCTAAAATAACGTTTGTTGTCAATAAGGGAACAATCCAAAAATTTTAGTGGAACGCATGACCTGTAACTTTACATCTACTCCTTTACCAGATACTTCTCCCTTCACTCTAGTTTTGCCTAATGGTAACGTAGGATAGGTATTCTCTTTGTTGCATTCATTGAAAGTTACTTCATTTATAACTGACATAAGTGATCCAGAATCGATTACTGCTGAAAATGTGGATGATCCAATCTTTACTTCAATGACAGGGTGGGAAATGGTTTTTTGACTAACTGGTATTCATGCAAAAGTGTGTCTCGGATGTCGTCAAAAGTAGTAACATTTTCGTGTACAAGAGTCTGTGTGTCAAAAGTATTGTTTACGTTGCTGGAAGATGCAACCTGTACTGTATCTAGTCAGATTCTTTCTGACGTGCTGTTATTTGCGGGAGGATGCTGTGGCATTTCAACTATTTGTACTGTTCTGTTATTTCGTCCTGACGTATTTGGTTCGGGATGATACCGACTGTGGTTCATTCATAATAATCTGTTGTTGTGGTTGACTCTGCTGCTGATAAGACCTACTGTTCTTAAATGTACACTGAAAACTGTACTCATTAGTTTTATGTCTGTCATGATAGCCATTCCTATACCGAGCGTTGCGATAAGAGTTGAAATGATGTGTTTTCTGTACATACTGATTTCCTTGTTGCTGTGCGCTACTATTTGGTGGGGCCGACGCTATACGTGTAGGCGGCACATTAAAACTTGGTTGACCTTGCACATTACATTGTCGGCTAGGTATGCTAACCGGGTGGTTTTGTTGTTGTCGGGAAAAAAGGTCTATTGTTACTAAAATGTGTTTCCTGTTGCTGATAATTTTGACGATACTGATAATTAAAATCTTGCATGTTATTAAAGTTCTGGTGGTTGTCATTCCTTGAGCGTCTATCACCTTTGCTATTAAAATAGCGTGGCTGGTCGTAATTAATGTATGCTTGTTGGCCTTGGTTATGACGTGAAAAATTTTTGTTTATGAAAGAATAGTCTGATTGCTGAACTTCCAAAAGCTGTAGCGGATCTCTAAATGCCGAAATATTTTCTTTCTGCTGCCCTGTTAAAAGTGATACTCTTAAACATCGTGATAATTTAAAAACACATAACTGGGTAAGTGCTGATTCACTGTATCGCTCGCATAACTATTGGTTTTGTTGCACCATGTGTTCAAAACATTGCGTCACAGTGGGAAAATTTGAGTTCTCATAATTCGTTAAGGTAATTAATTGATCCTTGATTCATCGCTGTGTCGTCTTCGACCAATACGCTGACAGAAAAGCATTCTGAAATTCTTCTACCGAGTAGCATTGTCTCGCGATCGGTCTCATACGAGTTGCCGGTTCTCCTTCCAAAAAATAGCAAATAAATTCAAGTTTATGTGTTACGGGCCAAGTTGGTGGAAACGCAAAACCAAATTGTTGTATCCAATCCAAAGGGTGAATCTGTGTTCTGTCATTTTTAAATACCTTAAATTTCCTAACGGATAAATTACCTAAGTTACACTGGCTGTGTGAGTGTGACAAATGTTCTTGAAAGTGGCGAATGCTGTGATGTTTTAAAGGCTGAAATATTTTTCATCTCCGTCAATTCGTGCTCTAAAGATGACAATTTTCTACATAACGTACTACTGGACGAACCTATCTCACTGATCTTCTGCTGTAAATTTTGGAATTCGGGTGTTTGATTAAACGAAACTGGTGACGTATCGTCTGATTTGGTGTCATTGTTATTTTCGATAACATCAATACGAATGGCCAATTCATCATATTTTTCAGTCAGTGCTTTTACCTGATCGTCATTTTTAGTGTCACAAGCATTAATTTGTTTTTGCATTTTACGTGTGGTTTTGTTCAATTTCTTAACTTCTGCTTTAAGGGCATCAGGATCTTGTATTAATTCCAACTCTTCAAGTTTGCTGGTCATTGTCTGAAAATCCACTGTGTGTGTGTCTGCTTTTGTTTTAAGATCGGAGATTTCATCATGCATTTCGGTGTTCAACTGTTTGATTTCGTCTGATACTGTAACAATGTTGTTGTCTACTTATTTTTTTGCTTTCGTAAGCAACTTTCTTTTATCTTCCTGTCTCTGTGCAGTAATTGTGTCCATGACTTGTCTCTTTACTTTATTCTGTTCCTGTATAAATTTACGGTAACTCGTTTCACTGTTTTGTAGGTAGTGATTAAAACGTTCGTGAATTTAGCTGTTCTGCTGGTCAAACTTCTTGTCTACTTTCGCAACCACTGTGCGTGAAAGTTCTGCTGACATTAATTTAAACTCGTCGCGTAACTGTGTTGCGTTTTCTGAACATTGTTTAGCAACTGCACTAATTTCATCTCTTAGTAATTTTGTTGTGGCTGCATGTGTATTACTTAATTCTTGTGCAACAGATCTAATTTCTTCACTACTATTCCTAGCACAAGCCTTAATTCCCTCACATAATTGTTCTTTATTATCATGACATTGCATGGCAACGGCTGTAATCTGTTTACTAAGTTGTTCGTAACTGGTGTCGTGTTTTTCATTAAGTTGTTTGAAATTGTTGTCCTGTTTTTCATTAATTTGTTAGAAATTGTTGTCCTGTTTTTCATTCGACTGTTTGAGATTTTCATTAAGTTGTTGTTTGAGATTTTCATTAAGTTGTTGTTTGAGATTCTCACTAAGTTGTAGCAATAATGCCATAACTTGATCCATGCCAATATTACCTACTCTATTCCCTGTGTTGTGTGATAGTGAATCTGCATTTGTAACGTTTTGTGTAACCATTTGGTCATTCTCTGACTCTTGAAAAGGTTTGCCAATTGGATGTGCACTGTTGGTCACTACACCGGAATCAAATCTGACGTACTTTGAGTACATTGTTCACCTCCGTTAGAAACAGTTATCTGTTCGCTACGTAAATTTTGCCAATTAGGCGTGTCAAACTGGACAGCGTCCATTGTAACGGAACGTGGAGCGTCATCAATTGTTACATTTACTCTGGACATAATTGAATTTGTTTGCTCATCATTAGGATCAAAATCATTACTAGAGATCGGCACGCACTGATTATCTGTAATTAGACGATTATCACTATTATATTGAGTGTCGCTAGTATTATCAGTCAAATTATTCGAGTCGGCTTTTTCACTCATTGCCCATCGCGATGTACTGTTAGCAGTTTTTCGCGGCATTTTCACAAATTGAAGTTAAGCACAAATTCAAACAAAGACAAAGCAAAAATGGAACACATACAATAACAACAAAGAACAATAAATTGCCGATGATCTGTCAAAGAAAAAGGGACAAATTAGTAAATTCATTGCGCCAAATGCAAACTACAATTAACATAGGTAAATAAAAGCGGATATATAACTGACTACTTCTCAGAAATTTACAAAAATACGATCCTGGCCGGTTGACGACAAGTGTAACCTCCCAACAGAAAAATTCCAAAACCTCCCTACAGAAAAAATATAATTATTTATATCATTCACGTTCACCGTAACACAGTTGAAATACCTCCAACAGTAAAAAATAATTATATCATTCACTTTCAGTGTAACTCCCCACAGATAATAAACATGTATAATAACCACCCAACAGTAAAAAATATAAGTATATAATTCACTTTCAGCGTATCCTCCCACAGATAAATTCCGTAACCTTGGAACAATAAAATGTGACTAATCTCACAATAAAACTGCGGCTCACTTATAACCTTTCAATATTTGCTGTGAATTTAAACTGGTAAATTTTGGACGACAGCAGTGCTGCGTTATGGCCCAGAAAGATCGTACTGAATAAATGGAAAATTCTTACCTCAATGAAGTCTCCGGATAACGCATATATATTTGCTCTTATAATAAATTTTTCTGGCGCAGCCCAGTGCAATGCTGGCCGATAGATTTGTCATGTATAAAAGGAAACAACTGATTTTTCTTTACAATAATCGGGATGACCTTGGATTGGAGAAATTAGTAAATTCTTTAAATAGAAATGAACGAATCTCAAAAGTTACTTTTTAGGAGAAATATCATTATTAAGAGCTTTTTTAAAAACATTTACATGGGACTTGATCTAACAATAGTACATATGCGCGAGGCTGCTTTTACCTTATCCTACAACGCTCAGGCACCGCCATCGCTCGCCACGACCGGCCCAGCCAACACGATACACCAGACTGATAGCTAGTACTACCACAACTGCTACACAGTGTTGCTCACTGGTCTGAGATATTCTTACAGCTTACATATCGCAGGCAGTGCGTGAGCAAGCCATCGAAATTACATCTGCTCGAGTGAGATAGCAACAAATTCCTTAATCATAGACCTCTTACAAGGTGTTTGCTATTGTTTCTTTTAAACATTCTAAGCTTTCAGATATTTAGTTTTTTAAGCCCTGTGCGTTTATGTATAAGGTTATAATGAGCACTTGTGGGACGTTTACTATTTGAGCCAAGATGATTTCAGATGTTTTCTATTCCAGTCTTTGATCACGATATGAATTCTTTAGACGATGACCGGTTTCAGTTCGTAATGATCATCCTCAGATCTATAATATACAAATATATACACCTAGTGAGCAGTGTGTCTTTCAACATAATACAGCAATACGTATCACAATATACTATCATACAAACAGGGAGATGTACAGAAAATACGCTAAAACGTACCTTTTTTACACCATGTCCTAAAGTGATACGGCCATAATGGCATCGTCAAAACATATAAATATAATCAGCATAGCAACGTCATATACATCTTAAATAATCGTCCACACAGACATTATTGCAACTGGCTACTGAAGTACAGTAGCTACCAGAAATTTGTTTGCCTTCACCATCCCTAGATGTCGCATTTAAGACTGATTATGCCTTTCGGCGTTCAGTCTGGAGCATAGCCACCTTATAAAATCCCTCCATGTTCCCCTATTCAGTGCTAACATTGGTGTCTCTTCTGATGTTAAACCTATTACTTCAAAATCATTCTTTACCGAATCCAGGTACCTTCTCCTTGGTCTGCCCCGACTCCTCCTACCTTCTACTGCTCAACCTATGAGTCTCTTGGGTAACCTTGTTTCTCCCATGCGTGTAACATGACCCCACCATCTAAGCCTGTTCGTCCTGACTGCTACATCTATAGAGTTCATTCCCAGTTTTTCTTTGATTTCCTCATTGTGGACACCCTCCTGCCATTGTTCCCATCTACTAGTACCTGCAATCATCCTAGCTACTTTCATATCCGTAACCTCAACCTTGTTGATAAGGTAACCTGAATCCACCCAGCTTTCACTCCCATATAACAAAGTTGGTCGAAAGATTGAACGGTGCACAGATAACTTAGTCTTGGTACTGACTTCCTTCTTGCAGAAGAGAGTAGATCGTAGCTGAGCCCTCACTACATTAGCTATGCTACACCTCGCTTCCAGTTCTTTCACTATGTTGCCATCCTGTGAGAATATGCATCCTAAGTACTTGAAACCGTCCACCTGTTCTAACTTTGTTCCTCCTATTTGACACTCAATCCTTTTATATTTATTTCCACTGACATTACTTTCGTTTTGGAGATGCTAATCTTCATACCATAGTCCTTACATTTCTGATCTAGCTCTGAAATATTACTTTGCAAACTTTTAATCGAATCTGCCATCACAACTAAGTCATCCACATATGCAAGACTGCTTATTTTGTGTTCACATATCTTAATCTCACCCAGCCAGTCTATTGTTTTCAACATATGATCCATAAATAATATGAACAACACTGGCGACAGGTTGCAGCCTTGTCTTACCCCTGAAACTACTCTGAACCATGAACTCAATTTACCGTCAACTCTAACTGCTGCCTGACTATCCATGTAAAGACCTTTAATTGCTTGCAAAAGTTTGCCTTCTATTCCATAATCTCGTAGAACAGACAATAACTTCCTCCTAGGAACCCGGTCATATGCCTTTCCTAGATCTATAAAGCATAGATACAATTCCCTGTTCCACTCATAACACTTTTCCATTATTTGCCGTAAGCTAAAAATCTGGTCCTGACAACCTCTAAGAGGCCTAAACCCACACTGATTTTCATCCAATTGGTCCTCAACTAATACTCGCACTTTCCTTTCAACAATACCTGAGAAGATTTTACCCACAACACTGATTCAAGAGATACCTCTGTAGTTGTTACAATCTTTTCTGTTTCCATGTTTAAAGATTGGTGTGGTTACTGCTTTTGTCCAGTCTGATGGAATCTGTCCCGACTCCCAGGCCATTTCAATTATCCTGTGTAGCCATTTAAGACCTGACATTCCACTGTATTTGATGAGTTCCGACTTAGTCTCATCCACCCCAGCTGCTTTATTGCACTGCAATCTATTGACCATTTTCTCCACTTCCTCAAACGTGAGCCTATTTCCGTCATCATTCCTATCCCATTCTACCTCGAAATCTGAAACATTACTGATTGTATTTTCACTTACATTGAGCAACTCTTCAAAATATTCCCTCCATCTGCGCAAGGCATCCACAGGATTCACCAGCAGTTTTCCTGACCTGTCCAAAATACTTGTCATTTCCTTCTTACCTCCCTTTCGAAGACTGCTAATTACACTCCAGAATGGTTTTCCAGCAGCTTGACCCATAGTCTCCAACCTGTTTCCAAAGTCTTCTCAAGATTTCTTCTTGGATGCTACAACTATCTGTTTGGCTTTGTTTCTTTCTTCAACATAACTTTCTCTGTCTACCTGAGCTCTAGTATGTAGCCATTTTGATACGCCTTCTTTTTCCTTTTACAGGCTTCCTTGACTGTGTCATTCCACCAAGCTGTTTGCTTCATCCTACTTTTACACACTACTGTCCTTAGACATTCTTTAGCCACTTCTAGTACTGTGTCTCTGTACCTTGTCCATTCCTTTTCAAATGACTGTAATTGACTACATTCAACTAACTGGAACCTTTCTGAGATCGCTGTCATGTACTTGTGCCTAATTTCCTTATCCTGAAGTTTCTCCACTCTTATCCTCCTACATATGGACCTGACCTCCTGCACTTTCGGTCTCACAATCCCGATTTCACTGCAGGTTAAATAATGATCAGTATCATCAAAGAATCCCCTGAATACACGTGTGTCCCTCACAGCCTTCCTGAATTCCTGATCTGTTATTATATAGTCAATGACAGATCTGGTTCCCCTGCCTTCCCAAGTATACCGGTGAATGTTCTTATGTTTAAAAAAGGAGTTTGTGATTACTAAGCCCATACTGGCACAGAAATCCAGGAGTTGTTTCCCGTTCCTATAGGCCTCCATACCCTCTCCAAATTTACCCATAACCTTTTCATACCCTTCTGTTCGATTTCCAATCCTGGCATTAAAATCCCCCTATGAGCAGAACACTGTCCTTGTCCTTTAACAACTACATCACTGAGTGCCTCATAAAAACTATCCATCTTATCTTGATCTGTCCCTTCACAATGCGAATATACTGACACAATCCTAATTTTCTTGCTAGACATTGTCAAATCTATCCACATCAGTCGTTCGTTTACATACCTTATTGCAACTACTCTGGGTTCCATTTCTTTCCTGATGTAAAGCCCTACACTCCATTGTGCTATTCCTGCTTTGACTCCTGACAGGGCTACACCCCATTGTGCTATTCCTGCTTTGACTCCTGACAGGTAGACCTTGTATTCTCCCACTTCCTTTTCTTTCCCACCCCTTAACCGAATGTCACTAACAGCTAAAACGTCAAGCCCCATCTTACTTGCAGCCTCTGCTAGCTCTACCTTCTTCCCTGAGTAGCCCGCATTGATATTAATAGCTCCCCATCTCATTACCATTTATTTTCCAAGTCGTATCTTAGGAGTCCCTGGTTTGTCAGTTAGTGGGACTCCGTCACCTCCAAAGGTTCGAGGCATTTTGCTCTGATTGTTGCCAGCATCGTATTTAAAGTACCAGGGAAGCAGGTTGCTAGCCTTACTTGCCCCGAGTCCCATTGAGTTTTACCCCTAACGGTTGAGGGACTAACCGTTGGATTTGGTAGTCTTTGCCGTATGAGCACAAAGGTGACAAAGACGCCGAATATGTCCGAGATGCCCAGCCTACTTCCAAAGTAACTGGTATCCCGACTGTCAGGACCACTTACTTGGCCACTCATACATTGCCCGTGGTTCATGATCTAGGACATGATACCAGGAACCCACACCATGAACCACTTCAACAGTCAATAAATAAAATTATATAGTCTGGTTATACATTCAATGAATAGGTAGAACGTAACCAGTTACAGGATAAGTGCGATTAATGTATGGAAGTAAGGCAAATGCATTGTGTTTTCGGCCCAACAGAGGGCGCTGATCATTGATCTGTTCTTTTCTCAGCTGTCATATAGACATTTTATCTTTCATAGGCAATTTATAGGTTGCTACAGGCAGTGTAATACGTATATTATTTGTTGGTCGTACATTCACCATAAAAAGGATCGATCCTATTCCATTCATATATTTCCTTTTAATAATTTTCTATGGGTAACTGTATTCGTCTTTTAATGTATCACAATTTAGTTTCTATGATAGTTATCAATTTTAAAAGCTTGCTACATGTATTTTACAAAAAATGGTTCAAATGGCTCTGAGCACTATGGGACTCAACATCTTAGGTCATAAGTCCCCTAGAACTTAGAACTACTTAAACCTAACTAACCTAAGGAAATCACACACACCCATGCCCGAGGCAGGATTCGAACCTGCGACCGTGGCAGCCCCGCGGTTCCGGACTGCAGCGCCAGAACCGCACGGCCACCGCGGCCGGCATGTATTATACATAATGTGTTTTTATCAGATTATGTTTTTTGCGTAAATGCTGACTACATCCAAGCCGACAGCAACGACATCTAGGGATTATGTAGGCAAACAGATTTCTGGTAGCTACTGTACTTCAGTAGCCAGTTGGAATATTGACTGTGTGAATGATGCAGCCTATTTTACACTTTATTTTAGATCTATGTGACGATGCTATGCTGATTATATTTATATGTTTTGACGATGCCATTATGGCCTTATCACTTTTGGACATGGTGTAAAAAAGGTACTTATGAGCTCTAGTACCCACAATTAAGCTACAAATGATTCTCCTATTTGAATATTACGCAACGGAAACGGATAACGCACATCTGACTATTAGTAATTTACACAGCTCTGATTTTTCACTATGCTCTGGCAATACCACATTTTATTTCTTACCCAACGGCTTTGACCAACACGTGGCCATCGCACTGAATATGAATGGCGCACACATTATAAATTCTGGGTATCATGACTACACACTACTCGAAGAACAAGGCCAACAATCTTATTCTTTTCACTATCCGTTTTATTCCGATAAATTATATTATGATTCAAAGATTAAACACACCATTTCATTTTATACAGCAATTACACATGCGAAACTCCGCCCAGTGGGCATGGCTTTACATTGGTGATTCTCTATCTCATGGTCTCGTAATTATTTAACGCTACAGTGCACTTTCTGGATAGGATGGTGGATCTTTTGCTATATCTCACACTTCGACTCTCACACCCATCATCACGAAAACTTCCTCCAGACCGAGCGGTACAAAAAGGAACATGCATGACCCACTGCCTCTGAACTTGTCTTGCCACTCTCCCATGCAAACCACACATACTTAAATTACGTGAAATACATGACACTGGCAACATACATCACAAAGAATAGACACAACGTTAGAATCACTTCACTTTCAGCTTTCCCACTTCAATTAGTGTTCATCCCAGTTTCACACGACACTGCCCCACAGCGTAACTTTTCTTTCCTACTACGAACTCTGAAGGATATGTGCACGTCTTCCTGTGCAATGCAAGCCAAGTAACATTGCAGGATAGACGGCTGACTTAGCTTGCTTCTGTCTCAGAGTATTAGAGTTTGAATCCAGCGTCACACGGGAACATTACACGCAAAGTAATATTCAGAACATATTCGTCACACACGCGAGTCCTCAACTGATACCATGGACGAGTACTTCTCTTTATCCTTTGTCTCATACACAGATTGAGACTCACACAGTACTCACCACGTGGAAGTACTCGTCTCTAATTTCAAGTCCTGCACACGCCATTTCTTAAATATTTCCAACTTATAGGACACACGCCATCTCTTCCGAAGCCTATTACGATCCCCTCAATATTACCTGCCTGTCATTTAATTCTCCCCCCCCCCCCCAAAAAAAAGTTCCTGAAATAGAGAAATAATTATTACAAACTACTCTTAACTATTTCACATGCATACTATTTTCTCCACTCTTTTGTCTTTACGGAGCACACCTAAGACATGTCTTACCAACATAAGATCCAGCGCCAGAGTGCTGAAACATGGCCGTTGTTCAGGTCAGCTTGCACCGCCGTCGAGGTGGGGGAACACCTTGCTATCGTATTGGGCAGCTATTGGGCAGCCACATTTCATGCGCTCAAAGCTCAGGTAAATTTCATCTCTTTGGTTCCACCAAAGGTGACCAAAGGACTGTCTCAAAGATGATCATATATTACACATTCCCTATCTGCGGTTAGCAGACGACCATACATTCATTCATTTCGCATATCTCACCAAATTGGATATAGGGATTTATTTTGTGGGAGTGCACATGTGATCAATTAAATAAATAAATTGTCCTTCTTTCCTACACTGGTATCCGGCTTCGGTGTATTAAGTGAAATTGAGTTATTATTACAAAAAAATGTTGTTCTGACAAGAATAACGAAGAATGTTGTGCCTATTTTCAATGTCGGGAGGTACTTTACCCTTTCAATATGAATGGGACAGGACCGATGCTTTTCGTGGTGAATGTACGCTCAACAATTAATATACGTATTACATTGTTTGTAGCAACCTACAAATTGCCTATGAAAGATAAAATGTCTATATGACAGTTGAAAAAAGGACAGAACAATGATCAATGCCCTCTGTTGGGTCGGCCGCCAGGATGTTATTTAGGCGTGCACCGAACTTAACCACTAGAGGGCTTTACATACAAGGTGATATATGTCCCACAGGAAACTTTTAAACAACATATTAACAGTCATTAAATAAAATTATATAGTCTGGTTATACATTCAATGAATAGGTAGGACATAATCAGTTACAGGATTACTGCGATTAAATTATGGAAGTAAGGCAAATGTCTACTGTTCTCGACATATACAGTACCTAGCATTACTTGATGATTTACGTCGAGAACAGTAGGCATTTGCTACAGACAATGTAATACGTATATTAATTTTTGACCGTACATTCACCATGAAAAGGATCGGTCCCATTCCATTCATATATATCCTTTTAATAATTTTATATGGGTAACTGTGTTCGTCTTTTAATGTATCACAATTTAGTTCCTATGATAGTTATCAATTTTAAAAGTTTGCTACATGTATTTCACATAATATGTTTTCATCAGATTATGTTTTCTGCGTAAATGATGGCTACATCTAAGCCGACAGAGCGATATCTAGTGATGATGTAGGCAAGCAGTTTTCTGGTAGCTACTGTACTTCAGTAGCCAGTTGCAACAATGTCTGTGTGGACGATGCGGCCTATTCTACACCTTATTTTAGATCTATATGACGATGCTATGCTGATTATATTTATATGTTTTGACGATGCCATTATGGCCGTATCACTTTAGGACATGGTGTAAAAAAGGTACGTTTTAGCGTATTTTCTGTACATCTCCCTGTTTGTATGATAGTATATTGTGATACGTATTGCTGTATTATGTTGAAAGACACATGCTCACTAGGTGTATATATTTGTATATTATAGATATGAGGATGGCCATTACGAACTGAAACCGGTCATCGTGTAAAGAACTCGTATTGTGATGAAAGACAGGTATAAAAAACATTTGACAGTATTGGATCACTGTTTGTATACGCGACCACGTCGCAGTTGGTGAAGATGATTTCGTGTGCTGAGCTTCAAGAACACTTTCGGCAGGAAAGCGGTGTTGGTACAGAACTGTACTTGACCCAGTGCCCGGGCAAAAGCCGCGGTCGCCGAGTGTCCATGGGGCGGTGCCAGCAGGTACGGCGGCGCCCACGCGCAGTGGCAGCGGCTGCGGCAGCGACACTTGCCCGGCGTTGCGAAGATTACGGCCGCTGTGGGAGGATGATGCGCCCATTGTGTGTCGCCGCCTCATTGTGTGCGCGGCGTGTGGGAGGAAGGAGAACGGCACTGACTCAGGCGGACGCCCGTCTGCTGCCTGCCGTTGTTCCGCCTAAACAGGCCGCTGTAAACCACCGAAACCGGCCTGCGGGCCCGCTGCTCCACTACCAGCCGCTATGCCACGGGAGGAACGCCACGCTCCCTGTATAGAGTGAAAAGTATTTAAACCGACAAACTCTGGGAGGTTGTAGGTGACATCAAAACGAATATTTTTCCCTACTGTCATTTTTTCCTATGAGGAGTATTTAAACCCTTAGAGGAAGATTTCTCTGGCCGAAAATTAATTAATCCAACAAACACTTTTTCATTTTTTTATGACCAAGAGACAACACACTAACACAACCCAACTACAATTACATTAGGTTTTCAAAAATTCCTCCCTTGACACATAAACAAAGACTACACCGTCGGATCATGTTCTGTCTGACACGAGCAAAAACCCCAGGAGTATCCTGAATTGTTCCTGCTGCTGCTACTATCCGGGCAACCAGATCCTCTTCTGATGCAACAGGAGTTGTGTAAACAAGGTTACGCATCTCTCCCCACACAACCAAAGTCCAGAGGGGACATATCTGGGGATCGAGCAACCCATGGTACAGGGCCACCTCTGCTAATCCACTTTTCTGGGAACCGTCGGTCCAGGAATCGACGCACACGACGACTGAAATGTGCCGGCCCCCGTCATGTTGGAACCACATGCGTTGTCTTCTAGGGGACTGGACGTCTTCCAGCAATTCTGGGAATGCTCTGGCGAGAAAATTGTAATAGTGGCGGCCATTTAATGGCCTAGCTAGTAGATACGGCCCAATTAAACAGTCTCTAACAACACCGACCCACACATTAACGAAGAACCGCACTTGATGAGCTGTAGTAACTGTGTCATGTGGGTTATCCTCACTCCAAACATGCGAATTGTGAATGTTGAAGCCTCCATCACGCCCGAACGTTGCTTCATCGGTGAACAACACAGAGGATGGAAATTTAGGATGCATTTCACAGTGTTCCAGGTCCCACTGCCAAAAATGTGCTCTGAGTGGATAATCAACTGGATGCAGGTCGTGGATACGCTGTAAGTGAAATGGACGTAACAATTGCTCTCGAAGGACTGTTCTTACATTCGTCTGATTCGTCCCCATGTGACGTGCAATTGCACGAGTGCTGATTGAAGGATCCCACTCCACATGCTGCAGGACAGCTTCCTAAAATTGCAGCGTTCTTACCGTGCGACGGCATCCCTGTCCAGGTAAATGGTAAATGACCCGGTCTCACGCAGACGTTGGTACATAGCATCAAAGGTCGTACGATGCGGGATACGGCGATTAGGATATTGTTGTTGATAAACCCGCTGTGCAGCTCGTCCGTTCTGGTGCGCTATGTAGTACGCACCAACCACATCAGTGTACTCACTCCAGGTGTATCTCTCCATTAGTACACAGAGACAGTGCACTACTTCACTAGTGGACAGCAGTTGCCTACAACTGAAGAACGTAATACGCCCTCTAACTACTGAAGATCGTAATACGGCCTCCAACGGTTTAAATAATCCTCGTAGGAAAAAAATGATATTAGGGAAAATATTTGTTTTGATGTCCCCTACAACCTCCTAGAGTTTCTCGGTTTAAATACTTTTCGCCCTGTATATGCATGGGCCGCTTACTTATCGCCGAGACTAGTGACCCATTCGAGAGGGCTTTCCTAGTCAACTACGCAAAAGATGTATAATTCTCAAATTACATCTGATACTTCCCACTCAAAATACAAGCAGCTCCTTGCTAAATTTCAACCATACATGAAAAGCTGGCGACAGATCGAAATTACTAAAACTAGCTGCAGACCATACAGTACCATCCTTTACATGTACCATATAATCTTGGGTCTCGTAATGGTTCTTTATTTACGAAACCATTACCACCCGCCAACCTTGTTTTGCGATACCGTAGATTAATGAACATATTTGTACGTAATGGCAGGCCAGGGTGGCCGAGCGGTTTTAGGCGCTACAGTCTGGAACCGCTCAACCGCTACGGTCGCAGGTTCGAATCCTGCCTCGTGCACGGGTGTGTGTGATGTCCTTAGGTTAGTTCGGTTTAAGTAGTTCTAAGTTCTAGGGGACTGATGACGTTAGAAGTTAAGTCCCATAGTGCTCAGAGCCATTTGAACCATTTTTCTACGTAATGTCTCATATTTTTCATTCTATTCAAATTTGGTTTCATTTTTATGCGTATGTATGCTGATATATTGAGATGTTGAAATCGATATACTATCTAGTGTGAATATCTTTGTACTTATTGTTACCTTGGATGCTTGATTGTGATTTTTGGCGCGGAAGCGTACAGTTTAATCAAGTTTTTGTGTTGAATATGAACAGTCTTGGCTTTGTGTTGGAAATGAAAAGACGAGTCTGACTTGCGGACAATGAAAAATGTTGTGAGTTTTATTAAGAGCAGTAACGGCTGTGAAATTGTATGATGAAGTAATGTTTTGAACATGCGAAAGTATAAAAAAGTTTAATAATTGTGAATTTTTGTGAAACGTGAGTGTCGAGAATTATTTTCAAGTTAGCATTGTTTAAAAAATTATGAACCACATTGCAATGAAAAACATAAGTCATCGAATTAATACTGAAAGACTGTCTTCGTAAGTTCTTCAAGTCGGCGTAATTAATATCCGAGTGTCTTTCGCACCAACATCGATAGTCATGCTACCTAGATAACATTTTTAATTACGAGCCAAAGCCAGAGCGAGATCGTCGTTGGATTGCAAATACAAGATAAGTGATATTATTGTTAATTTTCTTCAGTGACTGTAATCAATTGATGTAGCAAGACCTGCCACATTAAAGACCTTTTACTTGCGCAATAAAAAGATCATACTTTGAGTGCGCGACGTGATAATTTTTTTCAACTAATTAACTGTTAGTGGAGGTACTGTTATAGTTTCCACTCACCAAACTTTTCCCACTCCAACGCAAGTTGTAAAACATCTCTAACGACGACGGGATGTTACAGCCTAATCCTCCCCTCTTACGTGCGTTCCACCAAATCTTTCATTACCATTCTTCTTCTCTTACAGACATCCTGTACCAGCGATGAACTTCCCCCCTCTCTCAAATTCCTCGAACACGTCCAAAAATTCAAAACCCGTCGCCTCCCCGTACCCCTCCATTTCTACCGCACCTAGCCCTCCGTCTGGCTACCATACATCCTATCTGCCCATATACAGCGTGGTCCACCTAACTCTCCCACCTCATATATTTCCGAAACGAAACAAAGTGAGAAAAATGCAACTATCCAGGGATGCACCTATGTACAGGGCTCACACAATGGGCAGGAAAGAGAAACAAATATCACCTTCATCACAAAGTTACGCGTTTTTAAATGGCTCATATATGTTGTTTCTACGAAAAGTAAAACTAGAGGTACGGTTAGCAACGGCAGACTTGTTTACACTGTTCTAAACCTAGTGCCTTCTGAAACACGTATACTTTAAAGGTTAGGCGTAATGCACAGAGCGTGGGTTACCTATACGGCATTCAGCGTGCTCTAAATTCCGACGACAGTTTCTGGTGTAATGCACAGAGCGTGGGTTGCCTACACGGCATTCAGCGTACTCTAAATTCGGGCGACAGTTTCTGGTGTAATACACAGAGCGTGGGTTGCCTATACGGCATTCTGCGTGCTCTAAATTCGGGCAACTACATGTGGTATAAATATAATCCACAACATGAATTTGTCCGTTTTGGCAATGTGAATAACGTGAGCCGTTTTCATTCTACAATGACGAGAACGAAGCCAAAATATACTCCACAGGGAAAAAGGAAGGAATGGAACGAAATAAATATGACCAAGGCTATTCGTGCAGTCAGAAATAAATTTAATAACTCGCATTTACTAAAGTGTCACTACCAGCTCAAAAACTCTCTCATACTTTTAGTTATATTTCACTTACAATAATTTGTGGTCTACAGCGTAGTTATCGGTAAGCTACACGCTGCCATGCTTTTCCTGCTCGAGATTTGAAAGCCAAATGCACAGGCATGACAAAGCGCATCATTTCACAATGACTGTCGTGAATTGTGAAAAGGTAAATACATTTTTAGAAGCTAAAATTTCACACTATCACATGAGAAAAAACGTTATGGAATTGCAAAATCACGTAAAATGAAGATTTGCAGTTTCCTTTCTTAATGAGAAACTAAAGCTTTTGATGAAAAAATTAATTCATGAAACAATGTCACATAGTCTCATGTATCTTCCAGTGTTATTACAGCATGAAAATCGATGAAGTGTGTTCTCCCCCTTTTCCAGAATGAGCAGTCGTGAAATTCGAGCATGGGATTCTCGAACGAGCGTGAGGGAAGTGGAACGCAGTTGCTCCTTTCGTACAAAGAGACTACAGTGACATCTGCCGCACTTGCAAGGAACTAAGTGCATCGAACATTTCTAGAGAGGTTAAACGCCAGATAAAGATCTGTACTCGGCACTCGTCAATTCAAATGACTAACGCGGGCTGCCACTTAAATGTGCAAAACTGACTAAGTTGAGATGACAGTATGCTCGTTTTACGTAAGTTTTCTTCGGTTAGAATTTCTCCATAGGCACCTTCATTTTATGTGAGAAGTTTAATATAACAAATAAATTATCAGAAAAATCAGTAGTGCATAACATTACCAGTAACGATTCTATTGTTGTCGCCGGCCGCGGTGGTCTCGCGGTTCTAGGCGCGCAGTCCGGAACCGTGCGATTGCTACGGTCGCAGGTTCGAATCCTGCCTCGGGCATGGATGTGTGTGATGTTCTTAGGTTAGTTAGGTTTAAGTAGTTCTAAGTTCTAGGGGACTGATGACCACAGCAGATGAGTCCCATTGTGCTCAGAGCCATTGAACCTATTGTTGTCTTCTGGGGAATAACAAATATTTCCATAGCTATCAATGTTGCTCCCATAATGGTATTACTTTCGTAAAAAAGAAAATAAACCACCTTCTATTTCAATACACGGTACGCTTCGATAAGCGAGGGTTGGGGTCATTATCAGGTGCTTGATTTCAAATTAAGGTTACGGCTGGTCTTGTTAGGAGCATTAGTTATATTACGAGGTGGCTCATTGGGACTACAATTTTTACAAAAATAAGCCAAAACCGGGAAGTTAATTACTGTTTCCAGCAGTGGTTACATAGTTTTCAGCCACAGTATGAGTAGATATATTTACATGCATTGATGCACCATTCATCTCTCAGCACATTTGTTAACAAACTTCCAATCAGTCAAAGAATATCTAACCGTACATATGGTTAGCCATTCATCATTTATCAAAATTGTTGAACCTGAAATGGTCAGTGTGTTCTTTGCGTCGTGTATGGAAAGCTGTTCCTGTTTCTCCAACGTAGAATGCGGAGCAACTGTTACACTGTAATTTATATATTCTGCTGTGTTCTGTTATGCGGGATTTTATGCTTACTCTGTGAGGCAATTGGTGGCTAGCTTTGATTTTCTTTGGAGAAAGATGCTTTCATATTGGTGTTTCTAAATAAGCAGTTTTCTGTGATTTGCGTCAGTAGGGAATGCCCGTGAAGATTTGTGTTGTGTCAGATGTTTTTCTCTGTACTGTTTCTATTACTGATGATCGGTTGTATGTAGTTGCACAGCTTTTCAAGTAATTTTACTGACAAGGAACCCCATGAGTGTGGGGTCGCAAAAGGGCAAGGATGTTTACGGTATTCAACGCTCAGCATACTGTCTAATATGCAACTATAATATTGACTGCTAATAGCAACAGGGCCGAGACTGAATGTATCCGATGGTGAGCACATGAGACATCGGAGCGTGGTTGAACTGATTAGCTGACGAATAACTTACAACATTTTTATAGCGCTGGTGGTATTAATACAAAGCAGAGCAACGGTAACGATAAACAAAGACAACGTTGCATTACATCTACAGCAACAGCTGCCGAAATTGACATTTCGTCAGAAAGGGACTCAGGTAATTTGGCACAAAGAGAAAGAAGTACCAGATGAAATATTAGTGTTTCTGTAACATGAGTCAGTGGAATGTATGGTGTGGTATACGCTCGACGAGTGTTCAACGTACGTGAGGAGTTCAATGTGGACGATACGTGCTTAAAAAGTGAAAGTGATACAGAAACAGATGTCTAGCCGTGTAGTTCATCGTCCTTGTCGGACAGGGCGCCACAAATCCCATTTCCAGTAAAACACAGTGAAGGACAATCGTTGGCCAAGGAGCGGTTACTAAACATACACACACCAAAAAAAGTTTTGCCACATTCCGTTTCCCAGAACTCCTGAAGGTAGACGTTGACTGTGAATACTGTATCAGAGACACCGTCCATTTGACTGTTCAGAGATGTCACTAAACCCGCCCAAAGATGTAAACAACCATGCATTAACAGCGTCTATTAGACGGAGGGAATCTGACAGCCGATCAGTTCCAGTCATTCTACCAGGAAGGTGGTACACGGCTCGTGTTGTCTATAGTTCAACCATGCCTAGACGGTCGATATCGCTGTTTGACAGCGTCAACATTGTTACTTTGCGCCACGAGGGTCTCTCAATAAGGGAAGTGTCCAGACGTCTCGGAGTGAACCAAAGCGATTTTTTTCGGACATGGAGGAGGTAGAGAGAGAGACAGGAATTGCCAATGACATGCCTCGCTCATGCCACCCAAAAGCTACTACTGCAGTGGATGATCTCTACCTACGGATTATGGCTCGGAGGAACCCTCACAGCAACGATACCATGTTGAATAATGGTTTTCGTGCACCCACAGGACGTCCTGTTACGACACAAACCGTGCGCAATAGGCTACATGATACGCAAC
This sequence comes from Schistocerca gregaria, assembly GCF_023897955.1. Classification (NCBI taxonomy): domain Eukaryota; kingdom Metazoa; phylum Arthropoda; class Insecta; order Orthoptera; family Acrididae; genus Schistocerca; species Schistocerca gregaria. The sequence goes on from NC_064923.1 coordinate 608,759,146, forward strand.
TTCACTCCCGACGTCCATGACGAGGTCCATCTTTGCAACCACGACACCGCTCAAGATTTTCATCGCGTTCTCTTCACCGATGAGTGTCGCATACGCCTTCAAACAGACAATCGTTGGAGACGTGTCTGGAGGCAACCCGGTCAGGCTGAACGCCTTAGACACGCTGTCCAGCGAGTGCAGCAAGATGGAGGTTCCCTGCTGTTTTGGATGGCATTATGTGGGGCCGACGTACGCCGCTGGTGGTCAAGGAAGGCGCCGTAATGGCTGTACGATACGTGAATGCCGTCCTCCGACCGATAGTGCAACCATACCGGCAGAATATTGGCGAGGCATTCGTCTTCAGGGACGAAAATTTGCACCATCATCGTGCACATCGTGTGAACGACTTCCTTCAGGATAACGACATCGCTCGACTAGAATGGCCAGCATGTTCTCCAGACATGAACCCTATCGAACATGCCTCAGATGGACTGAAATAGGCTGTTTATGGACGACGTGACCCACCAATAACACTGATGTATCTACACTGAATTGCTGTTGAGGAGTGGGACAATCTGGACCAACAGTGCCTTGATGGTCTTGTGGATAGTATGCCACGACGGAAACAGGGATGCATCAATGCAAGAGGACGTGCAACTGAGTATTAGAGGTACCGATTTGTAGAGCAGTTTGGACGAACACCTCTGAAGCTCTCGCTGTATGGTGGTAAAACATGCAATGTGTGGTTTTCATGAGCAATAAAAAGGGCGGAAATGATGTTTATGTTGATCTCTATTCAAGTTTTCTGTACAGGTTCCGGAACTCTCGGAACCGAGGTGATGCAGAACTGTTTTTGATGTGCGTAATTATATGCATGCAAGATCATCATCAGCACAGTAAAAAAAAAAATTATAAACAGATTTCAAATATGTCCACAGCAATATGGCCATGTAGTCCACAAGAAAAGTTACAGATATTTAAGGGAGGAGCGAGCCGCAGTGGCCGAGCGGTTCTAGGCGCTTCAGACTGGAACCGCGCAACCGCTACGGTCACAAGTTCGAATCCTGCCTCGGGCATGGATGTGTGTGATGTCTTTAGGTTAGTTAGGTTTAAGTAGTTCCAGGTAGTATGGGACTGAGACCTCAGATGTTAAGTCCTATAGTGCTCCGAGCCAGTTGAACCATTATGAGGGATGACAAAGCGCACTTGTTACAAAGACTGATGTTTGCTCGTTTCAAGGATGTTCGATGTAATTTACAGGGTGTGCGTGATTGTGACCTCCTACGTTATACACACAAAACCGCGCGGAACAAAGATTACAGTGATTTCAAGCATAACTTCAAACAGTGCTGCAGAACTGGAAAACGTAAGATAGCGAAATTTCAAAGAAAACCTGAACTTGACGATGCACAACGAACTGCGGAATCTCGGTCCGAAAATTTGTATGTGAGATAAACAACCTTATCCCATCGTTCAATTAAGGAATTTCTTCTCAGCTACGACCAATCGGCTTTTGAGAGGGAATTGTAGGTCCAAGAGGAGGTTTGTATCTAGATCAGCTAACATCAGTGCCTTAACGCATTCGTCACAATTATGCCGGCTGTTAATCTGGAAAGTAAATTTGCTTAAAGTTATTAATTGCGCTACGAGAAGCTGGAGACACTCTATCTCCTACGATTCTTTCTCGTTCTTGAAGGGCAGCGTGTGTCATTTATGTCACAACAAGCAAGAGTGGGAAAATGGCCGTAAGAGAACTATAATTATGGTAGGAGCACTGCTTTTGGCCAATAGCTGGTCCAAATAACTTCTTTTGCTTGATTACTAGCATGTTTACGTAAATCACAATAAACTTCCTTTACTTCACGCCATAGACCTGGAGTAAAGGAAATTAAATCTACATTCGGATCACTGTTCGATTCGCAACCTTGTCGCGGCCTGTGAAATCGTAGTCCTTTAGAGCGAACTAATGCTCCTGAGAAGTGTGTCACATTACAGTTCACACCACTTGGAACCAGTGGACAAAATGAGTCTCTGGATGTTTGTTTCTGCCGTGCCTATAAAACATATTATCGCGCTGTGTGCAGCTACGCCTTAAGGATAGCCAGTTTCACGATAAGAGTGTTTCGCATTCCACTGCAAGCCACCACATTCCATTAGTTCTCATCATCTCAATACACCAATATAATTCTATATGCATTCCTGAAGAGTGGGTATCTAGCTGACCGTTTTGCACCGTTTGTAACTCCCATGGAATTAGCTTTCGATCTTGATGGTACGAACCTTAGTCGTCACTGTGGCGCCCCGTTTTTCATTCGGAGTTCATCGTGAAAGTTAATTTTTTTTAGCATTTCTTGAATGTCGACGATACCCATTTTGCGAAGTTAGGTGCGTACGTACAATATAAGGTTGATCTCTCTATCCCCGGACTCTCTTTTTCTTTCGCCCTCCTGATTGACGTGGTGAGTCATTAGCAGCTAGCCGCGCGTGATTAGCCGAACGGTCTAAGGCACTGCAGTCATGGACAGTGAGGCTTGTCCCAGCGGAAGTTCGAGTCCTCCCTCGGGCATGAGTGTGTGTGTTTGTGCTTAGGATAATTTAGGTTATGTACCGTAAAATGGGGTGGTAGTTTTAAAGGTTTCGTTCGAATGGGCCAGACAGTGTAAATTATGAAGTTTAATAATTAATACCAAGAAGTTGCTGAAATCTTCCAGTATGTGGAGATATGTTATACAAATAAACATGTTCAACACAAAACCATTATATAACTGTTACAAGTTGTCTCAAAGTTACCCAACTAGGTGGGGCTACTACGTGACAAGCTTTGTTTTTGCTTCAAAATGCATGGAAAATAAACATCGACTCAAAGTTACCCCATGAGATGTTCATTTAAAGCAATGTACAAAACATTGGTTTATTGTTTGACAACATAAAGAATTTACAAAGGTAGCTACTTAATCTAAAGATAAATCTTTGACATCAAAAAGTCCTCGCTTTCCTACTGGTGTTGGAAGTGTTATTTTATACAGAACCCCCTCCACGAGAATAATGAATCATCTGGTTCTGGCCACTTCCTGCATATTTTTGACCTTCCCACGTCGCTTACCATGTAGCCTCCTGGCTTGATATCAGTCACTCTTCTGGGGAACATTTCCCCTTCGAAGTTCACTACCACCAAGTTTGAATGGGCATTCAGGGGTCTTCTTAGTGGCCCTTTTCAAGTGGTGGACGTTTCTTGTGTCTCGACGCAACTTACCAGTAGTCGAAGGTGCGTCTCTGTCTGATGGCTGATCTGATGAACTTTCCGAGTCACTCGGATCTTCGTCGGTCCACTTGATGCTTTCACTCTCACCTGAGAACTAGACCTTACCAGTGACTCTTCTTGAGACTTAAGAACACTTTTTCTTCAGCTGCTGAGTATTGCCGGTACGAGGACTCGAAGATTTCGCCTTCGTCTTACCAGTGGTCGCTTCTACTACTGGTATGCTGATTTTATGGTTGTATGATTATACTGCTTGCATAAACATTATAATTAACGTCAAATCACGCTATAATGTAGCCAAAATATTAACAATCAAGTGTACATACCTGTTTTCTGCAGTTCTTTCACATGAACAGCTCCAGCACACAAAGTTTACAACAATTCAAACAATGGCTCCAAAGCAGGTTTCAATACGAACGCACTGCTGACGAACAAAAGAAGAGCGGGAGATTCAGCTGGCTGCCGAAAGATGGTGCAGCACTACAGGCAAGCCGCTGGAGCTATTCTTTGGTTTCTAGGCATCTTGGACGCAGCGGGAGATTCGAAATAAGCGAAAATTAACGTGTGACACAAAGTAGCCCCTACAGTCACAAAGTAACCCCATTTTACGGTAGTGTGTAACCTTAGGAACTGATGACCTTAGCAGTGAAGTCCCGTAAGACTTCACACACATTAGCAGCTAAATTTCTCCTAACTGTTAACACACTTTCAAATGAGCCTTACTAAAGTCTGAACTGGCGACCTCGCATTCAAGGGGTTCCTTGTGAGTGCTCATTATTCACTGCAATTGCTTCGGTGGTATCAATTTCTTGTTTAGTGTTTTCTGGTTTTAAAGGTGATATTCCATTATATTTTTTTGCCTTTCAGGTCTGCAGTGTTTGTCAAAGCTTCGGGATATCGAAAGAAAAGCGTGATACCCTCGCTGCCTGTAACACACAGTAGCTGCAGCTAGCCAGCCTGAGAGCCCGTGGCTGGCGGCTGCGGCCGCCGGCTGGAGGAGCGCGAAATGGCGGAGTTTCCGGCGTGTCGGGTTGCGAGAGCTGCCCACCCCACGCCCACCCCCGCCGACACCGGGGCGCTGTTATCTCAGGCGCCGCCGGCTTCCTGTCGCCGCCGATATAATGCACCCCCAGGCCCAGAGGGAACCCTGCCTCCTATCTCACGGCAAACAGGTCCCAACTTAAGAAACCGCTTGTTAAGGTGTACTCACGATTTGCTCTAGTAGGCGGCAGACTTTGCCTTCCGTTCGTGGAGAACAGTTTACAAAGGAGACTGCTTACTAAATACGAGTGAGGACCATCCTAAGACATTGCTCAAGAGTGTAGGATCTGTACTAAGTATGACGAACAAGGGGTACTGAACTTATACAAAGACAGACAACACGAATGGTTGCACGTTTGTTTGAGTCACCGGAGGGCGTCACGCAAATCCTGATAACTTGAACTGGCAGATCCTTGAAGACAGAAGTCAGCTACTTCACAAAACACTCCTCACATAGTTCGTAGACCATGTAGTGCGAGGGGCGTTCAATAAGTAATTCAACACATTTTTTCTCGGCCATTCTCGGTTGAAAAGACGCAGAATTCGTTGAGGGACATTACGTATTTCCGCTTCAGCCGCTGCAGTTTCATGAAGTTTCTATCGGCGCTATATGTAACCCGCAAAATGGCATCTACAGCGGAAGGCCGTTCTAAGCAGAGAGTTGCCGGAAAGCCAGAGCATAGCAGGTATTCATAAGTGCTTGCTGAATGTCCAGGGGGACCGGTCGGAGAACAAAAGCACGGTGAGTCGTTGGGCGAGGTGCCTGCTATCATCATCGCAACATGGTTTCGCAAGCCTCATCAGTCTCTCACATGCCGGCCGGTAGCATACGCCTGTAACTCCTGCAGTGTTGGAACGTGTGGACACTTTCATTCGATATGATCGACGATCATGAACAAAAACCTCGCTGCTCAACTGGGCATCTGTTGGTACTGCTGACACACTCGTCCAGAAATTGGGATACCTAAAGGTGTGCGCCCGCCGGGTTCCTCGTTGTCTAGCAGAAGACCATAAAGATCAGCGAAGGACCATCTGTGCGGAACTGCTTGCGCGTTACGAGGCTGATCGTGACACCTTTCTGTCAAAAAACATCGCAGGCTCCGACGTCGACCGGCAGAGTGGTGCCATGAAAGTATACAGACCTTCCCAGTTAGTTAGCGTAAAGGCGTCACAGTGAACGCAGATTATGTTGAAAAACAGGATTTTGCAGCAAAAAGAGGAGTAATACGGCATAATGGAATCCTGCTTTCAGGGAAAAAATTTGTTGGATTACTTTCTGAAAGCCTCTCGTAAGTGAGAAATGTAGGACCATGCTACACGTACAGCTGCCGAAGTGAGGACAGAGACAAAATTCGTCTAAGTACAGTGCGCAGCGAAGCATTTAAGTAGTCATTCATTTCGTGCTCCATCTTGAATGGAATGAGAGGACACCCTAAGACGCTCTGCAATGGCAAATACCCTCTGTCATGAGCTTCGGCATATTTACAGAATACACATGTAAATGATTTAACATTGCACTGATGATATTTTCCCGCGTCATCAGCGTAGAGGCAACGTTCCGACAAGTTATTTAGTCGCCATCATCAGGCAACACACAGCTTGTTGAGGCAGTCAAATCCCATTTGCGTTCCGCGGTCGGTTGAAAGTTTAACATACGGAGTCATCCACGATGTCACAAATACTTTTTTCAGAAAGTTAACTCAGTACTGGACAACGAATTAGGATTTAAATAAGCATTATTTTTTGTACATAGCGCAATTTTGTCATATATAGACATGATTTTAGACAGTGGCTGTTATGTAATAATTTGTCGAAGGTTTGCAGTAACCAGCCATAAATTGGTTTTAGGTTACTTTATTCAAAAAGTACCGTTACCGATTTCTAATTTCTCATTATTAATCATCAGACGGTTTTTCATGCTTTCATCAATATGGTTTCCTGTGTACTGCCCTAGGATGAACAATAATTTACAAATTACAAACGTGTAACTAAATTGGTTGCGCTACATATTTTATCTCACTAGGGGTAAGATAGATACTGCCTACGGAAAAATTAAGGACACCTTTGAAGAAAAGAGAATCACTTGTATGAATATCAAGAGCTCAGATGGAAACCCAGTTCCAAGCAAAGAAGGGAAAGCAGAAAGGCGGATGGAGGATATAGAGGGTCTATACAAGGGTGATGTACTTGAGGACAATATTATGCAAATGGAAGGGGACGTAGATGAAATTGAAATGGCAGATATGATGCTGCGTGAAGAGTTTGACAGAGCACTGAAAGACCTGAGTCGAAACAAGGCCCCGGCAATAGACAACATTCCATTAGAACTACTGACAGCCTTTGGAAAGCCAGTCCTGACAAAATTCTACCATCTGGTGAACAAGATGTATGACACAGGGGAATACCCTCAGACTTCAAGAAGAATGTAATAATTCCAATCCCCAAGAAAGCAGATGTTGACAGATGTGAAAATTACCCAACTATCATTTTAATAAGCCACGGCTGCAAAATACTAACACGAATTCTTCGCAGACGAATGGAAAAACTGGTAGAAGCCGACCTCGGGGAAGATCAGTTTGGATTCCGTAGAAATGTTGGAACAAGTGAGGCAAAACTGACCCTACCACTTATCTCAGAAAATAGATTAAGGAAAGGTAAACCTACGTTTCTAGTATTTGTAGACTTAGAGAAAGCTTTTGACAATGTTGACTAGAATACTCTCTTTCAAACTCTGAAGGTGGCAGGGGTAAAATACAGGGAGCGAAAGGCTATTTACAATTTGTACAGATACCAGATGGCAGTTATAAGAGTCGAGGGACATGAAAGGGAAGCAGTGGTTGAGAAGGGAGTGAGACAGGGCTGTAGCCTCCCTCCGATGTTATCCAATCTGTATATTGCGTAAGCAGTGAAGGAAACAAAAGAAAAATTCGGAGTAGGTATTAAAATCCAGGGAGGAGAAATAAAAACTTTGAGGTTCGCTGATGATATTGTAATCCTGTCAGAGACAGCAAAGGACCTGGAAAAGCAGCTGAACGGAATGGACAGTGTCTTGAAACGAGGATATAAGATGAACATCAACAAAAGAAAAACGAGGATAATGGAGTGTAGTCGAAATAAGTCGGGTGACGTTGAGGGAATTAGATTAGAAAATGAGACACTTTAGGTAGTAAATGAGTTTTGCTATTTGTGGAGCAAAATAACTGATGATGGTCAAAGTACAGAGGATATAAAATGTATAGTGGCAATGGCAAGGAAAGTGTTTCTGCAGAAGAGAAATTTGTTAACATCGAATATTGACGTAAGTGTCAGGAAGTCGTTTCTGAAAGTATTTGTATGGAATGTAGCCATGTATGGAAGTGAAACATGGACGATAAATACTTTGGACAAGAAGAAAATAGAAGCTTTCGAAATGTGGTGCTACAGAAGAATGCTGAAGATTAGATGGGTAGATCACATAACTAATGATGTGGTATTGAATAGGATTGGGGAGAAGAGAAGTTTGTGACACAACTTGGCTAGAAGAAGGGATCGGTTGGTAACACATATTCTGAGGCATCAAGGGATCACCAATTTAGTATTGGAGGGCAGAGTGGAGGGTAAAAATCGTAGAGGGAGACCATGAGATGAACACACCAAGCAGATTCAGAAGGATGTAGGTTGCAGTAGGTACTGGAAGATGAAGAAGCTTGCACAGGATAGAGTAGCATGGAGAGCTGCATCAAACCATCCTCAGGACTGAAGACCACAAGAAGAAGCGTTGCTGCCTCTGGGTCTCGGGATCCCAGGTTCTATTTCCGGACGGGTTGGGAATTTTTGGTGCCTGGGGATTGGGTGTTTGTGTTGTCCTCATCATTTCATCGTCATCATCATTCGTGACAATGGCTAGATTGGACTGTGATAAACTTGGATTTCGTGAAAATAAGGACTTTGTACGGGAGCTGATGCCTTCGTAGTTGAGTGCTCCACAAACCAAACATCATCATCATATTGGTGTTGGAATGCGACTTACGTGAAATGTTCATCTGGCGCATTTTTACTAGCAGTTTTCTTGGAATGAAACACATTTTCAAGGATGAAACTTCCTCTCAGATTAAAACTGTGTGCCGGAACGAGACTCTAACTCGGGACCTTTGCCTTTCGCAGGCAAGTTCTCCCTCTAAAGGCAAAGGTCCCTCGTTCGAGTCTCGGTACGGCACACGGTTTTAATCTGCCAGGAAGTTTCATATCAGCGCACTCTCCGCTGCGGTGTGAAAATCTCATTCTGATTTTCAAGGATGTTTGTATTTTTACAGTCACAAACGCTGCATTGCATTGTAAACCACTTTCGTTCGTTTTGTGATCGAATCACTTGTGTATACAGAAAAAAGCACTTCCCTGTGGCACTCCTGACGATACCTTTGTCTCTGATGAGCACTTCCCCTCGAGGACAACATACTGCATTCTAGTACTTAAGAAGTCTTCGAGCCACTCACATCACTGTGAAACTTATTCCAGTTTGCAGTATACCATGTGAGAAAAGGGCTAGCTGAGTTTCGCATGAGTGATGGTTTCTAAAACCATGCTGATTCGTGGACATAAGCTTCTCAAGAAAGTTTATTATATTCGAGCTGAAATATGTTCAAGGCTTCTGCTGCCTTTGTTTTTTATTAGGTTACTTTTTATGACGCCTTTACCAGCAGAGGTACCTGGTTCGTAGATGTAGCGATGCACGTATTTAAGGACACGATTTTTGCAGAACCGCTAAGAAGGAGCACACAGGGCACTTCTACCAAAACTCTTACTGATTTTTCTGAATGACTGCAAAGGACCGGAACGTTCTCGAAAAACAAGTGGAAATAGGAGTGGGGGGAAAAGGGGGGAGACTACATTAATCAAATCGATTCATTCGTTTATAGTAACTAGTACCTCCAGCGATTGAAATTCGACCAGCTGAGCTAGTGGAGCTGATCTGTGATAAAATATCATGTATCATGTACTGAAAGCTTCGAATCAAGGCAGTCAAGCAGATACTGTATTTCTTGGTTTCCGAAAAGCATTTGTCTTGGTGATATAAAAACGCTTATTGTCAAAAGTACGATCATACGGGGAATCAAGTAAAATTTGTGACTGGATTGAGGGCTTTTTGATAGGAAGGACGCAACATGTTATCTTGGATGGAGAATAATCGTCAGATGTAGAAGTAACTTCGACTGTACCCCAGGGAAGTGTGTTGGGATCCTTTCTGTTCCCGTTGTATATTAGTGACCTATGAGAGAAAATTAATAGTAAAATCAGGCTTTTTGCAGATGATGCACTTCTCTATAAGGGACTACTATCTGAAAGAAGCTGTATAAATATCCAGTCAGATCGTAATAATATTCCAAAGTGGTGCGGAGATTGGCAACTTGCTTTAAATATTAAGAAATGTAAAATTTTTCACTTCACAAAACGAAACAGCGTAGTATCCTAAGACTATAATACCAGTGAGTCATTGTTGGAATCCGCCAACTCCCACAAATACCTATGTGTAACACTTTGTAGGGATATGAAATGGAATGATCACACAGGTTTAGTAGTAGGTGAAGCCGCTGGAATACTTCGGTTTATTGGTAGAATATTGGAGAAGTGCAGTCGGTCTACAAAGGAGATGCTTAATAATCACCCTTGCGACCGGGTCTAGAATATTGCTCAAATGTGTGGGACCTGATCCAAGGGGATACTAACGAATAGAGAGAAGGGAAGCACGAATGGTCACAGGTTTGTATAATACGTGGAAGAGTGTCGCAGAGATACTGAAGGACCTGAACTAGGAGACTCTTGGAGATAGAAGTAAACTATCCCGAGAATGTTGATTAACAATTTTTCAAGAATCGATTTTAAATGGTTACTCTAGGAATACACTACAACACCCTGCGTTATCTCTCACATGGGGATCGTGAGGATAAGATAGAAGAATTACTGCACGAACAAACAATGATTCTTCCCGCACACAATGCGCGAATGGAACAGGAAGGAACCCTTATAACTGGTACGGTGGGACACACCTTCTGCCATGCACCTTACGGTGGTTTGCAGAGTATACCTGCAGTTGTAGATAATCTTAAAGTGATACACTCCATGTAAAACTGTGTGAGAAATTCTAGCCGCAGAACTGATCCATGGCAAATACTGTATTGTAGCTACGAGTATTCTTGAAATAATTCTTTGATTTCTGTTTAGTTGTTCGATTATTTGAAGTGAATCCTTGATTCCGTTGAAAAATAAGTATGACAACACAACGCGAATGCCGTTGTGTCACGTAAAGTAACCTTAGATGCGAAATGATTTGCATTAGAAATCTGCACCGTAAATTCATCAAACCGCTGTTATAACTCTCAAAATTATCTGGAGTTACGTTCAGTGGAAATTTAAATGTACTTTTCGAAACAACAATAGAATTATCATTATCGCCGGCCGAAGTGGCCGAGCGGTTCTAGGCGCTACAGTCTGGAACCGCGCGACCGCTAAGGTCGCAGGTTCGAATCCTGTCTCGGGCATGGATGTGTGTGACGTCCTTAGGTTAGTTAGGTTTAAGTAGTTCTGAGTTCTAGGGGACTGATGACCTTAGAAGTTAAGTCCCATAGTGCTCAGAGCCAAATGATCATTATCAGCCGACCGCGCTGGGCACGCGGTTCTAGGCGCTGCTGTCCGGAACCGCGCAACTGCTACGGTCGCAGGTTCGAATCCTGCCTCGGGTATGGATGTGAGTGATGTCCTTAGGTTAGTTAGGGTTAAGTAGTTCTAAGTTCTATCGGACTGATGACCTCAGATGTTAAGTACCATAGTGCTCAGAGCCATTTGAACCATTTTTTTATCATTATCAGCGTCCACATTATTCCTATTACTTTGAGTACGCAAAAAATGTGTCTTTGTCTTTCAGTCCAACCCCTTAGCGCAGAAAAGTTGGCGAAATAACGATGCCAGTATACAACGTTATTTACAGACTCCGATACTGCGGTATTTTGATTTCCGCTGCTCACAACACTATCGACCTAGCTGTTGTCGCATGCTAGCTGCCCTGTATGCGTGTGTTACTGCAAATGGACCATGTGAACGTGAGCGCCCGTAGAATTTAGTTTCACGGAACGTTGTTACTTTCGTGTGTTATTTCTACCGTAGCACCTGATCGGTAGGCAGGGCAGAACTTGGCAGCACATCAGTTTTCGGTGTCCACGTATTGGAGATTTTAATGCGTGATAGAGAGGACTTCACCAGAGTGATCCGTATGATAGCGTCTACTTCTTTTACCACACTTAACGGTCACGTACATACATGATTTTCTTCTTTCTGAGCATCTACGGCGAAGTACCTATTGTATCGTGTAATTTACATCGGCCTCCTTTCGTGAAACAGGATCCTTCAGACCATACCTACGGGACCCTAGTAAACCTCGCAATTCGCGAACTGGTCAGTTTGAGGAAGTTACGTTACGGTGCACTGAGGACAATGCCAGCTCCAGCCCAAGATCCGTAGCCCGAGACTAAACATCTCCAGCACTAATGTGTGTAACATCCAGCTCGAGACGGCATGCATCCGTTCAATTTTCAGAAGGAACACGTCTTGTGAGCTGATGAATTTCCCCAGTACGTGGAATTATGAAGGTGGTATCTACACTAAATCATAAACATCTGTAACTAATGCATGTGAGTTTTCTTTTTTGAAGAAATTGTCTTAGAAAAGGAAGGAGAAACATCCACAATAGCCATGTATAGTAGTTCGAAAATCCCTGTATAATTAATATTAAACATCGGTACTTCAATTTTCGTGTTCACTTATTAATATTATGATCCTCTGTATTGAACGATATTGCAAGACCTTAATCTTACGTTGAGGTGTCCGCAGTGGCAAAAAAATATAGGTTTCGCATTCGGGAAGAGGATGGTTCAGTAATCCTGATTTAGATTTGCGGTAATTAGCAGAATGTCGGAACTGTTCCTTTCAGGACGATTCGCCCGTTTTCCTTTCCCAGTGTTCCCCAATACGAACTTGTGCTCCTTCTCTAACGGCGACGTCCCTGACGGGAAGTTCAATCCTAATCTCCCTTCTCATTTGTGAGACCACATACTCAGTTCGGAACCATGATGCCCTTCATCTCTGTTAACACGTAGACTGGCAGTCCCTTACAGAGTCTGGATATGGAATGGAGAGGAGCGGTGGTGCTGGCGCTGAGGTCATCCGGCGAGCAGACCGACCCGCCTTAAGCGGTGCTTCGCCGGCGGGGGCGGCCGGGGCGGCGGGGGCGGAGGGGGTGGGAGAGAGGGAAGCGGAGGCGGCCGGGCTTAACGGAATTAGCTGCCAACAGCTGCGCCGCGGAAGACGGCCGGCTAATACTGCTGGGGCCGAGGCTCAGTCCTGATTGCAGGCGCTTCCCACGGGCCGTCGCGGAGGAGGGCGAGATGACGTCACGCCCAGTCGCTGTCGGAGGTGTGACCGGATATGACCGGCCTTCTGCGTTCATCGTCCGTACATTTGTTTCCCTCTCGCATGCTATACCGACTGAACAGTCACCCTGTTTCATTAAGTTGGTTAGTTCTATGAGACCCATCAGGGTAACTACACATAAGTGACTATTAAAACTGCAACAGTAGGAAGTTTAACAAATTATGAAACTGTACATATTGTGTGTACAGAGTATGTCACTATTTCGTACATGATTTGTGGCTATACAGGTTGGCAAATTCAGCAGACGGAACCGCCTCCTCCGGCAGCAACAATGCTTGTAACTCGGCTGGACATCAATGGTTCAATTGGCTCTGAGCACTATGGGACTTAACTGCTGAGGTCATGAGTCCCCTAGAACTTAGAACTACTTAAACCTAACTAACCTAAGGACATCACACACATGCATGCCCCTAGGCAGGATTCGAACCTGCGACCGTAGCGGTCGCGCGGTTCTAGACTGTATCGCCTAGAACCGCTCGGCCACTGCGGCCGGCGGCTGGACATCGACTTGATGGATGACAGACAGGTCATTCCATGCTGCTTCAAGACTGCGACAGAGTTTACCAGTCGTGGGAGCTGGGGAGTCGAGGGGTGCCAGCCTAAGTGGGAAGAAGATCTGGACAAAGTGCTGGCCAGGTCATCCGTTGAACATACTCAATATAAAGGGTACGGCTGGCATGAGGTCTTACGATAGGAAAAATATTAGTTGCTAACGATTCACCATGTACATCAGGAGGGCGACAGGAAGTGGGTCTCCGGGAGATACAGAGATCGACCGTCTATGGGATGTACCGGGTGATCAAAAAGTAAGTGTAAATTTGAAAACTTAATAAACCACGGAATAATGTAGATAGAGAGGTAAAAATTGACACACATGCTTGTTGGAATGACATGGGATTTTATTAGAACAAAAAAAAACACCCCATATTGCTAGACGCGTGATGTCTTGCGCGCGTCGTTTGGTGATGATCGTGTCCTCAGCCGCCAGTTCCGTCATGCTTGGCCTCCCAGGTCCCCAGACCTCAGTCAGTGCGATTATTGGCTTTGGGGTTACTTGAAGTCGCAAGTGTATCGTGATCGACCGACATCTCTAGCGATGCTAGACAACATCCAACGCCAATGCCTCACCATAACTCTGGACATGTTTTACAGTGCTGTTCACAACAGGACATATTGAGCATTTCCTGTAAAGAACATCATCTTTTCTTTGTGTTATTTTTTTATGCTAATTATTGCTATTCTGATCAGATGAAGTGCCATCTGTCGGACATTTTTTGAACGTTTGTATTTTCTTGGTGCTAATAAAACCCCATGTCATTCCGAGCATGTGTGTCAATTTGTACCTCTCTATCTACATTATTCCGTGATTTATTCAGTTTTCAAATTTATACTGACTTTTTGATCACCCAGTCTGTACTACACTTCACAAAATGGACATTGTCGACATTCAAGATAAGTCCAAAAGAAACCAGTAGCTTGCACCATGAAAAGCGAATGGGAAATGGCACTCCACGATGATGACAGAGGTTAGCACCATCAAGACCGAAGTCGAACTCCTTGGGAGATACAAACGGTACGGGATGTTCAGCTAGGTATCCATTCTGAAAGAATGCTTATAGAACCATGTTGGTGTAACGGGGCGATAAGAATTGATGGAATGGTGTGGCATGCAATCTAATGCGAAACAGTCTGTCGTCGAACTTACCGTTAAACTGGCTATCATTTCAGGCGAAGCTGCAGATAGTGCAATAATATATTTCATAGGCGCGAAAAAACAAACATCCAGAGATTCAGTGTGTCCATTTGTTCCAGTGACACGAATTGAAATGTCACACACTTTTCATGAAGGATACTTTGCTCTAAAGCAGGAGGATTTCTGTTCACAGACCAGGAATCAAGCAAAATCAAGTTATTTTGACCATCTATTGACCAAAACCAGCGCTCATACCATATTTATTGTTCTATTACGCGCATTTTCACACCCTTGCTTGCTGTGACTTAGATATTCCTACTGTCCCTGGAATATCAAAGTACAAGAAAGAACCTTAGGGAGCAGAGCACCTCCAACTTCTCGCACCACAAGAAATAAGTTTGAGCCAGTTTATCATCCACTTTAAATTCGGCTTAATTGTATACGAACGCTTTAGGGAATTGATGTTAGTTGATCTTGATACACCATTCTCTAATTTTCAGGGTTCCTTTCATACGCATTTCCTCTTCAAATGCCGACTGGTCGAAGGTAAAAAGAAATTTCTTATTGAACAATGGGATAAGTATGTTTACCTCGTCTGCGAATTTTCGGACCGATTCCGCAGTGTGTTGTGTGCATCGTTAATTTCACGCTTTCTTTCACATTTCGTTATCTTACGTCTTTCAGTTCTGTAGCCTGTCTCACGTTATGTTTGAAGTCACTGTAATCCGTGTCGCGCGGAAGTTTCATGTGCATAAAGTAGTAGGTCACTATATCGCACACCGTGTAAATTTTATCCAGGATCCTTGAAACATGCAAACACCAGTTTTTGTAACAAGTGCGCCTTCTCCTCCATCGAATATCCGTAGTTTCTCTTGTGTATTACACGGTCATATTGCTGTGGACGTATTTAAAATCTGTTCATTAATGTTTTTTTACTATTCTGCGGATGATGTTGCATTCACATAATTATGGTTAGTAATCGCTTGCGACTATTCACAGATGGATACGTCCATCGTCATGCTGTACGCGGAATTAGTAGTCGCATAAAAAAGGACGTGGTGCGCCCCTGCGTCTAATCTTCTCGTTGTGTGCACCACTGCCACCGTTCCTCACCATGGAGCTGCGACTACGGAAGCCACGAGAAAGGTGGCCGTGCTGACTGTCCTTGGTGTTCCGTGCGTCATCGCATAGTTGGCGTCAATGCCCATTTTGCTGCTAACAAGTTTGTTTCCTGACGCAATGTACGTCACGTGGCTGTACAATGTTGTACAGTTAACCAAGTCGCGCGGGACCGTTTGCATCGAGTATTGCCAACCATAACACATCGATTCGATGCTCGCTTGAGCCGGCCACAGTGGCCGAGCGGTTCTAGGCACTACAGTTTGGAACCGTGCGACAGCTACGGTCGCAGGTTCGAATCCTGCCTCGGTCATGGATGTGTGTGATGTCCTTAGGTTAATTAGGTTTAAGTAGTTCTAGGTTCTAGAGCAGGGCCGGCCCAACGCTGCACAGTGTGCACACGTGCGGAAGTGCTGCACATGTCCGCACGTGTGCGGCAGCGAGCGACAGCGACATCTGTTATTAGACATGTGTCCTAAATGATCGGCGGCGCCTCCACTTCCCTGTTTATGTGGTACAAGCAAGAGCGCAACATACCCAGTATCGGTTACCCCTGGTAACCGCACCTTAACAGAGAAGTACTGAGAAATGGCAGGTACTGTGAAAAAGCAAAGAACGGGAGATCTATGTTATCAGTCGTTTAAAAATTACTGGGAACTGCAATTATTTTTTGTAGCCGTTGGTGAAACCTCACAGTGTTTGCTATTCCGCCGAATAACAGGCGGCCAGCGTAAGTTTTCAATTGAAAGACACTACAATTTATATCACAAAGACGAGTGTAGTGTACTCAAGAGTGAAGAACGGCAAGCAAAATTAAATGTTCTTAAGAAAATGGATGAGACACATCATTTCCCGTGACCAGTGATAAACGTGTTTGGATTTATTCCTTTCATAATTAAAAATTATTGTTTACTAACTGTGCATTAGTGCCTCATTCTGCTCCATGTTAATTATTATCAGGAAAGTTGGTCATTAAACCGTTTGTTCCAATGTATAATTACATTTACGGTTTTTTTTATGTGTGAAGAGCTACGCTCAGCTGAAGTCGATAAAACGTAACTTTCATCTAATTGTCGGTTATTATGCAGAATTCAGACGGAGCTGATGAAAGATGTAGCAACAATGGTATTGAAATAACAGGTGATCATCGAGAGGTCTGCGGTTATCATTCTGTTCAGAGGTCAGTGAGACAGAAATTATGTGGGTGTAACTGAGGGCACCGAGAACTAGTTATAGGAAACCTTGCATTAGTTTAATGTTATTTGAAATCATGAATAAGATTCGTTGGAAGTCGCTAAGTGCTCTCTTTCTTAAATACTTGATCTAAAACATTACTCGTATTTACGTGCCGTCAGTCAAGCTGCCTTAATAAAAACCCACGGTTGTTAACTCTATTACTTGTCTTACTAGGTTAAACTGTTAACATAAAAGTAGACGTCTCAATGAGTAGACTGTCACAGTATTTTAAATGTTTAATGCGCGAAATACCTTCCCACGGTTGGCTTGCAAGCTGTGGAAAGAGCACTAGAATGCGCCGGTACAGAGTATCCCAGCAAGTGGATAAAGCGACATCTGTGCATATAAACATGCACTACATGAACGCTGACGGCTGCGGCGTGCACGCAGTGACCCGGAAGTTGCACATGTGCACGAGCACCGCACGCGTGCAAAATTTCTGGCCGGCCCTGTTCTAGGGGGATGATGACATCAGCAGTCAAGTCTCATAGTACTCAGAGCCATTTGAATAATTTTGCTCGCTTGAAAATTCTCGTATCCCAAACAATACGAGGAGCAACCTTAGTGTCGTGTCTGACCCACTCGTCTAATATTGGGTGCCTAGGAAGCTGTTTTCTCAGCTAGCTAGACAAAAATTCAAGCAAATCATATTAATGGAGTTGATTACAATAAATGGAATTGACAATCCTTAGCGGATTTACAAAGAGGTGACGCAAACAAATGGCGACATGCAAATGATCTGTGTTCTTCGACATATGCAACTTCCAAGCAAGCAAATGGTACTATTCACAAGTCACAGCTCGCCTTCTTGCGGGGCCGCGGCTAGCGCGGAGCGGCGCTTGTATTCTCTTCGGACAG
This sequence comes from Schistocerca gregaria, assembly GCF_023897955.1. Lineage (NCBI taxonomy): Eukaryota > Metazoa > Arthropoda > Insecta > Orthoptera > Acrididae > Schistocerca > Schistocerca gregaria. The sequence goes on from NC_064923.1 coordinate 608,776,791, forward strand.
AGGCCACTCCTGTCGTGGTGCGGTCCTAGTCAGCGTACTGTTGGCTGACGTCGTCTCACAGCCTTCTCACCTGTATACGTTTCAGGCCGAAGAGCCGGCGCTTCATGTTACGCCGGCACACTTACAAACACTCCCCTTACGTTTGCAAAACCGGTACCAGTCTCTATTTGTGCTAGAGCAACTTTTCACATCGAGGTCATCAATGGAGATGTGCAGGCCCATCACATTCACGGTTGTTGATCTGAAATCCACGAACAAGCTTCTTTCACACGATGTCCCTTTCGATGCAGTGGAAGCGACGGTCGTAGACTCGTCGAATGTAGGGGTACGGAGGTATAGGCGCAAATGGTAAATGGTGAAAGGAATTCTCGGCTATCTGTTTAGTCAGTGAAGAGCCAGCTGCAGGTGGTGGCTCATGTCGGCACTACTGATGTGTGTCGCTATGGGACGGAAGAGATTCTCTCTGGTTTCCGGTGGCTATCTGAGTTGGAGAAGACTGCCAGTCTTGCTAGAGAGATGAAGGCAGAGCTCACCATCTGTAGCATCGTCGACAGGACCGATTGCGGAGCCGAGTGGAGGGTCTGAATCAGAGGCCTAGACGGTTCTGCGACCATGTACGCTGCAGATTCCTCGACTTGCGCCATAGGGTGGTGGGGTTTCGGGGTCCGCTAAATAGGTCAGGTGTCCACTACACACAGGGGGAGGCTACACGGGTAGCGGGGGCTGTGTGGCGTGAACTGGGCGGTTTTTTAGGTTACACAGTTTTGGGAAAGATCAAAAAGGGCTCCAATCTCAAAGGGTTCAGGGCAAAGAAACGACGAGAATCGACCAAGCAACAGTCGGTATTGTAGGTGTAAATTGTGGCAGCTACGTTAAAAGTATTAGAGCTTCAAGCGCTGATAGGAAGCACTGAAGCTGAAATCGTTATAGGAACAGAAATCTCATAAAGCCGGAGATTAATTCTGGCGAAATTTTTACAGAGGCGCAAACCGTGTTCAGAAAGGATAGATTAAATAAAGTAGGTGGTGGTGTGTTTGTGTCTGTTCGTAGTAGTTTAGCTTGTAGTGAAGTTGAAATACATAGTTCCTGCGAACTGCTATGGGTAGAGGTTTTACTTAACAGCCGTACAAAAAAATAATAATTGGCTCCTTCTACCGGCCGCCGATTCAGATCATATAATAGCTCAACGCTTCAAAGAAAACTTGTATCTCATTACATATAAGTACCTCCCCCCCCCCCCCCGCTACACTTATAATTGGTGGACACTTCAATCTACCCTCGATCTGTATTGTACTAAATGCTTTCTCTGAGAATTACTTTGAACAATTAGTTCATGAACCCACACGAAATGTAAATGTGTGCGAAAACACACTTGGCCTCTTAGGCACAAATAATCATTATGTAATAGAGAGCGTCATGACGGATACAGCGAGTAGTGAACACAAGGTCATTGTAGCGAGGCTCAAAGCCATCTCAACCAAAACCACTAAAAGTAAACGCAAAATATATCTATTTAAAACAGCAGATAAAAATTCGCTTGATGCCTTCCTGAGAGAGAGTCTCTATTCCTTCCAAGCTAATTATGTAAGTGTAGACCAGATATGGCTCAAATTCAGAGTTACAGTATCGACAGCAATAGATAGATTGATACCGCATAAGTTAATAAGAGACAGGACTGATCCACCATGGTACACAAAACACGTCAGAACACTGTTGCAAAAGCAACGAAAAAAGCATGCCAAATTCAGTAGAACGCAATATCTCCAAGACTGGCTAAGTTTCACAGAAGCTCGCCGGCCGCGGTGGCCGTGCGGTTCTAGGCGCTGCAGTCCGGAACCGCAGGACTCCTACGGTCGCAGGTTCGAATCCTGCCTCGGGCATGGATGCGTGTAATGTCCTTACGTTAGTTAGGTTTAAGTAGTTCTAAGTTCCAGGGGACTGATGACCTAAGATGTTAAGTCTCATAGTGCTCAGAGCCATTTGAACCAGCCACAGAAGCTCGAAATTTAGTGCGGACGTCAATGCGAGATGCTTTTAATAGTTTCCACAATTAAATATTGTCTCAAAATATGGTTGAAAGCCCAAAGAGATTCTGGTCGAATGTAAAGTACACCAGTGGCAATAAATAGTCAATACCGTCACTGCGCGATAGTGATGCAAATGTTACCGAGGATGGTGCCACTAAAGGGGAGTTATTAAATACAGTTTTCCGTAATTCCCTCACGAAAGAAGATGAATATTCCAAAATTCGAAACCAGAACAGCTGTTAGGATGAGTGACATAAAAGTAGATATCTAAGGTGTTGCGAAACTACTCAAACCACTTAAGAAAGGCAAGTCTTCCGGTCCGGATGGTATACCAATTAGGTTCCTTTCAGAATAGGCAGACACAATAGCGCCTTTCTTAGCAATCATATACAACCGCTCACTTGACGAAAGGTCTTTTCCTAAAGACTGGAAAGTAGCACAGGTCACACCAATATTCAAGAAAGGAAATAGGAGTAACCCATTGAATTACATAGCCATATCACTGACCTCTATTTGCAGTAGGATTTTGGAGCATATACTGTACTCGAACATGATGAACCACCTTGAAGAAAATGACTTATTGATACATAACCAACACGGATTCAGAAAATATCGTTCTTGTGCAACACAGCTAGCTCTTATTCCCATGAAGTAATAACTGCTGTCGACAAGGGATCTCAGATCGATTCTATATTCCTAGATTTCCAGATGGCTTTTGATACCGTTCCTAACAAGCGACTATTAATCAAATTGAAAGCATCTGGAGTATCGTCTCAGTTGTGTCACTGGATTCGTGATTTCCTCTAAGAGAGGTCACAGTTCGTAGTGATAGACGGTAAATGATCGAGTAGAACAGAAGCGATATCTGGCGTTCCACAAGGTAGTGTAACAGGCCCCCTGTTGTTCCTGATTTATGTAAGTGATGTAGGTGATAATCTGAGCAGCTCCCCAAGATTTTTTGCAGATGACGCTGTAATTTACCGTCTAGTAAAATCATCAGGCTATCAATTCCAGTTACAAAATGATCTACAGAGAATTTCTGTATGGTGCGAAAAGTGGCAATTAGCACTAAACAAAGAAAAGTGCGAGGTCATCCACATGGGTACTAAAAGAAATCCGATAAATTTCGGGTATACGATAAATATCACAAATCTAAGGGCTGTCAATTCGACTAAATACCTAGGAATTACAATTACGAGCAACTGAAATTGGGAAGACCACAGTGATAATACTGTGGGGAAGGCGAAACAAAGACTGCGCTTTGTTGGCAGAACACTTAACAGATGCGAGAAATCCACTAAAGAGACAGCCTACATTACACTTGTCCGTCCTCTGCTGGAATATTGCTGCGCGGTATGGAATCCTTACCATGTAGGATTGACGGAGGAAATCGAAAAGGTGCAAAGAAGGGCAGGTCGTTTCGTGTTATCGCACAATAGGGGTGAGAGTGTTCTGATATGATACTCGAGTTGGGATGGCAGTCACTGAAACAAAGGCGGTTTTCTTTGAAGAGAGATCTATTTACGAAATTTTAATCACCAACTTTCTCTTCCGAATGCGAAAATATTTTGTTTACACCCACCTACGTAGGTTGAAACGATCATCATAATAAAATAAGAGAAATCAGAGCTCGAACGAAAAGATTTAGATGTTCCTTTTCCCCACGCGCCATTCGAGAGTGGAATGGTAGAGAAGTGGTATGAAAATGGTTCGGTGAAGCCTCTGCCAGGCACTTAAGTGTGAATTGCAGAGTAACCAAGTGAATGTAGATGTAGATGTAGAGCGTACACGATTTAAAAAGGGATGTCACGTAATTCTATGTATCTTAGTGGTGTCGACACATACACTTCATTACACAGTTACACTGACGGAAAAAAATCGCAACACCAAAAATAATTAATGAAGAATAACTAGAATTCGGGAACACATTTGTACTTGTATAGGTAACTCGTTTAAGTGATTGGCATTGCGAGAACACCATTTAATGTAAGTGCGGGCTAAGCAACTGCAAATTTGAACTGCTGTTATATTAATTACCGGCGTAGCTTGCAGAATATTGAATGCAAGCATGCAAACGTGATGAATAGTGCTGTACAGGTGCTATATATCAGTTTGTGGGAATGAGTTTCATGCCTGTTGACGTGGTCGGTCAATAAAAGGATTTTTCGAGAATGAGATTTTCACTCTGCTGCGGAGTGTGCGCTGATATGAAACTTCCTGGCAGATTTAAACTGTGCGCCCGACCGAGACTCGAACTTGTGACCTTTGCCTTTCGCGGGCAAGTGCTCTACTAACTGAGCTACCGAAGCACGACTCAGGCCCGCTACTCACAGCTGTACTTCTGCCAGTACCTCGTCTCCTACCTTCCAAACCTTTGCAGGAGAGCTTCTGTAAAGTTTGGAAGGTAGGGGACGAGGTACTGGCAGAAGTAAAGCTGTGAGTACCGGGCGTGAGTCGTGCTTCGGTAGCTCAGTTGGTAGAGCACTTGCCCCCGAAAGGCAAAGATCCCGAGTTCGAGTCTCGGTCGGGCACACAGTTTTAATCTGCCAGCAAGTTTCAATAAAAGGATGGTTAATGCTGATTGTTAATGGCGCTGGAGTTGTCACCAGATGATGTAACATATGTGCTACACTGGAGACAGATCTGGTGATCGACCATGTCAAGACCACATGTCAACTCTCTGTAGAGCATGTTGGGTTACAGAAGCGCTATATGGGTGAGCGTTATCCTGTTGAAAAACATCCCCTGGAATGCTGTTCATGAGCGGCGGCACAAGTCAAATCACCAGAATGACTAACAGATTTGCAGTCCGGTGCTTGGGACAACCTCGAGGGTGCTCCTGCTGTCATAGGAATTATCACCTAAGACCATAACTCTAGGTGTAGGTCCAGTGTGTCTAGCTTGCAGAGAGGTTGGATGCATGTCCTCAACTGCTCTCCTTCTAATCGAAACATGGCCATCACTGCACCGAGGCCTGCCGTGGTGGCCGAGCAGTTCTAGACGCTACAGTCTGGAACCACGCGACCGCTACGGTCGCAAGTTAGAATCCTGCCCTGGGCATGGATGTGTGTGATGTCCTTAGGTTAGTTAGGTTTAAGTAGTTCTAAGTTCTAGGGGACTCATGACCACAGAAGTTAAGTCCCATAGTGCTCAGAGCCATTTGAACCATTTTGAACTGCTCCGAGGGGGCAGAAGCAGCTTTCATCAGAAAACACAACAGACCTCTACCCTGCCCTCCAATGAACTCTCGCTTGATACAGCTGAAGTTGCAAGTGGTTATGGTTTGGGGTCAGTGGAAAGCACGCTACAGGCCTTCTGGCTCGGAACTGTCCTTTGAGAAGTTACAAGCCTATTCTGGCCTGACCCCTCTAATTTTCCTCAAATTTTTTAATTGATACCTCTGATTTTTATTTGTGGTATTTCAACTTGTGTTAGGACATTGCCTGCTCTTCAGTACTTCTTGTGTGGAAGAGTTGCCGCTGGATGAGGACCGCGCACGGTCAGCGTGGCAGAAAAACGTGAGGGCTATTGTGCAACTACGAGAGTGAGTGGACAGTAGCGTGTGTCGGGTGCTGATGGAGGCCGAGCTGCTAAGCCTCCTGACCATTGTATTAGACATGTAGCGACGGCGAGTGCGACTCTGGAGCCAGCGTTGGACATTTTATGGGTGTTTGCCGTCTCGGTTTCTCTTGGCCGATGCCAGGTGTTGGTATTTTTTTTAGTGTTTCTCGGAATCGGAGGTCTGAAGCCACGGGTCGCCTAACCCATCGGCACCTAAAGTCCGGGCGATATTTTATTCATTTTTGGTGAGAGTTTTCACTGCTGCTTTTGCGCGTCCCACGAAATGCAGAGAGCTGATTACACAATACAAGAAGACACGATGTATCGTCACAGAGCTCTACAGGGAATTGGCGGCAGCGACTACGACTAAGATTGGTATAAAAATTTTACTAGCCAGCTTGGTGAGATTATAAGAGTGCGCTGAATACACATTATTGGCGCATCTTCCCGCGGCCTCCTACGTTTGGAAACATTTGAGTGTGGTAGTGTCGCGAGGAACAAGTTTTCGGTGCCGATAATGATGATGATCTTTGGTTTGTGTGACCCTCAACTGCACGGTTATCTGCGCTCGTACAAATTCCCAACCTTTACTCAGCTAAATCTCGCCACCGTCATAAATGATGATGAAATGATGGGGACAACACAAACACCCAGTCATCTCTAGGCAGGTGAAAATCCCTGACCCGCCGGGAATCGAACCCGGGACCACAAGCTCCGCACTTCGGTGCCGATGCACTGTGCTCGAAATGCAGAGGGTCTCCTCTGGACCACAAGCGAGAATAGGTGTACTGATATTCTCTCCTCCTGGAGATACTCTTGCGCAGCCTTAGGAGTAAAACTGTCTTGGAGATCTGGAAAGAAGTTTAGATTCTTTCCGGAATTGATCTCGTCGTGTTTTTTCCACGGTCTTTGCTCATCAGAGAGCCCATCAACATAGAGGTAGTCGGCTGCACCATCCAACTGCTGTTTGCTACCTACACACTGCCTGAAATCTTGGTGGTAAAGTATTCGCTGCACCGGTGTAATAGGGGCCTCATTCTGATGCTATAGTATCCACGATTTTGCATGTGAATTTTTCACGGAGTTCTCATTTCAGATCGGCATTCTGTCGCGCAGTCGGGGTTTAGCATTATGTCTCTTAATTGAGATTAAAGTATTCAGTATTTCAGAATAGGTGCTCATATAAAAAACCTGCCAATTACTTATTCTCAGCACCACTATTTTGTGCCCTCGTTCTATTAAAGCTGTTCCGTGGATCGCATGTTTACAAGTGTATTAGGTAAAATAAATTCTTTTTGTGATACTTAATTTGGTTATCATGCGGCAATCAATTTCATTTCCTGCTCATTTTTGTAGCTACTGAGCATAGAGATTGATTAGAAACTTTATTAAATTAGAGCGTGTATGCAACCGTTCTGCAACTCATCTGCATAAAAACTAAAAACTCCGCCTGAACAGACCATGAAGGCCCAACGGTACCGACCGGCCGCCGTGTCATCCTTACTCAGTCGATAGGCGTCAATGGAGGCGGATCTGAAGGAGCATGTGGTCAGCACATTACTCTCTCGGTCGTATGTCAGTTTACGAGGCCAGAGCCGCTACTTCTCAATAAAGTAGCTGTTCAGTCGGCCGCAAAGGGCTGAGTGCACTCTCCTTGCCAACAGCGCTCGGCAGATCAGATGGTCATCCATCCAAGTGCTAGTGCAGCCCGAAAGCGGTTAACTTCTGCGATCTGACGGGAACCGGTGATACCAGTCCGACAAGGTCGCTGGCACTACTCTTCTATAGGACTATTTTATTGATTTTCTTTGCTTTCGGACCTACAGTGTGTGTAAGTTAAAAGGTGGTAATAAAAAGGAGAACGGATTGAGTGTATGCTCACCTTTCATGCAAATTTAACCCTATCAGACCATCTGGCTACAATTGTGTACATTAGCTTTTACAGTCTGTTAGATGCAACAAAAGTATTTCTTCCCTAGGCGAACCTCAGCTACAACTTGTAAATGTTCAAACTTTTCATCGCGCGCAAGTGCTGCCAACCGTTGGGCATCACTATAAAAATATCAGCAAGTCAATGTAGCAGTGCGCTGCAACTCGTGACCACCAGAATACACGGTTCGCTATATTCCAGTGTATAATTGAATACTGTTGTTGTTATTTTGCATGGAAATTATTGAATGATCACTTTACTATTTATTACAATAGAGAATATTTCATAATTAGTTATTTTAGTCATTAAAGTGAAGCCAAGTGAACAAAGTACATTTTGGAAACGGGTACATATTTTTGTATAAATAAGCTCCTAAAATCATTAAAAAAGCACCTAAGAGCACTACCACATAAAGAAAAATTTTTCTTCCTCCAGAAAAATTTCGGGTCTGAAAGGGTTAATTGAATCCAGGTTATACACACACTGCCGGCCGGAGTGGCCGTGCGGTTCTATGCGCTACAGTCTGGAACCGAGCGACAGCTGCGGTCGCAGGTTCGAATCCTGCCTCCGGCATGTATGTGCGTGATGTCCTTAGGTTAGTTAGGTTTAATTAGTTTTAAGTTCTGGGCGACTGATGACATCAGAAGTTAAGTCGCATAGTGATCAGAGCCATTTGAACGATTTTTATACACACACTTCTCCAACTTGGCACCTCGCAGAGTAATCAATTTTAAACGGTTCGTTGTGTCACTATGGTGACAATCCCTGCTCTAATTGCTGTTGCAGATGCAGTAAGGTGTGCCAGAGCCACACGCGGAGTACAATATCTTCCCTCGGTAGTGCAACATGGCCGTCTGGAGCCCGGCCTTCTTGCGACCGTACATTCTCGAGAGCATCACCGGCAGTAGTCATGTACATTGACTGTATGCCTGCTAAGTCTTTCTACTGTATGGTAGAAGAAACACCCAGCTTCTCGTACCCCTACTATTACAACCTCGGTCAAACTCAGTGAGGTGCTGACCTTAGCGTCTTTTTCGTCTTAAAGGCATTCTTGACTAACGTCAGCTCACCACGTCCAATCTCAAAGGTAACCAACCATCACGACCGTTGCAACGTGTACTTGAAGCAAAACTGATTTGCGTCCTCAAAGGGGCGCTACTAATGCCACTCTTATGCCACTGGTGCGAAATTTGAACAGATATAATCTTTCAGACGTAGTAATACACCTACCAACTTTCGCTTATGTTGCCGAAGTCCTTCTTTGTTTTGTAACATTTTTCCGTCAGTTTACATTCAACGTGCAACAGCAGGCAGATTATCCTGATTGCGCCGGTATGATGCACGTACGCGATATCACATTCATGGACCACGATTACGCAGTGTGAGCAATAAACTAAATTGTAACCTGTGGAAACTACCTTTAATATGTTGGCTAAGGAGGCCGCTGATGATCATTCTGTCTTCAATTAGAGCTTACAGGATTAATGTAGTGAGCGGGAACTCCGCAGACATACGTACACTCATGGTGACCTCCCCGTAACTGCCTCTCCAGGTCGCCGCTGTTTTGTGTTTCGGCCAATCAACGCCGTGGAAATGTTGTCTGACTATACACATTACGGCTTAACCCGGCAAATGGTGTTCTCTTATGTGGCTAACGCCAAGCCACATCACCATGGTGCCGCGCTGTAAGTTCTAGTCATTGGAAACTGTTTTCGCTTGATCTCTCACAATAGGCTGCCAATTATTTGACATAAATGTTACAAACTGTAGTCTCGATAGGCATTGATACTGGCGCTGTCGTACAGTGACACACAGTGTTAGATGTTTCCCCTTCTTTCACGAGGCGTGACATAATCTTCCCGCAAACAACAAATAGTCAAATGAGATTCTGAACGAGAAACTCGCAGCGTAATTTTTTTCTTAAATACAAATGTATACGGCATTACTCCTCCTTACTCTGTGTAGTTGCGTTTAAAAGATATACATACCGATGCATGTAATACATTTCATGACAGTTTCATGTTCATTGTATGCGGCCTTCTTGATGCTCCAGATTTAATTCTTATCAGTGTATATACCCTAGGGTGACAAAAGTCATGGGATGCCTCCTAATATGACGCCGGATCGCTGATTACTATCTGAAGTCAAATGCATCTGGTATTTCACAGTTAACAGGAAAACAGCTACCAACCCAAAACCACACTTATGCATTTAACCGAGTCACTGATGTGTTCCATGTTTAATGTAACAACTACTGAGGAGCACAGATTTATTTACAAAAACACCGAAGAAATATGGAACTGTGACAGACAAAAAGTCACCTGTATCAGTAGAACGTCAGATTTCCTAAATCCAGAGGAGACGCCATTTCCAAACGCCGAATTTAATGTTGATGGTGTTGAGACAGCAACCAGCCACAAATTTATTTTCAGTTCCTTTATTCATAAGGTACCGTTACCGGTTTCGAATTATTACGATTCATCTTCAGACGGTTTTCATGCTTTCAATAGAATATGTGATGCGTTTTTTTTTTTACACATTAACTGTCGTAAAATGTAAAGAATACATAATTATAAGTAGGTCACAGAGATGGTTTAGTTACATATTTGCAATGGATGTGACTTACGTGAAATGTCGGTTTGGATGTTTGTTTTCATAGTTTTCCTCCAGCAGATGTGAATATATGCCCACTACATTCTTATCGTTGCATACGTAAATTTTTCTCACTGAACACTTTAGATTTGTCACAGAATAGATTTCTAACATGCATCACATGTTTTGATAGATACATAGTGCTTACACACGTAGTAGTGTCAAAGATGCTATGATATATCGTAACATTATGAAGGTGTCCCATGTTTGGAAAAAGATCATATATTCACTTATGCAACTGAAACGCCTTTTACACTAGTACAGAGAGATACTGATTTTGTGAGTTTTCGAGCGAATACTGTTAAATTAATTATAAAGATGTTGCAATGTCAAAGATAGACTTTTTCTTTTTTGTGAGTACTGTATAGGTAATAGAGGACATTATTTATTTACATTTAGCATCATGAGAATTGTAATAAGTATCTATCGAAACATGTGATGCATGTTAGAAATCTATTCTGTGACAAATCTAAAGCGTACAGTGAGAAAAATTTACGTGTGCAATGACTATGAAAACAAACACTCCAAACTGACATTTCACGTAAGTCACATCCAATGCAATTCTGTAACTCAACCATCTCTGTGGCGTGCTTATAATTATATATTATTTATATTTTAGGACAGTTAATCTGTCAAAAAACGCACCACATGTTCTAATGAAAGGATGAAAACCGTCTGAAGATGAATCGTATTGATTCGAAACCAGTAACGGTACCTTATGAATAAAGGAACTGAAAACAAATGTGTGGCTGGTTGCTGTCTTAACACCATCAACATTTGTCTTCAAAATAACAGCCACCGCCTTCAACCATGTCATCATATGAAACATTGCAAAAATTAATGCAACTAACTATGTGGAAATTCACATGACTTATTTTAAACTGAAAGAGAGAAGCAAAACCAAAGAAAATTAGTTGATTACCTCATTGGGCATTACCGGACGTTGGCAAAGACCAAAAGATGAGAAGGGAAATACTCATATTTCCTAAAGATAATAGAACATATAGGTGAAAAGTTCAACGATGATGTAGAAAGGGCTGCACCGAGACATTGTACTTAGGTCACAAGTAATCTGATACTGTTTTACTGTTTATTATTCCTTTTAATATTTTAGTCAACTGCATATTATTTCTTTATACACTGAGGTCACAAAAGCCATGGGATACATTCTACGCGACATGGACTCAACAAGAAATTTGAGCCCTCCCGCCTCTATAGCAGTCCATAACTGCGAAAGTGTTGCCGACGCAGGATATCGTGAACGAACTGACCTCTCAATTATATGCCGTTAATGTTAGATGGCATTCATTTCTGGCCGTCTGGGTGGCCAAATCATTCGCGAGAATTGTCCAGAATGTTCTTCAAACCAATCGCGAACAATTATGGCACCGTGACATGGCGCACTGTCATCAAAAAATGTTCAAATGTGTGTGAAATCTTATGGGACTTCACTGCTCAGGTCATCAGGCCCTACGCTTACACACTACTTAACCTAAATTATCCTAAGGACAAACACACACACCCGTGAACGAGGGAGGACTCGAACCTCCGCCAGGACCAGCCGCACTGTCATCCATAAAAATTCCTTCGTAGTTTGGGAGCATGAAGTCTATGAACGGCTGGCTGCAAATTATCACCAAATAGCCGAACATAACCATCTCCAGGCAATGATCAGTTCAGTTGGACCAGAGAATCCATCTATTTCATGTGAACACAGCCACACCATTATGGAGCTACCACCAGCTTGCACGGTGCCTTGTTGACAATTTGGGTGCATGGTCTGCGTCACACTCAAACCCTTCCGTCAGCTCGTACCTACTGAAGTCAGGTTTCATCTCACCAGGTCAAGGTTTTTCAGTCTTCTGGAGTCCAACCCATATGGTCTCGAGCCCAGGAGAGGACCTGCAGACCACGTCGTGTAAAGGGAGTCGCGTCGGTCGCATGCTGCCATACCACACATACCTCACTAACGCCAGATTTCACCAAACAGTGCTAACGGATACGTTCCTCGCACATCTCACATTAATTTCTGTGATTATTTCACGCTGGCCTGCTTCTCTGTTAGCACAGACAGCGCCACTCATACGCCGCTGCTCTCGATCGTTGAGTGAAGGTCGTCGGCCACTGTGTTGTCCGTGGTAAGAAGTAATACCTGAAATCTGGTACACTAGGCACACTCTTGACGACACTGAGGATTTCAATACAATGATTTCCCTAATCATTTCTCTAATGGAGTGTCCTATGTGTCGAGATCCAGCTACCATTTCGCGTTCAAAGTCTGTTAATTCCCGTCGTGCGGCCATAATCATGTCGGAAACCTTTTCACACAAATCACCTGAGTACATATGACAGATCGGTCAATGAACTGCTCTTTTATACTGTGTACGCAATAGTACCACCATCTGTATATCTGCTTATCGTTATTCCATTACTTTTCTCTCCTCAGTGTATGTCACATAGTGCTTGACTTATTCGCCAAGAAAAAAGGCATTCTCCCATTATCTTTCTTTTAAACTTTTAGCCAGTATAAAAGTAGTCCCTCGCTGTAACTGAGGAGTAGAGCATTTCAATTTATTTTCTGTGATAAATTCACTTCCCAGCTAAGTGAAGATTCTCTTTGAATTATTTTACACTTCTAGTTACGAAGGACCAAACAGAAGAGCAAATCTCCAAGGTCATGGAACGCGTCAGTACACGAAATTACATCATAAAAGTAATAACACATAAATTAAAGTGTTTATGAACCCAAAAAAGACGAGACAGAAGTGAATGTAAACGCAATCAACAATATAACACAAGAATCAGCTTAATTTTTCAAGGAACTCCTAGACGGAATTGAAGGAGTGACCCATGAGAAAACTCTCGAGTTTCGATCTGAAAACGTGTGGATCACTGCTAAGATTTCTGAATTTTGTGGTAGCCTATTAAAAAAGGTTGCAGCAGTATACCGCACACCTTTCCACACCTTTCTGCACAAGAGTCTAGTAAGTGCGATCCAAATGCAGATTGGATTTCTGCCTAGTATTAACTGCTTCAAAACTGCTAATTCTTGGGAATAAGTTGATGTTGTGAACACGAAACGACAGCATTATATATTGTGAGGCCAATGTCAGAATAAGCAGACTAATGAACAGGGGTCGACAAGATTTTCCCAAACTTATACCACTTATTGCCCAAACCGTCTTTGAGAATTGGAAGAGTTACCTCAAAATCTAATACCATATGTCACAAGTGAATGAAAATAAGCAAAGTAGACTACTTTTCTCGTCGAACTATGACTTACTTTAGATACCGTTGGAACTGACAGCATTAAGTCTTTCACAAGATCCTGAACATGGGCTTTTCACGACAGCTTACCGTTCATCTGTGAAATTAAAACGGCGGGTTTTGTTGAACTTTGTGTCAGAAACTGTAAAAACTGAGTATTACAGTGATTTAACGTTAGTTTATTTATCTACAAGCCATGAACTACACTATTTGAAACAGTGCCATTGTTGCACGCAACATACTTTACTACCAAGCTAGTGTCATCCGTAAACAGAAATATTCTAGTATCACCTGTAACACTAGAGCACAAATTATTTATGTAAATGAGGAACAGGAGCGGCCTCAGCACTGATCCCTGTGCCACCCCCCACTTAACCATGCCCCACGCAGACCCTACACCACAGCCATTCTCAACACTGTGGATAATCACCTTTTGCTGTCTGTTGTTAAAGGTGAACCAATTGTGAGCTGCTCCCCTAATCCATAAAGGTCCAACTTCTGCAGCAATATCTTATGATCAGCACAATGAAACCCCTTAAATAATTCAAAAAAGATGCCTAGCGTTCGAAACCATTTGTTTGATCGATCCAGTACCTCACAGAAAAAGAGAATATAGCATTTTCAGCTCTTAAACAACTTCTAAACCCGAACTTTATATTTTATAGCAAATTAAGTGAAATAAAATGGTCAATTATTCTTACATACACAGCCTTTTCAATAAATTTAGGAAACACTGATGGCATAGAAACAGGTGTAAAATTGTCTACAATATCCCTTTCTCTCTTTTTATCAAGCAGCTTTAGTACTAAGTACTTTAATCGTTTAGGTAATTGACTATTCTTAAAGGAAAAAATGGAAATATGGCTAAGTACCGAGCTAACATGTGCAGCACAGTACTTTAATATTCTGCTAGGTACCCCATATACCCATGAGAGTCCTTAGTCTTTAGTGGTCAGTAACCCAGAGGAGTATTTTAGATGTAGCCGAGCGGTTATGGGCGCTTCAGTCTGGAACGGCGCGACCCCAGCGGTCGCAGTTTCGAATCCTGCCTCGGACATTGATGTGTGTGATGTCCTTAGCTTAGTTAGGTTTAAGTATTTCTATGTTCTAGGGGACTGATGACCTCGGACGTTAAGTCTCATAGTGCTCAGAGCCATTTGAACCTGTTTGAAGTATTTCAGACATCAGTCTCGGAAAGGCATTTTCGAAGAGAGTTACATGATTCCCTGTAGAAACTAAGTTTTTATTTAATTCACCAGCAATGTTCGGAAAGTGATTGTTATGTACTGTAAACATATCTGACTTGTCAGTAATAGACATATTTTTATTACGAACTGATTTTATATGATCGACCTTGTGATGCTGACCAGACACTTCCTTCACGACTGACCATAAGGTTTTAATTTTATCCTGTGAAGTGCTGGTTAGACTGTAGGTCCCCTTTCCTATTTGGGCAACTCCGGTAGGTTAGAAACACGCAAGTCGCCGAAGTGGGGTCAAAATAAAAGACTTGCCTCTCAGCCACGCGAAATTATTATTTGATTTCCTGCCTGTCTAAACGTTGAACTAGTATTCGGGCACTTTTTCAAAATTTATATAAACACTTGAAGCAGAGCCATTAAGGAAAAGGCTAAACAATGCCATTACAGGCATCCCTGCGTCTCACAGACCGCTAATAGAAGGGCCTATCGAGGTGCCCCTGTTTGTTGCAATATCGTTTCCGTGGAGAAAGCCGGTTGCAGATGCTGGGCCTAAAGAACAACGTGGGCCGGGTGGCTAACGAGCAGAAACAAACAACGTGCGCGGGCGGGCCGTAATGAAAGCCAGCACTTCTGCCAGATTATGGGGGACATCTTAAAAAGTTTTAATTGCCACCCGAGGAACTTGTCGCCTATCGGCGAATCTTCTCCGAAATAATTAAGAGTAACTGGAAAATAATAATTAAAAGGCGCGAGTTCAGCGGAACTCTGCGTGGCTCTACTGCCGACTGGGGAATGGGCGCCCGCGGCTGGGGGGATGACGTGGCAGCCTGAGGACGAAGGCCCGCCCCAGCGCTCTGGCCTGGTCATGCCACGGTGTGGAGCAGGGCGCGCCTTGTGTCACTATGGCGCTGAGATCGCCAGCCTACCAGGCCTCTCCCACTGGGTAACTGTCTTTGGATCCCAAAATTTTATACGTGGTCGACTGAGCGGGGTAGCGCAGTGGCTAGCAAATTGCACTCGCATTCACGAGTACGATGGTTCAAACCCGAGGCCGGCCATCTTGCTTTAGGTTTTCAGCAATTTCCCTAAATCACATAAAGCAAAAGCCGGAATGGTTCCTTCGAAAGGGACATGTCACTCTCCTCTCCGCCCCTCCGTAATCCGAGTTTGTGCTCCGTCTGTAATGACCTTGTTATCGACGGGACGTTAAACACTAATCTCCTCCCCCCTCCCTACCCTTCAGCAGTAACAACCGTTCCTCGTTTGGGAGGCCATATTGTCCGTAGCTGCTTTAAAAAGCCTGAGGTATTTTCTTTCTGTCATTACACCTAAAATAGAAATGCTACAGACCAAAAAAAATTGAAAACATTTTAAGAATTAGTAAAGACAGACACCTCCTTCCTTTCGCCCAACGTTTCCACTTACACATAGCTTCAGCACAAAATGAACAATTTCTCAATGATCAAATAAATACTGGGAACCAACACTATATAAAATAACAACCGAAAAAAACGTGTGGAAAAGAAAAGAGCCTTTTCCATCCTTCACCCTCTTCCACCTTACACCCAACCCACTGTCCGTTTCTTCTCCCCCCCACCCCCCCCCCCCCCCACCCCCCAATTTCACTTCTTACTCTTCGCCTTTTCTTCCAACTCACTCTACATTCATCTTGCCTTCTCCCTCTTCCAACCAACACACAAAAAACTACTCGATCACAATGCTTTATTACTCCTACCGATTATGCAAACACACAGAAACTTAATGAAATAGAATATCACACATGAAATTAACTTAAAAAAGTAGGTCAAAGACAAACTTGTGACAATGTTGACAAACTATAAAACACATTACACACTCAGAAGTATAAAAATAAAGAGCAAGGAGAGGTGTACGAAAAAGAGTGCTGTGTAATACGTAACAAATGTACACTCCTGCAAAGTAGCGAAAAGTTGACTACAAGTAGCAGGGTCTAAGAAAGAAATAAACCAAAGACGTGCTAACAGATGGCATTCCTGATGTAGGCGAGAAACCAATCAGAAACTACCTTAAGTAAAAACCAAAAAATTGTTAACGACCTGTTTTTTGATCTTGAAACCAAATCAGACTGTAAATATCTTCAATTACAAACCACTGATTAGGTTTTACTTCAATAAAGCGGAAGCATCCGCTTAGGAAAACGCTCATTTCCTTGTATTTGTGCCGGCCCTAGTGTCCGAGCGGTTCTAGGCGCTACAGTCTGGAACTGCGCGATCGCTACGGTCGCAGGTTCGAATCCTGCCTCGGGCATGGGTGTGTGTGATATCGTTAGGTTAGTTAGGTTTAACTAGTTCTAAGTTCTAGAGGACTGATGTCCTCAGCTGTTAAGTCCCATCGTGCTCAGAGCCATTTGAACCATTTTGAACCTTGTAATTGTAACGATGAAACGAAAATACCTTCAGGAACAACTGATCGGTATTCCAGGTTAATCATTCTCATTAAATTCTCTGTAGTTTCCCAGAACTTACTCTAGCGACTGACAGAATATAATTCGTTAGTGGAAATGGCTTCAGGATATTTAAAATATACGGACATCGTATACGCTAAATTTTGTGTTTTCTTGAAACAGGATTAGAAAATTGAGGGTGTATAAAAATGAGCATACGGGTTATAAGGCTTTGAAGCATTTATTACAACTGTAAATAAAAAATCAAACGATAACTCCAAGTTTAGGACCAGTGTGTGTAGCACGCAGACAGGTTATTTACAAGCCTTCAAGCGGACTTCTTCCAACAAGCATACAACCAGAGGCAGAACTACCTTTCATCAGAAAACACAACAAACCTCCACCCTGCCCTCCATTGAGCTCTCGCTTGATATCACTGAAGTCACAAATGACGGTGGTTAGAGATCAGTGCAATGCACGCTACAGGACGTATGGCTCGGAGCTCTCCTTGAAGTAACCGATTTGTAATAGTCCGTTGCGTCACTGTGATGCCAACTGCTACTCAAATTGCTTCTATAGTACGATATGCCAGAGCCCTACGCAGAAGACCATGGTCTTGCTCTCAGTAGCACCATGTAGCCGTCGGGAGCCCGGTAGTTTTGCGACCGTACATTCTCGTGAACATCACTAGGAGCAATCATGTACAGTGCTACATTTCTGCTAAGTCTTTCTGCAGTATCGCAGAAGGAACATCCAGCTTCTTGTAGCCCTATTGTACGTCCTCGTTCATACTCAGTGAGTTGAGATAATGACGTCTTCGTTGCCTTACACGCATTCTTGACTAACATCGACTCACCACGTCCAATCTCAAACGTGGCGAACGCTCACGATCTTTACAGCGTGTATTTAAAGCTAACCTAATTTGCATCCTCATAGTGGTGCAGTTAGCGCCACCCTTACGTAACTGGCGCGGAACTTCAATAGACCTAATCTTTCAGATGCAGAAACACGCATACCAACTTTCGTTTATGTCGCACAATTCCGAGGTGTTTCAATTTTTTTCTCCCGTCAACTCCATTTCTGTCAGGAATATAATGCACCACAGTTCAACTGAAAATTGTTGCCAGTCGTTGCAAAAATTAATTAATTAATTAAAAGTTAAGTCACAGGAATCTTGCAAGGATTTTTCTTTTACTTCGACCCGTAGAGTAGCGCCAGAAACTCTAACATATTTGAACTGAGAACTAAATGAAAAATCTAGAAGTTTATAGCGGTTTTCGATATGTATTTTCTCGTGAATACATTACAGTATCCCGAGAAAAAAAGACACTGGGCAAGTGGGAGCAGGACTCGCTCTCTGAGGATTCTGTTCATACTTTATTATGTATGTAGACAGTTCATCCATCCCGGGAATCTCGAAGATTTCTGCCTGTTATCGATATCGATATTGTAAAAATGTCTGTCCCACGAGTTCCATGCATCTCGTGGTCGTGCGGTAGCGTTCTCGCTCCCCACGCCCGGGTTCCCGGGTTCGATTCCCGGAGTTCAGGGATTTTCTCTGCCTCGTGATGGCTGGGTCTTGTGTGATGTCCTTAGGTTAGTTAGGTTCAAGTAGTTCTATGTTCTAGGGGACTGATGATCATTGATGTTAAGTCCCATAGTGCTAAGAGCCATTTGAACCAAGAGTTCCATGACTTTGGTGTAATATAATTCCAAATCAATAATTTTCGGATTTTTGCCTTTACTTGAACTATACAACTTTGCTTTTTACCGAATTTCATGATTCTAGATCAACTGGAAGTACCTTATAGGTTTTTGATGAGTGTCTTCTCGAGCATCGAAATGTGTCACACAAACGGCCTTATCTTTTGATTGCAATGACTTAGAATCTTAGATCTTTTTATACCGCCAAAGGACTTTAGACCTTAGTATGTGACATAACTTTCAACTTCGTACTTCTATCCCCACCTGAGAAAAAGGGTTCTTGACAGTTGACCAGACAGAGAGGCAGAAAGACAGGCGGACAACGGAGTGATCCTATACGGTATCCTTTTTGCAAGCGGATGTTCGAAATTCTGATAAAATATGTTAAGAAGTGTAAAATTATCTCGGCTGTGCAGCGAGAAAAGTCGTCGATAATGAATCTGCTTCATGTTCGATCTCGTACGAACTTCCATCGAGACTGTAGTTCAGTAAATTATAAAATTTACTTTGCTAACATCTGAAACATCATTACTATTTCACGTAACCTATGAACGAGATTTATGTGCGAGAACAGTCTTGGGTTGCATCGTGCGAGAACTTGAATACCGCCTTCTGCATTACCGTTCGAACGGTCTGCCTTAACCGGACCGAGAACATTCCCCTCCTCCCGAACAGATTGTACTTTCAACTGTTAGAGACACTGTCGACACCCGTCACCCAGACAATCGATATACGCAGTAAAAAAGTACCTGTAAGTACTATCACGGCTACGTCTCCTTTGGAACCGTACCAGATATATTTGTTCGTAACGTTTTACGAATCCCAAGTTTCGTCCAGATTAACCAAAATTCTGTTGTCCTTCGTACGTGTTAAAAGTGTTGTTCGCAAAAATATATTTCTCGAGGTGGCAGCATCCCTTTGTTTCAAAAGAAATTTGCGTCCATCGTCACATTTTCTGCACTTAACCGATGTCTTTTAGAAGGCGAAGAAGGGTTGTCCCTGACCCTTCATACTTTTGTGTTGTAGTTGCGCACTTCCTTTACTTTACTGGCCGTGGGCCACTCCCTCTGTTTCAGTATTGTATCCCAGTCTTGTGAGCAACTTCTTTATAGAAATCATTGGTCTGAACAAATCTGTTTTCCATTCATGTCCCTCTCGTGGTGACAGCTGTCACACCTTCCTGTACTGTCTCTGAAGAAGTTACCATGCCGCTAACATGTTGCACTGTTCTTTATGAAACTCCAAATACTTCTGTTATTAATTAAAAATTAATGCTTGGGCAAGGTTAACGTTCCATCTTGCTTATTCTTTACGAGGAAATTGGTTAAATACATATTTTATTTGTTTTCCAATATCGGTTTGATCCTAGCATACACCAAGAAGATTCGCGTTACCAGCCATGTTATGATTAGTATGTTACCATTCTGTATCATCTTAACTATCTGCAAAGTATAACAAGTTCTCGGAACAAAGCGAAACCAAACAAACAGAAGTAGCGAATTGTGACTACTGACCAGCTAGTACTTTACAAGGTACTATTAAGGGTAAGGGGCGAATTTCATGTAGAAGAAATCAAGCAGTATTCGACAAAACAGCATTAGTAGTGTGCTGTTTGGCACAGTCGCTTAATTAAATATCTACGTTGCAAAACGACACGATATGGAACGGGCACATAGGAATGGTAGTAGGGAAAGCAAATGGTCTATTTCAGTTTATTAAGTGAATTTTAGAAAAGTACGTTCATCTGTAAAGGAGATCGCGTTTAGGACACTAGTGCGATCCTTTTTTTTAGTTTTTGGGATTCAAATCTGGTTGGATGAAAGGAAGATATTGAAGCAATTTAGAGGCGGGTCTTTATTTGTTACAGGTAGCTTTGATCAACAAGAGAATATGACCGAGATGCTTCCTGGACTCAAATGGGAAATCCCTGGACGAAGACGACGTTTTTTCCGCGGACCAATATCGAGAAAATTTAGAGAACAGGTATCTGAGGCCAACTGTAGTACGACTCTACTGCCGACAACGTATATTTTGCGTAAGGTCCACCAAAATAAGATAAGAGAGATTAGGGCTCGTGCGGATTCATATACACTCGTGTCCAAAATTAAAGCAACAAACGGAAATTTTGCAAGGTTGCGTTTATTTTGTCAAAAAAGTAGAAACAATGTAAAGAATACGCAACGTAAACAACTGCAACAGGCCTAAAAGCAGACGAAAAGTTCTTCGTTTTTTCCAACTTAAGAGATTTGCACTCACTTTCCGACAACTGTTTATGTGCTCACTATGGGGTGTGACCACCTCTGGCAGCAATACAGGCTTGACAACGACGGAGCATGTTGTGAATAACGTCATCAATGTCACGTTGAGGCAATAACGCCCATTCTTCCTGCGGAGCTGGTCGCACGTCTTGGAGAGGGGTTGGTGGATGCTGACGTGTTGCATCCCAGACATGCTCTATGGCATTCAAATCGAGAGAGCGAGCAGACCACGCCATGGGTGCAGTATCTCCCGTTTCCAAGAAAACATCAACCACTCGCGCTATATGAGGCAGAGCATTATCGTCCATCAATACGAAGTCTGAGTGCACAGCACCTAACAACAACCGTACACGAGGTTCCAAGACCCCGTCACGATACTTGACAACAGTTAAACCTCGCCGATTCACTTTCATGAAGAGGTGTTCGAGTGGTCAACATAATCCTCCGCGGTATCGGTATCTTTCCACAATGTTGGGGTCAAATCATGCGAACCCGTCGAGAATCACTTTCCAGACCAAATCGAGACTCACCTGCGGAAAGAGTATTGGACCACTGTTCGACTGTCCAGATGGTATGTTGAAGACTTCGCTCTAGACGTTCCCTTCTGTAAAGATGCGTCAGAGGCACAAATTCAGCAGGTGTTCGACAGTAAAGGTCACTCTGTCGAAATCTTCTCTACACCGTTTGCCTCCATACAACACGTCCAATGGTTGCTGCGAGGTCAGATGCCAGTTGCAGTGCAGCACTAAGGCGGTACCGTCGTGCCCTTACAGAAAAATAATAGTGCTCTCTTTCTGATGTCATACTCGGTCCGCCCTGCCCTGGTCTTTATGATACAACGGAACGATTCACATTAAGACATCGGGCCACATCAATTTACGACTGTCCTGATTCCGTTCTTCCTGTGTTACCGCACAGAGTCTGGTAGGCGTCTTCTCTGTGCCATACTGCACTGTTTGTGACTGTGTACACAGCGACTGTGGGTGTGGGACTACCCGGCAAATACTATTCCATTTGATAAGAGTCCTGGCGTCATCGTTGGCATGGTTTTCCGTTGACCTAAATGCCATCTTCCATGTAGAACGTGATCGTGCGGACATCTGTTGACAGTTTGTATGATTATATCGTGAATTAGTCACAGGATGGAGAAATAGTGGTTAGTTGCTTTAATTTTGGAGAGCAATGTAGATCGTCATTTTTTCCTCGCTTTGTTTGCGAGTGGAACAGGGAAGGAAACGACTAGTAGTGAGACAATGTACCCTTCACCACGCACCGTAGGAGGTTCGTGAAGTATATATGTAAATCTAGCTGTAGGCTTAAGGAGCTGAAACTGGTGACCTTAAGCCGCCCGTTTCCTTAACGGCAGCTATTGGGTAACTCAAGTTCACGGCGGCGAAATGGTTGATGCAGTAGCCAAGCCATACCTCGCTATTTACTTACTGTGTTACTGTGTCGCAAGTTCCGTCCTTCCAGACTAGTACGTCTCCACTGTGGAGGGTGCCAAGAATCAAATGAGAAATGAGTGCACGAAACTGAGATAGAAAAGGTCTGATCAGCGAAGTTAATTACCCTTCAGCCTGACAAGCGAGGTGAAGTACTTTTTATAAGTTTTTAAACAGAGAAACATTCTGTGGCAAGAAGATCAACCTATGAATAATGTATGTGCCATAAGTGTATCAGTATGTCACAGTTTGATGGAATGCACCTTGTCTGCTCGCAAGAGAGTACTCCAGAATTTGGATGGAGACTGTTTTTGATACCGAAAGTAAAGTGTCAAACACTTCGCTAACTCTGCTCACTGTTTTTGCGACCAAGTGATTCTCGCCAACCGAGCGTCTAATGTATGTGCTTTCGTTCTGTTTACATTTTTATATTAATGTTCATTGTATTTTATATTTTCTTCTACACTTTTCACTGAATTGCTGTTACAACTCCTCATTTTTACTGACACCTTGGTTTATATAGTCCCAGCAGGGGTATTTTACTCACTGGAATATCTGCACTAATGATCACATTTTTGTGAATTTCACTTCAAGTGGTAAGAGATAATGATGAAAAACCTTCAGTAAGGTCATATTTGATTCTCCTCACTTTCGTCCCATCAGCTACTACTCCCGCACAGTCGTTAAATTAAAACGGAAAACGGAAAAAAATTAAAATTTCTGGGGGTGGGCTTGTTATTGGTAGCCACAAGGCTGAATAGGAAAAATGTTACTCCAAAGTGAACGAATATTAACTGTCTAAAGTGAACTGATAATAGAATACAAAGTCGTCATTGGAATAGACCAAGCAACAAAACAAACCGATCTACAGCGGAAATAATTAAAATTCATTCAGGTCTGACTTGAGCCATTATAGTATGTGAATACAAAAATGCAAGAACATCGCTGCTCTAACAACAGATTTAAACGATATCGATGACAATATCTGTTATTCTGTAAGATCAAAAGCACTCACAGAAAACTCAAATCATAGCTACACAATCAAATCATTAGATCTGCGACTGCATCGAGAACATGCCCTTAGCCTCCCTACGGCCAGTCAAAAGTCTTTCTCTGAGGACCGCAGACAGGCGGTTAAAACTGAGCCATCAGATCCTCTGTCCACCTGCTAGATCTTGCTTTACATTCCCATAGTAAACAAGCTAAACATAAATGAAATTAGGTCTACTATCTTAAGCTAATGTTAATGAGATGCAAGAAGTATCTTTAACTCATCATTTTTGACACTGCTGCACTGGTAATATCCTACCCAGACGCGAAACATCTATGATCGATATATTTCAGCAAGGTGTCTATTCGAGAGAAAGCGAATTTCAGCGTCATAACGGCGGGAAAATGTAGCTAATTTCATCAGGCATTAAAAAAATCTTATGGCCGCTAAGGACACTCACTTCCGTCCGTGCCAAATTGTAATCGCTTTTAATAGTGGCAACTATTTATTGACATCTCGTACAAAATATATAGGTGTTTCAAAGTTTTGCTGGCCTTTAAAGTAGTCACCAGCATTGTGTATAACTCACTGCCAGCGATGTGGAAGCCGTAGGATACTCTTAGCAGTGCCAGTTGTGTTGACAGTTCGAGCAGCGCGGTCTATTGACCGACAAATTTGTAGCAGTTCTGAAGCGAATGCCGTAAAGTGTTTCCTTCAGTTTAGAAATCGAGTAGAACATACGAAGGCTTAAGTCAGGGGAGTGCAGTAGGTGGTGCAGCCCCATCAGTCAAACAAATCAGTAACAGCTTGCACCGTACGTGTCTGAGCATTTTTGTCTTGCAAAATGATTGCCAGGTCCTGCTGAAAGTGTCATCGCTTCTTTCTCTAAACTGGTTGTAGGTTGTGTTCCAAAAATGAAAGGCATAGAGACAAGAGCGATGATACTTTCTGCAGGACCTGACTATCATTTTGAGGACAATGCTCAAGCACGTACAGTGCAAGCTGTTACTGATTTCTTTAACTGATGGGGCTGCTGAGTGCTATACCACCTAATGCACACCCCTGACTTAAGCCCTCGTGAGTTCAACTCGATTTCTGAACTGAAGGAAACACTTCACGGCATTCGCTTCAGAACTGCTACAAATTCGTCTGGCAATAGACCGCCCCGCTCGAACTGTCAACACAACTGGCACTGCTAAGAGTATCCTACGACTTGACTTCCACATCGCTGGCAACGGGTTATACATAATGCTGACTACTTTGAAGGTCAGTAAAACATTGAAGCGCGTATCTACTATGTATGAGCTGTAAATAAATAGTTGCCTCTATAAAGTGCCAATTCTCGTGATACATCACAATACCTTCCTCTGTGTCAAAGCTTTTTCTCTCGTTCTGTGTGATTTGGAGTCAACTACGAAGAGAACATTATCTACGTCTACGCAATATGCCACAAGCTAGCTAATGGTGTGCGGTGGAGGGAGCATCTAGTACCGTGTGTGTTTGTGTGTGTGTGTGTGTGTGTGTGTGTGTGTGTTTGAGGTTTACGGGCGCTAAACAGCGTGGTCATCAGCGCCCAAACGCATAGAAACAGGAACACAAGCGGTGAAGGGACGAAGACGGACGCCGAACAAGGAGAACGGCTGAAAGACACAGGCCTGACGCAGTTCCAAATGCGCACATACAGAGGCAAAACAAGAGGAGAAGAAACACACTAAAAAGGAAAGGAAACACAAGGAAAAGAGAACAGATACCGAAGGGAAACAAGGAGGTAATCGTGACTGGCGGACCTCTTACCTAAAACCTGGGTGAGCCAGTCACCCAGCAGCACATTAAAACCTTCTCCCTAAAATCCGAGGCAACAGATTGGACAGGACACAAAACCGTAAGACCTTAACAACAGTCGCTGCGTCGTCTTGCAAAATAGAGGGCAAATCCGGTGGCAAGGAAACCACCGCCCTCTGGTCAGAGAATAAAAGACAGTCAAGTAAAATGTGGCGGACAGTAATCTGGACGCCACAAGCACTGCAGATTGGGGGGTCCTCCCGCCGGAGTAAAAAACCATGCGTGAAGGGACTGTGTCCAATGCGGAGGCGAGTGAGGAGAACCTCATCCCGCCTGTATGACTGGTAGGACGTACGCCATGGTCGCGTAGTGGCCTTTACCAGACGCAGCTTATTGTCAGAAACTGCCAACCACTCCTCTTCCCATTGATGCATAACACGAAAACGCAAAAGGGAGGTTACAGCATGGAGGGGGACGGCACAGTCAACAACGTGAGGGAGGGAACATGCATCTTTGGCAGCCACATCCGCCAGTTCGTTTCCCCTAATACCCACGTGCCCCGGCACCCAGCAGAAAGAAACCTCCTTCCCCTGCCGTTGCAGGTGGAGTAGGGCATCATGGATGTTCTGGACGACCGTATCCGCTGGGTACAAGTGTTGCATGGTCTGAAGGGCACTCAGGGAGTCAGAAAAGATGAGGAACTTAAGACTGGTAACACATCTCATCTGCTCCAATGCCCGCAAGATTGCAAACAATTCGGCATCGAGGATGGTAAACGCTGCAGGAAGCCGTAACTTGACGACTCGATCAGGGAAAACAACAGCACAACCAACAGAGTCCCCCTGTTTAGAGCCATCTGTGAATACAGGTACATGGTCCGGATGCTGGTTTAAAATATCGTAAAATAAGGAGGTAAAAACAAACGCCGGAGTGCAGTTCCTCCGGTACTCCGACAAGTCTAGAAGGATGCTGGGCCTCTGGAGCAACCAGGGAGGCAGGCGAGTAAAACCTTGTCGTTGGGGGGCCACACGCTCCACACCAAGGGACTCAAGCAAATGCTTGGCACGAATCCCAAATGGTTTTGTTGCCCTGGGACGACTGGAAAAGAGACGTTCCATAGGCGGTCGGGCAACGGTAGGGTACGCAGGGGAGGTAGGACAGGCAAGGAAATGACACACCCATCGCACCATGAGGAGTTTCCGCCGGATGGCGAGCGGCGGTTCCCCTGCCTCAGCACACAGGCTGGGGATGGGACTGGTACGGAAGGCACCAGTGGCCAGCCTGATACCCTCATGGTGTACTGCGTCAAGGATCTTCAGATACGAAGGCCTTGCTGACCCATACACGGTGCAAGCATAGTCAAGACGCGATCGGACGAAAGCCCTATAAAACTGCAGCAGACGCGCCCGATCTGCTGCCCAGGACCGATGGCTCAGACACTTCAAAATATTCAGTGCCTTCAGGGCCCGCACCTTGAGGTCTTTAAGGTGAGGCAACCACGACAACTTGGAATCAAAAGTGAGGCCCAGGAACCTCACAGTGTCTCTAAAAGGAAGAACGGTGTCCCTCAGACGCAATTCAGGGGAGGTAAAAAGACGCCGAGAACGATTAAAATGAACACACACAGATTTGTCTGCAGAAAAGGTAAAACCCGTCTTTGCAGTCCATGCCTCTAAGCGCTTTATCGTAAGCTGTAACTGCCGACTAGCACTGACAAGACTGGAGGAAGAACAGAAAACAGCAAAATCGTCCACAAACAAGGAGCATTGGGCAGGACTCCGGATAGTGGACGTGATACTGTTAATAGCAACGGCAAAGAGGGTACACTTAAAACGCTGCCCTGAGGAACACCATTCTCCTGCACGTACAAATCCGATAGCACATTACCAACCCGATACCGAAAGAGGCGGTGAGAAAGAAAGGACCGAATGAAGATGGGGAGACGGCCACGAAAGCCCCACTCATGGAGTTGATTGAGGATAAGGCGGCGCCAAGTAGTGTCATACGCCTTATTAATGTCAAAGAAGACCCCTAGACAATGCTGGTTACGTAGAAAGGCCTGCTGGATGGCGGCCTCAAGCAGGGTCAAGTTGTCTATAGTGGAACGACATCTGCTAAAGCCACACTGAGAGGGGCTAAGGAGCTGCCTGGCCTCGAGCAGCCAAACCAGGCGGCGGTTGACCATGCGTTCCAACGTCTTCCCAACACAGCTCGTCAAGGCAATACTCCGATAACTACTGGGATGCGTTCTGTCCTTCCCTGGTTTGAGGAGGGGAATCAAAATTGCCTCCCTCCACGAGTCAGGGTACGTGCCAGATAACCATATCATATTGAAACAGTTCAGGAGAACTTCCTTGGATGGCAGCAACAGGTGCCGCAGCATGCTGTACCGGATTTGATCATGACCAGGCGCAGTATCATGAGCCACAGACAGCGCAGAATCCAGTTCCCACATTGTGAAGGGGCAGTTATAGGGTTCAGAATTTAGAGACCGGAAGTCCAAGTGACCCCTTTCGATGGCAGTGCGGTAGCGGCAGAAATCTGGATCACAGTTAATAGTGGCGGTAGATTCCGCAAAATGCATGGCCAGTGTCTGGGCAATGTCTCTCGGCGCCGTGAGTAGACATCCCTGATGCAGCAATGCCGTGACAGGTATCTGGCTGAGTTTCCCGGAAATCCTCCTGATGGCTTCCCATACTTTCGTAGAACTAGTGGAGCGAGAGATGGAATTCAAGAACGATTGCCATGACCGTCGTTTGCTCTCTTTAATCACTCGCCGCGCTCTGGCCCTTGCCACCCGAAAGGCCGCAAGATTGTCAGCTGAGGGACGGCACTTGAAGCGGCGCAGTGCTGCACGGCGGGCGCGGATGGCTGAGTGGCACTCAGTGGTCCACCAAGGGACTGGACGCCTCTTGGGATGACCGGATGACCGTGGGATTGACAATGCAGCAGCATGTGAGATCACGGCTGCAACATGGTCTACCCATTCGTGGACGCTGGCACGGTGTTCCAAAACAGCCAGTTGGCTGAAAAGTGTCCAGTCAGCTCTGCAAAGGTGCCACCGGGGCGGCACTGGTAATGCCACAGCCTCATCCAGGAGGCGAATCCAGAGGGGGAAATGGTCACTAAAATGGAGGTCAGCTGCAGCCTCCCACAGAGCAGAATCCGCGAGTGCTGGAGAGCAAAAGGAAAGGTCAATAGCCGATGACGATCCGGAAGCAGCACAGAAATGAGTGGGAGCACCAGAGTTGAGGAGGCACAGTTCTTCAGACATCATGACGCTTTCCAGAATGCGACCCCTGGGGCAAGTAGTCCGAGAGCCCCATAAGACATTATGAGCGTTGAAGTCCCCCAGAAGAAGAAATGGGCGGGGGAGTTGGCTAATAAGGTCCGTGAGAGCCTCAGAGTCTATCGCATCCGGAGGTGGTAAATAAACAGAACAGACTGTGAGTCTACGACCCACAAGAATGTCAACTGCAACTGCTTGCAAGTCGGTGACGAGAGGGAGCTCAGATGATGGGTGCATGTCACGGACAAAAACCGCAACACCACCCTTTGCCCTCTGCCCCGTCAGATCATCTTTTCGATATACGGTATAGCCGCGTAAAGAAGGAGAATCAGTGGCCCGAAAATGTGTCTCTTGGAGACATAAGCACAAGGGGCACTCTCGTATAAAGAGTTGTAATTCGGTCACATGCGTCCTGAACCCATTCAGGTTCCACTGTAATATGGGAGCCAGTGATCAGGGTGGCTGAACTTTCACCCTGCCTCTGTGCTTTGGAGGAGAGACCGTACTGGCCGGAGATTTATTCCTGGGGCGAGAAGATCGCCCCCGGTCGACATCAATGTTCATAAGCTCCGATGACGACCCACGGGAGATGTCAGACAGTACGATGGCCTCGTCATCGGACCGACGCTGACTAGTCTCCTCAGGTGGCAGAACCTTCATCTTCTGAGGCTTTGTCTTGGGGGGCTTGGAATGCAGAGCCTTGTCAACAGTTGGAGGTTGACTCGCCTGGGCAGAAGGCGCCATATGGGGGGAGGCTGGAAGTACCTCAATGTCAGCAACCACGGCCTTGTCCGATGTAGCGGGGAGAGCCGCAGATTGCAAAACAACCGCAGCAGCACAAGTGCACTGGCAAGCGCAGGTTTTAGTGCTAACACTAGCAACCTCTGTTTGTGTAGCAACAGCGGCCAGTTGTACCGGTTTTTTGAGAGCGGAAGCGTAAGATGTTGAAAACACAGGAGGTTGCATGGCCTTAAAGAGCTTCTTGGCCTCACCATAGGGGATGCGCTTAGATGTTTTAATCTCCTGTACCTTCCGTTCTTCGAGATAGTACCACTAAAAATCCCCCATACTATGCTCCAACCGCAAATGGCGCGTGGGAAAAATAAATCTCTGTGTTGGCTCTAACTTCTCGAATTTTCTCGTCGTGGTAAATACATGAGGCGTGTGTGGGAGGAAGTAATATGTTGTTTGGCTCTTCCCGGAAAGTGCTCTCTCGCAATTTCAGTAGGAAACCTCTAGGTGACACGTGTGTGCCAGTGGAATTTTTTGAGCATCTCGGTAAGTCTGTCGCGCCGACTAAACGATGCCATGACGAAATCCGCCGCTCTTTGTTGGGTCAGCTCTATCTCTTCTATCAGTCTACCTGGAAAGGGTCCCATATTTATAAACAATACGCAAAAAACGTTCGAACAAGCGCCTTATAGGCCCTATAATTACGTTAACTTCGATTCGAAAAGACTAACCTTTCCCTTCAGTCATTCTTTTTCTTATTGTTCTTCCGCCAGTTTGAGATACTACCAGCAAGCTCATGGTCATTAACGATGAAACTTCAAGCTGCTGAAGCGGATCAACAAAGAAATCGGCAGTGCCCTAATGAAAGACACTTGTTTCCATTCGCGAAAGGAATTTACCAATATTCTGATTCTAACAAGGCTTGTGGAAAAAATAGCAAAATTGACTGCGAATTCTTCCTTTCCCTTTTTTATCGCTGGAGCTAGTTTTGTACTACCACAAATATCCATGGCCCTCGGTGCAAATAGTACTTGGCGTTCTGCTGGTTTGGACGCCTTAATTAACTGGATGTAAGTATCAGAAACACTAAATCCACTAAGGATGTTACAAATGTGAGGTTACAGAAAAACAGTGAAGTTGTAAATCAGGTAACAAATTGAGAAGACATTGAATTGAACTGGGGAGAAAAGAGCCGGCCGGAGTGGCCGAGCGGTTCTAGGCGCTTCAGCCTGGAACAGCGCTACCGCTACGGTCGCAGGTTTCATTCCTGCCTCGGACATGGATGTGTGTGATGTCCTTAGGTTAGTTAGGTTTAAATAGTTCTAAGTTCTAGGGAACTGGTGACCTCAGATGTTAAGTCCCATAGTGCTCAAAGCCATTTGAACCATATTTTTGGGGCAGGGGGGGGGGGGGGGGAAGTAAAGAAAATTATAATCGACTTGACTGAAGAAATGTGTTGGGTGATAGGACACATCGTGAGGAATCCGGGAGTCATCAGTTTGCCAATGGAGGGACGTATTGTTCTAGAGGAAGCTCAAGGCTTCAGTAAGCAGGTTCAGATGAATGTTGATTGTAGTAGTATAGAAGAGAATAGCGTGGAAAGCTGCATCAAACCCTTCTTCTGATGAGCATTATCAATAAGTCCTCGACAATATGACGTCAAGGAAGGCAAATTCGTGTTAAGACAGCTAGGGAGCGTTGGATCTATGACCACTGTTCAACAGGTTGTATGTCGAAAAAGAGAGAAGAAAGTGAAGAAAATTTCGGAAAAGTCATCAAACTACAATGAAAACAGACACCAATCTTAAGAATCGCAGGCGACGTAGTCTTTGTGGCCATTTGTATGGAATACGTAGAAGACGAATTGAAAAAGTGTACAGTATACTTAGCCCAATTTAAGGGTGAAGAAAGCGAAGAGGATAGTATGAAGAGTTTTAGAAAGGGGAATAACAACTACCTTAACATCAGTATTCGGAAAGCCACGGTAACGGAAGAAGTGAAAGAACTCACTTATTTAGGAAGTGAGATGACGTAGGGGTGTCTGAAGCAAAGGAACATATCAAAAGTAGATTAGCACTGCTGAAGAACTCACCTATTTAGGAAGTGAGATGACGTAGGGGTGGCTGAAGCGAAGAAACATATCAAAAGTAGATTAGCACTGCTGAAGAAAGCTTTCTTCAATCAAATACCTCTAGGCTTACCAGATATTGATGTAAAAGTAAAGAAGAAGTTCCTAAAAGTGTTTGTATGGAGCACAGCATTCCACAGAAATGAAAAGTTGATGATTCGGAGAAAAACTTGATTCATTAGAATTAAGAAGCTGTCGAAAAAATGCCGAAAATTAAGTGGACATATAAAACACTAAGTGAAGAAGTATTTATTACTGTTAGTAAGCCGGTGGTCCAGGAAGAGCATCAGAGACGAAAGATAGTAGGGGTAGACAAAGAGTAGAATATTCAAAAGAGGTTACCGAATCTTCTGGGTACAGTTGTCACGTAGAGGTGAAAGATTAGAGAAGGGCAGGAAGAGATGGAGCACTGTATCGAACCAATCGAGAGATTATTTTAAAACCAAACGTCCTCGAACTCCTAATTGCGACTTGAACCCTTCTCGACTGGATTGCGAGTGACTCCTCCAGAGCGGCACGTCGCTCTTTCCCGAAATGTCTGTTTTTCGATGAGACTAGTTAAGGTAAGCGGAGGACGATTAATTTAGAACTTCACCCCGCCTACTCGCCCGACCATGATCACACAGCTGAAGACAGCGCTAAATAATCCCACCCACGAAGGCACGGCCGGAAAATCGCTTCCTCCTTTCCGCACGGTAGCAGCGCTCGGAGTAGTTACCGCGCGTAAGAAGGAGAAGAGGGCGATAAACGAAGTATTTTCACGGACGTTCTCTCAGATAATCCCTTTCATATTCACGGCCCCGGTGGACGGAGGCGGAGGACGAGAAAAAGCGAGTCAGCGAGGAAAGAGGACCGAGGGCGGAGCGGCGCGGCGCGGCAAGGCACGACTCGACCCCGCGCTGGAATTTATTATCTCCGGCGGAGAAAACACTTTGCTCCGGGGCGGGCCGTTATTAATATAAAGCGGCCAGCGCTTGTTTCTGGTCCTAATGGCAATTCCAGACGACTGCGAACCCCGCCGCTGCCTCGCCGAATTTGGCTCCGCTCTGTTTAAAAAGAAGCGCTCTTCCGCGAAGAGCTGCGCGTTCCGCAGGTGCACCGATGAAGCCACAGGAATGCCAAAGTCCGCACTAGAGCGGAACGCGTTACCAGCGCCTAGTAACGTATGCGAAGGCCAGCTGCAGTATGTAACAAAACATTGATAATACACTACTGGCCATTAAAATTGCTACACCACGAAGATGACGTGCTACAGACGCGAAATTTAAGCGACAGGATAAAGATGCTGTGATATGCGAATGATTAACTTTTCAGAGTATTCACACAATGTTGGCGCCGGTGGCGACACCTAAAACGTGCTGACATGAGGAAAGTTTCCAACCCATTTCTCATACACAAACAGCAGTTGACCGCCGTTGCCTGGTGAAACGTTGTTATGATGCCTCGTGTAAGGAGGAGAAATGCGTACCATCACGTTTCCGACTTTCATAAAGGTCGGATTGTAGCCTATCGCGATTGCGGTTTATCGTATCGCGACATTGCTGCTCGTGTTGGTCGAGATCCAATGACTGTTAGCACAATATGGAATCGATGTGTTCAGGAGGGTAAAACGGAAAGCCCTGCTGGATCCCAACTGCCTCTTATCACTAGCAGTCGAGATGAAAGGCATCTTATCCGCATGGCTGTAACGGACCGAGCAGTCACGTCTCGATCCCTGACCCATGGGTGCGGTTATCCTTGACGCTGCATCACAGACGAGAGCGCCTGCGATGATGTATTCAACGACGAACCTGGGTGCACGAATGGCAAAACGTCATTTTTTCGGATGAATCCAGGTTATGTTTACAGCATCATGATGGTCTCATCCGTGTTTGGCGACACCGCGGTGAACGCACATTGGAAGCGTGTATTCGTCATCGCGATACTGGCGTATCACCCGGCGTGATGGTATGAGGTGCCATTGGTTACACGTCTCGGTCACCTCTTGTTCACATTGACGGCACTTTGAACAGTGGACGTTACATTTCAGATGTGTTACGACCCGTGGCTCTACCCTTCATTCGATCCCTGCGAAACCCTACATTTCAGCAGGATAGTGCACGGCCGCAAGTTGCAGGTCCTGTACGGGCCTTTCTGGACACAGAAAATGTTCGACTGCTGCCCTGGCCAGCACATTCTCCAGATCTCTCACCAATTGAAAACGTCTGGTCAATGGTGGACGAGCAACTGGCTCGTCACAATACACCAGTCACTACTCTTGATGAACTGCGGTTTCGTGTTGAAGTTGTGTGGTCAGCTGTATCTCTACACGCTATCCAAGCTCTGTTTGACTCAATGTCGAGGCGCATCAAGGCCGTTATTAAGGCCAGAAGTGGTTGTTTCTGTTACTGATTTCTCAGGATCTACGCACGCAAATTGCGTGAAAATGTTATCACAAGTCAGTTCTAGTATAATATATTTGTCCAATGAATACCCGTTTATCATCTACAGTTCTTCTTGGTGTAGCAATTTTAATGGCCAATAGTGTACGCAATTAAGGAGATAAATCCTTTCAGTGCAAATACACACCATGCTCGTACTCACATGGGAATCGGGATGACGCCGCGACTAATGAGGCTAAATGAGCAGGGGCACAACATGAATAGTGTGTCGTGTGAGTTGAGAATTTCGGTCTGGCGGGAAGTGTGCTTGGATAGTCTGTGGTGTTGCGGTGACCGCTGAGCCTGGATGGACTTAGTCGTCTCCGCAATTACCTATTAAACAGAAGACCTGGGTTCGAATTCCGGTCTGGTACAAATTATCAAATTGCCCCGCTTATATAAATCTATGCCCACTTGCAGCTACTGTCTTTAATTCCTTTGTGTTTTGAAACAGAGATAAGACAAAACATTATGATCACCTGCTCTAACGTACATGCAACTAATATGTGTGTAGCCATAACAAATATGCTTCTGTTCGTCAGTGAAAATGGACTCGATAAGAGAGCTGAGTTATCAGTAAACGGAGTCTAACCTGGATAACACTGTGTGCGTGTTCTATGAGTGTCAGTTCCACTGTCCTTTAAGCCCTCAACAGACCGTTACATGAAAAACGTAAATCTAACGTTTGGATAGGCTATCTGGCTGAATATTTGAATACCTAAGCCATCTGACTGCGTTTTTGTATAAGAATTTACGAGTGATACAGAATCTGACTTTTGCAACGAAATTTACTTGGTTAGAGTACATGGCATGTTGTGGTGTCTCAGTGTCTCTGTTTCGGCCCTAAGTTTTGCACTCACCTCTTTAGATGACTGCCTTTTCCCATGTGGTTTACATCAATTAGCAGCAGCAGCTGCTAAAGCTTATTGTTAGAAAGAATGAATTTAATAAAAAGGAGTTCGTTTGGGTCCTGTTAACTACTAAATAATTTGTGAGAAGGGATTTCATAAATTAGGTCTATTTAAATACTTCAGAAATCATCATGACCAAGTATTGTTCTTATTGTGGTCTTCAGTCCTGAGACTGGTTTGATGCAGCTCTCCATGCTACTCTATCCTGTGCAAGCTTCTTCATCTCCCAGTACCTACTGCAACCTACATCCTTCTGAATCTGCCTAGTGTATTCATCTCTTGGTCCCCCTCTACGATTTTTACCCTCCATGCTGCCCTCCAACACTAAATTGGTGATCCTTTGATGCCTCAGAACATGTCCTACCAACCGATCCCTTCTTCTAGTCAAGTTGTGCCACAAACTTCTCTTCTCCCCAATCCTATTCAGTACCTCCTCATTAGTTGTGTGGTCTACCCATCTAATCTTCAGCATTCCTCAGTAGCACCACATTTCGAAAACTTCTATTCTCTTCTTGTCCAAACTATTTATCGTCCATGTTTCACTTCCATATATGGCTACACTCCATACAAATACTTTCAGAAACGACTTCCTGACACATAAATCTATACTCGATGTTAACAAATTTCTCTTCTTCAGAAACGCTTTCCTTTCCATTGCCAGTCTACATTTAAATTCGACCATCATCATTTATTTTGCTCCCCAAATAGCAAAACTCCCTTTTCTAACCCACCTGCCCGATAAAGGGATCTGACAATTAATAATGGCGCAATGCCTCACTATGACCGTATAAGTATCAATAATGTCTAAGTGCCAGATTAACAAATTGTTTCAATTTCAAAGTTGTGTCAACATTTAATAACCACAGCATATATATATTAATTAGATGTGGAGAACAATTATTATTATTTGGAGGACAAGGAGGCTTCTTTAACTGACAAGCAAAACATGGGATTATTGCAAACTCTAACTAACAATCACCAGCCTAACCCTGCAATTGCTTTTGCAGTATGCTTGTGAATTTTACCTTGAATTCCATTTTCAAGCGTAGTTAATCCATCTAAATGTGTCGTTGCTATATAAATGGAAGCAGGCCTTGAGTTTGGTAAGCTCTGCCATCACCGACTTGAGGGCAGCGTGACACGTCTTCTGTGTCCGAGCCCTTGATCGACGCTACTACTTGCAGACAGACCCTGTCACACAGTAATGCTTAGAATCGCGCTCCCATGTTTCGCCCTCAGATTTTTACTATCGATATCCGAGTGCTTACACAATGCAAAGAATAGCGTTAAGTTGGCTATTGTTTTCAATGTAATGGAGAGTCCTCACACGTTCCTTACACTGCTTGATGGCGAGTTGGCCCATCTTTACAACGCAGTACAGCAGCGATATTTCTTGACATGGTTTTGACAAGCCCGCTGCAGTTGTCCAGAGGTACATGGCACAAGATGTCCACGCACGGATCATGTGATTCCGGTAATTATCGGCTGCCGGTTTGTGAGTGCCGAGCTGGCAGCAGGTAGCTTTCCAAATGCGTTCCATACCGTAGAGAGCACGCCAATTTGGTATCCAAAATAGAAACGGAATATAATTGCGTAGGCTTCGTCAGCCAGTCAGTCGACATAAAAGTTTTCTGGTTATGGTAAAGCATCATATTGTGTAAAACTACTGCTGGAGAAAATCAACATTTCGGCCACGGTTGCAGTGGCCTTCTTCTGGATCTAGACCCAGAACAAGGCTACTGAAACCGTGGTCGAAACGTTGGTTTTCTCCAGCAGTAGTTTTATACAATATGACGCTGTTCCATACCTAGAAAACTTTTATGTCGATATAAACGTCAGTTCACTAGCACGCTCTTCAAACAACTGTCCCAGGTTTCTGGCCTTCTGATACGCACAGTTATCCAGCTGGAACGACCATAGGCCTGGTGTAACAAGAAACCTGATCCATCCGACCAAGGGCCACGTTTGCACTGGTCCACGGACGAATCTCGATGATCCAGTGCTCATTTCAGTCGTAACTGACGACATCGTTGCGTCAGTACGGGGACACGTTGGAGTCGTCTTCTACGAAGCCTCGGTTTAACAATGTACACTGAACTGTGCGCTTCGTAAGCCTTGTGACTGCACCTGCATAGTGTTCTGTCGTCAGATCTGCCGCAGATCACAGCCTATGTTGCATTACAGAGCGATTAAGTCTTACCAGATCGCGACCAGCTTACCAGTTCCAGCGATGTTCGTTCCCAGGACCAGCGACAACACTATCTGCCCTTTCGTAAAAGTCGTCTTTGTTGGAAGATTATGCCATTTCGCTGTCAGTATCGTTGCTAGAATGGTACACCATTCGCCTCTGCTCCGCTTATATACTTTTCTTAACACGTCATGTGCCTGCTTCGCCACCAGATGGTATTCAGTCTTACGATGGACTGTGGTCGTAATGCTTGTCTCATCGGCGTATTTATCCTGGGTCCTTACTGCACGTTCATACGTTTTGGGTCGTATATATTCTAATGCAGTAACATCAGTGTCAGTCTCTGAACCGTTTTGCTTGAATGAGCACGCGCAGAAATAGCGCTTTTAACGTACTCCTGATGTATGTGTAGCTTCGTCGCCGTCATTATTTGAATTTTCTGTTTAATTCATTTTTATTATTTCATGTCATGCGGTCAGCATTACATCAAATTACTAAGACATTTGATCACTGCAACAAAGTACAGGGTGTCCATAAATCAACTTTACAACTCAAGACTTCAATAGCCTTGAATCTACAGGATAGCCCATTTATCGTGACCGGGCCAAATATCTCACGAAATAAGCGTCAAACGAAAAAACTACAAAGAGCGAAACTTGTCTAACTTGAAGGGGGAAACAGATGGTGCTATGGTTGGCCAGCTAGATGGCGCTGCCGTAGGTCAAACGGATATCAACTGCGTTTTTTTTTTTAAATAGGAACCCCCATTTTTTATTACATATTCGTGTAGTACGTAAATAAATATGAATGTTTTAGTTGGACCACTTTTTTCGCTTTGTGATAGATGACGCTGTAATAGTCACATACATATGCCTCAAAATTTTAGACGAACAGTTGATAACAGGTAGATTTTTTAAATTAAAATACAGAACGCAGGTACGTTTGAACATTTTATTTCGGTTGTTCTAATGTGACACATGTACCTTTGGGAACTTATCATTTCTGAGAAAGCATGCTGTTACAGCGTGAGTGGAGGTTCCTATTTTTAAAAACGCAGTTGATATCCGTTTGACCTATGGCAGCGCCATCTAGCGGGCCAACCATAGCGCCATCTGGTTTCCCCCTTCAACCTAGACGAGTTTCGTTCTTTGTAGTTTTTTCGTTTGATGCTTATTTCGTGAGTTATTTGGCCCGGTCACTATGAATGGACCACCCTGTATACTAGAAATTGACAGTTGGTCTTCAACGTGTGATAAAATAAGGCATAATCTTTAGTTTCCTCATTTTACGCATCAGTGTGTGCACCGTTCGTCGCGCGGATAACGGATAGTCGAAATTCCTTTCCTCTCCCCATACGACTGAAGATCGCCAAGCAGACATGTTCAAATGCATTTCGAATGCGTGCCTTCGTGCCCTGGTTCGTTACATCACAGAAATAGGTCTAGTGGTGTGAGGTCAAGGGAGCGTGTCAGCCATGAAACTAGACCATCTCGTCCAATCCACTTGTCCGGAAACATTTCATCTAGAAACTGATGTACATTTAGGGACGAGTGGAGTGGTGCTTCATCCTGATGGAATATGACATCAGGTTGCAGGTGTGGACAGAAACCCTTGTAACATGCCCAGGTAAACACCGCCGTTGACGGCAGAAACGATGAAAAACAGTGGACCAATGATGCAAGTGTACATCACTCCACGCCAGACATTGACCTTGGGACGTCTATTTCTATTTCACGTTTAACTTGAGGATGCTGCTATGACGATTCTGTTTGCCGGGCACTTAAAACGTTGCATCGTAGGAGAAACAAATCTTTTCCAAAAATTTGTTATTTGCGTCAATCTTGCCTAGCATATCCAGCGCAGACTGTTAGCGGTGAGGTCCGTCCGTAGGCTTTAATACCTTAAGAGCTCTACCTCGTAGGCATATAGCACCAAACTTTTACGCAATACACTATGCAATGTTCATAGTCTTATTTCCAGCTCTCTGGCCGCCGTACGCACCGGTTTTGTCGGACTCGTTGCAAACCTCTGCCCGTACCTTGTCCACGTTGGTGTCTGAACAGAGGGGCAACTCGCCCATGTCTATGGAGAACACTTCCTGTTGCCATAAATGACGTACACTGAGCCCGAATAGTTGGTCGGGAGAGTGGTTGCCTTCCACACTGTGTTTCAAAGTTTCGCAGCACTTGGGTATCAGACGTCGTCTGCACAAATCGGGCCACACACTGTGCTTTCTCCTGCGGCGTCCGCATTTTATAAGGCTTCGAAGTTCAATTTACGTAAAAATCGGCTCACTTGGAAGGCAAAAAGACTCTGAGGTATCACATGTTGAAAGCCATATGTTAATGCCAAGCATAGTTTTAAAATTACTAAAGTCTCAAGTTGTAAAGATAGTTTATGAACACCCTGCATCTTATTAGACTCTCCCAAAAGTTCTCAGTAATTCTGTAACGTTCTACATTTTATGACGTTATGGCAATGGTGATTTTAGCAGGAAGTTGCTGTTTCAATTTGCTTTGTCTCCTGTACGAAGTTAGGTGTTGATCACGATCATACTCAGACGAACACAACATTGGAATTTATTACTGTTTCAGACAATTTTTACCAAAATTTGTTAGTAAAGAGCGTTGTCGGTTGCATGTTGCCCTAATTATGTGGATTACAGTTACTCGTACGTTAGACTTCAGATTAACGTACATGTAACTAACGCGCCTGATGACCGCAAGATGCTGCCGAAAGGCGCTGTGTTAACAAATGTTAGTAAAAAGTCTCTGAAGCAGTAAAAATTATTTCACAAATGTGTGATTCAAATCACTGTCTGGTGTTAAATCACAAAAAATTTGGGGAGTCTCTGATGGTAAAGTTGTAATACATCACTTTCGGACTATGTTTCTGCGCTCATCCTTTTCGTTGTTGTTCTCCGGCATCCAGCCTGGAGGTGAAGGGCTGATCTTCCCTTCATTCCTCTGAACCGGTTGCAGTCATTTCCATGCCAGGTTAAGTGCAAGTGATTTTGCCACAACGGCCGGTGATTTCCAACACCTGCTGGGAGTAAATTACGAAAATTCTAGCAGGAAGCAGCTCTTTGCTGAAGAGTGCATCAGAACTGACAATGGAAATTCCTGAAACCTGTCCGTGAGGTTGGTCGTCTGAAAGGGCTCAATGTTAAAAATAATTCCATGGAGTTGCTGAGAACTGTGGGGCGGAGCAACTGTTTTACGACGTCATACATGGCGTCGTGTATGAAGTCATACGTGGGCGATCCTCTGTGATCAGTAAAGATGTTGTGTCTGTGCAGCATGTTTCCAAAGAGTTGGCAAGGTTTTCTCGTGGGCTGGTTTTGGATCCTGTATAAGTTGCCGGAGGTAATGTATGGAGTGTTACCAGTATACATTTTATACTACCGTGGTGAAGTCTCGGAACCTTGCTGAAAGTAAATAGGTAGCTACAGGACCTTAATTATTGACTTTGGAATTGTGACAATTTTATCCTTGTCTTGCGGATCGAAGCGAAACTGAGTATCGTAATATAGATTGATTTAATACAGTAGCAGTGTAGAGAATTCTTAAAGTAGTAAAGGAGTTTTGCTATCTGGGGAGCAAAATAACTGATGATGGTCGAAGTAGAGAGGATATCAAATATAGACTGGCAATGGAAAGGAAAGCGTTTCTGAAGAAGAGAAATTTTTTAACATCGAGTATAGATTTAAGTGTCAGGAAGTCCTTTCTGAAAGTATTTGTATGGAGTGTAGCCATAT
The DNA here is from genome assembly GCF_023897955.1 of Schistocerca gregaria. Lineage (NCBI taxonomy): Eukaryota > Metazoa > Arthropoda > Insecta > Orthoptera > Acrididae > Schistocerca > Schistocerca gregaria. Next base: position 608,817,454 of record NC_064923.1, read on the forward strand.
ATGGAAGTGAAACATGGACGATAAATAGTTTGGACAAGAAGAGAATAGAAGTTTTCAAATGTGGTGCTACAGAAGAATGCTGAAGATGGTAGATCACATAACTAATGAGGAAGTATTGAATAGGATTGGGGAGAAGAGAAGTTTGTGGCACAACTTGACCAGAAGAAGGGATCGGTTGGTAGGACATGTTCTGAGACATCAAGGAATCACCAATGTAGTATTTTAGGGCAGCGTGGAGGGTAAAAATCGTAGAGGGAGACCAAGAGATGAATACACTAAGCAGATTCAGAAGGATGTAGGTTGCAGTAGGCACAGAATAGAGTAGCATGGAGAGCTGCATCAAACCAGTCTGAGAACTGAAGACAACAACAACAACAACAACACGTAGGGAATTAATCCAGGTCTGCTAATAACCGTACTCGAGTAAATCTACGGAGGAATATGTCGCGTTATTAGTCTCCCACGCTGCACAACGCTAAGTGAGCGTAGATTTCAGTCGCGACCCCGAATGGGGCCTCGGATGACGCTGCGGAAGCTCCAGGAACGGACCAAAGCACTACTTCAGTTTTCACAACGGAGATACACATTTATAATTTACTTAAGACATCATCGGACACCTGTCCAATTTGTACAGCATAATCATCTGGGGGCAGTGAGTCTGCTATTATCAAGATATCTTGTCCATAGTAAGTGGTCTTACGAGCACCAATGTTTGCATGATATCCACTTCCTCATCAGTAAACGCTAATGTTTTCTGAGTTAGGCACTATGCCAGTTAACCTAGATAGTCTAGACAAAATAACAAAATAAGGCACTACCCATATATGGGTGATCAGCTATTTTCGTCCCGCAAGGGAATAGATTAATCTCACCTGGTCACTGCATTCCGCAGTTGTGTTGAACATAATATCAAAGTTAGATGTTTCATTTTAGGAGAGGAGCAGACGTTCCACGAACTGAGGAGAGGAGAAAATCTCTATTTCGGAAAGCTGATTAGACAGATGAGTCGGACGGTACGGAGGTTTCCCTTTTAACAGTTACTATTCACTAGCACGCTTTTAGATATAAGAGATAAATAATATTTGGTACCAAGAATCTACAGTACCATAGCCAGTTTTTGTACAGGGTGTTTCAAAAATGACCGGTATATTTGAAACGGCAATAAAAACTAAACGAGCAGCGATATAAATACACCGTTTGTTGCAATATGCTTGGGACAACAGTACATTTTCAGGCGGACAAACTTTCGAAATTACAGTAGTTACAATTTTCAACAACAGATGGCGCTGCAAGTGATGTGAAAGATATAGAAGACAACGCAGTCTGTGGGTGCGCCATTCTCTACGTCGTCTTTCTGCTGTAAGCGTGTCCTGTTCACAACGTGCAAGTGTGCTGTCGACAACATGGTTTATTCCTTAGAACAGAGGATTTTCTGGTGTTGGAATTCCACCGCCTATAACACAGTGTTGTTGCAACAAGACGAAGTTTTCAACGGAGGTTTAATGTAACCAAAGGACCGAAAAGCGATACAATAAAGGATCTATTTGAAAAATTTCAACGGACTGGGAACGTGACGGATGAACGTGCTGGAAAGGTAGGGCGACCGCGTACGGCAACCACAGAGGGCAACTTGCAGCTAGTGCAGCAGGTGATCCAAAAGCGGCCTCGGGTTTCCGTTCGCCGTGTTGCAGCTGCGGTCCAAATGACGCCAACGTCCACGTATCGTCTCATGCGCCAGAGTTTACACCTCTATCCATACAAAATTCAAACGCGGCAATCTCTCAGCGCCGCTACCATTGCTGCACGAGAGACATTCGCTAACGATATAGTGAACAGGATTGATGACGGCGATATGCATGTGGGCAGCATTTGGTTTACTGACGAAGCTTATTTTTACGGACGGCTTCGTCAATAAACAGAACTGGCGCATATAGGGAACCGAAAAGCCCCATGTTGCGGTCCCATCGTCCCTGCAACCTCATAAAGTACTGGTCTGGGCCGCCATTTCTTCCAAAGGAATCATTGGCCCATTTTTCAGATCCTAAACGATTACTGCATCACGCTATCTGGACATTCTTCGTGAATTTGTGGCGGTACAAACTGCCTTAGACGACACTGCGAACACCTCGTGGTTTATGGAAGATGGTGCCCGGCCACATCGCACGGCCGACGTCTTTAATTTCCTGAATGGATATTTCGATGATCGTGTGATTGCTTTGGGCTATCCGAAACATACAGGAGGCGGCGTGGATTGGCCTCCCTATTCGCCAGACATGAACCCCTGTGACTTCTTTCTGTGGGGACACTTGAAAGACCAGGTGTACCGCCAGAATCCAGAAACAATTGAACAGGTGAAGCAGTACATCTCATCTGCATGTGAAGCCATTTCGCCAGACACGTTGTCAAAGGTTTCGGGTAATTTCATTCAGAGACTATGCCATATTATTGCTACGCATGGTGGATATGTGGAAAATATCATACTATAGAGTTACCCAGACCGCAGCGCCATCTGTTGTTGACAATTGTAACTACTGTAATTTCGAAAGTTTGTCTGCCTGAAAATGTACTGTTGTCCCAAGCATATTGCAACAAACGGTGTATTTCTATCGCTGCTCGTTTAGTTTGTATTGCCGTTTCAAACATACCGGTCATTTTTGAAACACCCTGTACTATGGGACTGGATGTACTGGATGCTTCACAACATAAATTTACGACTTGTCTGGGAGATGGGCTTCAATCATGTCCCTGCAGTCGCCAGAATCGATGAATTAATGTTACATATCGTATATAGCGAGCCTTCTTTGTTAGATGCTATTTCCCATGCGATCCATTGGAGAATTTTCAGTTCGACACCATGACCCCGGGAGCGACACCGCTGTGCCTCTACGGAACTTTGAAAGAATCGTAGGTCTCCGTCATACCCGCCGACGGTGGCCATCCCTGGCAGTGCAGCACTGTGATTCGTCGCTGAACCAACTGCGTCGCCCTTCATCAGTAGTCGAGGCTCCCCAGTAACTGCAGCTCTTCAGACGTAACCGTTTGTGTTGTGGAGTTAACGTCAGCCTATACACGGGAGGGGAATTCCCCAGTGCGGTTGCTGTCAGTACCCGACCACTGGTGCAAGAAGACACTGTATGTGGCAGTGAGTCGATTAGCTGTTCTAGGGTGGCAGGCGCGCAGGTGAAGGCGCTGTAGTGTGGTTAGTGCACAGTACTGCGTTCCTCATTACTTGGTCTAGGGGCAAGACGACCACCGGTTCCACTGTGGTCCAGAGTCCGATGTCTGGACACTTGCGCGGCGTAGTTTGGCGTTTCTTACATGCCAAACACCAGCTCAGATAGACATCCACACACTTTTATTCCGGAAGGGCTTTTTACCCCACTATCAAAACTCACTCTGTGACTTGCACGCGATCTGCCATCTGTTTAATTCTGGCCGTAAGTCAGAGATGTTATATTGGAATTATCTCAACGAACGACACTACGTCCTAACACGCAACCCATGCTCTCAGTAATGCTTCTCCAATTTGTTAGGGAGCACCTTCAATGATCCGCCTTGCACCTGGAACGTCCAAGTCATTAAAAGCTGAAAACTGATCTGAACCTACCCGGATCGAACAGAACCGATGACGGATTCTTCACCCACTCAACGAGTAGGCTCGCTTGGACGTGTTGGCCGTGCACGGCCCGCTGCTCAAGGCGCTTATAAAAACAAAACAAAAAATAATTTAATAAAAAATAAATAACTAAATAAATGAAAATAAAATAAAAAAGCCAAAAACGAATTATGTATATTTTTCATGGCTCTCCTGTGGTTTCCTTTCTTTAATCCTTTCTGCCCCTCATAGTTCTAGATTTGTCGTACTGGGAGCAGGTTTAGATAGGGGCCAAAGCCTGAAGTGGTGGTTTTTTTTAATTTGGGGCATAAGGGGCGGTAGCAATTTTCCTTCCTTATTTTTGAATCACTTTGTACTCCCCAGGGGCGAACAAATGGGGTAGGCCATTTGATCAGTAATCAAACGTTCTCAGCCCCGAATTCGAAACCTGTCATTGCTTAAATTTTGATTAATTACCAGCACTGGCGGCCGAAGGCTTTCAGAATAAGAAGTCACCCTTATTCTGACAACAGCCTTGTCAAAGAGCGCGGAGGAGCGGACAAAGTTTCAAGGCACTCTCTTGTCCTGGGGATGGGAAACTGCCCCTAAACGCGAAAGCATCAGCAATGATCAACAGTATGAGGGTGCAGAAGGCAATGGAAACCACTACGTTATAGAAACACAATGGGTATACAAAGGACATGTCGCCTGTAATTAAAAAAGTTCATAATGATCTCTCCATAGGCAAAAGGTTCCGCAATAGTGCAACATTCGGATCTCTGGGAGGGGACTGCCAAAGGGGAGGTGACCATGAGAATAACCAACGAAATGATGACGTTCCACGAGTCGGGGAGTGGAATGTCAGAAGCGTGAACGTGGTAGAGAAGGTAGAGGATCTGAAAAGGGAAATGCAAAGGCTCAATCTAGATATAGTAGGTGTCAGTGAAATGAAATAGAAAGAAGACAACTATTTCTGGTCAGATGAGTATAGGGTAATACCAACAGCAGCAAAAAATGTTATAATGGGAGTAGGATTCGTTATGAATAGGAAGGTAGAGCAGAGAGTGTGTTGCTGCGAACAGTACAGTGTCAGAACTGATAGCAAACCAACATGCAGACATGGCAAGCTGAAGATGAAGAGATAGAGGAAATATGTGAGGATGTTGAAAGGGTAATACAGTAGGTAAAGAGAGATAAAAACCTGATGGTCGTGGGGGACTGGAATGCAGTTAACCGTGCGACTGCTACGGTCGCAGGTTCGAATCCTGCCTCGGGCATGGATGTGTGTGATGTCCTTAGGTTAGTTAGGTTTAAGTAGTTCTAAATTCTAGGGGACTGATGACCACAGCAGTTGAGTCCCATAGTGCTCAGAACCATTTGAACCATTTGGAATGCAGTTGTAGGGGAAGGAGTTGAAGAAAAGGGTACAGGAGCGTATGGGTTTGGGACAGGGAATGAGAGAGGAGAAAGACTAACTGAGTTCTGTAATAAATTTCAGCTAATAATAGTGAATACTCTGTTAAAGAATCACAAGTAGACCAGGTATATTTGGAAGACGCCGGCTGATGCAGGAATATTTTAGTTAGAATACATCACGGTCATGCAGAGATTTCGAAATCAGATACTGAATTGTGAGGCGTACGTAGGAGCGGATGTAGCCTCAGATCAAAACGCAATAGTGATTAAGAGTAGGCTGAAGTTAAGAGATTAGTCAAGAAGAATCAATACGCAAAGAAGTGGGATACGCAAGTACTAGGGAATGTCGAGATACGCTTGAAGTTCTCTAAGGCTATAGACATAGAAATCAGGAATATCTCAGTAGGCAGTGCAGTTGAAGAGGAATGGACAACTGTAAAAAGGGCAATCACGAAAGTTGGAAAGAGAAAAATAGGTACAAAGAAGATAGCCGCAAAGTAACCATGGGTAACAGAAGACATACTTCAGTTCATCGATGAAAGAAGAAAGTACAAAAATGTTCAGGGAAATTCAGGAATACAGTAATACAAATCGCTGAGGAATGAATAGGAAGTACGGTGAAGCTTAGACGAAATGGCTAAATGAGAAATGTGCAGAAAACGATAAAGAAATGATTGTCGGAAGGGCTGACTCGGTATATACGAAGTCAGAATGCTCTTCGGTGAAATTAAAAGCAAGGGTGGTAACATTAAGGGTGCAACCGGAGTTCCATTGTTAAATGCAGAGGAGTAGGGGATAGGTGGAAAGAGTGCATTGAAGATGTCTATGATGGGGAAGATTTGCCTGATGTGATAGAAGAAGAAACAGAAGTCGATTTAAGAGATAGAGCATCCAGTATTAGAATCATAATTTGAGAGAGCTCTGAAGTTCTTAGATCAAATAAGGCAGAAGGAATAGATAACATTCCACCAAAATTTCTAAAACATTTTGGGAAGTGCAAACAGTGACTGCTCACGGTGGTGTGTAGAATGTATGAATCTGGCGACATACCGCCCGACTTTCGGAAAAATATCATCCGCACAGTTCCGAAGATTAGAAGATCTGACAAGTGTGAGAATTATCGCATAATTAACTTAACAGCTCATACATCCGAGTCGCTGAAAAGAATAATATACAGAAGACTGGAAAAGACAGTTGAGGATTTGTTAGATGACGATCAGTTTGGTTTTAGGAAAGTTAAAGGCTTGCGGTTGATAATGGAAGCAAGACTACAGAAAAATTAAGACATTTTCACAGAATTAGTTTGCATGGCGAAAGCGTTCGACAGTGTAATATAGTGCAAGATGTTTGAAATTCTGAGAAATTTAGGGGTACGCTATAGGGAGAGACGGGTAATATACAATATGTACAAGAGACAAGAGGCAGCAGTAAGAGTGGACCACCAAGAAAAAAGTGCTCGGATTGAAAAGGGTGTAAGACTAGGATGTAGTCTTTCACCCCTACTATTCAATCAGTACATGGAAGATGCAATGATGGAAATAAAAGGAAGGTTCGGGAGTGGGATTAAAATTCAAGGTAAAAGGATATCAAAGATACGATTGGCTGATGACATTGCTATCCTTAGTGAAAGTTGAATTATATGATCTGCTGAATGGAATGAACAATCTAATGAGTACAGAATATGGATCGAGAGAAAAACGAAGAAAGACAAAAGTAATGGGAAGTAGCTGAAATGATAACAGCGGGAAACTTAAAATGAGGACTGATGAATTTTAGGAATTCTAATACCTAGGCTACAAAATAACTAATGATGGACGGAGCAAGGAGGACATCGAAAGCATACTAGCACTGCAAAAAGACGTTCCTGGCCACGAGAAGACTATTAGTATCAAATAAAGGCCTTACGAGGAAGAGATTTCTGAGAATGTATGTTTGGAGCATAGAACTGTAATACCGTGAAACATGAACCGAGGGAAAACAGCAACATAAGAGAATCGAAGCATTTGAGATGTGGTGCAACAGACGAATTTTGAAAATTAGGTGGACTGGTAAGATAACGATTGAGGAGGTTCTGCACAGAATCGGAGAGGAATGGCATATGTGGAAAACACTGACGAGGAGAAGGGACAGGGTGACAGAACACCTGTTAAGACATCAGGCAATGACTTCCGTGGTACTATAGAGATCTGTAGAGGGGAAAAACTGTAGAAGAAAACAGAGATTCGAATACATACAGCAAATAATTGAGGGCGTAGTTTGCAAGTGCTACTCGCAGATGAAGAGGTGAGCAGAGGAGAGGAATTCGTGGCGGGATGTATCAAACTAGTCAAAAGACTGATGACTTAAAAAGAAAAAAAGAACCTAGACGACGGTTATGTCAGCCCTCATGTTCTCATGCAGTGCAGCAGCGGGCCACTGTGACATCCGAACACCCAAAACTGAGAACATTGAACGTTTCGAACAGTCGGCTAGTTGAAGACCAACAATGAAGTCTGTTGAACACTCTAACTTGTGCTCATAATGCTCTCTCAGACGATTACACGGCTTCTCCGTGTCTTTCAGTCACCACTCAACATCCGACACTGTTGCGCCCGTTATAGACCTTACCAAGCCTGGTAACAACACTGAACCCGAAGAACCCTAGAGCACTCTGGTGGCCGTCCTCTGTGGCAGAAAACTGTGTGATATGTACGAAGTTACATTGACCTACGACCATTTCTTATGGGCATTTAACTTTTTTGCCATGCAGCGTATCAGGACTAAAACAAACATGCTTATGTCTTCAGTTAGGTGATTATTCCGAGCCACAGTATTGTAGGAAACCTGCTGCGTACTTGGCAGATGTGTTGTGTGCTGTAGGGTGTTCCATCTCCTGTGGGACTGAAATACTGGTTTTGGACGATGGGAGCTATTGAAAATTGCGACAGTAGATACAGATGTTGAGAATATCTCTGGTTGATGTATCACTGTGGAGACGCCTGGCGTCATTTTCGCACCTACTCCTTAGTGCACTCACGACATTGTCATGCGGCTCGTGGAACTCCGCAGTCGTTGTTACTAACGTAAGTACGGTGCGAGAGATTCTATTTGTCCGCTGACTGTCTTAATGGGGAGTAGAATTAACGACTTGCAACTGCCGTAATGTAACGTATATTTGGATAGTGACAACGAAGATAAGAGAACTTAGGACTCTAAAGAGGCATATTCACAGTCTCTTATTACTCGTTCTGCTTGCGAGTGGAACAGAAAAGGAAGTGGTTAGTAGTTTTACGGCGTATCCTTCACCACGAATCGCACGGTGGCTTGCGAAGTATGTATGGAAATGAAGGTATAGATTAAGACTTGAACGAAGTAGACCTTGTTGCTAACAGATTTTGTGAATTACACTCAATTCATGGTCAATTTCCTTTCATAACATGATAAACAGTATCTGACGTCAGAAGATATCTTGAAGAAAGACTAACCTATAGATATAGCATTTGTAGATTTAGAAAACTGTTTTGGTGAGTTTACTGGTATTCACCCAGAAATTCTAGTTAAATGGGCTAAAATATATGGAGCGAAAGATGGTCTGCGGCTTGTACAGAATTATGGTATAGGGGTAAGCCTCGAAGGCCGTGAAAATCAGGCAATAAGAGAGATATTAACACAGGCTATAGCGCTGCTAACATACAAACAGCCTACTTACACAGCGGTTACATAGGGGACGCACCAAAGGAAATCGCAGAGTCGTTTGGATAATTGATGACGGTTCAGAGAGAGCAAATGTTTGTAAAAACCTTAACTCTTCCAAGTAACATTGTGGTTCTGGCAGAGACGGCAAATAACACTGAAATTACTCTGAGCACTATGGGACTTAACACCTCAGATCATCAGTCCCCTAGAACTTAAAACTACTTAAACCTAACTAACCTAAGGACATAACACATCCATGCCTTAGGCAGTATTGAAACCTGCGACCGTATCGTACGCGCGGATCCCGTCTGCATCGCCTAGAACCGCTCGGCCACAGTGGCCGGCAAAACACACGAAAGATCAGCTGAAAAGCATTGATAGCGTCTTGAAAATAGGTTGTGAAATGAGCATCAACATAAGCAAAACAAGAGTAATGGAGTGTAGTAGAATTAAATCAGGTGATTATGGGAAAATTACATCCGGTAATGAGACTAAGAGTATGTTATATTAAAGCTTATACTCAGGCCCAACGCGCATACTTTAGACGGCTTCTGACACAAAATTCCACAGTACTGATGCAACGGAACACAACGTAACAAAAATGGTTCAAATGGCTCTGAGCACTATGGGACTTAACATCTATGGTCATCAGTCCCCTAGAACTTAGAACTACTTAAACATAACTAATCTAAGGACATCACACAACACCCAGCCATCACGAGGCAGAGAAAATCCCTGACCCCGCCGGGAATCGAACCCGGGCGTGGGAAGCGAGAACGCTACCGCACGACCACGAGATGCGGGCTCACACACAACGTAACATTTGGAATTTTTGTTAAGTAATTGTTTGATAACCATTCAATTGCAGTGAGTGAATTTACAACTGTTCCCGCCAATTGAGAGAGCGAGGGGAGTTGCTAACGTGATCACTGTAGTCGGGTCGCTGTAAGAAGGTCCTTGACTGCTCCAGTGGGCTGTGTACAGGTACTTCACATGCCTGCTGCAACCAGTCGTATTACGCCATATTGTAGACGTTTCTATAGCAACATCTCAGTGTTGCCGGAGCTCTGTAAACGGCTATTGTTTTCACCTGCAGCCGTCTGCACTTCATAGTTGAAAGCTGGTAACAGGGCTGCCAGCTGTCAGGGATCAACTTACGACGACTCGAAGAGGGATCTAATTTCAGATGGACTGTAACGGTTATTAAATAGCTGTTTAATTAGTATCCTTGCCGGATGTTACACCTGAAACTAAGTCTTTAATGTTTTTTTATCATTTAAACACTGATAAACAGAATTTTCCGTGACAAAGACAACTCAGACTTAACCTATTCATTTATTACCCACAATATACAAGCCCAACGCAATCTGTCTGCTATACAGTGACAACATGACTTCCAATAATTAACACAAAATAATGGCCCTGAATTGCAAGAAATCCTAACAATAATAAAATTCCAAAAAATATGAAATTAAAGGAATATGATACTACCTCCAACTCTGTTATTTGCTTAAACTTACTTCAATCACGAATCCCATTTTCTTTTTTATAAGTCACATACCTCACAGAAAATCAACATAACACGAACTACAGCAATTACAGCAAGCAACAACTACAGCCAGCTAAATAAAAAGATTCTAACTTCTATCGACTCTAACTACTAGGAGGCATACGGTTAGCAAAAGAAGGATTTTGTTGAAGAGCAAACAATGTATTTAGAAAATTGTTACTTATTCATGTGACATCCAGTTCTAAAAATTATACAGTTGTCAATAATTCCACTACCCAAACATTACCAAAAACAGCCATCCTCATTTTACAACGCATGTCCTACCAACAAAGAGTCTCCGCTAAGAAAATAATGTCCAGTAAATAATAGTTTTCAGCTATCAGTCGTCCTTTTGAAATTATGTTGGCAGATCTAGATTTCAGCTAGAAACTAGCCATTCTCAATTCACTATCGTTTTTGATCAATGCTTGTAATGCCTGTTAGTCGGGCCTCATCCACAGTTCATTGAATACTGAATTCTGATGAATATTTTCCAAGTTGTGGCGAAAGTAGTGATGAAAGGAATGACAGAGAGAATACAGCTGTACGAAAGACAGTTAAAAGATCTTCAAGGATTGAAGAAATTGATCTAAATCAACAGCAACCAGGCAATGAAACGAGGAAGATCAGTGGAAGGTGGAGAAAGAAATGTGATCCACAGGATTAATCCAGAAAAATAAAATGGTTGAAATGGCTCTGAGCACTATCGGACTGAGGTCATCAGTCCCCTAGAACATAGAACCTAACTAACCTAAGGACATCACGCACATCCATGCCCGAGGCAGGATTCGAACCTGCGACTGTAGCGGTTGCGCGGTTCTAGACTGAAGCGCCTAGAACCGCTCGGCCACACTGGCAGGCGAAAAAGAAAGTGAAACGAAAAATTATGGGAGAAGAATCGTAGGAAAGAATTGGAAACTGCAGGAAAGGAATATGTGACGTCAAAAGAAAAAGTTATACCTGCTAAAGTTCTGATATCATCGTGCAAGTGCGGGAAAAATTGCGGAAGAAAAGTAAATAAGAACAAAAATATTGTAACCCAGAAGCTCAAAATCAGTTCATAGGTAACCACGTCTCTGAGGGGGGGGGGGGGGGGGGGGGGGGGGGTATGGAGCGTTTAAGGAACAAACCTGATGGAAATGCAAGCTGGTGAAAATATACCAGGAAGTACATTCTTTACAGACCTTCTTTGCAGACTAATATAGAAGTATGTCAGAATATGTTCCTTAGTATATTTTCTTTAGCACAAAAGACGGGTAAGAATAATTGTGGAGAAAAGACGGGGCTGTGAAGGAGGAGTGTGTTCTGAAGATGGGCATGGTAAACATTCTAATTATCCGAAAGTTCCGTCTGACGACATTGATTTAATGAAAGTACACATTAAAAAGTTTCCTTCCTACGAAAGCCATTATTATCGATCTCATTCTTCTAAAACATATTTATCTCCTTTTCTACGTTGTGGTGTGGCATTTTGCAAAAGACAACTTTGGACCTACAACTTAATCATCTACGTAAAGAGACATTGCTTCACGTGAACACGTGAGGTAATACTGACCCTACGACTTATCTTAGAAGCTAGATTAAGGAAAGGCAAACCTACGTTTCTAGCATTTGTAGACTTAGAAAAAGCTTTTGACAATGTTGACTGGAATACTCTCTTTCAAATTCTGAAGGTGGCAGGGGTAAAATACAGGGAGCGAAAGGCTATTTACAATTTGTACAGAAACCAGATGGCAGTCATAAGAGTCGAGGGGCATGAAAGGGAAGCAGTGGTTGGGAAGGGAGTGAGACAGGGTTGTAGCCTATCCTCGATGTTATTCAATCTGCATATTGAGCAAGCAGTGAAGGAAACAAAAGAAAAGTTCGGAGTAGGTATTAAAATCCATGGAGAACAAATAAAAATTTTGAGGTTCGCCGATGACATTGTAATTCTGTCAGAGACAGCGAAGGACTTGAAAGAGCAGTTGAACGGAATGGACAGTGTCTTGAAAGAAGGATATAAAATGAACATCAACAACAGCAAAACGAGGACAATGGAATGTAGTCGAAATAAATCGAGTGATGTTGCAGGAATTAGATTAGGAAATGAGACACTTAAAGTAGTAAAGGAGTATTGTTATTTGGGGAGCAAAATAAATGATGATGGTCGAAGTAGAGAGCATATATAATGTAGAATAGCAATGGCAAGGAAAGCGTTTCTGAAGAGGAGAAATTTGTTATCATCGAGTATAGATTTAAGTGACAGGAAAACGTCTCTGAAGGTATTTGTATGGAGTGTAGCCATGTATGGAAGTGAAACCTGGACGATAAATAGTTTGGACAAGAAGAGAATAGAAGCTTTCGAAATGTGGTGCTACAGAAGACTGCTGAAGATCAGATGGGTAGATCACGTAACTAATGAGGAAGTATTGAATAGGATTGGGGAGAAGAGAAGTTTGTGGCACAACTTCGCTAGAAGAAAGGATCAGTTGGTAGTACATATTCTGCGGCATCATTCTGCGGCAATGTAGTATTGGAGGGCAGCGTGGAGGGTAAAAATCGTAGAGGGAGACCAAGAGATAAATACACTAAGCAGATTCAGAAGGATGTAGGATGCAGTAGGTTCTGGGAGATGAAGCAGCTTGCACAGGATAGAGTAGCATGGAGAGCTACATCAAACCAGTCTCAGGACTGAAGACCACAAAAATAACAACAACAACAATATGTTACATTTGGAATGAAACAGTGGCAGGAAGAAGCTTCTTGTCTATATATCTGATGAAACTGGGTGACGAAATTGTTGATGTACACCTGTACAGCAATTCGTGTACCGGAAAAAATAGAATTTGTTTATTGCCATCATGTTTCTGGTAGTAGTGGAAGAATTCTTTATTCAGGGAAGACGTTTGGAAATCAACCACAAGTTTCTTGAAGGTGGACATACTCACTTGGAAGCTGACTCAGTTCACGCAACCATTGAGAAGACAAAGAAATCAACAACTGTTGAAGTAGAGCTGCCAAGAGGCGGGGCCAAATTAATACGCATGGTTCCCCGAAAGCCAGCCATAACTGTAATGGAGCTGGAACAAAAGGACTTCTGCAACTTTAAAGACTTGCTGAGAAGTCCTTACCTGCACAAGAAAGTTAACACAGAAGGGAATCCTATTGTTTGGAACAAGATAAAATGAATGAAGTATCACACAGGTATGCCAGGATTTGGCACCTACAAACACAGTTACTTCTCAGAAGAACCATTCAAAATGACAGATCTGAACAGAAAGAAAACTCGACGCTTCTCAATGACAAAACCTATTTCTGATGCCTTCACACCCATTTCAGAAAAGATATTAAAGGACTTAAGGGATCTCCTTCCATACATCAGTGTAAGGAGTTGTCCTTTCTACTTGTAGTTCATCAATAACCTCAGAGCCAATACACAGTCAGGTAAAAGAGATAAACAAATATTTTACGAAGGGGAGGATGAAGATGGTGATGATGACGGAAACGAGTGGTACATTTTTCTCTCCCCTTTTACAGCATCAACTATAGTGTATGCAAATTATTTGTCTGATTTTAAGAAATGTGAATCAACAGCTCCCACCTTGATTATAAGACCAAACAGTGTTTTCATGATTTACAGCGATAAAATGTGACTTTTGGAACATGTAACAGTTGCTATCGGTTGTTAAATTCTTGAGGAATTAATAAAGTGATTTAATTAACGAGTACAAGGAAATATTTATCTTAAAATTACCTGTTCCTGGTTATTCAGTGTACCTGACCCTGATGTCCAAAGGGCCAATGTCAAATAAATTAAGAGAGTTCATGATGTAAAAAAGGGCTAATGTCCTCTTAAGTTCTGTAATTTTGAAATTCTAGAAATTTATTATTTAAAAATAATATTTAGTTGATTTACTATAATGATAGTAACAAATAGCCCTAAATATATATTGTTCATAGTTGTCAGAAAATGACACAAAATATTCAGAAGCTTATAACTTTAAACTAAGATTCGTGACATTGGTCCTTTTAGAACCAAGCCACAGAGTTATCTGTCATAACTTACCTGGTAAATATTTTGATACTGACAGCAAGTGCATGCGAATGCACAAAAGATTTCATTAAGCAGTGACACGTTTTGTCGATATCCCTCATCGCTTGTAAACCAGATGAAGAGAAATACTGTCACTTTGAAACCACGATGAAGTCCAAATCCGAACAGCGTTGTCAATGAAGTACACCACTTTGAAATGAAACCAGGTTTAGTACTGGCACCAAACTACAGCCAGATAATAACTGAACTCCTGGACGGAGAGAACAGCTGTTTATACAAATCTCGAAGATTCTAGAATGCTGGTATTTGTACAAACACAGAATATTCCGCAATATACACTACTGGCCATTAACAGTGCTACAACACGAAGATAACGTGCTACAGACGCGAAATTTAACCGACACGAAAAAGATGCTGCGATACGCAAATGATTAGCTTTTCAGAGCATTCACAAAAGGTTGGCGCCGGTGGCGACACCTACAACGTGCTGACAGGAGGAGAGTTTCCAACCGCTTTCTCATACACAAACAGCAGTTGACCGCCGTTGCCTGGTGAAACGTTGTTGTGATGCCTCGTGTAAGGAAGAGATATACGTACCTTCACGTTTCCAACTTTGATAAAGGTCGGATTGTAGCCTATCGCGACTGCAGTTTATGGTATTGCGACATTGCTGCTCGCGTTGGTCGAGATCCAATGAGTGTTAGCAGAATATTCAGAAGGGTTATGCGGAACGCCGTGCTGGATCCCAACGTCCTCGTATCACTAGCAGTCGAGGTGACAGGCATCTTATCCACATGTCTGTAACGGATCGTGCAGCCACGTCTCGATCCCTGAGTCAACACATGGGGACGTTTGCAAGACAATAACCATCTGCACGAACAGTTCGACGACGTTTGCAGCAGCATGGATTATCAGCTCGGAGACCATGGGTGCGGTTATCCTTGACGCTGCATCACAGACGAGAGCGCCTGCGATGATGTATTCAACGACGAACCTGGGTGCACGAATGGCAAAACGTCATTTTTTCGGATGAATCCAGGTTCTGTTTACAGCATCATGTTGGTCGCATCCATGTTACATTTCAGATGTGTTACGACCCGTGGCTTTACCCTTGATTCCATCCCTGCGAAACACTACATTTCAGCAGGATAACGCACGATTGCATGTTGCAGGTCTTGTACGGACCTTTCCGGATACAGAAAATTTTCGACTGCTGCCCTGGCCAGCACATTCTCCAGATCTCTCACCAACTGAAAACGTCTGGTCAATGGTGGTCGAGCAACTGGCTCGTCACAATACACCAGTCACTACTCATGATGAACTGTGGTATCGTGTTGAAGCTGCATGGGCATCTGTACCTGTACACGCCATCCAAGCTGTATTTGACTCAATGCCCAGGCGTATCAAGGCCGTTATTACGGCCGGAGGTGGTTGTTCTGGGTACTGATTTCTCAGGATCCATGCACCCAAATTGCGTGAAAATGTAATCACATGTCAGTTCTAGAATAACATATTTGTCCAATGAACAGCCGCTTATCATCTGCATTTCTTCTCGGTGTAGCAATTTTAATGGCCAGTAGTGTACAAACATTACAGACATAGAGATATTTCGTTAATGGAGAAACGATAAATCCCAAATAACAAATAATTGGTGGTGTTCAGGTCTGAACTGGTGACCCTTGTCATTACAGATAGTGACACAAACCACTACAACGGACTGCGTGCGCCGTAGCTCGTGCTATGTAGTCAGTGGATGCTTTGCTGCCGAACACTCGTGTTCGTTAACATGGCCATTACAGCTAATTTCATTTCTGTTTAAATACTGTCCTCGCAAGTATATAATATCTCAATGACATTTCATTCCTTTGTTAATAATATTGTCCGTGAACAGCGATTTTCAGTCCAAAGTAATCTCTCGATAATTACATGATGAAATTTGGTAATGTTCTCTATCCTGACTGCTATAGAGTGTGACTCTGCACATGCGCTTTTAGAACCTTTTGACATTATTATCAATTGCTTTGGGGCAACGTTCACTAGCTACCAAGCGTCCTGGTTATTTGGTAAGGTACTGCTGCAAATAATTCGTGATTCCTTCCTTCCCCCTTAGTTCTTTGATTTCGCGCTGCGTTCTTCGCCAATAGTCATTGTTTTGTCGTCTTCGAACGTGATATTGTGGGTCCGGTCGGTCTTCCCAACATCTGTGATATCCCAAGGCGTGACAGTGATTTGGCATTCAGGAGATAATGCCGATTCCTGTTTCGGTGCTGTTGGCTCGTTAGCTGAGGCTTGCAGCACCGGCTCAAGTTCTTACCTCTCTCACAGATCCCGGCAAGCACAGCGGACTAGGAACACAATCCTGCTTATTGCGTGTCGACCACACACTTCCTGCGTCTCGAAAAGTGCCAGCTAACAGAACCTGGCCGTGAACGATGCACACTTGAACATTTGTCGTGTTAACCGGTATAAGTCGGGGAACGTAACTTTTATTTGGTGTGTATCGGGTATTTAAAGGAAAATTCCCCTTAAGGACACAAAAACATACGAAAATGGCAGATAAATTCAGTAGCCTAGAAGCAAGATGGACAACGGAAGAATATCTTTTCAGGAATGAACTGAGGTTGCCGTGGTCTTCAGCTCTAAGGCGAGTATGATGCTGCTCTCCACAACAGTAAGTTCTGTGCAAACCTTTTCATCTCTGAGTGTTATACTGCAACCTACAACCATTTGAACCTGTTTACCGTAGCCAAACTTTGGTCTCCCTGCAACTTCACTAGCTACATCCTGGACGAGACCAAATCAACAGCAGCTTCACTGAGACTTGGCAACAAAAACA
This sequence comes from Schistocerca gregaria, assembly GCF_023897955.1. NCBI lineage: Eukaryota > Metazoa > Arthropoda > Insecta > Orthoptera > Acrididae > Schistocerca > Schistocerca gregaria. The sequence goes on from NC_064923.1 coordinate 608,834,558, forward strand.
AAAAATTGTTTTACAATTCAGCATCAATTACTTGCTAGCTAACGATCAGAGAGGGACTACTCGGCCTTAGTTCTGAACAGGGATCATGTGATCAAAAGGGATTCAAGCAGGGATAATTCATGAAGCACCTTGAATATCACTATCAGAACTGGTATAATTAATCAAATCAGCATATGGATTGTAATTATCTAGAAGAAACCAAGAAAAATTACTAAAACTGCAGCGAAATCTCGAACAGCTGTATACAAGTCTCTATACAGTAACAAAGTCACCATGGCTGAAACATTCAATCTCCGTTAGCAGGACTAGCACTCAGAGTTCCACAACATTTGCAAGTCCGGATCTGGTCATAATCGAAACGGTTCTAAGTACGAATAACTCTTAAGCCTACGAGGTTCTCTGGCTGCACAAAAGCTTACGGAAACGAACCTTAGCGACCACAAGGCGAAGGCGAAAAGACCCTCAGCTCTGCTCTGTGTGCCTGTTTAGAAACTAGGTCATATGACCCACTACCTTATTCAGTACAACAACTTACAATTTGACCACCACTAGTAGGTTAAGTCATATTATCACATTTATACATTTTAAATATATATAGAAAATACCGTGGTTGATGTACCAACTTCATACCACATTCTTCAGTTTTAAACATAGCAAAATCACTGCAGTTATTCAATTTTATAAGCCACAATGGAACTCCTACGTTAGTCAAATGGCAACCACACATACATTAAGTTACCAAAAGCTCGTTAAATAAACATATGGACTGATAGGATAGTAGAATAACTCTCATGCTGACATGTGGAGAAATCTTAGTTTTGGCATTCTTGTGCATATTGATCAATAAACAATTTATATTTGTGTATTTGTTTAACAATAAAATAAACAGGGACATTTCCTAGCTGATATCAAGACATACATAAGTGTCTCACACACATATATTGTATGTATGTATAACTTTTTACTGACTTCATAAATAATTTTAGTTTGAATGTTAATAACCTTGTTAATAATAATTTTTAAACATGGTAATAATTTTAGTGAACTCATCTCGCTGCTCCAATTTCGACACTGTCTTTAGATTTTTGGTGGTTAAATCTGGAAGGAGTTTTGTTGTTACCAGTGAATATATTAGATTACAGTAGTAGCCTAGTTAGTGCGTGGTCATGTTGCCTCGCTTCTAAAGCACGCGGTGGCACTCTCTCCCTCTACCACTTTGAAGTTTCGAAGTCACTGAGCCGCTGTAACCAGCTGACCGACTCCCACGTTCTCTCGGAGCTCAGTGCAATAGCCCATCCGTTCTGCACAACTTAAGTCTGATTTACTTGGCCCAGCCAGAATCCAATGAGCCTTTACTCCTAAGTACAATTCTTAGAAGACATGCTGCTCGTAACGTCAGATCCCTCTACAATTTTTTTTTTACCCAGTGCACTTCTCTCCGTAACAAAATTAATCACCATTCATGTGTTAAGAAATTACCTATTAACCGATCTTTTTTCTCACACAAAATTTGCCGTAAGTTTTTTTAATCCCGATATGACTCAGAATCACCTCATTAGTTAACCGAACTACGCATCTAAACTTCAGCTTCCTTCTGTCGCACCACTTTCCAAAGGCTTTCATTCTGCACGTGTCTGACCTGCTTATCGTTTACATTTCACTTCCGTCCAAGAGTACACTGTAGACTTATAACTGAAGAAAACTACCTAATACTTGAACTTACATTAAATCTTTAATATACTTCCTTTTCAGAAATTCTTTTCTTGCTCTTGGCAGCCTGCATTTTTCATCTCTACATAAGCCATCTTTAGTTATTTAGCTACCCAAACGTCACAACTCTTCTACTACATGTACTTTTAGTGTCTCATTTCCTAAACTGATTGCCTCGTCATCATTTGATCTAATTCGACTAAACTTCACTACCGTTGTTTTACTTTTGTTGATGTTTAACTTACAACTTCTTTTCGTAACACTATCATTTTAGTTCAACTATTCAAAGTCCTTAGCCGGCTATGATAAAAGTACAATGTCACTGGCAAACTTCGAAAGCTTTCACTTCCTCTTCCTGAACTTTTACTCAACTTCCAAATCTCTCTCTGATTTTCTTTACTGCTTGCGCAATTTACAGCCCAAATAGCATCGGGGATAAGCTGCAAGACTGTCTGTCTGTGTGATATGTATTTCAGGAAAAGGTACAGTTCCGTACTTTAGAGCACACTTAACTTGAACTAAGGAAAATCCAGAGGAGAATCAAAAAGCCTCTGCAGTGTGATGCTAAAGAAACTAGGCTACAGATTTAAAGTAGAAGTTATAGAGAGAAACAGCATTATGATCAAGACTTGTAGAAATGGTACTTCTAAGTGCTGAGCGCGAGAAACGGGCAGTTAAATGTGAAATGAGCGAAAAACACGGAAGGCTACGGTTTTAAAGTCTGGAAGACGACGAGGCCATTAGAGGCGGAGTAGGTACTTCGACTGACTGTCGATGGAGCAGAAAGTCGGTAGGGACAGTCTGAAGCGATTCAGGGAAACGATGGTAACATAAATCAGAGCGCTCAGACGCGGACTTCAACTCCGTTCCTCAAAAACTGGAACCAACGTGCGACTCACAGGGCCACCCCTTTCGGTAAGGCGCGGAACGAAGAGGTTTTAAACGGGCAGGTGAGAAAATTTGTTGCGGAAATCCCCTACCAGAAGAAACGAATAAATTAGTACCGCAGGAGTTCTGGAATTCATAAGCAGTAGCAGGGACAGTCGAGTGAAAACGTTGCAAGCGAAGAGAAAGATTGGAATACGTAGTGTGTTAGGAGTATAAGTGCAGAGATTATGACCGTTAGTACTTTAATGTGTACTCACTTCAGAGTTTTAGTTGGTTTTTTTTCCTGCATCTATCTTCCCATAAACATGTCACGTACTTTAATACCTGATGTTTTCTGCACAGTCGTAACTGCACCACTAAGTGAACTACACAATTTCAGTATAGACGTACCGTTTTTTGTCTATGCGTCCACGCTTGAATAACAGATCTGCTGCTCAGGGGAAAATAAGCATTAACGGCTTGATCTTGCCACATGTACTTGAAGGTACTGACCAATCTAAAAACATACTACCAATAGCTATAATTATTAGTCTGCAAATGAAGTAAGTATTGATATAATGCTGTCCAGTACACTGTCCTCAGCCATCAATAGAAGTATCTGCGCTTATACTATCGAGCAACCTGTATAGCGCAAATTAAGAGGATGCAACAGATGTAAGGAAGAGAGACTGGTGAAGGAATAAATAGTTTGGCTAATGCATAAAATTAGTCGAAACGCTGTTTACTGTGAAACAGTGATCAGTTGCGCCGTACTAATCGAAGCATTTTACCAAGAAATAGTCATAATGTTGAATTGGCACATGTAATTCGTACCACCATTGTGTTCGACTTCTGTATCTGACCAACTCTAAGGAATAATCAACGGACATTAGCACGTGATAAATAGAAATATGGAGCTACCTAGTTTGGCCTGACATTAAACTCGCTTTCATTCACTAGTGCACAGAGGACTGTCAAGTCATCGTCCTTCTATTCCTTTCATATGCTTCATAATATTACCACTTCTGCAGCTTTTACTTCCGTAACTGATCGCCGACTGATATACTTGCACGCATTCATTATTTTGTAAATATTAGGAGATACTCACAACGAAGAGCCCATGTTATGTTACAAAGTTTACAGTTACTATGAATTAGCAGTAAGAATACTTTTGTTACTGTCAAAATTCTAAGATACGGAGACTGATGAAAAATAGATCGATCCTATTTGTCTCATGTCTTTGCAATCGTGTTTCTGGTTGGCATCAGAACACGAGATAAATTTCTTTGGTTTTTTTCTCCAACTTTCGTTATCTGTTCATTACAACAAAATAAATTACGAAACTGTTCTTTGAAGAATGTGTGTTAAGACATTTAAAAAATAGCAAGTAACCCTCAGAGATTTTGTGAAACAAAAGTTTCTCTTGAAAAGAGATTGCATTTTGAACAATTATAAGGTCAATACTTAAATATTACTTGAGTGTGTGGGACGAACTAGCAAGGAAAGTGTAGCACATGCATAAACTGGTGGAGTGAATGGTCACAGGCTGGTCTGACTATTGAGAGCTAAATATTGAAAAAGCCTAACCTGCAAACACTGAACAATGAAGCCTTATAGCTCGCAAGGAACTTCTTAGAGATGTCAACAACTGTCGTTCAGGATATCAACTGAGAATATTTTTAACCTCCCCGTCGACTGGTTCTGTAGCGACTGTGCAGTAAAAATTATTCAAATTTCAATTCACACAAAAGTCACTCTTTGGAAGCCCCACCTGTGAAGTTAAAAGGTACTACGCAAAATACACTCTATCACACACTTCAAAGTTACTGGGAGAGCATAAACGTAGAACGTTGACTGAAAGAAACGCCATTTTTAACTGACAGTGAGTTCCTTCGTGAAATAAGTGACAGGATTTTTTTAAATGTGGTAATTCTCTCTATTAGATGGAATCCTAGAAATAAAGTTGCCATCCAGCTATATTTTCTGAACGAAAGCGATCTAACAGTCTAATTTAGATGTGCATAGTAACAATGCGCTGCCATTATTTACATTAAATACACAGTTGCAGTATCGAGGCTCTGAAAATGGGACTTACGTGCTATTTTGACATCGTGACAAAGTGACTTGAAATCCGTCCAATTCATTTCTTTCACCATCAGCATTAATGTAGTACACTTGTACTCTTCACCTCTCTGAGGTACATAGCTACCTGTGATGGTCGTGGAAAATCTCTGACCAGCCGACAGCCCCTGTGGCATGTTTGTCTTCGACCTTTCTGCTAGACCCACACATAGGCACGCAGAGCTCGGAGCTGTTTCATGATGAAAGTTGTAGAGTGCAGTTTCACTTAGAGTCGCCGGTACGCACATTGAGCACAAGTGTGCTGTGCTCAGTCAGCTATTAGGTTGTTTATTCTTTTTGCGAATGTATTCAGATTCCACCACGTCCTGTTCTGTGCCTTGTGGAGTCTGTATATACTCAAATGTAAATTCTTAATCGATTATTTATGTGAACCAACTGGTAATATTTGGCATATTTGAGAGTGGGTCTCATTTTTCACACAGCTCACGATACATCTGCTGTACTTGAGAATTTTTTGTGGTGAAGGTTAACTACTATTCGCTTAATTTCGTCATGGCAACGGCTTTGCAGCAGTGGATACGCCGGTTCCCGTGAGATCACCGAAGTTAAGCGCTGTCGGGCGTGGTCGGCACTTGGATGGGTGACCATCCAGTCCACCAAGCGCTGTTGCCATTTTTCGGGGTGCACTCAGCCTCATGATGCCAATTGAAGAGCTATTCGACCGAATAGTAACGGCTTCGGTCAAGAATACCATCACAACGACAGCGAGAGTGGTGTTCTGACCCCACGCCCCTCCTATCCGCATCCTCCACTAAGGATGACACGGCGGTCGGGTGGTCCCGATAGGCCACTCGTGGCCTGAAGACGGAGTGCTTATTAATTTCGACATACAGCACCCAGAGCGCCTGATCGCTATGCGAGTTTGTTTCAGGCCGCGTTCCACGTGAGCTGCAGAAACGACCGATTGGGCACACCCCGCCGCCAGACACAACCACAGGTACTATATCTGAGGTAGAAGACATTCGTGAAGTTACCACTCTATGCTAGAACAAAAACGTTGGAAATCAGACTTGTTTCAGTCTTGTCTCTACAACACGTTCAACGGGCATTGCGAAGAAAGCTTTCAGCTAGTGCAGTATTGAAATTCTTGTACAGTAGACCTACGTCGTAAGATTGGTCGAGGAAAGTCCTATTCGGATATGCCTGTAAATGTGCCCAATGCAAACTACGCCAACTATGATTAAAACCAACCAGGTATTAGGGAACCCAGAGAAAAGTGTGACGCTAATTAGGTTACTAGTAAAGTGGAAGTTTGCATTTATTTATAGATTAATAAAAGGTGTGTACGAATTTGACTAGTTGGCAGCTCCAGTTGCATAAAATGTGTATTTCGTTCCAAGACTGGTTTCTGCCACTATGCCAATATCAAGTGCTCAGTTGTCTACTGCAAGTGTGATGAATAACTTCACTCGTCGGGGTAAATACTTGATATGGAATTTGATGAACCATTTAATGCAGCAAATGCCATGAAATGAGTGGAATTAGCTTGCAGCAATGCCAAGCGTCTGTCTGTGTTTATTTGCTATTGAAAGTTTGTTGTCTCAGAGAAACAAGGCTCTGTAAACAGTTTATCAGAGTTTAGAATGCATCTGTAGTTACCTTTACGTACTGGAAGAATTTAAACGGTGAAGTTTCATCGTGAAGGTGCCTTTATTGGTACATTTCGTGTATAGCGCTCCTCTTCCCTACGATTTTCCTAAATACGACTAATTTCGTCGTTCTGTTCTCCAGGAAAAACATTCTTCGGTTTCTCGGCGTCATTAACTGTCAGCTAGTGGCTCAAGTCGTAGCAGGAAGTTTATGGAAGTTGAGCTCGACTAAAATCTTGAAACCGTTGGTTAACAGGTTTATTTGAAATGTACTGTTGAGGATATCGCGCTTCATATTCATTTTCAGCAGCATAGTGACTTAATGTAACGTTTTTCTAGATACAGTGTACAATGGAATATTTTTTGATTCCATAGTCAGCATGCGTAAGGTCTCGTATCTTAATCGTTTATACACACAACCAATTACTAATGTGTTAACTACAGTCACTCTCATGCACATACACAGGGTGGAGAAAAAATACTTGTTTATACTGTCACAAAAAGGTATGGGGAGTAGAATCAGGCAACATTTTCCACCTAACGACGGGTTGGAAATGCACCTTCGTTGAGTATAAAAGCCGGCCGGTGTGGCCGTGCGGTTCTAGGCGCTTCAGTCTGGAACCGCGTGACCGCTACGGTCGCAGGTTCGAATCCTGCCTCGGGCATGGATGTGTGTGATGTCCTTAGGTTAGTTAGGTTTAAGTAGTTATAAGTTCTAGGGGACTGATGACCACAGATGTTAAGTCCCATTGTGCTCAGAGCCATTTGAACCATTTGAGTATAAAACGACAGCCAGTCAGCGAAGAGAGCGCCAAAGAATGTGCCATTAAACTTGCTAATATCTGTTATGCTGAAGAGCGCAGATGCTAAGTAAATTAAATGAAGACGTCGGAGAATTTAGAGGGGAGGACCAGAGTGTGAATAGGAATCTGCCTCTCGTTCCTCCTATTTGAATTTACACTAGGAGGAGCATACAGAAAAGTAACTATCCTAGACAGGAATTTAGCTGGGTTGAAGGATCAACAATCTGACCTATTCGGATGATGCAGTTTCAGTAGCACAGAATGAGTAAGATCTAGTTTAGATTAAGGGCGAATGAGAGCAGGCTTTAAGACGCATATGGATAAGACCACATATCTCGTAGTCAGCAGAGAGAACGAGGAGAGGTTTTAGGTGTGGATGGTACAATCTTTTCAAAGGTAAAATAGTTCAAAAATCGTGGAGCAGCAGTAAGTGAAACCAATTAAGTAGATCAAAAAAATCTGGAAAATGCACTCGCTATGCTGTCCAGGTCCCGTCTTCTGTCGAGGTCCAGAAAAATTAAGTTCTACAGGTCTGTAATACAACCTGTGGTCCTATACCGATCAGAGACCTGAGCTCTCATCCAAAAGACAGGAAGAAAACTCCTGACATTAAAGAACTATGCTCTGATGCAGATTTTGTGGCCGGTAAAGGGTGGAGGCGTCTGGACGTAGAGGAACGGGAAAATTCGCTAACTGCAGAACTTGTACACATCTCCAGGCATAGTGGCGTCTTCCAATGAAATTGCGTCCCTATGGAGTACAGTCTCAGTCGTATGACTGGATTCGTGATTTATTGTAAGAAAGGTTACAGCCAGTAGCAAATGACGAAAAGTCATTGAGTAAAACAGAAGTAATATCTGGCGTTCCCCAAAGAAGTGTTATAGATCCTCTACTATTACTGATATACATGAACGACATAGGAGACAATCTGAGCAGCTCTGCAAATGATGCAGTAATTTACAGTCTGTCAAGCCACCAGATGAACAAAACCAACTGCAAAATGATTTAGACAAGATATTTGTATGGTGCTAGAAGTGGCGAGTCACTCTGAATCTTGAAAAGTGTGAAGTAATCCACATGAGTGCTAAAAGAAATCCGCTAAATTTCAGTTACACGATAAATCACACAAATCTAAAGGCTGCAAGCTTAACTAAATACTTAAGCAAAGTCCGTGATTTATTTGCGAAACACTTAGAAAATGCAACAGATCTACTAAGGAAACTACTTACGCTACGCTTGTCAGCCCTCATCTGGACCACTGCTGTGCGATGTGGGATCCGCATCAGGTATGATTGACGGAGAACATCGAAAAAGTTCTAAGAGGGACAGATCGTTTTGTATTATCGTGAAATAGGGTAGCAAGTGCCACGGACATGTTACATGAACTGGAGTGCCAATCATTAAAACAAATGCGTTTTACCTTACGGCAGGACCTTCTCGTGAAATTTCAATCACCAACTTTCTCCTCCGATTGCGAAAATATTTTGTTGGCACCCACCCAGATAGGAAGAAATAATCATAAGATAAATCAGAGGTCGCACAGAAAGATTTAAGAGCTCGTTTTTCCAGCACGTCGTTTCATAGTGGAGCGGTAGAGAGACAGCTTGAACGTGGTTCTTTGAACCCTCTGCCAGGTTGTGATTTGTACAGTAGTCACGCTGCTGTGGATGTAGATGACTAGAGAGAGGGGACTAAAGTGGTACTGGCATGTAATGCGTCGAGAAGGTTCGATCACCATGCCGGTGGGGGAGGACATCACAAATAACGGGCCAAGAGGAAGACCACGGCCAAGTTGGACTGACGGGACCAGAGAGGACATGAGTACCAAGGGAACAGCTGGAGAAGAATACATGGACTGAAGAAGATGGAGGAGGCCTAACTGGCCAGACCAAAGACCGACTGTGGATTCTGTGGACAACCTAGTACGTAAGTAAGCAATAGTTTCGTTTTAACACCGAAATATAGGCAAACATTATATACCTAACTATAGCTGATTACGTTAGACGTGAATTTTCCGTATTTAACGAGCAAATCTTGACTAGTAAGTCAACTGCTCTAAAAATGCCGTAACGCAGCTAATTCGATAAGACAATAAACCGTACTGCAGAAGCAACACGGCTGTGAGGCTGTAGACATGTGGCACTGTAAGGAGCAATTTTTCTAATAATGAAATATAAAGACCACAATATTCATTTTAATTTTTGCTAATATACAGAAAGCATTAATGGGCTACTATTTTAAACTAATATGGTAGATCAGTAAGCGTGAAATAAGTCATTGGTGAAAAAGAAAAAGAAAATTACACTGTAAGCAACACTTTTTTCTTAAAACAATTATTTTGCGACAAATGCTCTACATTCCTTCCTCAGCATCGCCACAAAAGTTGATATCGCGGAAGAAATGTTTGGCGCTCCCTGTAGAAAAATTCCTGGCGAGTTGCTAACGATTGTCATAGCACCAAGAAAATACATGCTATTACCAGATAAATTTCTGGTTGCTCGACGCTAATTCGTTCTGGTTTTATGGACGTAGCTCCGGAACCGTCATTTCGGAAGTGTGGTATCTGTAAAATTTGTCTAGATTCGACGTCCTCTGACCTTATTATCACGTTGTTTTTTTTTCTGTTCCGTGGTATGTGTCTCATACCATTAAAACAACACCTCAAAACGCTGTGACTCTTATGATGGGCCTGAGGCGCGATACCGTTCCGGCATACCAAATTGTAAATACTCCCTATGTAAGTAGGCTGTTTACGTTTTTATGTTGGTAACGCCAGGTAGCGCTCTATATGAAAATCACTGACTGTGCTGGGTGAAGTCTGTGACTGGTTTGCATTGTTGGAATATTTGCCATTGTAGTGTTGGGCAGTTGGATGTGAACAGCGCCTAGCGTTGCGCAGTTGGAGGTGAGCCGACAGAAGTGGTGGATGTGGGGAGAGAGATGGCAGAATTTTGAGAGCGGACGATCTGGACGTGTGTCCATCAGAAAGAGTAAATTTGTAATATTGGATATCATGAATTGATATATATTTGATGACTTTTGGACATTATTTAGGTAAATACAATCTTTGTTCTCTATCAAAATCTTTCATTTGCTAACGATGCCAATCAGTAGTTAGTGCCTTCAGTAGTTTGAATCTTTGATTCAGTTAGCAGTATTGGCGCACGCTGTATTGCAATAGTTCGAGTAACGAAGATTTTTGTGAGGTGATTCATGAAAGGTATAGGTTATTGTTACTCAGGACCATTATTTTGTCGGGATTGTTCAAAGTCAGATTGCGTTGCGCTAAAAGTAGTTAGTTTAGTGTTGATCAGAATAAGCAAAGAGAGAAATGTCTGAGTACTTTCAGTTCTGCTCAGCTGTTTGAAAATCAGATAGCTTAAGGGGCATCCAAGCACAGTAGTACATGAATTTTTCAAAGGGGATGCTTCACCTACTATGCAGCTGATGTCGACACTTCAGTCACCATCATGTCGACAGTACGCAGAACAACGCAGTACGGGGTTCGACGCTGCTACTTACAGCCGTCAATTGGAGCATCCGGTGTTCGCAGACTGTAGGTCGCTGCTGTAGCTCGCGCAGGACGTACCTTGCTGAAAAGTTCTCGAAGCGGAGCCAACTGCGATCGGGTGGAGCTGCTCCTGGCCGTTAGACTGGCCGCGACACACGCGCGGTTCCACTACCCGTGGCCTGGGCGCTTTATTGCCCACTTAGAGGCGCTGCCGGGGTCAGGGGCCATACAGCTTATAACGGCGCAGATTGCGACGCGGCCGCTAGGTGCGCTGTCGGCGCCGTAATTGCGTCGCGGAAAGTGAAAAAGTCGCAGGGACGACGGTGGTCAGCCCGGCCCCCACTTGTTAAGAGCTATGGCGGCCGCCGATTTACGACACCATTATGTTTATCGCCGTGATGGAAGGGCGGTGGGGTGGGAGCCGCCTAATGGCTTAGTGGTGTAAGCCCCACACTCGCGCCACACCGAATCCGCCTCTCTATGGGCCATAATGGTGAAGTAACTAAAGCCGAAACGTGCCCTCTACACTCGTAATCTCAACAGCTGCGGCGGAGAATCATGATCTCTAGTGCAGCTTTCCACTCAGCACCATATCTTGGACCGAATGGTCTGCTGCGCAATCAAAAGTCCTTTTATAGTCAGTCAGTAGCAGATGAATCCGTCTGCTTGCAATTTATTCCTGTTTTTCTTAACTCTTGCCGTGAAATCTGAGTGTTGTTTGGTACTACTAACTGATCACTTTCAGGATGAACCATTTCTTCGGAACTGTTGTCGTTTCCACTGCCTCGGAGCAGCCACCTGCATGTAGCTGACTCTCTTCCGTTGCTGATCTCAGCCGTGGGATGGAGGAGTTGCACCCCGCCGTTAAAACCAGTTGGAAGTAGTGGACTGAGAGGATTTAATATATTCATAACGCAAGGCGCAGCCAGCTACTTTCACGTCTTGCTGCAGGAAGATTTGCAGAAACAAAATATCATGATTCACAAAGACACGCCGTGGATACATACGATTGAAGGTAGGCTACTGGGACAGAAAGCAGAAGTAAAAAACGTCGATTGGATTTCATTGGAATATCTCAGGTACGAAACAATGAAATGGATCAGATATAGACACTGACAGAAAGTGTCTTAACTGTAGAGGCAAATACCAAAGTGGGTACATTGGAGTAGAGTTTATCATCAACAAAAAAATACAGATTGCATTCTTGATACTCAAGGCACCTCAACAACAACATTAGGTGTAATATCAAAAGTAAATATTCAATGGAAGTAAAACAAATTTTCACTCGAACTACCCCACACTCTAGTGAGAAAGTTTAAAATCATTCTAAGCAGCTACAAAAGCTGCCCGAGAAAAGTTATTCATGTCATTGCTAATTATCAGCGGATGTAATGCAAAAGTTACTAAATGACTTCTGTGTGGTACTTCGTATTCGATATCAGGAATGATACAGGAGACGTGCTAGTAGAATTGAGTAATAAGAATGGAACGCAACAAAATATGAGGCAGAAAAAGAAAATAATGCTGAAAAAATCTAATTAGGAATAGTATTGAATAGGTGGTGTCAAACAACGAAGAAACTGAGCGTTATGTATTGGTCCAAAGGCAGTTGCGGGTCTCTAGTGACCACATGCTAGTAAGATCCAAAATAAATCTGGACACTAGCTCAGAAATAATGAGACTCATTAAGGGCAAATATAGTTCATTGATACAAAAAATAAAAGAGGAAGAATGTCAATTAAAAGTAACAAAAAGTTTACCACTCGACTGTAGACTTAAATAATATCAGAAATGAGGGGTAACAACTACTCTGGAAACAGATACAGATGTTGCAGGAGCGAATAGAACAAATGAAATTCAAAGGACATAAGACAGCTGATGCAGAGAAAAAATAAAATGGCAATAGAAGTCAGATACAATCCTGGAAATGGAAAAAAGAACACATTGACACCGGTGTGTCAGACCCACCATACTTGCTCCGGACACTGCGAGAGGGCTGTACAAGCAATGATCACACGCACGGCACAGCGGACACACCAGGAACTGCGGTGAGGGCAGTCGAATGGCGCTAGCTGCGCAGCATTTGTGCACCGCCGCCGTCAGTGTCAGCCAGTTTGCCGTGGCATACGGAGCTCCGTCGCAGTCTTTAACAAAGGTAGCATGCCGCGACAGCGTGGATGTGAACCGTATGTGCAGTTGACGGACTTTGAGCGAGGGCGTATAGTGGGCATGCGGGAGGCCGGGTGGACGTACCACCGAATTACTCAACACGTGGGGCGTGAGGTCACCACAGTACATCGATGTTGTCGCCAGTGGTCGGCGGAAGGTGCACGTGCCCGTCGACCTGGGACCGGACCACAGCGACGCACGGATGCACGCCAAGACCGTAGGATCCTACGCAGTGCCATAGGGGACCGCACCGCCACTTCCCAGCAAATTAGGGACACTGTTGCTCCTGGGATATCGGCGAGGACCATTCGCAACCGTCTCCATGAAGCTGGGCTACGGTCCCGCACACCGTTAGGCTGTCTTCCGCTCACGCCCCAACATCGTGCAGCCCGCCTCCAGTGGTGTCGCGACAGGCGTGAATTGAGGGACGAATGGAGACATGTCGTCTTCAGCGATGAGAGTCGCTTCTGCCTTGGTGCCAATGATGGTCGCATGCGTGTTTGGCGCCGAGCAGGTGAGCGCCACAATCAGGACTGCATACGACCGAGGCACACAGGGCCAACACCCGGCATCATGGTGTGGGGAGCGATCTCCTACACTGGCCGTACAACTCTGGTGATCGTCGAGGGGACACTGAATAGTGCACGGTACATCCAAACCGTCATCGAACCCATCGTTCTACCATTCCTAGACCGGCAAGGGAACTTGCTGTTCCAACAGGACAATGCCCGTCCGCATGTATCCCCTGCCACCCAACGTGCTCTAGAAGGTGTAAGTCAACTACCCTGCCCAGTAATATCTCCAGATCTGTCCCCCATTGAGCATGTTTGGGACTGGATGAAGCGTCGTCTCACGCGGTCTGCACGTCCAGCACGAACGCTGGTCCAACTGAGGCGCCAGGTGGAAATGGCATGGCAAGCCGTTCCATAGGACTACATCCATCATCTCTAGGATCGTCTCCATGGGATAATAGCAGCCTGCATTGCTGCGAAAGGTGGATATACACTGTACTAGTGCCTACATTGTGCATATTCTGTTGCCTGTGTCTATGTGTCTGTGTGATCATGTGATGTATCTGACCCCAGGAATGTGTCAATAAAGTTTCCCCTTCCTGGTACAATGAATTCACGGTGTTCTTATTTCAATTTCCAGGAGTGTAGAATTAACTCAAGTGAGCGAATTTCTTAAGAAACATGTAGAAGCAAGTATAATAAGCCTTTAAGGAAGACAATCGAGAACTGATGCATCAATGCTGGATATCACTTCAGTCAGAATGTCAGATGCGATTGTTATTACGAACCGGAAGACAATACCAAATGTTCTTTCAATTTTCAGTAGAACAACTGGAATAAGATTAACTCTTTAAGCGCCTGAAAAGTCTCACAAGCGACTTACATTAAAGATAGCTGAAAGGCTGTCAGCCGAAATGTCGGTAAAAGCGTTAATGATATCTCGGAAACATATCTGAAAAATATATCGAACATTCGATCCGCAAGAAAAACCTCAAGAAAAACATACCAAAAGTGTTTGCAGGGATTCTTCAACAAACCTGTACAGTGCACCTAACTTACACTTAGATAACATACTGTGAGATGAATGCATTCGGCAAGCACTACTACGGGAAACAGCATTATCATTTCAGGATGTGAAAGAAGGGAAGCCACTGGGAGTGAAGTGATGACAGTAGAAACGATGGAAAGAGGGGAGAAGTGGTGAAAAGTAAAAGTTTCATGGCTGTTCAGATAAAATTTACTGGAGAAGATGGCACCATATTGTGATGACTATATTGTAATTATTATCCGCAAGAAAGGGAGGACAGAAGATGTGAAGAACTTCAGGGTTCATTAGTTATCAGTAGTAGTGAGCTTTTTCTAATAATCCTTATTGATTACCTAACCAGCGGAAAGGAACATGCTGGCCATAGCTAGTGGGTTTAGCACCATGTACCACCTACAGGTTGTGAACAAAGCTACAGAAAGAAGCAATGAATATCAGACACCACATTTGAATCTTCCAAAATAAAATCCTTGAGCACCAAGGGACACAATCTACACTCATCAGTACGTTGAAGAATATTTACATCAAGGCTGCTGTTCATTCGATTACGTCAAGAGAAGAAAAATTCGGAATAGAGCAAGGGTTTACGTACTTTCTACAGGCCAAGGGGAGGTCTTCATACCATCAACCTGGGATAAAGACGGAATGCACACAGACGAATCTCACCGGGATCGTCATAGATTATCAGGTTATTTTGTTTGCTTTTGAACGACAAGAACTACAGCAAAGGATGGAAGAACTTACTTGTGTGTGCAAAATGTATTCTCAATGGGTATGGGGCAATAATTTGAGACACAGTCTGCCTGCTTTCTCTCCCGGGGATGTCATGGCAGAAAAACAGTGCATAATTATTCTCTCCATCTAGAATTCCTCTACCTGGGACCTTCTTGAAAGCGCTCCAGGACGCTAAACTCTTCATGTTGGACAAGTGTTCCCTCGGCCTCTCCTGCCGTATTGAACGATGGAAACTCTCAATAAATAAACACATGATCGTCTCCATTCCTCCCACTCAACGTTTCTCAGGAGAATACGAATTATATGTTACGATAGGAGTTGTATTTTAACTAGCATACTTGGAAATTAAACATACTGAAAAATTAATTTAAAATAAAAGTAACTGTTAGTCTACAGAGTAGCAAGTTCCATATAGGTTTGACACGACGATGCTCCAGAAAGACAAGGTTCCGACTTCCAGTCCCGGTGCAGCATACAGTAGTATGGCCGGAAGTCTCGAAACAGCCCACACTGTTGCCCGACTGAATGTTTCGTTCTAGATAAGCTTGGTGTGCTATCTTAACATGCAAGTTGATTGTGTCAAAAATATATTAATTATTCATCTCCAACCATTTACTGTTCAACCAAAATGGCTTATTTTACAATCTTGTACCATGTGTATAATTTTAAGCCTAAAGGTTTTGGTAACCCTGTTGAAGCATTTCCCTCATTTAGCAGCCAGCGTGGCCGCACTTAATCTGCAAACCTCTGTTGACTGTTGCAGTGGTAAGTGAAATGGTCATGATGGTGAGCACACACTTAGGTTTTTTATTGTGTATGGTTCGTTGTCGTCAAAGTTGCTTTATTTCTCTGAACTGCAGTTTTTTGTAAGTTATAGTAGACCGAAGCAGTAAGCACAGATTATTTTATAAAAGAAAACAGGGGCAGTTATACTTTGCCTCCGTCTAGTTTGTAATTAGGCTGTTTAAGTTTTTTTATTGGTAACGCCGCTGCCACGTAGCGCTCTGTATGAAAATCACTGGCTGTGCCGTGTGCAGTCTGTGGCTGGTTTGCATTGTTGTCTGTTGGACAGCGGCAGCTGGATGCTAACAGCGCGTAGCGTTGTGCAGTTGGAGGTGAGCCGCCAGCGGTGGTGGACGTGGGGAGAGAGATGGCGGAGTTTTGAAATTTGTAAGAATTGGTGTCATGAACTGATACATATATTATGACTATTAAGGTAAATACATTGTTTGTCCTGTATTAAAATCTTTCATTTGCTAACTATGCCTATCAGTAGTTAGTGCCTTCAGTAGTTCGAATCTTTTATTTAGATGGCAGTAGTGGCGCTCGCTGTATTGCAGTAGCTTGAGTAACGAAGATTTTTGTGAGGTAAGTGATTTGTGAAAGGTATAGGTTAATGTTAGTCAGGGCCATTCTCTTGTAGGGATTACTGAAAGTCAGATTGCGTTGCGCTAAAAAAATATTGTATGTCAGTTTAAGCACAGTCGTGTATAATTTTTCTAAGGGGACGTTTCAAGTTATGTTATACACAGAATGTGTGTAATTCTGAAATGCACCATAAATCTAGTCGAAGTGTAAGGATGACAAAAATCCTATTCACTTTCATATGTGCTGAATACAGATTAAGATTTACCTTGGCTTTCTGTTTATATTTATCCTGAAGTCCGTATTTGATCTAATGTTTTTAACTAAAGGTTTTCATACGCATAGCTTGTGTTGATCTGCACTTTATTTTTACATTTACGTGCCTTGGTGTCAGCTTGTTTTGCAAACAATTCTTGCTCATCCGTGTGGATTCATTCAACTTTAGCATCTTCATCCAAATACAGTGGCATAGAATTACGTTATCCCATACTGCAACAGGCAAAGTCATTAACATCTTGTTTCTGCGATGATACAGTGTCTAAATGCATTATAAAAGAAAATATGGTCGGTCGTAGGCTGTAAGGTAAGTGTTCTTAATTTAAACCGCACGATTAGTTAATTGCAACAGTAAGTCTTTTTAAGCACCTGAAATAAACCAACGAAGAAGAGCCTCGGATTGTCTGCATATTTCGCTAAGTAGACATCATAAAAACATAACAGTGCAATAATTCTACTTAAGTGCGTGATATCACGTATTTCATACTGTTATTATCAGATTCTTTTACATCATGGGTGCAAAACCAGATCTCATATTCCATATTTACAATACGACTGAATCCTCAAATACATCTCGTGACTGTACTCTAAGTATTGCAGCTTAACAAATAACAACAGTTGTTATGATGTCGAAGATATACATACATTCAAACACTGCAGCACCATCGATACCTACGTGAAAGGCACATTCCATATATCGCAGGAATGCCAAACTTAGTTGATGTTTTGTAGATCAGGTGATCAGTGGGCAAAGGCAGCTTAAGGGAATACAAACAAACGTAATAAACATATTTTATAGAGTACATTAAAAGTAATAAACGAAATAACGACAAATTTCATAAATTATTTACAGAAGGAACACTCTATTGATTGCTGGTGTGCCAGAGTTAACGAATCCATTTACTGTATTTAACATCACCGCCTGTTAACTGGGATTTAATATTTTACTTGCAATTGATATGGAGAGCACTTTCGGGTTGCGAACTATTTTTATATTAAAATGACAAGCAGTGGCGGCAACGTTAAAAGAAATTGGGACCTCTTTCATTAAATGACTGACTTAAATTTGAACTTTTACGGAAGTTAATGCAATTTCTTCTAAGAGTAGCAATAGTCCACAGTTCTGGCTTCGAGAGAAAATCTTTTGGCAAAATTTGTTACTGACTGTGAAATTAAATATATTTCCTTGCGGAAGTTAGTATTAAATTGGGTATCGGACATCGTAATATTAAAATGTTTGCAGGTCCTACAGTGTCCACAAAAAAAGACTACAGCACATGAAATGGCGCACTTAAACTATAATAACCAAAAGACATGCTTCCGCATTTAAGAAAACACACAGACTTATGAATCTGTAAAACAAGGACAGAGTTGTAAATGAAATGTGGTTAAGCTTTAACAGTATATTTTAAAGAAATAAAAGTCATCATACACTATTCCTCAGAGCAAGCAATTCATGCATAATACTTAAAAGAAAAGATCCTCTACATGACACGTGCTATATTCAAATGCACACACTTGATATTCCGATTTCTAATAACAGTTCCAGTGGCAACATGTGCATTTTCAACTTTCCGCGGCGTAATGAATAGTCCATTAAATTTCGGCTGCATGCCCGGAATCTAATGGACAATTAAGCAAAGCCCAAAAAATATCTCTTATGACCATTTTATCAAATCCGCAGAATTAACTGGGTAACATGAATCAAGCTAACCAAGAGAGACAAGAACAAAGGCAAGAGAGTAAAGAGCAAACAGAAAAGAGCAAAAGAGCAGAGCAAAAAGAGAGTAGTGCCCTTGCTTCACTGCTATTTATACTAATTACACATTACGATCATTATGTGATTATCGATATATTATCTAGAGGTGTCTGGCACCGTTACATTACTTTGGGTAAATTTCGTGTAAAAGTTGGGGACTTTTCATGAAGGTCTTCATTGACTCAAGACTGCATGTAGACATGCAGAGACCAAATTGTTGAAATTTTGTGCAGAACATAATTCATAATGTTTAAGGCTATATTACCCTTGACTAAACAGGAAAACCCTCATACAGAGTACAATTTGTAACACACAAACATGTGCCTATATGTCCGCCTTGATTTCGCCAAAATGGTACGTATTGATAGGAGGCATCAAAAAGAGAAATACTGCGAATACAATCAACAATCAGTAAGGAATACATCACATTAATTGAAGAAAACTGTATGGTAAACAAGAACCAAAGTTAGGAAACGACGAAAAATTATTGACTTTGCCTAGTACGGAATGGAATTTTGTAATTAAATACCAAAGTATATTGATAAAAATGCTGAAGGTGAATGAGTGTACACAGTTCATTATGAAGTTGAAATGTCCATTGAAACTAAACTCGC
Organism: Schistocerca gregaria; assembly: GCF_023897955.1. Classification (NCBI taxonomy): domain Eukaryota; kingdom Metazoa; phylum Arthropoda; class Insecta; order Orthoptera; family Acrididae; genus Schistocerca; species Schistocerca gregaria. The sequence continues at coordinate 608,853,655 of NC_064923.1, forward strand.
GGTGAGTGTGTTTCGTCGTGCGGCAATATGTTCGTAAAGCACTGTGGCAGATTTCTTGTTGCGTGCTCGTGAGTCAGTTGAAAGTAGCCGCGTTTACCGTATTTGCAGTTTCGTTCGCCAATCTCCCCAGCGTCTCACTAACCGCACGTCAATTTAGCGTAGCTACAACGTTCTATAGTAATTAGGATGACTATAAAGGATAATATTTACGTTAGGCTTTCACCTGATTATTAATCAGAAATGAGCACTCGTTTATTTCTTCCTTGAGTACAACTTTTACTATTGAGCTGTAATACGTAATATTCACAATTACAAGTTCCCTTCGTCTTTATCAGAGCAAGAACAAAATCGGAGTCATTAACATTATATTCAACAACAGAGATAATAAGAATCAGAGATAATGCAATGATAATTTTAGCCTTTCTTTGGTTCATACACGTAGCACAGTATTTGACACAGTTATTTCCGTAGTAAAATGCGATATTACAAAGGCTTCCCCAGTGGTACAACAGAGTGAGTTTTGAATCTATGCTGAACTCGTACAACAAATAGTTCAAAGTTCACATTTGAAACATGTTTGTGTGTTATGAATTGTCCTCTGTGAGAGGATTTTGCTGTTTCGTCATGGATCGTATAATTTTTAAATATTCAAGTAATTTGTACTTCTAAGGATTACGCTTCTGTATGCAGTCTTCAGTCTCCGATGACCTACAATACAATACATTCATTAAATCTGTTACGCCAACTATTAACAAAACGTTTCTTCTTTAATTATTTTATGAAATTTGGGTTTATTTCATATATTACTTTCAACGTATTCCATGAATTATTTTATTATGTTTGTTTGTCTACACTCTGGTAGTATTCGGTAGCTGATTACCTGATCTACAGTGCATCAAATAAGTCTGGAACGCCAGCAAGATATGTCATGTGGCTTTTGCGTTGCTGTCGAGAGATCTGCAATGTTTGGGTGTAAGAGTATCTTTGTCATCATAACAGCTGTTGTTAGTTGTCAAGCTGCAGTACTTAAGAGTACAGTCGCCAATTTGTGACATGTGATGATGTAACGTTTTTAGTGGATTGAGCCCCAACGTAGTTATGGAATATGACATCTGGTTTTGTATGTCTAAGGAAAAAATCTGATAATTATATATGTAATACGCGATTCCACGCAAGTAAGTAGAATTATCTATACATGGGGATGGATGCAGACAATGTGATGCTCTTCCACGGTGGTTTATTCAGGTACTTGAAAATAACTGAAGGTCTAAATTAGCTAATTGCAAGGTTTAAACAAATAACATTTACATTACAGCCGACAATGTACCATGTTTCCTTTCATAAAGTATTTACGGACTGTGAGCCCTCACAGAAACAAAACTTGCTATGATTGTTATTGTAGTAAAATATATATTTTATTATTATTATGAGAACCGTACGGTAAGTGACACGACAGAGGGGAGCAGAGTGGTGACAGGTGGTGGAGAGGGGAGGGCGGCAGGGAGAGTATGCCACAAATTGTGACCTCTGAAATCCTACTAATGGATCCGTGCTTCATTTCAGCATCTACATCGATATACATACTACGCACGCCACCGGTGCGGGGTGGATGGTATTCTGATGCACTACGAGTTATTTCATTTCCTGTTCCACTTGTAAATAAAAAATCAACCGTCTATATGCCTACGAGCCCTAGTTTCTCTTATCGTATGTTCGTGGTCCTTTCGCGAAATCTACGTTGGTGGTAGTGAAATCGTTCTGCCGGTTCTCTAAACTTTCTCAACAATGTTCCTCGAAAAGAACTTCGCCTTACCTCGAGGGATTCCCATTTGAGTCTCCGAGACATCTTCGTAATACTTGCGTGTTATTCGAACCTAACGTTAACAAATCTAGCAGCTTGAGTCTGAATTGCTTCGATTTCTTCCTTAATACGAACTGGTGCAGATCCAAAACACTGCAGCAGTCGTCAAGAATCAGTTGTACAAGTGTCCTGTACACACTCTCCTTGACAGATGAACCACACTTTCCTAAAATTTGCCCAATAAATCAGAGTCGACCATTCGCTTTCCTTTTTACATGCTGCTTCCATTTCATATTGCTTCCAACGTTACTCCACATTTTCAAACAACATGGCTGTGCCAAGCAGCGCACTACTATTGCTGTATTCGAATATTGCGGGCCTCTTTTTCCTACTCACGTGCGTTTAGTTACATTTTTGTGCATTTAGAGCTAGACGCTATTCGTTACACCAGTTAGTGATTTTGTCTAAGCCATCTTGTATCGCCGTACAGTCACTCGACGACACCCGTGCACCGCATCATCATCAAACAGCTGCAGGCTGCGGGACACCCTGTCCGCCAGATCACTTATGCATATACAAAATAACAGCGGTCTCACCACATCTCAGTGGGGCAGTCCCTTGTCTCCAATGAACACTGGCCGCCGATGACCACGCACTGGGTGCTGTTACTTCGACAAGTCTTCGAGCGGCTCGCACATGAATGCAACCTATTGGCATTCCATCCGGTCCAAGCGATTTATTTGCTTTCAGGTCTTTCAGCTGTTTTTCTACACTTGGAATGTACATTACTGCCCTCCGCAGGGGTGCCTGTACTATGGTCAAACTACAGTGCGTTTTGCATTATTGCCCTGCGTCAAAGATTTCTTAAACACGGAAGTTCAGTCTTCGACTTTCCTTTTGTTATCTTCTACTGTCACGCGAGACTGGTCAATTATTGACTGGGTAGAATACTTAGAACCACTTAGTGATTTTACGTAGGACCAGTATTTTCTCGAGTTCCTCGCAAGGTCTTTTGCTATGGTATGACGGTGGTAGTTGTACGCTTCGTCCATCGATCTTTTTACAGCCGCAGAGATTTCTACTAACTTCAGCGTGTTATCATTTGCGCTTTCTCTTTGAACCGGGAGTGCAACGGCCTTTGCAAATTGGGGGACAATCGGTCGTTTTGGTTTACAGTGTGCTATTACTGCAGCACTAGAAGACTGGAGATCAAGTCGGCACTTAACATCTCTCTCCAATGTTATCTACCATTTGACTCGGACTCAATCTGCAGTGGCGCCTCACAGAAGAGACCGAGGTTCTTTCAGGCCGTTCTGCGAAGGTGGAGCCTGTAACACGTTAGGAGCATGTCCGAGTAAGTGGCGTCTTAAGTTTAACGCTTGTAAGTGAGTCGCTTTCACTTGTGTGGTGAGTCGCTTTTACTTGTGTATGTGTTATCGTAAATACAAACCTGGGAATGTGAACTGATAACCTGATGTGCTACTGAGCTCAAAGTCACATGACTTACATGAAATTGAAGAGTATCCTGTGAGCCTGGAAACCAATCTCATTCATAAGCAAATAAATAAGGAAACGATTCATTTCAAGCTCAGTAGACTTGGTCAGTATGAACTGGTTGAAAAAAAAACGTAATTGTATTAAAAAAATCAAAATCTAATGTCGACCCGTACAAGAATATAACCTGAAACACACGAAAATTTCTGCACTTATATATGGCCGTGGTAAAATAAACAAACTGACAGAACCTACAGTGCACAAAGGAAACGAAACAACCACGTATTACGAATCTCACCTGAAAAATGAAGTACTGGCAAAAACAACAACATAGCAAGATTCCGCAATAGCTAAAAAAAATTCTGCTAAAAACTAACTACAGCTGGCCCAGGGAAATTGGGTTCATAATCATGACACGGAATGCTAATGAAACACATGACTCAATCTTTATATGAAAATTCATTTAATCTAATAACTTCCGCGGCACAATCAATTACCTCGGAAGATGAATCAATAGAATAATTATCAATCACTCGGCCGTGACGAGGCTGAAATGGACCAACAATACAAGTCTACAAATATGAAAATAAACTTTGTACTTCATCAAATAACACCTTGTTCTTCATTTCAAAACATTTATTATGTCAGTATGCTATCCAACCATTGTTCTGTGTCATTACTCCCCCTCGTAATAATTCTGCCACTCACATACTTCCAAAAGTAAGTCAAAGCAAGCTCTCCTGCTGCACACCACAGCTTTCCACTACAGACTATCGAAGATTCCACATTGCTTCCATTGCAGACACAGACACTTTTGCCTAAGAACTGTTTCTCTGACCACAGTTCTTCAAATATATCATTTTCCTTTATTTATATTAACACTTATAACAACATCATCAAAAAATAACGATGTTACAAGCTGGTAAAAGCTAGGGGCTGGTCATGAAACGGCCTGGAGCGCGTGTGAATTTTACGCCAGTGTGGGTCATGGGAGGCCGCGTGGCTCCGCACAGCAGACTACCTCGTCGTAGTCCCTGATAAGCATCCTCTTACAAATCGTACATGGATTCTTTCCTCACACTGCGGCGTAATGCCACATCTAGATATGATACAACTACAGCTAGAATATGCGACCGTAATGCTGATAAAAGCCACCAATCGCCATATACATCGGTTATAAGGGCTCCAAGGCAGGATCCTCAGACTTTCCAAGCGCCTACCAGTATACTTCCCAAGGCGCGCGTAACACGAACTGACGGGAATCCCGTACTTACGCGATCGAATCGAACAGACTGTCCGACTTTTCTATGCAACGTCGAAGCAGTCTCAAAATACTTCATAGCCTCGTTGGAAAACCAGAAACACTGTCGCCGGACCACAAGGTGGCTAGATCTGCTTGGATAATTAAACATCCATGAGTTACAGAGGCAGTAGGACAGTACCCAAAACTGGACAGATTAAAGTACTCTACTGGCCATTCAAATTGCTACACCACGAATAAGTGCAGATGATAAACGGGTATTCATTGGACAAATATATTATACTAGAACTGACATGTCATTACATTTTCACGCATTTCCGTGCATAGATTCTGAGAAATCAGTATCCAGAACAACGACCTCTGGCAGTAATAACGGCCTTGTTACGCCTGGGCATTGAGTCAAACAGAGCTTGGATGGCGTGTATAGGTACAGCTGCCCATGCAGCTTCAACACGATACCACAGTTCATCACGAGTAGTGACTGGCGTATTGTGACGAGCCAGTTTCTCGGCTAACCATTGACCAGACGTTTTCAATTGGTGAGAGATCTGGCGAATGTGCTGGCCAGGGCAGCAGTCGAACATTTTCTGTATCCAGAAAGGCCCGTACAGGACCTGCAACATGCGGTCGTACATTATTCTGCTGAAATGTAGGGTTTCGCAGGGATCGAATGAAGGGTAAAACCACGGCTCGTAATACATCTGAAATGTAACGTCCACTGTTCAAAGTGCCGTCAATGCGAACAAGAGGTGACCCAGACGTGTAACCAATGGCACCCTATACCATCACGCCGGGTGATACGTCAGTGTGGCGATGACGAATACACGCTTCCAATGTGCGTTCACCGCGATGTCATCAAACACAGATGCGACCATCACGATGCTGTAAACAGAACCTGTCTTCATCCGAAAAAAATAACGTTTTGCCACTCGTGCACTCAGGTTCGTCGTTGAGTGCACCATCGCAGGCGCTCCTGTCTGTGATGCAGTGAAGGATAACCGCAGCCATGGTCTCCGAGCTGATAGTCCACGCTGCTGCAAACGTCGTCGAATTGCTCCTGCAGATGGTTGTTGTCTTGCAAACGTCCCCATCTGTTGACTCAGGGATGGAGACGTGGCTGCACGATCCGTTACAACCATGCGGATAAGATGCCTGTCATCCCGACTGCTAGTGATACGAGGCCTTTGGGATCCAGCATGGCGTTCTGTATTACCCACCTGAACCCACCGATTCCATATTCTGCTAACAGTCGTCGGATCTCGACCAACGCGGGCAGCAATGTCGCGACACGATAAACTGCAAATCGCGATAGGCTACAATCCGACCTTTATCAAAGTCGGAAACGTGATGGTACGCATTTCTCCTCCTTACACGAGGTATCACAACAACGTTTCACCAGGCAATGCCGGTCAACTGCTGTTTGTGTATGAGAAATCGGTTGGAAACTTTCCTCATGTCAGCACTTTGTAGGTGTCGCCACCGACACCAAACTTGTGAGAATGCTCTGGAAAGCTAATCATTCATATCACAGCATCTTCTCCCTGTTGGTTAAATTTCGCGTCTGTAGCACGTCAGATTCTTGGTGTACCACTTTCAATGGCCAGTAGTTCAGCAAGGGCACACAAAAATCAAGGAGCCAAAGTAAACAACATTAGAGAATGCAGGAGCAATGCAAAGAGCTTAATCTGAGAAACAACATGACAGTTAGGGCTGTCAGCTATTTTTTTTTTTTTTATTTATCGTATCCAAGACATCGCTTTTACAAAATCTTTGAGGTTGCAATAAAGATAAAACACAAAACATAATGCAATACAATACATGGTGATGAGAGAAGTGAAGATTAAATGAAGTAAAACACAGAAAACAATGTTCATTTAAAAGAGCTGGTATGATTCTGTCTGGGATTACAATCTTTACATCCCATGCGAAGCTCAGTGCGTTGCAGTTTGTACGGCCTTGTCATTTGCTGTTAGTAGGTCCTGTATCGTGCAAGGTTCGCCCCATTTCCTGCAGATTAGTAGGTGTTGTGGGTCTTGCAGTTTTACATATTCGCAGAGCTCGTCTGTACTGATATAGCCCCATTTCTTCAGGTTTATTTTGCATCGTGATACACCCTATCTTAATCTGTTCAAGGCTTCCCAGATCGTATATGGAAGTTCTAAGCCGGCTGTAGGCTCTTCCCTGGAGCTGTTCCCTGGTCTTCCTGGTTCCGAGTTTGGCCACAGTTCTTCTCGTCGTGCTTTAGGCGGTAAAGGGATTGGATCAGTTGTCTGTAGAAAACTCTTCCTTGATTTAAGTCTTTTAGTTTGGAGGTAGTGACCAACCGCTGGTTGCTTGGGATGCCCAGAGGAGTGGCTTGTGGGAGTTAGGCGGAGACGGCCTGTTATCGTGCGCTCTGTCTCATGCCGAGCTATGTTTAGTTATTTTGCATGGGTGAATTTTTGCCATACAGGTGGCGAGTACTCCGTGACAGAGGAACATAACGCTATAGATGAGGTACGGAGAACTGTGTGTTGTGTTCCTCACCTACTATTCTTAAACTTGCGGATTATTTGTTACTTGCACTCACATTCATCTTTGTGTCCAAACAGTGATCCTTGAAGATGAGAGCGCGGTCCAGTTCGATTCCAAGATATTTTGGTGTGTCGCAATAAGAGAGGCGTTGTCCCCGCCAGATTATGTTGAGTTTTCTCCCGGCCTCTCTGCTGCGCAGGTGAGAAGCGCAAGCCTGGGTTTTTGATGGGTTCGGTTTGAGGTGATTATCTTGTCAGTTTTCTTTCCAACTCTTCAAATGTTTTGCCCTGTGCAGCAATGACTGTATCATCTGCGTAGATGAAGGAGCGAGTGTCTGTACTAATCGGCTGGTCATTGGTGTACAAATTATACATCAGTGGGGCAAGGACGCTATCTTGGAGTAGTCCATTTTTTGGGTCCGTCATCGGCTGCTCTTTGTCTGCAGCGTAACAAAACAGCGTCTGCTCTGCGGAAGGCACTGGATGAACTGCGTCAGTCGGTAATCCTTCGTGGTGTTATGTATTTTTGATGTTAACATATTATGGTTAATGATGTCATACTCGGCTGTAAGGTCGATAAAAGCTGTACCTGTGACATTTTTCCGTTCGTAGGCACCTTCTACGTGCTGTGTGAGGCTCAACATTTGTACACATCATGACCTCCCAGGGCGGAACCCTGTTTTCTCTTTAATAATATTCTGGTCTACATGTACAAGATGCAGTTGAGGATCATTCTTTCCAGGACTTTATAGGGCTGTCAGAGGAGGGAGATAGGCCGAAAATTTTTGGGATCTGTGGGGCTCTTTCCATATTTGCCTTCCGGCAGATCTTGGCGCTCTTCATTTTAAGGACACATTTGTACTTCATAGCTAATAACCACCGTCTGGCAGATGGTCCGAACATTTTTATTTGCTCTGGGCGTAGATCATCTACTCCAGCAGCTTTACTGTTCTTCATTAGAGAGATGGAATCTTCTAATTCTTCCAGGCTAGATGGTCTTCTTCTTGAGTGAATCTCTGATGCTTCTTTCTTGCATGTTTGTTGTTGGAGCTGATATGCTACTTGATTTTGTGTGACCTTATATGAATTTTGAGTGTTAGTTGGCGAGTCATTATAGATGGTCTTAAGAAATTGCCATGCCTTTCGGCTACTCTGTTTCATGTCTAGGCTTGTGATTACGTTACACGATTTCGCTCGTGTTGAGACTGATATAGCCTGGAGGAGTTCTTCTCCCGCCGCACTTTTTCTTCTGAAAACGGGTTTTCCTCAAAGATCTATTGGTAACTGAGCCGTGGTGAGCTGGCACCAGTCATATTTTGTTCATGTATCGTTGAGATCGATTGTGGTTGAGGTAAGCTATCTTTGCTGTTCTGGTATCTTATCTTACGGCTTGGCAGGCGAAGCGAGTTGGTTGTTAGCCTTCGACGGGTAACCCTGGAGATCTCGTGACATTCGCGGGGAGACGAGTGTCAACGGCTGCCGAACAAGTGTGATGACCGTTACACGTTGTGGTGTAAAACTGATTGGGCGTTTTGCCGACATGGGCAACTTGGAGATACAAGTTCTGTGACTTCGCTGGGAACAAAATTTGAAGAGAAGCGGTGAAGCTGTGGAACCCGCTCCCTCGTATTGTGGACCTGATACGGAGCGAGTCGTCGTAATTGTTTGTTCACCGACGCACTCAGAGATATGAAATTTTATTATTATGGTGAGACTTTCATAGTCGAACCTTAAGACGGTGTGGAAGAGTTCAGTAGGCCTACTTAAATGGTGGCCGTTATTTGAAAATTTTCTCAGTTTTACTAGTGCTTTGTGTCTCTTGAAATCAAATGATTTTATGTTGCCGTTTTTAAAGTTTGCACTCTATTAATATACACTCCTGGAAACTGAAATAAGAACACCGTGAATTCATTGTCCCAGGAAGGGGAAACTTTATTGACACATTCCTGGGGTCAGATACATCACATGATCACACTGACAGAACCACAGGCACATAGACACAGGCAACACAGCATGCACAATGTCGGCACTAGTACAGTGTATATCCACCTTTCGCAGCAATGCAGGCTGCTATCCTCCCATGGAAACGATCGTAGAGATGCTGGATGTAGTCCTGTGGAACGGCTTGCCATGCCATTTCCACCTGGCGCCTCAGTTGGACCAGCGTTCGTGCTGGACGTGCAGACCGCGTGAGACGACGCTTCATCCAGTCCCAAACATGCTCAATGGGGGACAGATCCGGAGATCTTGCTGCCCAGGGTAGTTGACTTACACCTTCTAGAGCACGTTGGGTGGCACGGGATACATGCGGACGTGCATTGTCCTGTTGGAACAGCAAGTTCCCTTGCCGGTCTAGGAATGGTAGAACGATGGGTTCGATGACGGTTTGGATGTACCGTGCACTATTCAGTGTCTCCTCGACGATCACCAGAGGTGTACGGCCAGTGTAGGAGATCGCTCCCCACACCATGATGCCGGGTGTTGGCCCTGTGTGCCTCGGTCGTATGCAGTCCTGATTGTGGCGCTCACCTGCACGGCGCCAAACACGCATACGACCATCATTGGCACCAAGGCAGAAGCGACTCTCATCGCTGAAGACGACACGTCTCCATTCGTCCCTCCATTCACGCCTGTCGCGACACCACTGGAGGCGGGCTGCACGATGTTGGGGCGTGATCGGAAGACGGCCTAACGGTGTGCGGGACCGTAGCCCAGCTTCATGGAGACGGTTGCGAATGGTCCTCGCCGATACCTCAGGATCAACAGTGTCCCTAATTTGCTGGGAAGTGGCGGTGCAGTCCCCTACGGCACTGCGTAGGATCCTACGGTCTTGGCGTGCATCCGTGCGTCGCTGCGGTCCGGTCCCAGGTCGACGGGCACGTGCACCTTCCGCCGACCACTGGCGACAACATCGATGTACTGTGGAGACCTCACGCCCCACGTGTTGAGCAATTCGGCGGTACGTCCACCCGGCCTCCCGCATGCCCACTATACGCCCTCGCTCAAAGTCCGTCAACTGCACATACGGTTCACGTCCACGCTGTCGCGGCATGCTACCAGTGTTAAAGACTGCGATGGAGCTCCGTATGCCACGGCAAACTGGCTGACACTGACGGCGGCGGTGCACAAATGCTGCGCAGCTAGCGCCATTCGACGGCCAACACCGCGGTTCCTGGTGTGTCCGCTGTGCCGTGCGTGCGATCATTGCTTGTTGTACCCTCTCGCAGTGTCCGGAGCAAGTATGGTGGGTCTGACACACCGGTGTCAATGTGTTCTTTTTTCCATTTCCAGGAGTGTAGTTGTCCATGTGTGAGACAAAGGTGCAGCCGAGTGTTTCTATGGTTCAGAGTTATTTGAATGTCTTTGTGATTCGGGCAGAAACTTTTGATTGTGCCAGCGCCTTGGCGGGGAGAGATATTTCATCCGCGGTATAGACTTGGCAGAGTTTAAGAACCTGGCCATTAGTGGAGTTGTTTACATATCGCCTTCCAAAGTTTAGTATTTATCTTCCTTTCCGTCAAAGCGGGTTAAGCTGGTAGATGTATATATATTGTATGTAACCTTTTTGTACGTGGAGTTGTTTTCTTAAATATTAGGGACTGGAGACTGGCTAAACCTTGCTGAGTTCCTTGTGCAGCTTTTTCTAGTAATTTTGTATTAACATGTCTGAGCACGTAAACATTTATACTTTTAAAGATCAGTGTTCCTGTTGCAGTTTTTTATTTAAGTGGTTCTATCATGTTATGTAAAGGCATCTTAGCTTGGCACTAGTGTTGAAGTGTTATTAAGTCACCCTTTACCTGTAACTGTTTTCATTATATCTATTTTGAGGGAAGTCCTATATGGGAGTTTGGAATTCTCAAGTTTGTTAGTAAACCTGTTTTCTTAATTTGTAATTGTTTGATAGAGTACTAAGTACGTTGAGTTTCTAACTGTATTTGCAAAACTATATCTAGTGGCTCGTCCACAGTCTGTAATTTTCAATTTTTTTAAAGGGGTAATGTCAAAAAACTGTCTTAATTATAAATTGTGACTACCAATCATGATTCCATCCCGCTTCCTCTTTTATAGTTTTTAAGTATGGTATGTGAGTGTGGTACGATTAAGGACTCACGTTTCAGTAATGTTCCAGGAGAACCTTTGAGTTTCCATTGATGCCAGGTGTATACGTAGCTCTAGAACCTCAGGGGATGCTTTTGCGTGAAACAGTTCTAACTAATTCAATAAATGTGTCGTATGTTTTGGGGCTCGCGTGTAGGTTCTGACCCTCTCTGTCAAGTTCTTCGATGAATTTGTCCACGGTCACATTTAAAATTAAAGTGTCTTTTGAAATGGGTGGTTGCCAGCTTAATAACTGCTTCTCCCAGACATATTACGGCGCGATGTTATGTATGTTTGAGGGGTTGTCCCACATCCTTCCTGGTTTGATGTGCAATATGTTCACTAGATTAGTAGATTAGATTAGATTAGTACTTGTTCCATAAATCATGAATACGACTCTTCATAATGATGTGGAACGTGTCAGGATAATAAAAGGTGTCTATACAAGATATTACATTAGACAAAATATTACATGACACCCATTTTTATTTTTTATTTTATTTTTATTTATTTATTTATTTGAGATTGAGAAATTACCCACTTACTACATCCAAAAATTCATCTAATGAGTAGAAGGAGGTGCCATTAAGAAATTATTTTAATTTCCTTTTAAATGCTATATGGCTATGTGTCAGACTTTTGATGCTATTAGGTAAGAGACCAAAGATTTTTGTGGCAGCATAATTTACCCCCTTCTGAGCCAAAGCTAGATTTAACCTTGAGTAGTGAAGATCATCCTTTCTCCTAGTGTTGTAGCCATGTACACTGCTATTACTTCTGAATTTGTTCGGATTGTTAATAACAAATTTCATAAGTGAATATATATATATATATTAAAATTAAAGTGTCTTTTGAAATGGGTGGTTGCCAGCTTAATAACTGCTTCTCCCAGACATATTACGGCGCGATGAGTGAAGATTTCTAGCTCTTTAAACAAGTGTCTGCAGGATGATCTTGGATGAGCTCCAGCAATTATTCTGATTACATGCTTTTGTAAAATGAACACGCTTTCACTCAATGATGAGTTACCGAAGAAAATGATGCCATACGAAAGCAGAGAATGAAAATAGGCATGGAAAGCTAATTTACTCAGATGTATATTGCCAAAATTTGCAATGACCCTAATAGCATAAGTAGCTGACGAAAACGTCAGCAGGATTGCATCCAAGGTTCCACCTGCTACTTTTAAAGGAGGATCGAAGTTTGAGACTGTGTATTAAATTCAGCCCAGTTCAGTCTGCCCAGATTTTGAGGTCCTCTCCGCTTTTGTCTGCTGCCTGTACCCGGAAGCTGAGCTATGGCATTTGAAAACGCTCATTATTAGTTTCGTTGGTTGTAATCCGAAGCTGTATAGTTCATTGAATCTAAATTTTCTCTTCCGTGGCTTATAGACAGACGTCACTGTACACGATTGTATCTCTACAGCCAAGATTTCGATGTCGTCTTGAGATGTCAGTTCTGCAGATATAACCTGTAAGTCGTCTTTGGCGAAGACTGCGCTGCCGTATTGCCCATGTGGTCTTTCCATTACTAATTTCATTCCGTGTATCTTCACAGTAAGACACCACCAGTCGAGGAGAGTTCAAGAGGTTCAAGTAGCTCTGAGCACCATGGTACTTAACATCTGAGGTCATCAGTTCCCTAGAACTTAGAGCTACTTAATCCTAATTAACCTAAGGAGATCACAAACATCCATGCCCGGGGCAGGATTCGAACCTGCGACCGTAACGGTCTAAAGCGCCTAGAAGCTCTCGGCCACAGCGGCCGGCAGACACGGAGAAGGAGGAGGAGGAGGAGGAGGGGGACGGAGCCGGGCAGAGGGCGCGAGCGGCGCTATTAGAGAGAGAGCAGCTGGCGCCGCAGATGCAGGCGGCGCGATTGCCCTAACAGAATAAACACGGCCGGCGCTGGGGGTGTTTTGGCAGGTCGTTGGGCGTCACGGCGGCGATGCTATCTGGCCGGCCATTACGGCGCGCGCCCACGGCCGGCCTTCCTCTAACAACCCGGCCGCGCGCCCGGGGCGGTTCGGCGGCCGCGCTCGCGATAAATTCTGACCCCGGCGCTGTGAATAAGGAACAGCCCCATCTGGGAGACTGCCAGCCGCCCTGCGCTCCTCCATTCCCACGAGCTCCCACTCTCTGTAAGCCACCGACTGTGCTGCCGCCGACACGGCTCCTCGTACTATGCTTGCACTTTCCTCGTTCGCTGCTCCTCTTCCACAAAACCATTCTCCACCAACGGCAAGCGCTGTGTGTGTGTGTGTGTGTGTGTGTGTGTGTGTGTGGGTGGGTGGGTGGGTGGGTGTGTGTGTGTGTGTGTGGGTGAGTGGGTGGGTGGGTGGGTGAGTGGGTATACAACGCCGGGCCCAGATTACAGTCCGTCCGTTGGCTCCACCTATGTACACAACTGGCCCATAATACTGCAACCAATAACAACAGCAAGAATCAAAAAGTTACATATTGCGTACTTTTGTGAAATAAGGACGTGGTTCGCGATCGTGGCTGCCATACAAAAGAAATTACTGATGGTGCACAGGAAGCAGCCATAAATTGGTTTTACGTTATTTTATTCAAAAAGTGCCTTTACCGATTTCGAATTTTTCACAATTCATCATCAGACGGTTTTGCATTCTTTTATCAAAACAAATGATGGTTTTTGTGAGTTGCACTAGCATAAACAATAAATCACAATTACAAAACATGTAACCAAAGTGGTTACGCTACAGATTTGCGTTGGAATGCGGCCGGCCAGAGTGGCCGAGCGGTTCTGGGCTCAACAGTCTAGAACCGCGCAACCACTACGGTCGCAGGTTCGAATCCTGCCTCGGGCATGGATGTGTGTGATGTCCATAGGTTAGTTAGGTTTAAGTAGTTCTAAGTTCTAGGGGATTGATGACCTCAGAAGCTAAGTCCCATAGTGTTCAGAGCCATTTGAACCATTTTTTGCGTTGGAATGCAACTTACATGAAATGGCGTATCTGTTTTTTGCAGGCTCTCCCAGTGAAATATAATCTCAAGGATCCTCATATTTTCGCTATCACATACGTTGGTTTGCATTGCAGAACACTTTGGTTTGGTCATGATGTGAATCGAATCATGTAGTGCCTACTGAAAATTCGTTTTGTGACCAAATCAATGTGCTTTACAATGCAAACCAAGGTATGTGATTGTGAGAATATGAACACCCTTGAGAATATATTTCATCGAGGGGATACTGAAAAAACAGATGCGCCAGATGGGCATTTCATGTAAGGTGCATTCCAACACAAGTCTGTAGCGTAACCATTTTGGTTACACGTTTGTAATTGTAATTTATTGTTTATCCTAGGACAACTCACAGGAAACCAATGTATCGTTTGACCTGATTAAAGCGTGTAAAACCGTCTGATGATGAATTGTGAAAAATTCGAAACCGGTAAAGGCACTGGTTGCTCTACAGCAAAAACAAATTATATTACTTTACAGTATAGTAGAAAGAACACATCAATCAATTTCAAGGTGATTTAGGGACAAAACACGTACTTTTCTGTTCTGATTTCGAAAACACAGGTGGCCAAAGAGAACAATGAAATAACTGAAGAGCCCAGTAAGAGATCACTTAATTTGCAGCAAAAAATACATTTATTTTTCTTTCTCTCCAGGTCTATGGCTGAATTGTTTTTGTGGTCTTCAGTCCTGAGACTGGTTTGATGAAGCTCTCCATCCTACTCTATCCTGTGCAAGCTTCTTCATCTCCCAGTACCTACTGCAACCTACATGCTTCTGAATCTGCTTAGTGTAGTCATCTCTTGGTCTCCCTCCACGATTTTTACCCTCCACGCTGCCCTCCAATACTAAATTGCTCATCCCTTGATGCCTCAGAACATGTCCTACCAACCGATCCCTTCTTCTGGTCAAGTTGTGCCACAAACTTCTCTTCTCCCCAACCCTATTCAATACTTCCTCATTAGTTATGTGATCTACGCATCTAATCTTCAGCATTCTTCTGTAGCACCACATTTCGAAAGCTTCTATTCTCTTATCGTCCATGTTTCACTTCCATACATGGCTACACTCCATACAAATACTTTCAGAAATGACTTCCTGTCACTTAAATCTATACTCGATTTTAACAAATTTTTCTTCTTCAGAAACGCTTTCCTTGCCATTGCCAGTCTACATTTTATATCCTCTCTACTTCGACCATCGTGAGTTATTTTGCTCCCCAAATAGCAAAACTCATTTACTACTTTGAGCGTCTCATTTCCTAATCTAATTCCCGAAGCATCACCCGATTTAATTCGAGTACGTTCCATTATCCTCGTTTTGCTTTTGTTGATGTTCATCTTATATACTCCATTCAAGACACTATCCATTCCATTCAACTGTTCTTCCAAGTCCTTTGCTGCCTCTCACAGAATTACGATGTCATCGGCGAACCTCAAAGTTTTTATTTCTTCTCCATGGATTTTAATACCTACTCCTAATTTTTCTTTTGTTTCCATCACTGCTTCCTCAATATACAGATTGAATAACATCGGGGAGAGACTACAACCCTGTCTCACTCCCTTCCCAACCACTGCTTCCCTTTCATGTACCTCGACTCTTATAACTGCCATCTGGTTTCTGTACAAATTGTGAATAGCCTTTCGCTCCCTGTATTTTACCCCTGCCACCTTCAGAATTTGAAAGAGAGTATTCCAGTCAACATTGTCAAAAGCTTTCTCTAAGTCTACAAATGCTAGAAACGTAGGTTTGCCCTTCCTTAATCTAGCTTCTAAGATAAATGGCTGAATTAACACACGTGGAATGCAGTACGCAAGTCAGTGTCTTGAACCCCAAATACAAGAAGCAGCCTAAGAGCATTAACTGTCCAGCATTACCAGTCTGTAGATAACGAACTCTGAATGCCTATTGCAGTTAGAATAATGCGTGTCCGTTGACGCCAGTTACCACTCGCTTACATTTGCTGATATTCGCGAAGAAGCCTGGTGATACAGCGGCTGTCCTCTTGAGGTGGAAGTAGGTATTCACTGCAGACGGCGGTCAAAACGGAACTGCCGCTTTGGCCCCTGCGGCACTACATTAAGATTGTGGCGCCTCACAGCTCTCGCGAGACGTGCCGATTTCCTCTTCCTGCTTAATTCCCTGTGATGCTTCGTGCACAAGCGTGGTGGACAGCTAATGTGCCGTTATCGATTGTCGTCGACACCGGACGTACTCCTACAAGATGCGAAACGTATTACACAATAACCTTATTACTTAGTAACTTTTCTCAACAACAATTGATCTAACCAGACGGTGATTGAGTGAAAGTTACGTCATTCCAAGCTGTTGCAGTTCCTAGCCACAGTTCATCTGTCGGTCTCTCCGCTACCTATGACCAGATGCTTCAATAGATAAGATATCAGGAGAACGTGGCGGTCAGAGCAGCCTCAATGATGTACTGAGGTAGGTCAAGACAACACTGGCAACAAGCAGTCTTGCGGTCTTGCGATATTTTGTTAAAAGAGAACACCACGGACTCCACGTAAACAGAGCACACCTAAGGGGCTTTAAAGCGTGCGAAATGCATCACCTCCGAATTACTGGCTATGCGAATGAACACACAGGTACGTCCGTCGTGAATACACAGTACCGGTATTTGCCTTAAAAAAATGGCATGTCGCCTCTCCTGTGTCCAGTGTTGTGGTCCATGCACCATTGTATGCCCGCGTTTCTCTGTTGCCGTGTCGAGGAAAGTTGCAACAATGGTAGGCATACTGGCAGTCCGTGGTGCTCCATATGTCGTCGCTCTGTCCGTGTGGACACTTTTCTTGATTCAAACGAGCCCATTTCCTGACTCCAGCTACGTAGCTAAACCGTCGGGCAGACTGTATCAAAAATGGCTCTGAGCACTATGGGACTTACCAGCTGTGGACATCAGTCGCCTAGAACTTAGAACTACTTAAACCTAACTAAGGACACCACAAACATCCATGCCCGAAGCAGGATTCGAACCTGCGACCGTAGCGGTCACGCGGTTCCAGACTGAAGCGCCTAGAAGCGATCGGCCACTCCGGCCGGCCAGACTGTATCTCTGTCCTCTCAGGCGCTAGACGAGTGGGGACGTTGACATTCTCCGTGGCGTTGAGAACGGCCTCCTTAATTCATAGCTTCCGTATTCGCATGATAGCCACGTGATCTCAAGAAAAGCAAGCAGCAGTATCACTGTAAACTATCGTCTCGATAGACCACTATACAGCCACCTTAGAATTCCGACACGTGCTGACCCAAGTATCTCTCTCTCTCTCACTCTCTCTCTCTCTCTCTCTCTCTCTCTCCCTCTTTTACACGGAACATAACACGAACTGCCACGAACAATCAACATTCAAATAAGATTTATGAATGAAAACCCGCTACGTAATCTTTCGTCAGCCGGCCGGAGTGGCCGTGCGGTTCTAGGCGCTACAGTCTGGAACCGCGGGACCGCTACGGTCGCAGGTTTGAATCCTGCCTTGGGCATGGATGTGTGTGATGTCCTTAGGTTAGTTAGGTTTAAGTATTTCTGAGTTCTAGGGGACTGGTGACCTCAGAAGTTGAGTCCCATAGTGCTCAGAGCCATTTGAACCATTTTGAAATATTTCGTTACAAACAGAATAAAGATGCCAGAATGAGATTTTCACTCTGCAGCGGAGTGTGCGCTGATATGAAACATCCTGGAAGATCAAAACTGTGTGCCGGACCGAGATTCGAACTCGGGACCTTTGCCTTTCGTGGGCAAGTGCTCTACCATCTGAGGTACCCAAGCATGACTCACGCCCCATCCCGAGTTCGAGTCTTGGTCCGGCACACAGTTTTGATCTGCCAGCAAGTTTCATTGCAGTGTTTGCTTCTGAGGGTGCAGGGCTGGTTCCAGGCGGACGTGTGTCCCTTCACCGGCACTGAAGCTGTGTGCAAATGAAAACCGAACACCCGCCGCAATGGGAGCATGGAATGGTCCATTCAAAACTAATTATCAAATGCGTTAAGACGTTATCCCGTTCGTAGACGAGACGATCAACTCCCGTTTCGTAGAACGCGGCCGCCCGTTAACGGTTCCAGAACCGCACCCTCTCTTGCACTACCTCGCCCGACTGAAATCGATGTCCCCCCATGTCTTTCTTCAGGTAGCCAAAGATACGAAAATCACACACACAGTGAAAGATCCATGGTTCAGTTGTGACGGGTGTTCGTTTTTCATTTGTCTCTTATACATACCAGCCGGTATAATGGAATCACTCTAGTTACAAAGGTGATAACACGTTTGGACGTGCACCGGCCGGAGTGGCCGAGCGGTTCTAGGCGCTTCAGTCCGGAACCGCGCGACCGCTACGGTCGCAGGTTCTAATCCTGCTTCGGGCATGGATGTGTGTGCTGTCCTTAGGTTATTTAGGTTTAAGTAGTTCTAAGTTCTACGGGACTGATGACCTCTGAAGTTAAGTCCCACAGTGCTCAGAGGCATTTCGTTTGGACGTACCGATGACCACAGTGTTAATGGAGTTCCGCAGTTTGTTGACATTGACCGTCAAACTTGTCTGCAACGAATAGTGTAATGCATCCGTCTAAAACGGATAAGAACAGTGATGGTGTAATGATCCGAACAGACAGCGACCTAATATGAGTGTCACATGTTGCCAGTAAGAGCTGGTTTCAAACTAGGCCGGAACTGCTGCTGTCGGTGAGTAATGGTCCACCTGAAACGATTTCTGAGCGAACACTACGAACAGAAATGATTATAGTGGACATTTCGAGTCAGTTACCTCACAAAAGTTCGTTGCTCGAGCGGCGCATTAAGCTTCACGTCTTCAGTGGACCAAAAAATGCAAAAAATGGGCGGAGGCTGACAGCGAACCGACGAGTCTCTTTTAGAATGATGCAAGGCGTCGAGTGGACTGACGGGCCAGAGAAGTCTTCAATCTGCAGCGTATGTAGGGTGCAGTTCAGTCCGAAGGGGATCTGTGAGGGTGGTTTCCGTGCCATGGTTTGTGCACACTCACACATATTAACGTGAACATGAAACAGCGACTTTACGTAATAGTTTCGTGGATATAGTACTGGTCATATTGCTCAAAATTATTACTGATGATCCAACATTTCGACCGCGGTTACAGTGGTCTTCTTGTGTGTCTACTACTGTATTTTTGCTGTTCAGAGTCACCTATGTTCTTCTGACAAAATAAAACGCCTACGGCCGTCTTTACGATTTTATTTTATTTTTTGCAACCAGTTTCGGCGCTCCAGTGCACCATCTTCAGTGTGTGGTTGATTGCGGAAGGGATTGACACGATCCCTATACTTATCGCATCAATGCCCAGCATAACTCGATACGGAGATTATCTGAAAACTTAGGTGTTAGCATTCCAGTTATGCTGGCAGCTGATGCGACATAAGTAGGAATTGTGTCAACCCCTTCCGCACCAACTGCAGCCTGAAGATGGCGCATTGAAGCTCCGAAACTAGTTGCAACAAAATAAATAAAACTCCTTCCGCACCAACTGCAGCCTGAAGACGGCGCATTGAAGCTCCGAAACTAGTTGCAACAAAATAAATAGAATCATGAGAACGGCTATAGGCGTTATATTTTCTCACAGTAGTAAACGGCCGTCGTCCGAAAGACCTCCTAACAAAAGGAAGGTCGTACAAAAATCACCTATATTTTGTCATGACTGCTCTACGGGATGCGGATTCTCGTTGTCCTCGTGCTGGACGTACTCGCTGGTAATGTTGGCGTCTCGCGTTGTTGGTGCGGCCTGTTCGGTTCTGACGGCTGGCAGCCAGAATGGGGCAAGCCTAAGTGCATCCCGTTTATTTATGTTGTTCGAGCGTTTTAATATTTCGATGGCCTCTCTGATATTTTGTTTTGCCATTCCCAGATGCTCGGCAAGTACGCGATTTCCTTCAATTTTAATTCCTTGCCTCAGCCTTTCTGGTGTTCAGCCCCTGCAGATTTGTTCTGTTGCCCAAGTTGAAAGTTTGTACGTTGCCACTGCCTGCAGGTGTCGCCGATGTACACTTCTCCACACTCACATCCACACTGCACACGTCTGCAGTGCGCAGAGTACCTACCTTTTTCTTGGTGGAGCCTAGCACCTCCTCGATCTTGCAGCTGCTGTAGAAGACGGGCTGGACACAAAGCCTATCAAACATGGCCAAAACGTTGGTTCTTCAGGAATAGTTTTTTATAATGTGACGTGGCAGTATGTTCAAAAAAGTATTGTCCTCTGACTGTGGCTGAGGAAGTCCACGCTTTTATATGTGAATCAGTAAGTTTACTTCACCATTCTCGGTGTCCAAGTGCTGCCCTTTCTTCTATATCTTCATGACGAATAAGCAATGGACAATGAAAACATAATGCCAATAATCATTACTTAAAACACGTTTGCTTTTTACAGACCACTGATCATGACACAAATAAATAGAAGCATGATTGGGCAACGAAAATAGTTGTATTTTGGATAATAGGTGGACATGAATGCCTAGAAATGAATCGCATATGTTCCTAGAATGACTGAAATTCCTACACCAAAATTAACTCTGCCTTTCTCATCCTGAGGAATACGTAGTCAGATGTGGAGATGAGCTTCTGAGCCAAAGAGGAGAGAGGACTTCATCTAACAAACTGAAGATGTTGAAACAAATTCTTCTCAGTGTGTGCTCCATTACATGGTTCTCGCCATCAACTACTCCGTGTCCTATTCCAAGAGATCAGAATGAATAAAATGAAGTTAGCTGTATTCGTAGGGTTGTACGTGCACATTCCCAGTCTGAAGAACACTCGGGCACCTTATCGTTTCGCGACTGACCTGCTGAACCACCCGATCTTAGACGCACAGAAAATGTCTGGGACTACTGGAAACAGCTGGTGAAACACAACAGTCAAAATCCCTTCGTTATCGTAGCTAAGTGGGATATGACCACCAGTGACGGGCTCCATGTGGATATGGCATACCCGAAGAACCTTGTAGAACCTCATCCTCGCTGAACTGGGGTCATTATCAACACTATGGCTGGTATTATGTTGTCCAATCTGTTTGTGATTGCAGCGTAGACACGATTACTCGGGAGTGGCTAAGATTTTGGCTCATCAGCCACGCCCGGGTTCAAGTGCCAAAGTGCTCAGTCTCGCTCCACCTCTTCTCCATCTGTCTGAGCACGAGGATGGGGGCAGAAGGGAAAACAGAGAACGCGGCATATTTAAATGACAGTACAGTGGTCCTGCACATGTCTTTGTTTTATATTTCACATTTCTCAACAACATAGATCGTAAACAAAACATGTTTTTGGTATTATTTAATTAATTATTTTTGGCCCACTGAAGACATAATTTTTTTCTTGTACAAACTGTCGCAATACGTACAGGCGCACACAATTTCACAGAGTTTCTCACTCGAGTTGCCACGTATTCGTGATTTATTTATTTTCATAATCGAAAAAAGGTCTTTCACACAAACATGTCGCTCGAAATACTGTAGCATTTTTGCGGCCTCAATCTGAAGAAATGGAAAGTCTACCTGAGGAAAACAATGTAGGCTTCCTGGACAGTTTTGACGTAAAAAGCTTTGTAATTAAAACAGGCATTACCTTGCAGGCCAGTCAGTTACATCTGTATCCGTACCCAGTACACTCTTTCTTAGATCCACCGAGAAGAAGGTCACCAAAGATGTAAAGAAGAAGCTTACTGACGCAATAAATCCGAGAACAGACAAGTTTAGGATCAAATCGATCCGGTCAGCCAATAGCGTTGCATAGTGGAAAAAGAAATAAGTGTATGCCATCCTTGGCCGGGAAGTTCTGCGACCAAGTGCAAGTCTTCTTTGAGACGACGCCACATTTGGTGACCTGCGCGCCAGTGATGAGGATGAAATGATGATCAGAACAACACAACACCCAGTCCCGGAGCTGAGAAAATCTCCAACCCTGCCGAGAATCGAACCCTGGGCCCGCTTGCACGGGGGGCGAGCATGTTACCTGCCAGCTAAGCAGACGGACAATGCAAACAGAGAATGATGATGACTACATAAAGCTTCAAGAAAATGCTCATCAGATACACAGTATTACATGTAAACCATCGAAAAAGAAGAGCTCTGCTCATTGTGTACATTGTGCTCAAGGTAGTGGACGACAATGAACTTCTCGAAGATATCTATGAACTTAACTTGTTTCATCACATGCAAAAGGGAGACTGAAGAAGAGGTAAGACTGAGATACCAAGCCGGACCCTGAGAGACTATATTAGTTGACTATATTAGTCACTTTGTAGAAATCACTCCCTGTTTTCGTAAGCTACTGGAGCAAAAAGAAAAAGTATGTTTCGGTTTTCGTGCTCTAGGAATGAGTGATTACGTGGATGTTTCAAAACTTTATGAATATTGTAACAGGTCACAGCAAGATCTGTAAGTTTAAGGAGCGTAGTGCCCTCCCACTTTAGAGCATAGTGCCACCAGAAAAGTGCGTGTACAATAATCAAAGAGAAACCTGTCTGCATCCATTGTCGCAACAGGAACAAAAAATGTGACTCGCCTGGCAAAGACTGGGCAACTTACGCATTGCTGTTAGAACGTGAAGCAGCTAGAACAGACTATGGATCCATCTAAACTACAAGCAAACCTATGAAAGGTACGCAATAGAAGGAAACAGAAGCACAAGTCACCATCGACAGCAGCCAGGAAGTGGCGTCATGCCATGCCCTGGCGTCAGAAACTTCGGATTATACTTCCTTCTAGAGGAGAGCTACTTAATGACGAAATTCCGGTGCCAATCACTACAGAGTTTATTGAGAAGCAGCGTGTTGACTTTATGCATTTCATAGAGGACACGATACAACAGTAGAGATTAGAGACGGCAGTTGCAAAGGAACTTAAAAGACAGTCGACACCTGCATCAGTCCAAACTGTGGAGGCTGCTGTCAGAAGAGATGTTCCTCGTGCAGCAACTTCTGCAACGGAAGGCTTTCCGGCTTGCCAGCTGCCCGAGCCAATACCATATCTACAAGGAGATATGATAAAGATGGTCATTATCATAATGACATCGACGGTGCAGCTGCAGTGGCAGTAGATACCCATGCAGCTTCGAAATCGTCTGCAGATCCTCCTCTTTTTTCCGGTGGAGCGTGGTGACAGTTGGTAATATTGATAAGTATAACAACTGCAAGACAATGAAGTGCAGCGAAAATCTGATCTTTCTCTGAAATAAAAAAAAAATAATATTTCGGGCCCTACTAAAAACGATATACATTTACCCACAGACAAAATTTATAATAATTTAGAAGTGAATGTCGAGTTAAGTCGTTTGGAGAATACCAGTGTACTGATGGTTGCTCTTACACATATTATTGGAGTTGGGCCCCAAAGGGAAATCTGTTATCTATTCTACACCTGGGGTATTAGACACATTTTTTTTTTTTTTTTTTTAGTAGATAACCTGCCAACAGAGTTTAAACCATTATGATACCTCCATCAGAATGCATTCACGAGAAGAAATGAACCCTTCGACGCTGAGCATTTATAAACGGATTTTGTAAAAACATATAGATGGGTTTTCTTTGACCAAGCCCTTCCCTCTCTGAAATGTTTTGTGTACTCTCGAAACACATGAAAGGATAAAGATACTACAGATAAATTCTGCATGAAGTAAACTGGCTGTCATTGAAATAGGAAGATTAAATCAGGAGCTGAATGTTGATATAATCTATTTGCAAGAACCATGTAGAAACAGTAAGTTTCCACATTTAGCAATGGATATGTTGTAAGGGTTTCCTACCCTTACGGTAAACCCTCAGCTCACAAAAAAAATTATTATTCAAATGGTCAGAATGAATAGGGTACTGAAACGAAATATTGCTCTTTCCAGGGTTAGTTTATTATAAATCCAACACGTGCATTCCCAGACTTAGTATACAGATCAAATTAAAAAAGAACACGAAACAAAATACACCGCACCAGATTATGTTGATGGCTGGCAAAACTATTAAAGGTAAAGGGAGTCAAGCTAAAACGATGCTTCCCTCTAGGTAACAGCAACAAGGCTTTGTGAGGTACTGACCGAGACTGTGAACCGGTAGTTGAACGTTAGTAAGACATCAGTTGATTGAAGTGCAGAGGTGCAGGTCAGATGAGCTCGCTGCAGTGAAGACAAAGTCCTTAGACAAAGATTGCTAGCCGGCCGGAGTGGCCTTGCGGTTCTAGGCGCTACAGTCTGGGACCGAGCGACCGCTACGGTCGCAGGTTCTAATCCTGCCTCGGGCATGAATGTGTGTGATGTCCTTAGGTTAGTTAGGTTTAATTAGTTCTAAGTTCTAGGCGACTGATGCCCTCAGAAGTTAAGTCGCATAGTGCTCAGAGCCATTTGAACCATTTAAACCAAAGATTGCTAATAGGTCCGGCTGCCGATATATCACCACCGAAATGCCCGACGGATGGTGTGGAGACTGGCTGTAAGTAAGCAACTGCAAAGGCCGCGACCAGGGTACCCTCGCGCTCAGATGTGCAGAGAATCACGGCTGGGGCGCCGAAAAACCAACACTGTCTTCGCTGTCTTTCCAAGGGTACAACGTACCTCAGCTGAAATGTCCAGACCATCCTCTATGTTTGACATCCATCAAATGCCACAAAAATTTCCCTCTCTTCCCTCCTTGACACCAAATTCATGTGGAGGCACCAGAAAATTGTCCCCTCCAGTGGTCAAGCCACCCACGGAAATTACGCCAATGGCAGACTTACAACTCACCAGAACTTCCACCTAAACACGGCACAGTGGTATTTTCAAATAAGGAAGCTTGTTGCCAAAATCTATGCTCTAACCTGTTAAATTTGTCGCCAGAGAAACGTGCGTGCATTTCACACCACCTTCCCACAGCAGTCACGCAGCTCTGTCGGTCGCACACGCGTTGTGGACAATACGCCTCCGGAATGCAGGCCGCTGGCCACTGTCCTGCAGAAGACTGGGTCGCCCCCATTGTGTTTATGGTGAAATGCCACCCTCTACGCTCACAAGCAAAACAGTTACGTTTTTGTAGAAGCCCGGATACTTCCTGGAAGAGCCTAAGGTTGTTTCGTTCACTTCTACGCCCCGTCGTCCTTACCGACACAGAAAAATATCTAGTGCCACAACTGCAATGAAGCGTCAGAGAAATTGGTAAAGGAATGCGTATTCAAATTTAGAGATATGTAAACAGGCAGAATACGGCAACGCCTATACAGTGTGGTCCATTGATCGTGACCGGCCAAATATCTCAAGAAATAAGCTTCAAACGAAAAAACTACAAAGAGCGAAACTCGTCTAGCTTCAAGGGGGAAACCAGATGGCATTATGGTTGGCCCGCCAGATGGCGCTGCCATAGGTCAAACGGATATCAACTGCGTTTGTTTAAATAGGAACCCCCATTTTTATAACATATTCGTGTAGTGCGTAAAGGAGTATGAATGTTTTAGTTGGATCACTTTTTTCGCTTTGTGATAGATGGCGCTCTAATAGTCACAAACATATGGCTCACAATTTTGGACGAACAGTTGGTAACAGGAAAGTTTTTTAAATTAAAATACAGAACGTAGGTACGTTTGAACATTTTATTTCGGTTGTTCCAATGTGATACATGTACCTATGTGAACTTATCATTTCTGAGAACGCATACTGTTACAGCGTGATTACCTGTAAATGCCATATTAATGCAATAAATGCTCAAGATGATGTCCGTCAACCTCAATGCATTTATCAACATGTGTAACGACATTCCTCTCAACAGCGAGTAGTTCGCCTTCCGTCATGTTCGCACATGCATTGACAAGTCGCTGACGTAGGTTGTCAGGCGTTGTCGGTGGATCACGATAGCAAATATCCTTCAACTTTCCCCACAGAAAGAAATCCGGGGACGTCAGATGCGGTGAACATGCGGGCCATGGTATGGTGCTTCAACGACCAATCCACCTGACATGAAATATGCTATTTAATACCGCTTCAACCGCACGCGAGCTATGTGCCGGGCATCCATCATGTTGGAAGTACATCGCCATTTTGTCATGCAGTGAAACATCTTGTAGTAACATCGGTAGAACATTACGTAGGAAATCAGCTTGCACTACACCATTTAGATTGCCATCGATAAAATGGGGGCCAATTATCCTTCCTCCCATAATGCCGCACCATACATTAACCCGCCAAGGTCGCTGATGTTCCGCTTGTCGCAGCCATCGTGGATTTTCCGTTGCCCAATAGTGCATATTATGCCGGTTTACGTTACCTCTGTTGGTGAATGACGCTTCGTCGCTAAATAGAACGCGTGCAAAAAATCTGTCGTCGTCCCGTAATTTCTCTTGTGCCCAATGACAGAACTGTACACGACGTTCAAAGTCTTCGCTATGCAGTTCCTGGTGCATAGAAATATGGTATGGGTGCAATCGATGTTGATGTAGAATTCTCAAGACCGACGTTTTTGAGATTCCCGATTCTCGCGCAATTTGTCTGCTACTGATGTGCGAATTGGCCGCGACAGCAGCTAAAACACCTACTTGGGCATCATCATTTGTTTCAGGTCGTGGTTGACGTTTCGCATGTGGCTGAACACTTCCTGTCTCCTTAAATAATGTAACTATCCGGCGAACGGTCCGGACGCTTGGATGATGTCGTCCAGGATACAGCGCAGCATACATAGCACATGACCGGTGGCCATTTTAATCACAATACACATACATCACCACGATATCGTCCTTTTCCGCAATTGGTAAACGGTCCATTTTAACACGGGTAATGTATCTTGAGCAAATACCGTCCGCAGTGGCGGAATGTTACGTAATACCACGTACTTACACTTTTGTGACTATTTCAGCGCCATCTATCACAAAGCGATAAAAGTGGTCCAATTAAAACATTTATATTTCTTCACGTACTACACGAATATGTAATAAATATGCGGGTTCCTATTTTTCAAAAACGCAGTTGATTTCCGTTTGACCTATGGCAGCGCCATCTGGCGGGCCAACCATAGCACCAACTGGTTTCCCCCTTCAAGCTTGACAAGTTTCGTTCATTGCAGTTTTTTCGTTTGACGCTTATTTCGTGAGATATTTGGCCCGGTCACGATCAATGGACCACCCTGTATAAGACAACAGGTGTCTGGCACAATTGTTAGATCGGTTACTGCTGCTATAACGGCAGGTTATCAAGATTTAAGTGAGTTTGAACGCAGTGCTATAGTCGGCGCACGAGGGATGGAACACAGCATCTCCGAGGTAGCGATGAAGAGGGGTTTTCCCGTACGAGCATTTCACGAGTGTACCGTAAATATCAAGAATCTGGTAAAACATCAAATCTCCGACATCGCTGCGGCCCGAAAAAGATCCTGTAAGAACAGGACCAGCGGCTACTGAAGAGAATCGTTCAATGTGACAAAAAGCAACTTTCCGCAGATTTCAATGATGGGACACTAATAAGAGTCAGCGTGCGAACCATTGAACGAAATATAATAGATATGGGCTGTCCGAGCCGAAGAAACATTCGTGTATCCTTGATGACTGCACGACACAAATCTATAGGCCTCGCCTGGATCCGTCAACATCGACATTTGAGTGTTGATTGCTGGAACCATGTTGCTTAGTGGGACGAATCTCATTTCAAATTGTATAGCGCTGATGGACGTGTATGGGTATGGAGACGAGCTCATGAATCCATGGACTCTCCATGTCAGCAGGGGACTGTTCAAGCTGGTGGAGGCTCTGTAATGGTGTGGAGCGAGTGCAGTTGGAATGATTTGGGACCCCTGACAAGTGACACGTAGGTAAGCATCCTGTCTGATCACTTGCATCCACTCATGTCCATTGTGCATTTCGACATACTTGGCCAATTCCAGCAGGACAATGAGATACTCCACACATCCAGTATTGCTACAGAGTGGCTATTCTAAGTTTAAACACTGCCGCTGGCCATCAAACTCCCCAGGCATGGACATTATTGAGCATATCTGGGATGCCTTGCAACGTATAGTTCAGAAGAGATCCCCACACCCTCATACTCCTACGGATTTATGGACAGCCTTGCAGGATTCTTGTCAGTTCCCTCCATCACTACTTCAGACTTTACTCGAGTCCATGCCACGTTGTGTTGCAGTTCTTCTGTGTGCTCGCTGGGCTCTAAACGAGGTGTACCAATTCATTTGGCTCTTCAGTGTATTGTTGCTAGAAACCAACAAACTCTGTCATTACCTGTCATACCTGTAATTACTCGACCTGATGGCTTGCTACATAGCTAAGATGGCTGAAATGCCTCCGCAGGGACTACGTAATTATCAAGGGGTGAAAGATGACATGCCCTAAGAGATGCCACCTTCCAGCGTTAAGAGTTACTGGAGACGACGAGGCAATTTTTTGTATGTTCCTCTTTTGACTGGAGGTCTTGGGGACTACGGCCGTTCAATACTGTAAGAAAATGAAACGCTTACAGCCGTCCTCATGATCTTATTTATGGGGTAGTTCCAGATTCGGTATTTCAGTAGGCCATCTTCAGGTCTTAGTTGATGCTGAAAAGGTTATCACGATCATTATACGCTGCATCAATGGCCGACATCACTGGTTTACGCAGACTATCTGTAAGCTCTCCAACCATCATCTGCCAACTACCTGGAGAAACATTCAAAATATTAATGTTTCCCCAGTCAATTTTCAGTTTAGTTGGAGTGCTGGTATCACAGTTACAAATAGTCTGCATAAACAAGTTACGTTGGCCACTGATAAAACGTATAATGATTGTGATAACCCCTTCATCATCAACTAAGGCCTAAAGATGGCGCATTGAACCACCGAAAACTGGTAGCTACACACTAAATAAGATCACAAGGACGGCTGTAGGTGTTTCACTTTCTTAGAACGATGAGGTAATGTCTGCCATTGTTGTTTCAAGTAGGAAATTCACTGTAACTCAAGTGGCTCAGCTGAGTGACAAGCACATGGTCACAGCAGAGGTGAAGGATGCACAGATAAAATAGGCTGTAGCAAACATATACATCCAGTATTCCCAACCCATTATGTAGATAAAATAGCAGTGGTAGCCCTATTTGGACAAGGTGCGTGTCTGCTTGTGGCAACAGATGCAAATGTAAAATCCCCTCAGTGGCACAGTAGGGAAACTGACAAACAATGTGAGATACTAGAGATTGCTTCAGGAAATTGATTGAATACACTAGGAGAAGTTTCTAAGAAGGCAACTGCAGTTTGAAATATGGGGCAGACCATATAAGTTATTGACCCTGAACGATTAAGGAACCTACTGTCATTCCACAATTCGTAAAGAGGATGGCTCAGTGACAGCTGGATGGACGGAGTCAGTACAATACCTGCTAACCAACCTACTTCCAGAAAATAAAACTAACTTAGAAGTGAACTAGATAACTCATACAACAATCAGATGTTGCTGATACCTTTCGCTCAAGAAGAAGACGCTATCGCAATTTCCTAGCTCAAAACTGTAAAGACACCTGGTCTGGATGGCGTTTAACCTAAGGTTGTGATTGTAGGTCCATTAATAGTGCCATATTCGACAGCAGTACTAAAGGTGACGATATGGAAAACAGCTAGAGCAGTAGTGGTTAAAAACTCAAAGGATAGAAATCCGACATTACCGCAAAGCTATAGACCTACTTGCATATTTAACGTCTTAGCCAAAGTTCAGGAGCTGCGCCGGCTGCACGCGCACAGGAAGCACTTGGGTCCAACTCTGTGTCAATATGGATTCAGAAAAGGGACGTGTCTTAACGATGCGGTTAACAGGGCTCTTCATACTGTAGAAAAATCGATAGCCAAGTACGCAATGGTACTCATGATTGTCATCGTAGGTGCATTCGATTATCTTTGGTGGCATGAGGTGTTTGCACGCCTCCGATATCTCGATGTCCCCAAACATCAGTACAATAGCTTTGTAGATTACTGCAGCGCACGTAGCGTCCAGTGGTTTGCGGGGCAGAGAAAGGTAATCAAGAAGATTAACAAGGGCTGTACTCAAGGCTCCATAAGTGGTCCATTGTTGTGGAATCTTAATATTGAACCCCTGTTACATCTGTTAGAAGTGGCAAATGCTACTGAAGGTGTTGCTGCATACGCAGATGATATCCTGGTAGTTGTGTCGGCAGACACCAGGGCGAGACTTGAGGAAAAGATGAATGATGTGCTTGCTCAGATGCAGCATTGGTGCACGGCCAACACACTGACTACAGCTATTCATAAAACAACATACTTACTCCAGAAGGAAAATTTTCTCTTGCCAGAAATACCTCCCATGACGGAATCGCTGTGAAATGCAGCATTGTACGTAGATCTTTAGGTATTCATCTAGACGAGAAAGGAAACTTTCTAGAACATGTGAACTTTGTTACTCAGAAAGCGACTAAAAATAAGACTGCCAATGCTGCAGATTGCTGTCGGATGTGGTGTGGTCATATCTTCAGCCCCATAATGGGCTTCCCTCCCAGCACCTAGGAGCGTCACCTTGGACGAGACAGCTACAAAACAAGATCACAGGAATTCATATTACTGATAAAAGACATTTACGAGTCCGGAATTCAGATGAACGGTAGTCCGACTGGGACACTAGAAACACTGCAAGGCAGGTTTACAGTACATTCCCAAGCATTAGCAACAGACTCAAACTGTGCGACGTGGCACCTACTCGAGGTGTGGTGCACCTTGTAAGTAGGCTGTTTAGGTTTTTTTATTGGTAACGCCGCCGCCACGTAGCGCTCTGTATAAAAATCACTGGCTGTGCCGTGTGCAGTCTGTGGCTGGTTTGCATTGTTGTCTGCCATTGTAGTGTTGGGCAGCGGCAGCTGGATGCTAACAGCGCGTAGCGTTGCGCAGTTGGAGGTGAGCCGCCAGCAGTGGTGGACGTGGGGAGAGAGATGGCGGAGTTTTGAAATTTGTAAGAATTGGTGTCACGAACTGATATATATATTATGACTATTAAGGTAAATACATTGTTTGTTCTGTATTAAAATCTTTCATTTGCTAACTATGCCTATCAGTAGTTAGTGCCTTCAGTAGTTTGGATCTTTTATTTAGCTGGCAGTAGTGGCACTCGCTGTATTGCAGTAGCTTGAGTAACGAAGATTTTTGTGAGGTAAGTGATTTGTGAAACGTATAGGTTAATGTTACTCAGGGCCATTCTTTCGTAGGGATTACTGAAAGTCAGATTGCGTTGCGCTAAAAAAAATATTGTGTGTCAGTTTAAGCACAGTCTTGTATAATTTTTCTAAGGGGACGTTTCAACCTATTAACAAATTACTGTCCTTATCCCGAACATTTGCATCGAGTAGGATATAGTAACACACCAATCTGTAAATGTCGAGAGGAAGACTTCGCTGATCATGTCGTTTTCATTTGTCCCCTTTTTCAGATAGAGAGAGACGGCAGACAGTTTGACTACGATCTGCAAACAACTGTAAGCGACCAAAACTTGTGGGCTACAGTAAATATGATTGCACATAGAATATCTAAAAGGCAGCTGCTTAACTTTCAGTCTGTAAGATAATGTGGACGCTCTGAACATCAAAACGTCAGCAAATCACAAGACGCGTTTGCTCCATACTAGATAATGACAGGCACATGTAAATTTAACTAAGAAAAACTTTAACATACAGATACACACAAATAAATAAAAAATATTTTTTTAAAAAAGAAGCAGGCCGGAGTGATCGTGTGGTTCTAAGCGCTACAGTCTGGAGCCGAGCGGCCGCTACGGTCGCAGGTTCGAATCCTGCCTCGGGCATGGATTTGTGTGATGTCCTTAGTTTAGTTAGGTTTAATTAGTTCTAAGTTCCAGGCGACTGATGACCTCAGAAGTTAAGTCGCATAGTGCTCAGAGCCATTAAAAAAAGGAAGAAAAGAAAGAAAGAATGCTTCGGCTCCCACATTGGTCTGCGCGGAATCGAGGATTGTCGAGGCACGCACATCCCAGTGGGGGGAATGTGGAATAGTGTAACAACAACAGGTTTAGTAGGTATAGTTATCGTTAGTCAACAAACCTCGAGTTATTCCGAGGCTGCCTGTAACATATCACGTATTACAGGCTGGTAATTATTCGCCTAGAACTTGTGTTAATTCCTTTGACTTATATGTCTTTTTAAATGATTCTTATTTTCAATTTTCTCTTTTATTTCTACAACATTATTACAAATGGTTGCTGTTAATGTAATTTATTACCATATACAAACACAACGCACCATATATCACCCTAATTATTGGATATGTACGACCTGTTTAGAGATTCCAACAAACAGGTCAAAAATTCATGGCAATATCGTCGTCGTCATCATCATCATCATCATTTAACACTGATAATGTCTTTCAGCGTTCAGTCTGGAGCACAGTTCAAATCGTTCTGAGCACTATGGGACTTAACATCTTAAGTCATCAGTTCCCTAGAGCTTTGAACTACTTAAACCTAACGACATCACACAACACCCAGCCATCATGAGGCAGAGAAAATCCCTCATCCCGCCGGGAATCGAACCCGGGAACCCGGGCGTGGGAAGCGAGAACGCTACCGCACGACCACGAGATGCGGGCTCTGGAGCACAGTCCCCCTTATAAAATACCTCCGTGATCCCCTATTCTGTGCAACATTGGTGCCTCTTCTGATGTTAAACCTATTACTTCAAAATCATTCTTAACCGAATCCAGGTACCTTCCCCTTGGTCTGCCCCGACTCCTCCTACCCTCTACTGCTGAACCCATGAGTCTCTTGCGTAACCTTGCTTCCCCCATGCGTGTAACACGACCCCACCATCTAAGCCTGTTCGCCCTGACTGCTACATCTATAGTTCGTTCCCAGTTTTTCTTTGATTTCCTCATTGTGGACACCCTCCTGCCATTGTCCCCATCTACTAGTACCTGCAATCATCCTAGCTACTTTCATATCCGTAACCTCAACCTTGTGGATAAGGTAACCTGAATCCACCCAGCTTTCGCTCCCATACAACAAAGTTGGTCGAAAGATTGAACGGTGCAAAGATAACTTAGTCTTGGTACTGACTTCCTTCTTGCAGAAGAGAGTAGATCGTAGCTGAGCGCTCACTGGAATAGCTTTGCTACACCTCGCTTCCAGTTCATTCACTATGTTGCCTCCTGTGAGAATATGCATCCTAAGTAGTTTAAACCGTCCACCTGTTCTAACTTTGTTCCTCCTATTTGGCAGTCGATCTGTTTATATCTCTTTTCCACTGACATTACTTTCGTTTTGGAGATTTGATTCATAATCAAAACGCCTCCGGTCCCGGGTTCAATCCCCGCCACTGCCTAAGTTTTGATAAATAAGACTTCCGGCATAAGAAGTCAGCCTCATTCTGCCAACGGCCTTGTCAAAGAGGGCGGAGGAGCGGATAGAGGTTCAGGGCACTCTCTTGTCCTACGGGTGGGAAATTGCCCCTAAAGGCGGAAGAATCAGCAATGATCAACGACATGAGGATGCAGAAGGCAATGGAAACCACTGCATTAAAGACACGTAACGTGTATGCACAGGACATGTGGCCTGTAGTTGAAGAAGTGTCATCATGATCTCTCCATTGGCAAAAGATTCCGGAATAGTCCCCCATTCGCATCTCGAGGAGAGGACTGCCAAGGGGGAGGTTACCATGAGAAAAAGATTGAATAATCAACGAAAGGATAATGTTCTACCACTCGGGGCGTGGAATGTCAGAAGCTTGAACGTGGTAGGGAAACCAGAAAATCTGAAAAGGGAAATGCAAAGGCTCAATCTAGATATAGTAGGGGTCAGTGAAGTGAAGTGGAAGGAAGACAAGGCTTTCTGGTCAGATGAGTATCGGGTAATATCAAAAGCAGCAGAAAATGGTATAACAGGTGTAGGATTCGTTATGAATGGGAAGGTAGGGCAGAGGGTCTGTTACTGTGAACAGTTCAGTGACTGGGTTGTTCTAATCAGAATCGACAACAGACCATCACCGACAACGATAGTTCAGGTATACATGCCGACGTCGCAAGCTGAAGATGAACAGATAGAGAAAGTATATGAGGATATTGAAAGGGTAATGCAGTAGGTAAAGGGGGACGAAAATCTAATAGTCATGGGCGACTGGAATGCAGTTGTAGGGGAAGGAGTAGAAGAAAAGGTTACAGGAGAATATGGGCTTGGGACAAGGAATGAAAGAGGAGAAAGACTAATTGAGTTCTGTAACAAGTTTCAGCTAGTAATAGCGAATACCCTGTTCAAGAATCACAAGAGGAGGAGGTATACTTGGAAAAGGCCGGGATATACGGGAAAATTTCAATTAGATTACATCATGGTCAGACAGAGATTCCGAAATCAGATACTGGATTGTAAGGCGTACCCAGGAGCAGACATAGACTCAGATCACATAATAGTAGTGATGAAGAGTAGGCTGAAGTTAAAGACATTAGTCAGGAAGAATCAATACGCTAAGAAGTTGGATACGGAAGTTCTAAGGAATGACGAGATACGTTTGAAGTTCTCTAACGCTATAGATACAGCAATAAGGAATAGCGCAGTAGGCAACACAGTTGAAGAGGAATGGACGTCTCTAAAAAGGGCCATCACAGAATTTGGGAAGAAAAACATAGGTACAAAGAAGGTAGCTGCGAAGAAACCATGGGTAACAGAAGAAATACTTCAGTTAATTGATGAAAGGCGGAAGTACAAACATGTTCCGGGAAAATCAGGAATACAGAAATACAAGTCGCTGAGGAATGAAATAAATAGGAAGTGCCGGGTAGCTAAGACGAAATGGCTGCAGGAAAAATGTGAAGACATCGAAAAAGATATGATTGTCGGAAGGACAGACTCAGCATACAGGAAAGTCAAAACAACCTTTGGTGACATTAAAAGCAACGGTGGTAACATTAAGAGTGCAACGGGAATTTCACTGTGAAATGCAGAGGAGAGAGCAGATAGGTGGAAAGAATACATTGAAAGCCTCTATGAGGGTGAGGATTTGACTGATGTGATAGAAGAAGAAACAGGAGTCGATTTAGAAGAGATAGGGGATCCAGTATTAGAATCGAAATTTAAAAGAGCTTTGGAGGACTTACCGTCAAATAAGGCAGAAGGGATAGATAACATTCCATCAGAATTTCTAAAATCATTAGGGGAAGTGGCAACAAAACGACTATTCACGTTGGTGTGTAGAATATATGAGTCTGGCGACATACCATCTGACTTTCAGAAAAGCATCATCCACACAATTCCGAAGACGGCAAGAGATGACAAGTGCGACAATTATCGCACAATCAGCTTGACAGCTCATGCATCGAAGCTGCTTACAAAAATAATATACAGAAGAATGGAAAAGAAAATTGAGAATGCGCTAGGTGACGATCAGTTGGGCTTTAGAAAAAGTAAAGGCACGAGAGAGCAATTCTGACGTTACGGCTAATAATGGAAGCAAGGCTAAAGAAAATCAAGACACGTTCATAGAATTTGTCGACCTGGAAAAAGTGTTCGACAATATAAAATGGTGCAAGCTGTTCAAGATTCTGAAAAAAGTAGGGGTAAGCTGCAGGGAGAGACGGGTCATATACAATATGTACAACAACCAAGAGGGAATAATAAGAGTGGACGATCAAGAACGAAGTGCTCGCATTAAGAATGGAGTAATACAAAGCTGTAGCCTTTCGCCCCTACTCTTCAATCTGTACATCGAGGAAGCAATGATGGAAATAAAAGAAAGGTTCAGGAGTGGAGTTAAAATACAAGGTGAAAGGGTATCAATGATACGATTCGCTGATGACATTGCCATCCTGAGTGAAAGTGAAGAAGAATTAAATGATCTGCTGAACGGAATGAACAGTCTAATGAGTACACAGTATGGTTTAAGAGTAAATCGGAGAAAGATGAAGGTAATGAGAAGTAGTAGAAATGAAAACAGCGAGAAACTTAACATCAGGATTGATGGTCACGAAGTCAGTGAAGTTAAGGAATTCTGCTACCTAGGCAGTAAAGTAACCAATGACGGACGGAGCAAGGAGGACATCAAAAGCAGACTCGCTATGGCAAAAAAGGCATTTCTGCCCAAGAGAAGTCTACTAAAATCAAATACCGGCCTTAATTTGAGGAAGAAATTTCTGAAGATGTACGTCTGGAGTACGGCATTGTATGGTAGTGAAACATGGACTGTGGGAAAACCGGAACAGAAGAGAATCTAAGCATTTGAGATGTGGTGCTATAGACGAATGTTGAAAATTAGGTGGACTGATAAGGTAAGGAATGAGGAGGTTCTACGCAGAATCGGAGAGGAAAGGAATATGTGGAAAACACTGATAAGGAGAATGGACAGGATGATAGGACATCTGCTAAGACATGAGGGAATGACTTCCATGGTACTAGAGGGAGCTGTAGAGGGGAAAAAACTGTAGAGGAAGACAGAGATTGGAATACGTCAAGCAAATAATTGAGGACGTAGGTTGCAAGTGCTACTCTGAGATAAAGAGGTTAGCACAGGAAAGGAATTCGTGGCGGGCCGCATGAAACCAGTCAGTAAACTGATGACAAAAAAAAATCTTCATACCATAGTCCTTACATTTATGATCTAGCTCTGAAATATTACTTTGCAAACTTTCAATTGAATCTGCCGTCACAACGAATTCATCCGCATATGTAAGACTGCTAATTTTGTGTTCACATATCTTAATCTCACCCAGCCAGACTATTGTTTTCAACATATGATCCATAAATAATGTGAACAACGGTGGAGACAGGTTGCAGCCTTGTCTTACCCCTGAAACTACTCTGAACCATGAAGTCAATGTATCGTCAACTCTAACTATAAAAAATGGCTCTGAGCACTATGGGACTTAACATCTATGGTCATCAGTCCCCTCGAACTTAGAACTACTTAAACCTAACTAACCTAAGGACATCACACACATCCATGCCCGAGGCAGGATTCGAACCTGCGACCGTAGCAGTCGCGCGGTTCCGGATTGAGCGCCTGAACCACTAGACCACCGCGGCCGGCTCAACTTTTAACTGCTGCTAGGCTATCTATGTAAAGACATTGAATTGCTTGCAAAAGTTTGCCTCCTATTCCGTAATCTCGTAGAACAGACAACAACTTCCTCCTAGGAACCCGGTCATATGCCTTTTCTAGATCTGTAAAGCGTAGGTACAATTCCCTGTTCCACTCGTGACACTTCTCCATTATTTGCAGTAAGCTAAAGATCTGGTCCTGCTAACCTCTAAGAGGCCTAAACCCACACTGATTTTCATCCAATTTGCCCTCAACTAATACTCGCATTTTCCTTTCAACAATACCTGAGAAGATTTAACCCACAACGCTGATTAAAGAGATACCTCTGTAGTTGTTACAGTCTTTTCTGTTTCCCTGCTTAAAGATTGGTGTATTTATTGCTTCCATCCAGTCTGATGGAACCTGTCCCGACTCCCACGCCATTTTCGTTATCCTGTGTAGTCATTTAAGACCTGACATTCCACTGTATTTGATGAGTTCCGACTTAATTTCTCCCACCCCAGCCGCTTTATTGCACTGCAATCTGTTGACCATTTTCTCCACTTCCTCCAATGTGATCCTATTTCCATCATCATTCCTATCCAATTGTACATCGAAATCTGAAACATTACTGATCCTATTTTCACCTACATTGAGCAACTCTTCAAAATATTCCCTCCATCTGCCCATGGCACCAACAGGATTCACCAGCAGTTTTCCTGACCTGTCCATTTCCTTCTTACCTCCATTTCGAAGACTGCTAATTACACTCCAGAATGGTTTTCCAGCAGCTTGACCCAAAGTCTCCAACCTGTTTCCAAAGTCTTCCCAAGATTTCTTTCCGTGGAAATAAATTATATTAAAAAAAAGGCTTGTGTTACCATCATCTGATCTTATAGAATATGTCATAAAGTTGCCGTATAACATGACATGGCAATTGCGAAGTAAGTTCCATTAGATCAGATGATGGCAGCACAAGGCTGTTGGAACCGGTCATCTTGGAGCAATGAAAGTCTGTACTCAATCGCAGCGTACGATGTCTATTATCAACTTACAGTCAATTTAATCGTCCCACAGCACAGCATTTGCACATTACAATGCATGAAACTTTGCCGCAGGTAGAACATTCCTCGAGGGCGTTTAAGCATTCGTGAGAGAATATGTAATACACGTAAGAGTGTTTCTGGCAACAGCACGCCTGACCGGGAGGGAGGAGAGACGGGTAGTTTTAAACCGCGGCTGACCCGCGCCTGGCAGGGGTGGGTGGGCGGTTTAATTAAAAAGCGAGCCCGCCCACCGCCACATGGCCGGCCGGAACACTGTGCGGGCACCGGGCCCGGCAACTGGCAGAAGCAAAATTTATTCTTTCTAACCTCTTCCAAGTACGAACAAGAATAGTATACAGATTAACGGACGGTGCAAACGGTGTAAGGGAACACGTAATGAGAGAAGCGTCAAGTCTTCAACATCTTCACATTGTTGGATGAAATCCTCTGTCCTCTTCAGCTTACAAGCCTACCTCAAACTCGAACTACGTATTCCTCAGGGTGAGTAACGCACAGGGTACATACTCGTCCACTTCAGGGAATTCAAATTCACCAAGTATGCAAAACATTGTTGTGTTTATTGCCCAAGCATGTTTCTACATACACTAGTGGCCATTAAAATTGCTACACCACGAAGATGACGTGCTACAAAATTTAACCGACAGGAAGAAGATGCTGTGATTTGCAAATGATTAGCTTTTCAGAGCATTCACACAAGGTTGGCGCCGGTTGCGACGCCTACAACGTGCTGACATGAGGAAAGTTTCCAACCGATTTCTCATACACAAACAGCAGGTGACCGGCGTTGCCTGGTGAAACGCTGTTGTGATGCCTAGTGTAACGAGGAGAAACGCATACCATCACGATTCCGACTTGGTCAGATTGTAGCCTATCGCGATTGCAGTTTATCGTATCGCGACATTGCTGCTCGCGTTGGTCGAGATCCAAGAATAGCAGAATATGGGATCTGTGGTTTCCGGAGGGTAATACATGCTGGATCTCAACGGCCTCGCATTGCAAGCAGGCATCTTATCCGCATGGCTGTAACAGGTCGTGCAGCCATGTCTCGATCCCTGACTCAAAGGATGGGGACGTTTGCCAGACCACAACCATCTGCACGAACAGTTCGACGACGTTTGCAGCAGCATGGACTATCACCTCCGAGACCAGGGCTACGGTTACCCTTGACTCAGCATCACAGACAGGATCGCCTGCGATGGTGTATTCAACGACGAACCTGGGTGCACGAATGGCAAAACGTTATTTTTTCGGATGAATCCAGGTTCTGTTTACTGCATTATGATGGTCACATCCGCGTTGTGAACGCACATTGGAAGCGTGTATTCGTCATCACCATACTGGCTTATCACCAGGCGTGGTGGTATGGGGTGCCATTGGTTACACGTCACAGTCACCTCTTGTTCGCATTGACGGCACTTTGAATAGTGGACGTTACATTTCAGGTGTGTTACGACCCGTGGCTCTACCCTTCATTCGATCCCTGTGAAGCCCTACATTTCAGCAGGGTAATGCACGACCGCATGTTGCAGGTCCTGTACGGGGCTTTCTGGATACAAGAAATGTTCGACTGCTGCCCTGGCCAGCACATTCTCCAGATCTCTCACCAACTGATAACGTCTGGTCAATGGTGGCCGAGCAACTGGCTCGTCACGATACGCCAGTCACTAGTCTCGATGAACTGTGGTATCGTGTTGAAGCTGCATGGGCAGCTGTACCTGTACATGCCATCCAAGATTTGTTTGACTCAATGCCCAGGCGTAGCAAGGCCGTTATTACGGCCAGACGTGATTGTTCTGGGTACTGATTTCTCAGGATCTACGCACCCAAATTGCGTAAAAATATAATCACATGTCAGTTATAGTATAATATATTTGTCTAATGAATACCCGTTTATCATCTGCTTTTCCTTTTTGGTGTAGCAATTTTAATGGCCAGTAGTGTATTTGCGCCTTCTTCAATGGGCACTTTTATTCAGGAGCGTGAAATGGAACTTGTTTTTAATTATAATTTTGATTTTGGGCAATAAATTTGTTTCTAAAGTAATAATTTCTTTTTTAGATGTGCTAGTGGCGGTCCGCTTACCGGAAAATGGACTACATAAAGTGATCCATGACGAAACCAGGTCGCATACTCTCTAGTACTACTGTAAGCATGAAATAGGACAGTTCTTTTGTGCATCAGAAATGAAGCTCATGTAAGTACAATACCATTAATAAAACATCTAAATCGATTATCCAGTAACAGTGTACTAGTAAGAATTCTTGTTAGCGTAACAGAAGGACCTAAATTCCCAAAACTGTGTCTGGGCACACAACTACCATTACAAATTCAAAACCATAAGATGGAGACTGATCCATATGCTCTTAGATGTTCACAATTCTTTTACTTATCTAGTAGATGTCTGATTATTTTTCAAGTTCATTGTATCTTACTTTATCTGTTGTAGAGTAAGTTTTTAATGCACATAGATACTTTGTTCCTGCTGTTTGAATCTAGAACCGTATCTGCGTTATTACAACTTATTTTGAGAAGGAAATTTCTGAAAATGAATTTACGGTGTACAACATTGTGTAGAAACCGGAAAAGAAGACAGCCGAAGCTTTTAAGATACTTACACCGGTAGCGAAAATAAGTTGGACTGGTAAAGTGAAAACTTAAGTCCTTCGTAGAATCAACGAGGAAATGAATATCTAGGAAACTAATCTGAAGATAGGATACGATGATAGCACACGAGTGATGGTGTCAAGGAGTAACCGCCATGGTACCGGAAGTGAACGCAAAGGCGAACACTGTAAGGTAAGACAGAGATTGTAATACTGTATATAAAGCAAATAACTGCGGACGATGGGTGTAAATAGTCGTTCACCCAGTCAGAGGACAGATGACACCAGAAAGGGAGGTAGGAACCACTACTACGTTAATTCTCATATGATATTTAATGCTGTAAGGAAAACCACAGTAATCTCTTGATGTGAAATGTAAATCTTTCAAGGTAAGTTGGTCACATAAATATATTGTAAAGTAGACCTGTAAGTGAATTAATGACGTTTATTAGAGTCAGTAAGAGCCTGGTAAGAGCCTCACAACCTGAACGACGCTTAAACTGTTCACGTCTTGCAACGTGGGCTAATGTATCACACTAAATAAATCACCACCGGTTTACCGGCGGACTTGAGTGAAATAAAATAGCTCTCGGGGAACAAACACACCCCCTGCGGTTAACAACCGTAGTTGTAAATCGGAGCTTGCTCCAGCTAAGGTTGACAACCTTCAAAAGTCAAAATTGGAAAGGACTTTTAGGGAAAAAATTCCACCGTACTGCTCAAAAAGGCAGGAAAAGGCTACATCGGATTCGGTGGGTAGTTAACTAGACGACAGCAAGGAATCGAAGCGTTTGCAACCATCAAAATGCACACTAAAACACAAAAAGAAGATTAAACATGAGCAGGTAGATTACATAGCAACGCACAACATAAGCTCACTATTCTAGACCGTAAAACTCAAGGAGCTCACATATGAACTAAATGAACAAAAAATTTAATAACAGGGATCGAAGAAATATGAAACACCACAAACGACCCATTCGAATCACAAGGATACAGAATTTCTAATGGGAAACCAGGACCGAGGGCAATGAAACAATGTCCCCAGTTTGGAACAGGGTTTTTAGAAAACAAAAATAATAGATTCAGTAACGGATTTCCAAGCAGTATCACCAAGAATTGCGACTCTAAGCTTTAAAACAATGAATAAAACCTATACAAAAATAAATGTTCATGCCCCAACAAATGAAAAAAAAATGTCTAACAAAAACAAAGGAAGAGATAGAGAAATTTTGGGACCTTCTAGAACAAATGAACAGAGTAAATAAAAAGAATGTAAAAATCGTATTGGGAGATTTCAATGCTCAGTTGGGAAAAGAAAGGAAATATAAAGCACATAAATTTACGAAGAAAAACGGTCAGAGACTTGCAGAACTCTGCAGAGAACACAATGTTACATCTAAATCAACATACTTTAAGAGGATGCCAAGTAAACTTAAAACATGGAAACATCCAGACTGGAGGAAATAGGAGTGGCAGCCAGACCATTTCTGTATGGACAAAAATTTTCATAAGGAGATCCACAATGTTCAAGTACTGAGAGGAGTAGACACAGGCTCAGACAATTACATAGCTAAAATTAAAATGAAATTCACTCCGTTAAAGTAGAGGACCAGAAAAACTAATAAAATAAAAAGGAGATTTTACCGACATCAGTTATTTAAAAATAATAAATACCAACAAATAACACAAACCATCAAATTAACAGATGATCTGGAACAACTAGTGCCTAATCTTAAAAAAGAAGCAGAGAATCTAGCGCCCTTGAACTCACGAAGGAAACATGCGTGGTGGACATCAGAATGTGACAAATTCCATGAAGATAGACACCAAGCAAGGTTTAAGTTTCAAACTCATAAAACTGAAGAAAATGCCATCAACCTAAAAAATGAAAGAAAAAAATTCACACAAAATATTAGAAGAATTAAGAGAGGATTCCATAAAGATATTATAAACTCTATAGAACAAAATTATCATAAAACCAACTCCAGCAACTACTGTACAATCTTAGGGAAACAACTACAACAATATGAGGCCCCTACACTAATATTGAAAGATGAAGATAGAAGAATGACACAAGTAAAATGCAGAAACCATGGCAAAAGCATTTAACAAATTTCTGAATTCCGAGGAACCCAACGGATCCTTACAAATCAACATAAATACCCCAATAAAAACCAAACCTAACAAACTAGACGCTCCAATTTTCCAAGAAATAGAAAAAATTCTTAAAAAACAAAAAAATATAAGGCATGTGGACAAGATCAGGTTTTTGTTGAAATGTGAAAATATGCAAGTGACACAGTCAAGACCTCCTGACACAGGGCTCTAAGAAAAATTTTGGTAACAGAACGATTCCCCGAACATTGGACCACAGCTATCATCCACCCACTACACAAAAAGGGAGATAAGAGCAACCCAGACAACTACAGAGGAATCTCTCTCGTAAATTGCACATACAAATTCTATCTAAGATCCTATATGAAAGAATCAAGGATCAATTAGAACAGGAGTTAGGGGTATATCAGGGAGGTATCAGACCATGGTGAAGCTGTGCAGAGCAGATAATTACACTCCTGGAAATGGAAAAAAGAACACATTGACACCGGTGTGTCAGACCCACCATACTTGCTCCGGAACTGCGAGAGGGCTGTACAAGCAATGACCACACGCACGGCACGGCGGACACACCAGGAACCGCGGTGTTGGCCGTCGAATGGCGCTAGCTGCGCAGCATTTGTGCACCGCCGCCGTCAGTGTCAGTCAGTTTGCCGTGGCATACGGAGCTCCATCGCAGTCTTTAACACTGGTAGCACGCGGGAGGCCGGGTGGACGTACCGCCGAATTGCTCAACACGTGGGGCGTGAGGTCTCCACAGTACATCGATGTTGTCGCCAGTGGTCGGCGGAAGGTGCACGTGCCCATCGACCTGGGACCGGACCGCAGCGACGCACGGATGCACGCCACGACCGTAGGATCCTACGCAGTGCCGTAGGGGACCGCACCGCCACTTCCCAGCAAATTAGGGACACTGTTGCTCCTGGGGTATCGGCCAGGAGCATTCGCAACCGTCTCCATGAAGCTGGGCTACGGTCCCGCACACCGTTAGGCCGTCTTACGCTCACGCCCCAACATCGTGCCGCCCGCCTCCAGTGGTGTCGCGACAGGCGTGAATGGAGGGACGAATGGATACGTGTCGTCTTCAGCGATGAGAGCGCCACAATCAGGACTGCATACGACCGAGGCACACAGGGCCAACACCCGGCATCATGGTGTGGGGAGCGATCTCCTACACTGGCCGTACACCTCTGGTGATCGTCGAGGGGACACTGAATAGTGCACGGTACATCCAAACCGTCATCGAACCCATCGTTCTACCATTCCTAGACCGGCAAGGGAACTTGCTGTTCCAACAGGACAATGCACGTCCGCATGTATCCCGTGCCACCCAACGTGCTCTAGAAGGTGTAAGTCAACTACCCTGGCCAGCAAGATCTCCGGATCTGTCCCCCATTGAGCATGTTTGGGACTGGATGAAGTGTCGTCTCACGCGGTCTGCACGTCCAGCACGAACGCTGGTCCAACTGAGGCGCCAGGTGGAAATGGCATGGCAAGCCGTTCCACAGGACTACATCCAGCATCTCTACGATCGTCTCCATGGGAGAATAGCAGCCTGCATTGCTGCGAAAGGTGGATATACATTGTACTAGTGCCGACATTGTGCATGCTCTGTTGCCTGTGTCTATGTGCCTGTGGTTCTGTCAGTGTGATCATGTGATGTATCTGACCCCAGGAATGTGTAAATAAAGTTTCCCCTTCCTGGGACAATGAATTCACGGTGTTCTTATTTCAATTTCCAGGAGTGTAGTTTAAAACTGATTATGACATACTACAAGAAACGGAACAAACCTCTGGCAATAACATTTGTAGCCGGCCATGTGGCCGAGCGGTTCTAGGCGCTTCAGTCTGGAACCGCGCGCCGCTACGGTC
Source organism: Schistocerca gregaria (assembly GCF_023897955.1). Taxonomy (NCBI): domain Eukaryota; kingdom Metazoa; phylum Arthropoda; class Insecta; order Orthoptera; family Acrididae; genus Schistocerca; species Schistocerca gregaria. Next base: position 608,898,438 of record NC_064923.1, read on the forward strand.
GCAGGTTCGAATTCTGCCTCAGGCATGGATGTACGTGATGTCCTTAGGTTAGTTAGGCTTAAGTTGTTCGAAGTCTAGGGGACTGATGACCTCAGATGTTAAGTCCCATAGTGCTTAGAGCCATTTGAACCAATAACATTTGTAGATTGTAAGAATGCATATGACTGTCTCCACAGTATTAAAAATTTTAAGAAATCTAGGATTCCACCCAAAACTAATTAAAATAATACAACTCACTCTAACCAACACCAAATCAAAAGTGAAGTTTAGAGGAGAAATTTCGGAAACATTCCTCATAAAGACAGGCAACGTGACTGCCTATCACCATTAATGTTCAACTGTGCACTGGAATACACAATGAGAGAATGGTACAAGGACAATCCAAAGATAATACGAATTGGAAGTGCACAAGATGATATTAGCTTTAACTGCTTGGAATTCGCTGATGATCTTGCTCTCCTAGCCAACACCGTTCAAGAAGCCAAGCAACAAGTGAAATCACTACAAGAAATAGCAGAGAAAGTAGGTCTTAGAATATCATTTGAAAAACGAAGATTATGCTAACTGATCCACCACTTGGAAACAAAATTATAATAGGAGAACAGGAAATCAAAATTGTTGATAAATTTAAATATTTAGGCGAAATAATAACATACAATCTAAATGAGAAGCCATCATGGCAGAATAGAATACAAAACTGAACTACGCAAATTACATTAGCAAAACTACATACAACAAAAAAGCCTATCTATAGATGCAAAATTAAAACACTATAAAACATTTACACAACCAGAAATAAGGTATGCAGCTTCAAAACATCTAATACAGCAGAAATTGACAGAATACTAAAAATAGAAAGAAGAATAATTAGGACATGTATAAACAAACAGTATAAAATAAATGGACATTGGAGAATAGCATCAAATGAAACAGTATATAAGAAAATAGAACCAGTCATGAGCACGATCAGGAAGCAACGCATCTCATTGTTTGGACGTATGATGAGAACTCCAGAAAACAAAATTAGTAAAAAAAATAATACAAAAATTGTGGAATAGCAAGATCGACATTAAATGGAACACAGAAATTAAGGAAGATATAAAAGAACTCCAAATTACAGTAGATGACCTAAAAAACAAGACAGTGAAAACCAGAATACTGCAAGCCCCAGAAACCAGACTACAAATGAAAATTAATAAAAAGAGTACAGGAAGAGTGGTCTCAGATGAAGAAAGAAAGAAAATATCTGAAAGAATGAAGAAATATTGGGCAGACAGAAGAGCAAAGCACCTTTCATATAAGAATAGCCCCTAATAATTATACTACCTAAATACCATATTAAGTTAATGTTGAGCCAAATTGTATCCCTGTGTAACAACTTGTACACGTATCTACATCGATAAGCCAAAACATTATGACCAGTGCACATCGCGACGTTGGATGAAGCCTGGTGGCCTTGTGGGCACTTGACGTGGAAACAAAAGTGTTTAAGCAGAGCAGACACAGACGAAGGATAACCCAAGAGGCTGCAAATGGGCAAACCCATCGCGATAAGCGACTTTGACAAAGGGCAGACTATTATTACGCATTGACTGTAGGAATGATGTACCCGTGTTCTCAGTCGGCTTTCAGCCGTGATACCGTGCGGACGGGCTCGGCGCACCGGGCAGTGCTCCGCAGGTGTTGTTGTTTACCCGCTAGCGCGCGGTCGCGTCGTTGTCTTGCCGTATAGTACCTGTACCGACCCGACATGGCGTTCTCATATCGAAAAGCTACAAATCAAGCTAACGTTCAACGCATCGTACACGAGACCGAAGGCCCATGAAATTGAACGATTTCTAAGAGACATCATGCACATAGAACCACAAGAACTGATAGGAATTCATCTGTCTATTGTAACCAGCACAGTGAACCTCAAACTGATTGACGAAGCGGCGTGCGACAGATTACTCCAACGATCTGCGAACGGCTTTCGCTTCTGTCATGCAGACGGTAACGTGAGCGTGGTAGGAGTTGACCATGCTGGTCTGGGGGTGCGTACCGTGCGCGTCTTTCAACTACCGTTCGAAGTTCCTGCCAACCTAGTCGTTGATGCGCTGCGGCCATACGGCACAGTTCTGAGTCACACAGAGGAGAAATGCAACACATTCGAATCGTACCCTGTCCTTAACGGGGTACGACAAGTGCGCATAGAACTTAAGAAGCACGTTCCATCATTTGTTTTCGTTGGTGGCTGCCGCGCAATTGTTATATATGATGGACAACCGAAGACCTGCTCGAGCTGCAGCCAGGAGGGCCATGTTAGAACTGAGTGTCTGCAGCGACGCCTCGTTCAGGTGCCCCGCAATGAACTTCCCCAACGATCCACCATGACCTCTCTCCCGCTAACGTATGTAGAGGCGGCACGACATGATGTGATGGATGATCAACACATGCTACCTCCTCAAGCCGCTGCCAGCCCCGTTGGAGAGTCAACGCCGTCGACGACGACGCACCCCAACGGTGTAGAGGTCCCTACAGCCTCTGCCCACCGCAGCGTCGTGGGCGCCAGCCATCGTCACTGTCGGGATCGGACACAGGGGTTCCTAGCGACCGAGACTGTGTCGAGCCCCGCCCTCCAGTGGATGTCGAATCTCGGACCCGAAAGCAAAAATCACCCAAGCGACACGAGAAGAGGCGATTGTCAGCTGAAGAACAGGACAGGGATGTGCAGCCGGCGGAAGACATCGACTTCGTTGACTCGCCCACAATTGCAACGGACTCCAGTGCCATCATTCACCAGAAGGTGCCTGAAGACAAGGAACACACTCCTAAGTCTGGTGGCCCAGAAAACGAGCCGCATTGCGTCGACTCCCAAAATGTGGGCTCCTGTGAAAGCGACCAGCCCCCAATGACACCACAATCGTCTCTTGGTGATTGGGCAGACGATATGGAGGCAGATGATGCACAGCACACATCGATATCTCCACCAGAGCCCATGGCTGACATTGAGCCCGGAGGGCTCTGCCAGTCAGGGACTCATACGGCACAGTAATGCATGGCGTGCTGATGGATGGCTGTGTGGTGTGTGAGATCACTGTGGGCTTACACCGGCACACTGCCTCCGCCACTTGATATGTCTCAGTCATACCGTGTGGGAACAATGTAAATGGTGTCCACTCCACTGTCAAGACCTGCAGACTTGGACTTTGCCCTTCTCCAGGAGGTCCGTCCCGAGCTGCGTTTAGACCTATATGGCAACACCACGTACAGCCTACCCTTAGGCGATGGCGCAGGAGGAACGGCCATCCTTCTCCGAGATGGCATAGACGCGACGGACGTGACGTACTTGCCGAACGGGCGAGGCATCGCACTCACACTTAGCGCAGTCCGCCTCATTAACGTCTACGCTCCCTCCGATAATTCGCACCGAGGTGACAGGCATGTCTTCTATTCGGAGGAAGTAGCCCCACTTTTGCAAGGAAATATGGACCATTACATAGTGGGCGGCGATTTTAACAGTGTTCTGCGGCCCGAGGACCAGATACCGCATTACGTCCAGTGTCCGGCTCTATAAGTATTGATACATGACCTCGCGCTCCACGACACATGGCTCTTACATCATGGGACCCAGAGTGGATATACGCACTTTACCAGCCATTCTGCCAGTCGTCTGGACCAGATATACGTCTCGCGTGCCCTGCGCACAGCAACCCGTGATTCTGAACTCTGGCCGACGGCCTTCACGGACCATCTCGCGTACATCTGCACTGTCACCTTGCCCCGACAACTCACAAGACGCAGCAGGGGCCCGTGGACGCTGAACGTCTCCCTCCTTCGCGAGGAAGCGTGTCGGCGAGCAGTCACTGACACGTGGCGTCGATGTATCAGGCGCCTGCCCATGTATGCTTCCACGTTGCTGTGGTGGCTGGGATGTGTCAAACCTGCACTCCGAAAGACTTTGATGGTCTACGGGCGTGCCAGATCGAACTGGCAAAGGGCAACATCGGAATTTTACTATACAGCGTTACGTGAGCTGGCGACGCAACCACCGTCTCCCGAACGTCAGATGTCCGTACAACGCATCAAAGCTCGTCTACTTCGCATCAGGACAGAGCAGCTAGAAGGTGTCCGCATTCGTACGCGAGTGCAAGACTGTATCGCAAACGAAACAGCGTCAGTGTATCACACTGCGCGCGAGAGGCGCCACCGCAAACGTCACCTTATTACGGCGGTAAACACGGAGGAGGGCGGCCGCGCAGTGACACAAACGGACATCGCGCACACGTTCGCCAGACACTATGGGACCTTGTACATGGAAGATGCGTGAAATGTACGTGATTATGACGAGCTGTTGCACGATTTTCCCGCCCCTCGGGACGTGGCACCCGATAATAGTCTGCTGTTTCCCATTACACCCGACGAGCTGACATCGACATCGGCCTTGGCACGTGGAGCACCGAACAAGTTGCCTGGACCGGACGGTTTACCCCTGGAATTCTACCGCACTTTTTACCACCTAATGGGTGACAAGTGGCTCCAAATGTTTCAACACCTGATCAGCCCTGATTTCACTGTCCCCACAGAATTCACAGAAGGCATCTTGATCCCAGTACCGAAACCGAATGGTGGTTGTAGGTGGCAAGATTTTCGCCCACTCACACTCCTCAACAACGACTACAAGATCTTCGCCCGTATCCTCCGCGCGCGTCTCCACACCGCTATCGGGAAAGCCATCCACACCGATCAGACATGTTTAGGTGGTGTCAGCAACATTCATACTGCGTTAGGAGCATACCGCGACGTAATTGCTTTGATGGCGACCTGCAAAATCGAGGCGCCCTTGTTGCCGTATATTTTGACCACGCATTCGACCGCGTTGACCACGGCTTCTTACGCGCAGTTTTGCAACTCATGGGCCTCTCTCCGGAGTCTGTACAGGTGGTCCTTCGACTGGTCCACGGAGCGCACTCCCGCATGATGGTCAACGGTTATCAGGCTGGACACATTGTTGTTGGACGGTCAGTGCGACAAGGGTGCCCCCTGTCAGGTATATTATTTGCTGCAGCGCTTGAACCAGCTTTACATGGTCTACGGCAGCGATTATCTGGTATCTCCTTGCGGGACGTGATCTTTCGTTGTGGTGCATTCGCCGATGACGTGGTGTTCCTGGCCAGCTCAGAGGATGAAATGGATATGGCGCTACAGTGGCTACGCCAGTACGGGGCGGTCGCTGGGAGCGTCATCAACGTGAAGAAGACAAAATACATGGATGTCGGAGGGGGGCTTTCCCACACAACGGCGGTGCCTTTTGACAAGGTGCCCGTACTCAAGTGTTTAGGAGTGCAGTTCTATAGCAATGTCCGCAACACGGCGGCGGCTACGTACCGTTGGCTCCTACACCAGACACGTGCTCTGCTGCAGGACAACAAACTGCGTCGCTTGGATATGCTCCTCAGAATACGTTATGTCATCACCTATCTTGTTTCAAAACTGAACTATTTTGCGCGTATCCTTCCCTTGACGGCTACGATGGCCAACAGATTTCAAGCAGCATATGGACATTTCGTAAGCACCGGTCTTGTTTTTAAAGTCCGATACGCCACCCTGACACTACCGCAGCGGGATGGCGGTATCGGTTTAATTCATGTATATAACGGTGCGCGATCGCTTTATCTCAACACTATGCGTCGCACATGGACCTCTGCCCACGCCACTCTGACGGGCACACTTATACCGGGAGTGGCACCACACTCTCTGCACCCCCCGGTTTCTGTAGGACACATTTCATCGGCACTCACCCACATCAGAGAGTTCTTGATTGACTTCAGCTACTTACGGTCACAACTTCCGACGACACGGAATTCCAGCACAAAAGACTATTATCGTCTCTATCAACAGCGGCAACCTGTAAATACGGTCGCTCACAGACATCCTGAAGATACCTGGAACCCTGTGTGGCGAACGGTACACACGCCTTTTCTACCTACGACGGTGAGTTCATTGTGGTATGTGGTTGTGAATGAGAAGTTCGCTACTCGTCAGAGGCTACATTCCATACATCTGACGGACGACCCCTTGTGTCCTACATGCTCAGTCGCTGACTCGGATGCACACCGTCTGACGTGTGCCGCGACCAGTGAGTGCTGGCTACTGACGCATCGCACGCTGGCGTTACTCTTGCGGCGACTGCCGGAGTCTATCTCCTCTGATAACATATTGCGCCCCGACGACGTATACTTTCCATCAACCAGAACGAACGCCGTTAACTTGCTAAAAGGCGTGGCCGTTTACTACATATTTTGCGATCCTCCCAAAGGCACACTCGACTTTTGGTCCCTTTTGATGACAACACATGCAGCTTTCAGCCGCCACCCGAAGTACAGAACTCGTTTCGCAAATTATTTAGGTTCATTATTTGCGGATCCTCCTGCTCACTGGGGCGTTCCGGGTATGAGACGCTGAAAATGAAGAAGAATCCTGGAGCATATTGATCCTCTACGCACGAAATAGGGGGGAACCCCTCCCAACAGGCGAGAAAACGACTCGGACGCTCGGCTACAGCAGTTGTAGGATCTTTCTTTGTTATGAAATAAAAATAAATCTATAATACAAAAAAAGTTATAAAAATTAAAGAAATAAATAAATAGAACTTCGACAAACCCACTACAACCTCTTCCTGATCCTTCGATCCTCGAACTCGAACACGTTGTTTGGGCGTGGCGGCGGGATGGCCAGGCTTCGGGTGTCGACCCCTGCCCTACCCGCTGTCCTGCTCCTGCAGCGGTTCATTAGATAAAAAAAAGGGGCTAGCGTCTTTAATTCATAATCAAAACGTCTTCGGTCCCGGGTTCGATCCCCGCCACTGCCTAAATTTTGATAAATAATCAGCATCGGCGGCCAAAGACTTCCGGCATAAGAAGTCAGCCTCATTCTGCCAACGGCCTTGTCAAAGACGGCGGAGGAGCGGATAGAGGTTCAGGGCACTCTCTTGTCCTAGGGGTGGGAAATTGCCCCTAAAGGCGGAAGAATCAGCAATGATCAACGACATGAGGGTGCAGAAGGCAATGGAAACCACTGCGTTAAAGACACGTAACGTGTATCCACAGGACATGTGGCCTTTAGTTGAAGAAGTGTCATGATGATCTCTCCATTGGCAAAAGATTCCGGAATAGTCCCCCATTCGGATCTCCGGGAGGGGACTGCCAAAGGGGAGGTTACCATGAGAAAAAGATTGAACAATCAACGAAAGGATAATGTTCTACGAGTCGGGGCGTGGAATGTCAGAAGCTTAAACATGGTAGGGAAACTAGAAAATCTAAAGGCTCAATCTAGATATACTAGGGGTCAGTGAAGTGAAGTGGAGGGAAGACAAGGATTTCTGGTCAGATGAGTATCGGGTAATATCAACAGCAGCAGAAAATGGTATAACAGGTGTAGGATTCGTTATGAATGGGAAGGTAGTGCAGAGGGTCTGTTACTGTGAACAGTTCAGTGACCGGGCTGTTCAAATCAGAATCGATGAACAGATAGAGAAAGTGTATGAGGATATTGAAAGGGTAATGCAGTAGGTAAAGGGGGACGAAAATCTAATAGTCATGGGCAACTGGAATGCAGTTGTAGGGGAAGGAGTAGAAGAAAAGGTTACAGGAGAATATGGGCTTGGGACAAGGAATGAAAGAGGAGAAAGACTAATTGAGTTCTGTAACAAGTTTCAGCTAGTAATAGCGAATACCCTGTTCAAGAATCACAAGCGGAGGATGTATACTTGGAAAAGGCCGGGAGATACGGGAAGATTTAAATTAGATTACATCATGGTCAGACAGAGATTCCGAAATCAGATACTGGATTGTAAGGCGTACCCAGGAGCAGACATAGACTCAGATCACAATATAGTAGTGATGAAGAGTAGGCTGAAGTTAAAGACATTAGTCAGGAAGAATCAATATGCTAAGAAGTTGGATACGGAAGTTCTAAGGAATGACGAGATACGTTTGAAGTTCTCTAACGCTATAGATGCAGCAGTAAGGAATAGCACAGTAGGCAACACAGTTGAAGAGGAATGGACGTCTCTAAAAAGGCCCATCACAGAAGTTGGGAAGGAAAACATAGGTACAAAGAAGGTAGCTGCGAGGAAACCATGGGTAACAGAAGAAATACTTCACTTGATTGATGAAAGGAGGAAGTACAAACATGTTCCGGGAAAATCAGGAATACAGAAATACAAGTCGCTGAGGAATGAAATAAATAGGAAGTGCAATGAAGCTAAGACGAAATGGCTGCAGGAAAAATGTGAAGACATCGAAAAAGATATGATTGTCGGAAGGACAGACTCAGCATACAGGAAAGTCAAAACAACTTTTGGTGACATTAAGAGCAACGGTGGTAACATTAAGAGTGCAACGGGAATTCCACTGTTAAATGCAGAGGAGAGAGCAAATAGGTGGAAAGGATACATTGAAAGCCTCTATGAGGGTGAAGATTTGTCTGATGTGATAGAAGATGGCGACATACCATCTGACTTTCGGAAAAGCATCATCCACACAATTCCGAAGACGGCAAGAGCTGACAAGTGCGAGAATTATCGTACAATCAGCCTAACAGCTCATGCATCGAAGCTGCTTACAAGAATAATATAGAGAAGCATGGAAAAGAAAATTGAGAATGCGCTAGGTGACGATCAGTTTGGCTTTAGGAAAAGTAAAGGCACGAGAGAGGCAATTCTGACGTTACGGCTAATAACGGAAGCAAGGCTAAAGAACAGCGAGAAACTTAACATCAGGATTGATGGTCACGAAGTCAATGAAGTTAAGGAATTCTGCTACCTAGGCAGTAAAATAACCAATGACGGACGGAGCAAGGAGGACATCAAAAGCAGACTCGCTATGGCAAAAAAGGCATTTCTGCCCAAGAGAAGTCTACTAATATCAAATACCGGCCTTAATTTGAGGAAGAAATTTCTGAGGCTGTACGTCTGGAGTACAGCATTGTATGGTAGTGAAACATGGACTGTGGGAATACCGGAACAGAAGAGAATGGAAGCATTTGAGATGTGGTGCTATAGACGAATGTTGAAAATTAGGTGGACTGATAAGGTAAGGAATGAGAAGGTTCTACGCAGAATCGGAGAGGAAAGGAATATGTGGAAAACACTGATAAGGAGAAGGGACAGGATGATAGGACATCTGCTAAAACATGAGGGAATGACTTCCATGGTACTAGAGGGAGCTGTAGAGGGCAAAACTGTAGAGGAAGACACGAGATTGGAATACGTCAAGCAAATAATTGAGGACGTAGGTTGCAAGTGCTCAAGTGCTACTCTGAGATGAAGAGGTTAGCACAGGAAAGGAATTCGTGGCGGGCCGCATCGAACCAGTCAGTAGACTGATGACCAAAAAAAAAAGACTGTAGGAAGCTGGTCGAAAGTTTACGTGCTATTATCGTGAGCGTCTACGGAAAGGGTTGCAAGGACTAGGCGCTAAATGGTTGGACGTCCAGGACTTTTCACGGAACGTGGGGTTCGGAGGCTTGTCTGCTCTGTAAAATAGGATAGGTGATGATCTGTGGCCGAAAGAGTACAATGCTGGTGCACGCACAAATGTTTTGGATCATACTGTTCATGACCCAACTACGTCGGCAGTGGGCACAGGAACGGTGGCTCGAAAAGGCTGGTGGGAGCAGTATTATGTTATGGGATACATTCTGCTGCGCTTGCTTGTGACCGTTGGTAGTAATCGAAGACATGCTGGCAGCTGCGAACGACCTGGATCCCTTCGTGCTTGATGTCTTCGTCTTTTAGCAGTATAACGGTCCTTGCCTAGGAGTCAGAACCATGCTACAGTGACTTGACGAGCATTATATTCAACTCACGCTGATGCCTGTGACACCAAAAATTCGCCCGTAAAAATCCTATGGAACCTATCTGAGTCGCTTTAGGGTGCCATCACCACGTACGCAAATCTGTGGCCCTTTAATTACGCGAATTACATGATCATTGCGCAGACATCTAATGCCACATACCTCCACAAACCTACCAACAGACTGACGGATCCCTGATAAGCGCAATCAGGGATGTATTTCGTTCCAAAGAAGGACAATTAAAATGGTTCAAATGGCTCTGAGCACTATGGGACTCAACTGCTGTGGTCATTAGTCCCCTAGAACTTAGAACTACTTAAACCTAACTAACCTAAGGACATCACACACATCCATGCCCGAGGCAGGATTCGAACCTGCGACCGTAGCAGTCGCACGGTTCCGGACTGCGCGCCTAGAACCGCGAGACCACCGCGGCCGGCGGACAATTAAAGCTATTAAGCAGGTGGTCATAACTTTTTGGATCATCAGTCATTCCTGCGTAGTCATTTCGAACGTTTTGTCGATTTTAATTGTAGACTACTGCTTCATTTGTCATTACTTCTTTAGTCAATTGAATTCAGTATCTCCTGTATTATTCAAATTTTTATAGCAGGCCTTGTTTCTTTGATCTTCTGCTGCCTTCTTTATTTTATCTCCCAAGGCTACCTATTCTTCTTTATTGTATTTCTTCCGTGTGTTTCCGTCAGTCGTTATCTTATACTGCCTATGGAACTCTCAACAATCTCTGGTGGTTTCAGTTTATGCAGATACCATCCCCATAATTTCCTGTAATGTTTTTCAATTTCTTCAGTTTTAATCTGCAGTTCATAACCGGTAAGCACTGGTCGAAATCCACATCTGCCCCCCCCCCTCTCTCTCTCTCTCTCTCTCTCTCTCTCTCTCTCTCTCTCTGTGTGTGTGTGTGTGTGTGTGTGTGTGTGTGTGTGTGTGTGTGTGAGACAGAGAGTAGGTAAGTGCCAGACCAACCGTCTGCGGATCTGGAAGTCAGTATCCCGTCGATCGCAGGATTTCCACTACCTCTTTAATTTCTGGCAGTGGTTTGATAACGTGGGAAACATCAAGATCCGCCGTGGAGCGGAGTCCATTTAATCTGGAACTTATTTCGAAAACGGGTTGCCTAAATCAGATCAGAGGTCACAGAAAGACAATGGCACAAAGCCTACTGTGGAACCACGGCTAGTAAAGAACTATGGTGTTCAAACCAACCTTCGGGTTCTAGACAAATTTTCACTTTTTATTTACATAAGTATGCTTGAATGCATGAGTGATACAACTCCACGAATGAATTACCAGTTTTCTTGCAACTTTCTTGACTACTACTTCTTGCTAAATTGCATTGTTTTAAATTAAACTTACTTTGCTACAATATAGATTGGCAGAATGTGTTTGGAAATTATTTTAAGTGTTTAAGGTGCGCGTATATATTAAAAAACTGAGCTACTCCCCATGAATAGTGAAACTTTCAAGTTATGCGGAACAGTCGAAGCTGAGTATTGCACAGACGCGCCAAGTACAGCAGATACGATGTCACGATTTGAAGGGTTTATTTCAATAGTGCTACAGGTCCATTTTTGTTCATTCTGAGATACAGAGTCCTAAAGTTAAATGAGCCCTGAAATATCTGCAGTTGAGATACCAGAAATATTCAAGTATATATAGCGCTCATTTAACTTTAGGTCTCTGTATCTCAGAATGAATAAAAATGGACTTGTACCACTATTGAAAAAAGCCGTTCATTTGTGAAAGGCAAAATATTGTGGATGACGTGAAATTACCAAATGAACAGCCAATTTTAAAGTGATGTTACGTTAGAGAACATGTACTGAGTAATTGCTGGGAAACGTCATTAGGTGAACAGGTCATAATAAACCTTCTATTGTTGAGAAGAATTACAATACAGGAATATTTATTGGAATACGTTTTGTGTAACCGTGACAAATACGGTTTTTTGTTATATGTTAGTTAATGTGGCGCATATGAGTCAGATTGCTCGGGTAGTATTCAACTTAGTGCCTGTAACAATGTACAGATAAGATTATACCTGTCCGTCCACAGCAATTGAAATCAAAATCGGTCCTGTACCTGTGTGGTTCACGGTATGTAGTAGAAATGTACGATGAGAGTTCGTGAATAAAAAGACTGCAACTGTAGTCTCATTCCACTGGGAAAAAAGACAATTGACAAGTTGCAGTGTGTCAGTCAGTAAAGGCAATGTCATTTAATTTATGCAATATATCTTTCCGTCAAAAGTGTATAAGATCACGTCCACTAGGGAACTGTCAGAAGACACGTTTAGTAAACACGGGAAGAGACCTATCAGAGGCGTGACATAGGAGGACTTAAAAAGCATAAACACTTTTTCCTGCTTCAAATCTCGTTCATTTTTCGTCGAATGATTTTGAACGGTCCATAGTGGTTCATGTCTGTATACCAGAGCAAATATTGTGGTCGCACTGCATTCCAAAGGGATGCGATCACGATCAGTGGGGTCTCTGTCCCACGATGTCCTTAGAGAAGAGTTGAATCATGTGGGGAGTATCGGCAGGGTCAAGGCTGTTAAGCATGTCATCCTGTTGCTCATCACACTGCAAACTGTCGTTACCGACCGCAAAATGTGTGGGTATTGGCCCAAGGGAAGGGATGGTTGCATCAACGCTCTTTATGCCAACCCCTACGGCTTTTTCGTGTCGATGCTGAGCGGAGGTATGTCTCGGCCTGCCATAAGAAAACTACGTGATTTCAACGCTGGGCGTCGAGGCTCTGTTCTCCATGCATAAGGGTGAAAAGAAGGGGTGTAATGTGGGTAACAGGGTCTGTGACGACCTTCCCATCGTATGAGATGCGCACGGTGGCAGAAATGTGGTGAAATATCGTGCCTGTGTGACATCAATAAACCAACTTTAACTGTCATTACTTACCGAACTCTGGCTGGCCATTCGCTTCGGCAGCTTGCGTCATCCACCTCAAGGGTGACGTCGTGCACCACACTTTTGCATCATTACAGAGAAAGGTAGTAGGAACTTTGCAGTGGGAGACAGTTACAGAGTTTCGAAAAAGTGATCCATTAATTGTGTTGCAAAAGAGAAGTTTAACTTCAATAGATGACGAAATTAGGCTCCAAGGTTCGTGGAATTCCGCAACCAAGAAGTAAATACTTAACGATGGTGAGTGAGGAACTCAAAAATGTAACAGAAAGGCATCTGAGTGGCAAAATGATAGAAATATATTGTTTCAAAAGGGCTTATCCCATTCATGAGAGTATACCTTCAACTAGAAAAGAAACATGAGATTTTACAAAGGGGTACGCCTTTTGCATGCATGCACTAACAACAAGCATTTTATTTTGTACAAAGATACATTTCTCAAATGTTCCATGTGGTTACCATTGCGAGTCTCACAAACATTCAGATGATAATCAGACTAATCGTATACTTCTGCGAACAGATCTGGAGTTACTCAGTTCTCTTCAGTTGCTGTCTGTGTATCAGTTCATTCAAAGTTGTCTGGAGGGCAGCCACAATGATGGAGTCTTTCATAAGCCCCCACAAAAAGGAACCACATACTGTGAGATCAGAGAATCTGGAAGCAAAAACTGCAATGCAGAGTCCGTATGCCTTTCACGACAGACCCGTCGTTGATGCAGCACCTTGTTAAGAAATATTCTGACATTTAGGTGACGGTGCAGTGGTGCTTCGTCCTGTTTTCCGTACGATCTCGCACCAGTGTAATTAAAGAGCGAACTACACTACAAAGAAGCTCTACCTACAACCACATGAACCGACGACTTACATCTGACACAGTCAAATTATTAATTTCGATGCCTAAGTTGACAATTACCTCATCTTCCTACCTGAAGAGGATATAGATTTATGAAATAGGATTATTTTTTTTAAACACCCTACATTTTATTAAGAATGTCCCTTCATTTCATTATCAACTATCAGTGCCTACAAGATGATGAGACTCACCAAATGAGAGCCTGATCAGTGGGACTTACTAAAGGCACTTCCTCGGAAAAGCGCAGGTGAACATCTTTCACAGGTGTAAGGGACACTGTATTTCGACAATGTACAACCGCCCGGGGACACCAGAAGACACCTGCAAAATATGCGAGGATAGAGGTCGAAATAACAAGTTTGGAGATGTCTAGTCACAGGACATTTATACTTTCAGAAATTAAACTGCTGAACAATGTTTGTAATCCGGTATTCTAAAAAGTATCGTACGGAATTGTACGTATCGGTATATTCCGCTACAATTGTAGTATGCACGTGGCAACGTGGTGCGTAGTGCTGCGGTGCGGACGGTGGTAGCGACCGGCGTTGCCGATGATGATGTGAGGAGGGGACACCGCGGCGCGGCGACATACCTGGCGCTAATTAGGCGGCGGCCCGGCCCGGCCGCTATGCCCGGCATTGTCTCGCGGCCGGCGCTCCTGGCGGCGCCGCCACGCCACGAGGCGCCGTGCAGGCCGCAGGCGCGCCGCCGCCCTCCTGCCTGCCGCTGCCGCGTGCTCGGCGGGGCAGCCGAGCGCGCAGGGGCCGGCCCACACGACTCGCCATGACCCGGAGCCCAAGACTACACTTCTTAACCGGCTACAGTGCCTTATTTGCAACTAAAACATAGTACAATGAGACATTTTACCGCGCACAGCATGACGTTGGATTCACGTTCACCTGACCAGCTTTACAGCTGGATTCTGCATCTCTGGCATAGAGCGCTTCGTGTACCAATGCCATTCCCCTCACCCCTCTTTCTCGTTCCAATCTTAAAGTGGTTCAAACGGCTCTGAGCACTATGCGACTTAACTTCTGAGGTCATCAGTCGCCTAGAACTTAGAACTAATTAAACCTAACAGACCTAAGGACATCACACACATCCATGCCCGAGGCAGGATTCGAACCTGCGACCGTAGCGGTCGCTCGGCTCCAGACTGTAGCGCCCAGAAACGCACGGCCACTCCGGCCGGCTTAAAATGGTGCGACAGGAAAGGAACGATTGCTGGTAAGCCTCTACATGCTGATACCGATTGGCAGCTACTGAATCGGCAAGGCAACACTCGACGACAAGTAGATACTGAGTTGTTAGACAAAAAGACAGATCTTAGACAATATCGCCGACGCTGTTTCAAGCGAGGCTCGGGTAGCGCGTTACCGTTTTGATCAAGAGTCGTCCTCTGCACTACAGGAAGATCGAGAAGCAGTGCAGTGAGGACACCTGATGTGAACAGTGGTAGCAGACGAACAGCTAGCAGCATATGCACGGTGACTGGTCGGCCGAGTGTCGCGACCCAAAGAACTACAACTGGTGTGACATGGGCCGCCATATCGCTGCGTTTTTCGCCGACAACGATGCCCCCGCGGAACAAGGGAGCCGTCCCTTGCAACCAGGTAGCCATCAGTCTTAGGGAGAGGAAGATCCCACGTCCTGCACAGCGGCAAGAAAGCGGCAGAGTGTGCCTGCCGACCAGAGTGTGATGGAGTTCCTTGTGGAACGTGGCAGAAAAAACTGTTGTCATCATCTGTTTGAATTACATATAGTGCATACACTGATCAGCCATAACATTGTGATCGTCGACCTGCTATCGATATAAACCCGTCCAGGCGACAGCAGCGTCATCTGGCGAAGAAGAACTGTTAGTCAATGTGCGTATAGTACCAGTCAGAGTGCTGTCCGTGTGTAGAATGAGGAAGGCGCGCTTTATCTCGGTTTGACGAAGGACAGATTGTCACGGCCGGAGGCGCTCCACAAACATTTCGCAAACTACACGATTTGTCAGGTGTTCGAGGAGTGCTGTTGTGAGTGTCTTTAACACGTGGCGAATCCAAAGTGAAACCACGCCCAAATGTCGTGGGTTTGAGCGGCCAACCCTCGTTACAAATGTCGGACGTTGTAGGCTGCGTAGTCTAGTAAAAGAGGTCAGGCGACGAACTGTGGCGGAATTAACATCAGACTTTAATGCTGGGCAGACTACAAGTGTGTCTAACATACAGTGCACCGAACACACCTAACTATGGGCCCCACAGCATGCATGTGCCAATGTTAAAAGCACGACATCTAGGACTAAAATGGGCACCTGACCACCGGGATTTGACATTGGCAGTGACAGGGCGTTGCATGGTCTGATGAATCCCGATTCTTTCTTCATCGTACAGATGGGAGCGAGGATCTGTCGTCTTCCTGGGGAACAGCTCCTTCACACCTGTATTGCGGGGCGGAGACAAGCAGGCGGCAGCTCGATTTTGTGACTTGGGGAATATTCTCGTGGGCATCCATGGGACCAGTAGACCTCGTGCAAGGCACCATGACAGCCAAAGAGAATCGTACAACTGTTGCAGACCACGTACATCCCTTCATGGCGATCACGTTTCCGACGGCAGTGGCATTGTTCATCGCCTCCCTCCCCGGAATTTACTTGGGAGTGCAGATGTGGCGCCATTTCCCTCCTGCGATCTACCATGGCCTCATTGCTGCCGTGCCGTGAAGTGTCGCCGCTGTTATCTGTGCCAAAGGTGGACATAATGTTCTGGCTGATCAGTGTACAAGTGACAGAGAGAATTAAACAAAGAGTAGGATAATATTAGTGATATATATAGTTGCGTATGTCAATAAGTATAGACTTCATTAACAGTAGAAAAAATTACAGTGCTGGGAAGTATTATTGTCTCAGCTTTAAAACTGAACAGTATTTTGTGCCATGAGATGCCTATGTAAAGGAGAAAAAACTGACTCTTGATAGTAATGATTCGAGTATGAATGTATATCTTTTAAATTGCGGGAAACACGCTACAATTTAATTATAAAATAACTAAAACGCGTCTATGTCAGCTCGTATCTCTACTTTTACCTCCACTACCTTTCCATGGAACTAATGTAATGAACAGCAATGTACTGGTTTCCTCTGCCAGGAACATACGTTCATGAAATTTGAAGAGCAGACCCCAAAGTGATGAGCATTTCCGTGAGGCTTACTAAATTAACCTTTGACTTAACGTGTCACTCTTCGGATAACCACCACTTAAATGGCTACCAATGAATTCTGATTTCCGCCACACCAGCCATGAATTTGGTAAGCTGCTCTAAACTAGCCATCCATAATTACGCGGGTAGATTCGTGCCTATCGTGTAAGACTGAAATGTTCTCAGAGAAAAAAAGTGATTTTCGTTAAATATTCTATCACTTTCGGACACGTACCCCGATGTTCCACTTGTTTATCTAACTTCACACTTTTCAGAAAAGGACCAGGGTGCACCATTAGATTGGGAATTTTCACCTGCATCAGTCTCTTTCCGTTTCTTATTGTACTGTCAACTGGTAACAATAAGCGCCCCACATTCGCGGGCACACCACCTCCTTCCTCAATATACCTACTTTGTTTTTGAGCAAGATGAACACTTCTGTCATTGTAAATTGTGCAGATTCGGTGTTGTCTGGTACTGGTCAGTCCTCGAGTTTCTGTACTCTTTACAAAAGAGATTTTTAACGACTTCAAAATTTTGCATCCTTTTTAAAAGAAAGGTACTGATTTCCTCTACGTTTTCCATATAAGCTTCGGCCTGTGCCATCCTGGACTCACCGACTTTTGTCGTTTACGAAACTTCTACTTCTCGTCGATCGACTCAGACTTAGAGTTTACCTTTCTTACTGAATCTCCTATTTTTGATGAGAATCGGTTTCTTTCCATCCTCGCTCCTTTCCTATCTTCTTCCACTTTTCTGTTTTCTTTTCTCAACTTTTCTTTCTCTTTCCTCAGCTTCTTTACTATCATTTTTTGCATTTTCC
Source organism: Schistocerca gregaria (assembly GCF_023897955.1). NCBI lineage: Eukaryota > Metazoa > Arthropoda > Insecta > Orthoptera > Acrididae > Schistocerca > Schistocerca gregaria. The sequence goes on from NC_064923.1 coordinate 608,916,079, forward strand.
GTATTTTGTTCGACTTTGTTCCCATGGTTTTTTTCTATATTGTTAGACTTTTTTCCTGTTTTGTTCGGCTTTTTTCTTTTGTGTGTGTGTGTGTGTGTGTGTGTGTGTGTGTGTGTGTGTGTTGAAAGGTCTCTATTGGCTTTCTTTCATGGTAATTTCTTAAATCTGTTGTCATTTACGGCATAAATTCCTCTTCTAAATTTACTGTGGTGTTTCTGACTATCTGGGAGGAGACTGAGCAGTGAAACGTGTTACTTTTACACATAAACAAGAACGATCTGTCACACTACTACACTTTAAAACACAGTTTATATGTAATTCATGTCACACAGTCTCATACGGAACCTACACCCGCTTTCTTTTATATACTGTATATGATAAGATACTGTCATCCCCCTTCCCTTCTTTGTGAAAGGATGAATGAGCAAATGTATTTCTAGTTGCATGCTTGAGGGTAGCAGACAAGCCTCTCTGCTAGAGAACAGTAGGACCAACGTGGGAACTGGTAGCTAAGCTTTCTAGAAGCAAAGAGGTTTCCATTCTTAGTATGGTCCTGTCCGTCTCTTGTCATGTTGGTATGGGAAGCTGCCTCCCTGGCCACTTCCGTTTGTATTTGTGAAGCACGCTCGGTAGGAGCCCCGCGCGTCAGTCTGTCCGCGGCGAGCGTCTGAAGTCGTAAGATCTCCGGCTAAGCGCGTGAGTGCTAAGTCCGTAGGACAATGGATTTCTTAAGTTCAGCCTAACTGAAAATTTAATCACCTTTATTTCAGGTTTAGCTCTAAATTATCTAATGTTATCTTAAAATGCAACGCAGTGTAATTCGAGTCACAGTTTAGAATATCTTCCGGTAGTTGCTTTGCCACTACTTCATGAGTAAAGTGGAACCACGTGTTGATAAGTAACTCTAACTAAGATCATCAATCTTAAATGCGAATGTGCGTGAGATTATAACGTCTCGTCTTGACAATATTTTTCAATATAGCAACTTTTCTTTATGTTCAACCCACGTGGGGTGTACTTTGTGAGACCAGTACCACGTGCTTATACAACTGTTTGACCCATCAGGTTAATAGTAAGACGATAGTAACCAAATCGAGGTTTTCCTTTTGTAAATTGCTTTTCGATCTAATTTATTTTAACTATCAAAATTATTGTGGAGTTACACTCTTTGTGTAAACCAAGTTGACCACGTGAAGCATGTGGTGTAAGCATCAAAGTAGCCCTCAGCTATTCTTTTCGGGAAGATTTCACAGAGAGGTAGTATGAATTTAGTATACCAGTGTGTGGTAATTACATGACGGACAGGATTGCGCTACGAACGTAACTTCTTTGGGTGAAAATTGAATCGGTTGGTTGTGGTTAATTTCCTCTTGCATATGTTTCAACGCTCTTCGTGTGTTATTTTATGAATGCAGTGCTGTATGCAGTCTCCCAATCTTGGCTCCCTATTTGATGTGTTCCATAAGATTACAAACTCACATTTTCACAATCCTAAATAAGGCACCAGTTTAGTTATGAATCAAGTTTAATATGCTGAAATTTCAATGATCAATGTTAAAATAAATTTCCAAATATAAACTGATTTATTTCTTTTTATTTAAATTGCCTTTATATATATATCACCGGTTATCGTAAGATGAATACTAAAAGATTATAATTAATGTTAGTCTGGTTGGGAATTTCGTAAGCTAGACTGGATACCTGGTGAAACAGTTGCTCTGTAATGCAAGGTTAACTTCCTCTGATAGCTCACAGCTCTAACGCACTTTTATGGTCTTGAATATCAGTACCATTTACACCTCAAATTAATGCCACAACGTTACAGTGTGTGTGTGTGTGTGTTTGGACATACCACTAAGCCATCAGGACACAGTGGTCATTATAACTGCAAAGACTACCCTAGCATGCCTCCCATCAGACCGAAATTGTTGTCAACATTTCTACACACTACTAGTGTGGCGCTCCTTGCCAACTACTCACAGCATTTCGCCGATTCCCGTGAGAGTTCGATCCTGTTGTGCATCTGCAATGAATATACATATACGCAGTGTCTGTTCTTTTGAACATGTTGCAAGTGACGGACACACGGCAACTTCAAGATAGGTAACAATTTTCAGTATTCTTTTAAATACCACCGACTAGAGACTGTCTGTCTCTGTCTCAAAGAATTAACTTAGAGGAATTTCAGTGAACAGCAGTGGATAGGACCCGTGGTTCAGAAATCCGTCCGCTTTTAGCAGCGGTGAGGTCAAGACATCTGCTGCGTCCTGCCAGCGGGGCCACACAGGAGTAGTTCATGTATATTTCCTCGTTGTTATTTTGATTTCACGTTCAACACACTATCCTATAGGCAGGACATGATAAACATCACTTTTCAACTGGCCCACGGCAGACCACCTGCTTAACCACGAGCAGTACTCTTGAGACCAACTCAGACTGGATTCATTACTCACTGGGAGCATACATTTTTCCATCACGGTCAGTATCGTTTATGTAAAGATGATATCTGCGGCACGTTAACTGACATGGCCAGTAAGTACGCTGATGCCCCAAAGTTCAAACACTCCAGCGGTCTTATTGGAGCCGTCATGGCGGACCATGCGGAACTTGGCCGAGGACACTGCGAGTATTTGAGCTTTCTTTTGAGGTGCCAGAAGATGTTGTCAAGGCAGTTTTTCGATCGTATGGGTTTGGCAGCCACCGACGTGTGATACCTGCCGAATGCAAGGAGCATGCCCATTACGGTCAAAGCCATGCACCTCGTTAACATCTGACTCGTGACGACAGAGAGAACGCTCTCGTCTCTACATGGAGAATATGCAACTCTGCCAGGATAGAATGGATGACCAAACTGCTGCCACGCCATTCACCTTGCCCAGAACTTGAGACCCTTATATGGGACCTTCATCTAGTCGACACCTGGAAATCAGATTAACTTGGAGCAAAAAGACGCGCGAGAGAACAGGTGTATAACTTGGTTACTGAAGGCAACCAACTTGTAGAGGTGCAACAGGACGTTGTAGAAACCTTCCAAGAGCATTACTCGCGCCTCTACATGGCACAGTGCGCGGATCCTGTGATGGTAGCCACCATTTCCAGATTACTCCATAGTACAGTTCCACCGGACATGCACGGACTTATTACATGACATGATGGAAGATGAAGTTCATGACGCTACCTGTAATGGGGAAGCTAGCAAATCGCCAGGATCCAACGGACTCCCACTGGAGTTTTACAGGAAAACAGAGAGCCAATTAAAATCATAACTGAGACTACTGCGTCAGAGCTAAGTGTTAGTACAGCACAGTCCATTGGGTAGACGTCAATGGATTCACAGAACGTTCGATCATCTAAAGAGACATGGAAGGAAATGAAAAGAGGTGTAGAGAAATATATTAAAATGTGTCATAAACGTCACGAAATAAATTTACTCAGATTGACACGAAGATGCCATTAGCTGTTAAGGACACAGCAAAAAATTTGTATTTGACAAATGTAGTATGGATTTAGTGTGTCCATTGGATGTAAATGCGGAATTTAACAAATATATTTAATTTTTCAGGATGATCTCAGCAAGTGTACCGTAGCAGCTCCTATAGAGAGTCAAGATGTGGAGACAATAGCAGAAACGTTCACTGAAGCACTTGTACTAACGTACGGTATTCTTTCAGTAGTATTGCCAGAGTAAGGTTCAATTCTTTAAGCCAAGTGTTCAAGAGAATACGCAGATTATTAAGAGTAAGGTAGATATAGAGAAGCGCATTCCACTCACAGATGAATGGAGCATTCGGAAGGACAAGTCCGATGCTAGTGAAATATTCGAGGTGTTTTATAAATGAACAAACCCAAATGAGTCATACTGTAGGAAGCAACTAAAACCCTATTACCAATGTTTTATAGTTTGCCAAAATCATGATCCATTCGACAGTACAATATTAATATTACTTTTACAGAAGACGTGGTTTCATACAAGCGATATCTGTTAAAAAATTCATTACAGTATGACTTAAGATGCTTGATGCTGTCAAACTTGGAACGTTCCTGGAATGGCTTGCATTTACATCGTCACCTAAATGTAGAATCAAATGAATCGGTTATTAATTGTAAAAACAAGCACACTTAAAATTTGTCGATTATAGCGCCATCTACCAGAACTGGAAAACAATGGCTTGAGTATACCGTTCGTATTTTTTGGCGTAGAATACGAATAAGCAATAAAAATCGAGGTTGATTTCCAATTGGAAACAGAATATTGATCCCGCCAATGCTAGCAGGGTTGGTTAGGAGGTGGCCAGTTGTAACACAGACAGAAGTCCCCTTTACTAATATTAACTTTTCACCTAGAGCATTTTCTTTTTCTTTATTGTACGATGCGGCGGTTACTTGTCTCAAGTAAAAACAGACACCCTGTCCCATAAGATTTCACACACATTTGAACATTTGATTACTATCCAGGTTTGTGATTAATAAACTACGCTATGGTGTACAACGCCTCTGCTATGGCGTCTGCGACTGGAGTTGGATTAGTATCTCCATGAAGCATTCATCCTTTATAAACGTACCCCGCGTGGACACGAGCTTCTCTTGTTCGTCAAAGTTTTAAACATGGCTGAAGCAGCAACTGTTGAAAATCTTCACGGTAAGTGATAACAGCCAAACAGTTGCAGCATAAAGTCTCCTGCTTGTATTTCCTCCGTCTCCCCCTCCCTCCCCCCCCATCAATCCTACCTCGTATGTGTCTCAGACTGAGGAGCTACACTTAAAGACAAAAAATAATGCCCCACGAAGGAGTTTTGCAAATTGATCACAAACAGATAATCATTCGGGTATCTATGGAAAAAGCAAAACTGTAAACTTTGGTGACCGATGGGAGAATGTGCGACGGTGCAGCGCAGTTTCACCGTGCACCTGGCGAAAGTTGTTTACAGGGTACTTGTCGATACCAGGGCATAAACTATTTCATTCCGTGTACTCAATTGGACAGCAACTATGCCCTGCAGACAGGTACATGAGAAATATAGCAGACGTCAGCATTGAGGAGTATAATTGGGCTCCAAGAACCGGTTGGAGTAATTCGAATAGGAGTGATCCCACTATTCGACGATACTGGAAGAAATGGGTTCACCGTGGCCGAACGCAGCATCAAGAAGCGAGCGGTCGGCGTAGAGAGACTAAAGAACGTGAGGACCGTCGGAGACCTACACAGGACACAGATTCGTCGTTACTATTGATGCAACTGGTGCTTCAGTGGCCACAACGACCCTCAATAGGAGGTTCACAGAAAGGGGAATGAGCTAAAGGCACCCCTTGTGCCGACTAACATAGACGTCTGTATGCCAACAATCACGTCTGCAATGGTGTCGGATACAGTCGGCCTGAATTTCCATTGACTGGAGTAGAATTCTCTCCAATGAAGCGTCCTGCTTCGAACTGCACCCTGATGACCAGTGTAGACGTGCCTGGACATGCCCCGGACAACGGTGGGATACCAACGTGGCGGTCGCCCCCCCCCCTCCCCTTAAGGCCCTACAGCCAGCCTGGGATGTTTTTTTTTTCCTCATCAGGGCCCCTTCGATTGTAATCCGCGGCAACCTTAGGGCATAGCGGTACGTCGACAATTTTCTACGCCCCATTTTGTTCCCCTTCAAGGCAAGCCAACTGTGGGCGTACCTTTCAGCATAACAATGCCCACCTGCACACGCTGAGATTTTCTACTGCGTGTCTTCGTGCTTGCCAGACCCTACCTTGGCCAGCAAGGTCGCCGGATCTCTCCCAATTGAAAACGTCTGGAGCATTGTGGTCAAGGAATTCCAACCACCTCGGGATTTTGAGGATCTAACGCCCTAAAAGGACGAAATTTAGCACGATATTGCTCAGGGGGACATCCAAAAACCATTAATCAATGCCAAGTCGAATAGCTGCCCCCATAACAGCGAGAGGTGGACCAGTGTGTTATTGTCTTGCTCAACTTGTGAAGCTGTTTCTCTTGAAAAAATCATCCAGTTTTTCTGAAATTGTACTAATTTATTTGCCTGTACATGTACATCACACCTATCGATTTCCCTCCGATTCGGATAATTCCTTCGTGTTGTGTCTATTTTTGTCTTAGAGTGTATATTCAAATACCAGTCGAACGTGAGCTTTGTAAGCTTCCTTTTTCATGGATGAACTTCTGAGAACTTCGCAGTAAGGCATCTGCCTTACCTACGATTAGGTTCATTTTTAACAAGTTTCTTTGTCTGTTTCTCTTTCCTGGTATTTATCGCGTCATTCAGGGTCCAGTTTTTTTTCTTTTTTTTTTATTCGTCAAATTTATTTTTATTTCAACTTTGTTACGGGATGCCCTTCCCGTCGTCACAGTCATCAGTTAATCTGTGGAAGGAAACTCACGTGGACGATCTGTGTCTCCTGCACGTTACCGTACTTTAGCTGCTTGTTACCGTATTTTCTGAGGCTGACGTCGGGGAGCAGTGTAACCTTTGCGAACCGCCTGAAAGATGCTCAGGTTGACCGCTATATCAGAAAAAGATCGTTAATCCATCACGTGGCTCATCTCACAGTCTCATAGACTAGTGAACCGCATGTTAAACTATACGAGCGTACATTCATCTTTAGGATAAAAGCGCGCCTTTTGTCTCGCTGTTTGCTTTAAAATAAATATTATTTGAAAAAAGAATTTTGCCTTTAACAATTTTTTTTTTCTTTCTTTTAGATATGTACAAAACGTTCACCCGGCGTGTACCACCGGTGACTCACACTAGATGCTCCCATTGGGAGCGTGCACCAGCAGTGGTTCACGCTGTTCTAGCGGTGAACACGCTCGACTCTACCAATTATGCTGCCAGCAATACATTACCGTATACTGTATTGCCTATTAAGCAGGCATAACAAACAGCTGCGAATGCAATTTTGTGCGACCCTTCAACGAGAGAGCTTTCTGAACAAATGAAATTTGTGATAATACGGTGTAAAACTATTTTACGTTTAGTTGTCATAAAATAATGGACAAAAAATGTCAACATATAAAATATTAGCCTAGACCATTCGAATATTACCACTGCCCCACTGCGAGAAACTGGAAAAGCAGTGCCGTCAGGCGGAAGAAACGTGAATACGTGAGCCGCACATCCGTGAGAAGCACAATCCTCAGGTCTTCCGTGAACTTTGTAAGTAGGCTGTTTAGGTTTTTATTGGTAACGCCACATAGCGCTCTGTATGAAAATCACTGGCTGTGCTGTGTGCAGTCTGTGGCTGGTTTCCATTGTTGTTGGCTATTGTATTGTTGGGCAGTTGGCTGTTAACAGCGCGTAGCGTTGCGCAGTTGGAGGTGAGCCGCCAGCAGTGGTGGATGTGGGGAGAGAGATGGCGGAGTTTTGAGAGCGGATGATCTGGACGTGTGTCCATCAGAGACAGTAAATTTGTAAGACTGGATGTCGTGAATTGATATACACTCCTGGAAATTGAAATAAGAACACCGTGAATTCATTGTCCCAGGAAGGGGAAACTTTATTGACACATTCCTGGGGTCAGATACATCACATGATCACACTGACAGAACCACAGGCACATAGACACAGGCAACAGAGCATGCAAAATGTCGGCGCTAGTACAGTGTATATCCACCTTTCGAAACAATGCAGGCTGCTATTCTCCCATGGAGACGATCGTAGAGATGCTGGATGTAGTCCTGTGGAACGGCTTGCCCTGCCATTTCCACCTGGCGCCTCAGTTGGACCAGCGTTCGTGCTGGACGTGCAGACCGCGTGAGACGACGCTTCATCCAGTCCCAAACATGCTCAGTGGGGGACAGATCCGGAGATCTTGCTGGCCAGGGTAGTTGACTTACACCTTCTAGAGCACGTTGGGTGGCACGGGATACATGCGGACGTGCATTGTCCTGTTGGAACAACAAGTTCCCTTGCCGGTCTAGGAATGGTAGAACGATGGGTTCGATGACGGTTTGGATGTACCGTGCACTATTCAGTGTCCCCTCGCCGATCACCAGAGGTGTACGGCCAGTGTAGGAGATCGCTCCCCACACCATGATGCCGGGTGTTGGCCCTGTGTGCCTCGGTCGTATGTAGTCCTGATTGTGGCGCTCACCTGCACGGCGCCAAACACGCATACGACCATCATTGGCACCAAGGCAGAAGCGACTCTCATCGCTGAAGACGACACATCTCCATTCGTCCCTCCATTCACGCCTGTCGCGACACCACTGGAGGCGGGCTGCACGATGTTGGGGCGTGAGCGGAAGACGGCCTAAAGGTTTGCGGTACCGTAGCCCAGCTTCATGGAGACGGTTGCGAATGGTCCTCGCCGATTCCCCAGGAGCAACAGTGTCCCTAATTTGCTGGGAAGTGGCGGTGCGGTCCCCTACGGCACTGCGTAGGATCCTACGGTCTTGGCGTGCATCAATGCGTCACTGCGGTCCGGTCCCAGGTCGACGGGCACGTGCACCTTCCGCCGACCACTGGCGACAACATCGATGTACTGTGGAGACCTCACGCCCCACGTGTTGAGCAATTCGGCGGTACGTCCACCCGGCCTCCCGCATGCCCACTATACGCCCTCGCTCAAAGTCCGTCAACTGCACATACGGTTCACGTCCACGCTGTCGTGGCATGCTACCAGTGTTAAAGACTGCGATGGAGCTCCGTATGCCACGGCAAACTGGCTGACACTGACGGCGGTGGTGCACAAATGCTGCGCAGCTAGCGCCATTCGACGGCCAACACCGCGGTTCCTGGTGTGTCCGCTGTGCCGTGCGTGTGATCATTGCTTGTACAGCCCTCTCGCAGTGTCCGGAGCAAGTATGGTGGGTCTGACACACCGGTGTCAATGTGTTCTTTTTTCCATTTCCAGGAGTGTATATTATGACTTTTGAACACTGTTAAGGTAAATACATTGTTTGTTCTCTATCAAAATATTTCATTTGCTAACTACGCCTATCAGTAGTTAGTGCCTTCTGTAGTTAGATCTTTTACGGGGTGCATTCAAGTTCTAAGGCCTCCGATTTTTTTTCTCCGGACTGGAAAGAGATAGAAACATGCGCATTGTTTTAAAATGAGGCCGCGTTCATTGTCAATACGTCCGAGAGATGGCAGCACCGTACAGCAGTTGGAATTTTACCACCAGCGGCGAGAATGAGAACTGTTTTAAATACTTAAAATGGCGACGTTTTCCTTACTTGAACAGCGTGCAATCATTCGTTTTCTGAATTTGTGTGGTGTGAAACCAATTGAAATTCATCGACAGTTGAAGGAGACATGTGGTGATGGAGTTATGGATGTGTCAAAAGTGCGTTCGTGGGTGCGACAGTTTAATGAAGGCAGAACATCGTGTGACAACAAACCGAACCAACCTCGGGCTCGCACAAGCCGGTCTGACGACATGATCGAGAAAGTGGAGAGAATGTTGAACACATCTCCTGCAGAGTTGGCATTTCTGTGGGTTCTGCGCACACAATCCTGCACGATGAGCTGAAAATGCGAAAAGTGTCATCCAGGTTGGTGCCACGATTGCTGACGGACGACCACATGGCTGCCTGTGTGGCATGTTAGCAAGCAATGTTGACGTGCAACGACAGCATCAATGGGACTTTCTTTTCGTCGGTTGTGACAATTGGATGAGACGTGGATGCCATTTTTCAATCCAGAAACAAAGCGCCAGTCAGCTCAATAGAAACACAAAGATTCACTGCCACCAAAAAAATTTCGGGTAACCGCTAGTGCTGAAAAACTGATGGTGTCCATGTTCTGGGACAACGAGGGCGTAATCATTACCCATTGCATTCTAAAGGGCACTATGGTAACAGGTGCATCCTACGGAAATGTTTTGAAGAACAAATTCCTTCATGCACTGCAACAAAAACGTCCGGGAAGGGCTGCCCGTGTGCTGTTTCACCAAGACAACGCACCCGCACATCAAGCTAACGTTATCGAACAGTTTCTTCGTGATAACAACTTTGAAGTGATTCCTCATGCTCCCTACTCACCTGACCTGGCTCCTAGTGAATTTTTTCTTTTTCCAACAATGAAAGACACTCTCCGTGGCCGCACATTCACCAGCCGTGCTGCTATTGCCTCAGCGATTTTCCAGTGGTCAAAACAGACTCCTAAGGAAGCCTTCGCCGCTGCCATGGAATCATGGCTTCAGCATTGTGAAAAATGTGTACGTCTGCAGGGCGATTACGTCGAGAAGTAACGCCAGTTTCATCGATTTCGGGTGAGTAGTTAATTAGAAAAAAAATCGGAGGCCTTAGAACTTGAATGCACCTCGTATTTAGCTGGCAGTATTGGCGTTCGCTACATTGCAGTAGTTCGAGTAACGAAGATTTTTGTGAGGTAAGTGATTCATGAAAGGTATAGGTTATTGTTAGTCAGGGCCATTCTTTTATAGGGATTACTGAAAGTCATATTGCATTCTGCTAAAAATATTGTGTCAGTTTATTGATGATCTGAATAAGTAAAGATAGAAATGTCTGTGCACATTCAGTTTTGCTCAGCTGTTTGAAAATCAAATAACATAAGGTGTTTATCAGCACAATCATTCATAAATTTTTCTAAGGTGCCTTTCATATGTCGACCCTGAGCCGAGGATATCTCACTGGAATCTTCTGATTTTTCTTGTAGTTTGTGTAATTAGTGTAGTTATTGTTTATTGCTAGCTAGTAATTATAGAGAGAATCTTCTTTGTAGTTGTAGTTTTTCATTGTTGTACAGTAAAACAGATGTGACATGCACGTAGATTTGCACCAAGTATTTCGCAGTTGTGCTTGCAATTAATAAGAAATTATTTTCAATGCTATGTTAATGTGTTTTCTTATTTTGCTCTTCAAACTGTGCTTTTCTGTGTTATCGTGTGAAATATTGTGAGAATTATGGCGAGTGAAAAACGTATTACTAGCCTCCAAAGTAAACTGAGAAATGACAGTGAAGGCGAGAGTAGTGTATTAGCACCATTTTGTAATGAATTAACTAATGTTCAACATTGTAATTTGGTAATTGTGCATAGGGAAATGGAGCGAGCGGCAAATAATGGTGTGGACAGTGAAACAATTAGTGAACAGGGAAGCATTATCGATCGATTGGTCGGCAACAGCTCGCCTCAGGAATCCGAAATGACAGGACAAAATTTTGCAAATACTGCAGATTCAGGTTTTGCGTCATTACCCGATTCTCAATCAAGTCAAGACCCATTTTCTGGCTTTTAAAATGCGAATGTTGCATGTTATGCACTGCCGATAATACATTGTTATTGCAATTCATGCAACGAATGGAACAAGATCAGGAACGAACACAGCAACAGCTATACAAGGCAATGGAACAAAATCTTCAAAAGTTAAACACAATTGAGCAAACGCTTGAACAAACTCGTAAAGATTTAACTGCTGAATTACTTAAAATCTAATAGAAATGTCAAAAAGTCCGTAATGATGTAAAAACACAAATTTGTGAGTATTTTCAACCTATTTTTTCGTGTCATGAAAATGCATTACAGAATCACGAAACAGCCATAAAAGAACTGCAAAGTATTGTTCATGAAAATAACGACACCTTGCAAGCTAAAATTGACTCAGTTGCATCTACCAATTAGGTTACGCAACTTGCAAAAACTCATGGAAACTTATAGGACATGGTAGATATGCTTTCAACACAAATGGAAACTTGGTTCAGAAAAACAGTTCATTATCGGAGAAAGTAGCCGAACTTTCGAATCAGTTTACTAACTTATCTACAAAGGTATATGATGATCTGAATGAAACAAGACAGGTAACCTTCACTGACACAAAAGAATATGAACAAATTAGAAAATTCAAAGAAAATCAAAATCAAATCAATACATAGTACAAAAGAGAAATCTGGGAAGTACAAGATCAGTTGGCACAAGAATTACGTATTTCAGAGGACACTCGCGTTCCAATACGGGAAGAGGGACATAGAAACACGGAACAGCCACAAAATAATAACACAGGGAACTTCGGAAAGTATGAAAGCAATTGGCAAGGTACACCGAATTTTGAGATGGAACCGCCAAAAATAAGTAACAATGACCGATATGCGACTGAGGACGAGATGATTTTGACTATAAGTTGTTCATTACTACACGTAAATTCAAAACATTTAAGAATTCTGGCACCGACAATCATCCACAAGCATGGCTTCATCAATTCCCTCATTGTTTTCCTCCCAACTGGTCATTGGAGCACAGGTTAGAATTTATATGTGGCTACTTAGAGAATGAACCAGCTGTAAGAAAGCGATCGGTCATTCGCGATTGTCACACTGAAGGAGAATTTTATCATTCCTTCCTCTCAGCATATTGGTCTCAAGCTACACACGACCGAGTGAAACATAGCATCCTAATAATGAAACATTTCGAACAACCTGAATTTTCCAGTCTTGTGAAATATTTTGAAGACATGTTTCACAAGAATCAGTACCTGTCAAACCCATACAGCCCCTCAGAACTCATCCGCATGTGCTTAAGCAAATTGCCTAAACATTTACGACATATTATTTTGGCAGGACGTATCAAAGATGACCTTGAAACTTCTCAGAGACTCTTACAGGAATTGGAAATTGACACTGACAATCGCGGGACACGAAAACAGGAACACAACAATTACAGGTCACATCCGTCAGAATACCGCGATGAAAGAAATAATAACTGGACACGACAAGGCTATTCTTACAAGGCAAATCGTGACCAAAACAGACACCACCCGTATGACAACCGTTGGCAGAGTAATAATAATTACAGAGAAAGATCACATTTCCATAGTAATGAATATGACAGAGACAATTAGAGAAACAAATTTTGTGGGAACCAAAATGATTATTATAAAAGGAGACAGAATAACTACAGACGCAACAGTCCACCGCGCAGTTACGACTCATGGAGAAATTCTCCACCACGTGACCGACAGGAAAAAAATTACAGCAACTACCGACATGACGACAGACGACATAATCGTAACGAAATACCCCAATTTCATCAGAACTAGCGGGTTTCAAACAGGGCAGAGCCCTCTCGACAAGGTGAATTTATAGAAGTTAGGTCTCCTAATCCTAATAACGACGCGCGCCAACAAAGAGACAGACAATGACTCGCACCGCAGGCAGCCACGTGCGCCGGCTGGCTCAGAGAAAAATAACATAGACGCTAACCTTGAGAACAATTTTAGCATTCCTTAACGGCGTGTACCACATGATAATTTCTTTGAAGTTGAAAGTGTCACCACATTCACATATAAAACGGTTTATTGAGAGATAATCTGCTTTTTAACTTGGTCTTTGCTATAAAATTTTTCACTTCACGTTACTAGTACTCTTCGTCACACTTAGAAACTGTTATCATGTGACTATGTTTTAAAGTTAACTATCCAGCCAAGAATCTGCGCAACTTATTTCGACAGTAATTCCAAATGCATTGTTATAGTGAACAGACGACACAGTGTTATTGTGTGTGTACATTCTTGCTTGTTAGTTGCACGATTACGTAACGACTATAAGGCTTACATACTTAGAACATATACCGGTACTGCTAATGAGCTTTTAATGCAACATTTTCGAAAATACATTCTGGGTGATACCAGATGACACAGTGGTTAGTTTATTTGACAGCTACACAATTATATCACAACGCTACTAATGAGTGACACAACTCATATTATTGCTTTTGCGCTGTATCTGTTTCATATCTGCACAATTTTTCTGAATTCTTCTGGAAAGTAAAACATGTTTCAGTAGTAACTTTTGTGGTATAACTTCAATGAGACAGCCTTTTCCGTAGCACAACAATACTTTACAGTATAGCACTTTCTTGATCACGGTAATGTACGTAATAACTACGATATCCATACGCATAACATTTCACTTTTGTTTATTACGAGGTAAGTACATTGACTTCTGCAGATGTTTTCTTAAAGAGGACGATAACTCCGACACTTCGACAGAATTATCTTACAACACGCACAGTTTAGCGCTACAGTACACGTTTTTGAGTGATTAATTGTGTATTTAAAACATTTATTTTTAAAGATTTTTGAATTACAAAGATACAAAGGTTTTCTGTGATACATTTCATTCCATTGCTGTAATCGGTAACACCTGTGGGTATAATTACATTATTCCTCAGGGGTACACGCCTACTTTGTGTACTAAGTGTGTAGTGAGCGCTAGGAGCCCTAGCTAATATGATATTTGCTTATAAAACTTTATGCATCGGTACCATATTTCTCTAACACATAATTACATAGCTATCTGATCATTTAACTGAGAGAGGCAAACATTTTTGTTACTACGTCAGTGACACATGTTTACGCAATTACACAGTTGGATAAATTCACACTGATGAGATTGTATTTTGTCTGTACTTTGTAAACTGTTCATATTTTTTGGAACCATTGTGATACTAGGAGAGCTTTGAATGATGTATTTGGTATGGGATCATGATTTTTAAAGTACGTTCGAGGTAGATGACACTATTGAAATGAGCAGAGAATTTTTTTTTTTTTAGGTTTTGAAATTATTGCAGAAAGCTACGACGTTGCTGTTATTATTACAATGACGATGTGTATTATGCTGTTGAGGTATGTTTACGATCAATAAGATGATGCTACCGTATATGAGGAATGTGATTACGTGTTTATATGTATATGAATAATGAATAGAAGTTAAGGACTCTGATTTGTGAAAAAGGATGTTGGAAACCAAAATCGTACTTTAAAAGTTATGACTTGTGGGTCCATGCGTGAATGTATCACAACACTGCTATTCATAAGATTTCGTTTCTACGCATTTCTACTGTAATTTTTAGATCTGTGAATTTTTTTTTATATGAGACTGTCACTGTGGTGCAAACTGCTGTCGTAAATATTTCGGTAAGAAAACTAAGTGGCCTTGACGTAATGCATTATGGGCACCCAGCTGTGCCAGTCACCTGGAGAAAAAGCCATTAGGTGGAGAAAAAAAGAGGCCATTAACCTCGCTGTTGAAATTCCTTTGTAGATAGCATCGCAAGTATCACACGCTATTACTTGGAAACATACTGTGGAGCTCATACTTTGTGCTACTTACTGTAATACTTATGAATTGATGGGAAATATTCTTACATCTGCACACCTGATCATGACAAGTGTCTTTCTACGAGAATTTCTACTGACTTATGAAATGCCACATGACTATTGAATGATGTTTTTATGCTTTGCTTTACATAGTTGCTTACTTCATTTGATATCTGGTTTCCAGCTGTGTTCCAGCATTTTATAAAATAAAATTAAATGCATTTGCTAATGTGAACACTTTCTGTCAACGGATATATTAAATAATTATTTTATGATCCACATTCTTCGAGAGAGGAGCACTTGGAAAGGAAAGAACAATAAGAAGGGACTGATAACAGTAACTGCATACATAATTTTCTTTTCAAGTACTTGGTATATATATATATATATATATATATATGCACAATAAGTTGTTGTGGTGCACCACTTTAATGACATAGACGTTGTCTTTAGTGTACTATTTTTTTCTGCTTGAGCTATGTCATATTTAGGTATAAGTTATTGCATTTGCTGCTGCTGTTTGCCAGGCATAGTGCTACTAAATTTCACTTTGTATTACTCTGTTAAGCCAGTTTTACTACTGATTTATTTTTCTTGTTGCTGCACATTGGCTCGTATTAGTTGTAATGTTGCACTTTCTTTGCTAATTCAAATTTACTGCTGCTTGCTTTGCCACTTTTCGTTTTTTGTCATTACTTTTTGTGTTAATTGTTTTGTGCTGCTGCATTGCCTCGTCCCTTAGTTTAACCATCCGAGCTCAGTAGATTTAAGTTAGCTTAAGAGGGGGTAGGCTATGTAAGAGAATGCGTTGCGATGAATTGGAAGAAATGTATTGAGAAGTTATACTGAAAAAGCATTTTTTTTAAAGTACTGTACAATGAAGAATAATTATTTTGAAAGAGGATATGAATATAATACAGAAAGCAGGTAAAGATAGGGCTTTTTGGGAATAATGGTGAACAAGGGAGATCTTCAAGAAGTAAAGAAAGTTTTGTTTGCAAAATACTGCAGTAAAACAAACCGTGTCAGTTTGTGTTATTCCGCTATGTGTTTGTGTACACTTGTGTATTTGTGTTCTTCCTGTCTTAAAGTGTTTATCTGATAAGAGTTATGTTGTAGTTTTTTTTCTAATAATATGTTACTTACTTTGTAAAGATGTTTAGACATTATTTATTCTGTTCTATTTTAATGCTCAAGTGTGAAATTAATGTTTAGAAAATTATTCTCATTATTTTAGTTATTTATTTATGTCATAATTCCTGTAACGCTGATGTACAAGTTTATTTCTATTCTTTTGTATAGCCTATATTACTACAAATGTTATCTGTACTATTATGTTCTTTAATGATGTATTTTGTATCTTTGTAATTGTATTCTTATGTTGTAAATTTATCGTTTTATAGACACCAGTTCTTCAAATTAAGTTTCATTTCACTGCACACATTTCTGTTGGTCATAGTATATGCGTAATATGTGAGAAGTTGGGACTCTTAGTGTTTGCACATGTGTTCATAATTCAGCAAGGGACTGGATAACAGCATTGCTGGTTCTAAGGACAATAGCAAAAGGTTTGTGAGTGCACAAGTGGTGGTTTATGGACTTGCTATATTGTCTGCAAGACTCTTTGATGGTGACTGTGCACCCACACAGTCGCAACAGCTGGCTGCTGGCCATCTCTACAAGGACTACTGCGGGCCTGCATCTTCGATGGCCCACCAATACCATTATTTCTACAAAGACTGCATTGGGTTTACACCTTCGATGGCCCACCAAAACCATTATTTCTACAAGTACTGTAGTGGGTCTGCATCTCGCATGGCCCATCAATACCATACTCTCTACCAGGACTACACTGGGTCTGCTCTGTGATGACCTACCTACCAATATTCTTTAACTTGACTGACTCTGCTGTGGGTTTGCTCTATTGTGGACCATTACCTGTCTGCATGTCAAGAGATAGCATTATCTTTCTGTTGGAAGGACAACACTACTTCTTCAAGACTAGCCAGCAGCAGTGGCCGTGCAGTTCTAGGCGCAGCAGTCCGGAACCACGGGACTGCTACGGTCGCAGGTTTGAATCCTGCATCGGGCATGAATGAGTGTGATGTCCTTAGGTTAGTTAGGTTTAATTAGTTCTAAGTTCTAGGCGACTGATGCCCTCAGAAGTTAAGTCCCATAGTGCTCAGAGCCATTTGAACCATTTTGAACTTCTTCAAGACTGCATGGAAATCCACTACTTCAGTGTGCATTTTCTTTTACTGCTCAGACTTTGTGCATAAAATTGTAATTAATACTGTGATGAATGATCAGGACTGTTTTTATGGAATGTGAGAAAATGTTAGCTTTTGACCAGCATTGTATCGATAAGTGTGTGCATTTGATATATTTGTTAGCGTTAAGATAAAAAACTTTTAACGAATAAGTATTGGCGAGTGCCCAAAACAATTTGTAAATTTTTTGTGGGGAGCATGTGGGCTATGTAAGTAGGCTGTTTAGGTTTTTATATTGGTAACGCCACGTAGCGCTCTGTATGACAATCACTGGCTGTGCTGTGTGCAGTCTGTGGGTGGTTGCCAATGTTGTAATGTTCGCTATTGTAGTGTTGGATGTGAACAGCACGTGGCGTTGCACAGTTGGAGGTGAGCCGCCAGCAGTGGTGGGTGTGGGGAGAGAGATGGCAGAGTTTTGAGAGCGAATGATCTGGACGTGTGTCCATTAGAGAGAGTAAATTTGCTAACTATGCCTATCAGTAGTTAGTGCCTTCAGTGGTTAGAATCTTTTATTTAGCTGGCAGTTTTGGCGTTCGCTGTATTCAGTAGTTCGAGTAACGAAGATTTTTGTGAGGTAAGTGATTCATGAAAGGTATAGGTTATTGTTAGTCAGGGCCATTCTTTTATAGGGATTTGTGAAAGTCAGATTGCGTTGTGCTAAAAATATTGTGTGTCAATTTATTGATGATCGGAATAAGTAAAGAGAGAAATGTCAGTGCACATTCAGTTTTGCTCAACTGTTTGAAAATTAAATAACGTAAGGGGTTTATCAGCACAATCATTCATTAATTTTTCTAAGGGGATGTTTCAACTTGCTGATTGAAATTTTACTATCACCTATCGTTCCCTTTGTTTTTTGATAATACATATTGTTGTTCATGTAGCTGTCTGTCGTCTTTAGTACAGCTGATATTTGGTACTGTCTGGCGAGTTACAACATGCACTTATGGAACAGAACATACAAAAATGATGATGACAGTAAAGAAGTATAGGAAGGAATCCCCAAAAGTAGACTACATCGAGAAGAAAGAAAACCTCCATCTTCATCAACATCTACAGCAATACTCCACGTGTCAACTTACGGAGGTTTATGAGGTTTTTAGGAGTGTCGTAACTCTGTGAAACTGTTCCATAACGTTGGGTGATTTGGAACTACTGGGTTGAATCTTTCCTGTGGAGAAATACTTTGCTGCAACTAATGGAAACTATCTTCCGCTGTCACCAGATATATTACTTGATACAGCGGTACAGAAATTGTTTGTGTGTCAGAAATAGATGTGATATTTAAACAAATATATTTAAGCGTAAAATTTGTTGAAAAACAAACTACTGCGCTGCTTCTCTGGTGATAGTAATACAGTTTTCTGACATTGGAGTGTGGAGGGCAACTATCAGTCACGATGTACGAGAAGTTAGGATAAGTTGGGTTATGTTACTCGTCAGTTACAGGCGTAAATACGCAAAGTAATATTTTTTCAAGTTGAATTGGAACATGCCGCAAGTGTACAAAAAGAAGCTTGGGCCAGCTGGCTATCAAAGATACAGCGAGACTAGCCCTCAGAGAGTTGTTATTGAAGTCAGGGCACGCAAAGTATCTCTTAGCAATGCATCCAAAAGATATAGAATACCTGCTAGTACACTCTCAAGGTAGGTAAACAATAACAACTCTTTACAAATAGGCGGACAAACTGTAGCTTATTTAAATGTACACAAAAGCGACAACCAATTGCGACTACTGAGGTTAGGGATACTGCACAGTGCTGCTTGGTCCGAAGTGGAAGATTAGAAAAGAGAACAAGCCTGCACATAAGTGGGCGAAAAATCTACCGTTGTGTAACAAGAATCTTCCCAAACATTTCAATAAAAATGTAAAGATCAACTGAATACAGAAGTTTTAGCAAACTGCTCCAAAAATTTGGAGGATACTGTGATAGGTGTCCCACCCAACCACTTAGTCAACTACGATGAGACCAGCTTTTCGAATGATCCTGGTGCTGTCAGAGTGTTGATCCACACAGAACCATAGAGTCATCAAAAACATGTAAGTCTGTGATGAAGGTGAAAGGAGCAGATTTCCGATGAACAAGAGCTATATTTGAAACTGTTGAAGGCACTGACATCTTGTAAACTAATGTGTGGTATTAAGCAATGAATGTTGAGGTGTGTTCTGTGAAACGTCATTGTCTTAATAAGTAAGTTCAGAGGGTGAATATTTAATAAATACTGTTGATAATACAAGAAAATAGTATTTGACAGGATGTAATATATATGTATTTTTTTCATAAAATGCAGATGTGTTTAATGTGTTCTATTTCACCTTCTCACGTGTTTTAAATGCAATTATTGTTCAAAATATTGTGTGTTCCAAATCACATCAGGTCTTGTGGTGTTATGGAAAAACGTTTAGATTAAAATTCAGGGAAGGGTTCCGGTATAGAATTTTCATCCTTGCGCCAGAGTTAGAGATGCTATATTTAAGATTTCAAAGCTGTAGTGCAATATTCAGATATCAGTTTTCATTAAACACTTCTTTTTCTGTTCCAGTTCAGCCCAAGTTACTGTACTCGAAAACACACACAATCAGGTCAGATTGTACAAGTACAAGAGGAAGAAAGGGGAACGTACAGAGACATGGCATGGAAATATGATGAATAAGAGGGATAAAAGAAGACGAAAAGGATGTACGTAAATAAGAAGAAGGTGATGATGATGATCAAAAGTAAGAGGAAGAAGAGGATGATAAAGAGATGCTATATTTAAGATTTCAAAGTTGTACTGCAATATTTAGAGAGCAATTTTCATTAAACACTTCTTTTTCTGTTCCAGTTGACCCTCAGTTACGATAATCGAAAACACACACAGTCAGGTCAGTTTATCCAAGTATAAGAACTAGAAGGAGGACAGTAAGCAGATATGGTAGAGGCATATGATAAGAGAGATAGAAGACGAAAAAGATAAACCTAGAGAAGAAGAAGATGATGATGGTGGTGGTGGTGGTGGTGGTGATGGTGACAGTGATGATGCTGATCATGAAGAAGAAGAAGAAGAATAGGAAGAAGAAGAAGAGGTTCAAATGGTCCAAATGGCCCTGAGCACTATGGGACTCAACTTCCGAGGTCATCAGTCCCCTAGAACTTAGAACTACTTAAACCTAACTAATCTAGGGACATCACACACATCCATGCCCGAGGGAGGATTCGAACCTGCGACTGTAGCGGTCGCGTGGTTCCAGACTGTAGCACCTAGAACTGCTCGGCAACCCCGGCCGCAGAAGAAGTGGAAGGGGAAGGTGAACGGGAAGGGGAAGATGATAACGAGATGCTATATTAAGATTTCGCAGTTGTAGTGCAATATTCAGACACTAATTTTCATTAAATCCTTCTTTTTCTGTTACAAATCACCCCAAGTTACAGTACTCGAAAATAAACACTGTCAGGTCAGTTTTTGCTTGTAGAAGAGCAATAAGAAGAAAGTAAAGAGGCATGATAGGGGAATATGAGTAAGGGAAATAGAAGAAGAGGACGAAAAGGTTAAATGTAAAGAAGATGAAGAAGAAGTGAAAGAGGAAGGTGCTAATGATGATGATGAGGAGGAGGAGCGTGGTAAAAGAGATTAAAATGAGCATTGAGACAAGCTGGGAGTTAGATAGTGAGTCGATATGGACGTTAAGGCAGCACTGGAGTGCGACCGCGGTCGGCCCCCCACTGAGCAGCGCATCGCGCCACTTGGCGGCGCTGTCAGCTGGCCGTTACACGCCATTCCGACAGTAAAAGCGGCGGCACGCCGAACTGCGGCAACTGTAAAATAAAGTAGTGCGTCCCGGCGTTATCTGGGGGCAGTCAAACAGTCGGAAAACGAGTCGCCACCCCGGCGCCATAAATTCGGGGCGCGAGGGCGCGGCGCGCTGTAAAAGTGAGTCCCCCGGCCGCGGCTGGGCGGGGGAGGCCGGCCCTAAATCTTATTTGGGCGTCCCGTTAAATTAGATGAGGCCGCCGCGGTGCTTCTCCGCTCGATTGACGTCGCGGCCGCCTCTCGGCTCGCCTCCATAAATGCGCGCCGTGTGTTTACGCCGCCAACGTGCATTTTAAAGGGCTGCCGTCTCCTCCGCGAAGGCGAAATATTCTCCCGCGCTGGGCCAGGAGCTCGCTACTAAGTGGTCGAATAGCGCTCCTCTGCTACGTGACGCGGCAATCGTTCCACGCGTCGCAGCACAGATACACCTCTTGGCAATCGTGTAGTCTACCTTTTCTTTCTTTTCTCCTATTCCTCTAATGTACGGTGAACTTATTTTCGAAAATGTCCCACTGTCCCGAAAGATTTTTTCGGGACGCTCAACGTATTTTACGCTCCTGAATGTTTGATTTGCAATGTAATGCGCATTGCGCAGGTGTTTTCGCTAGGAAACGCCACATGTACATCTTGCTCTACAATTTTTGTTTATTTACTGTTCGTGTTTTGTACTGTTGGTTGTACATAGTCATGTTCACTGTTTCATCAGGCCAAAACCGAAGAGTAATTTTAACAGCAATATAAAAAGTGATTTTGTTTTTACCACTGGCGGAGGAGGAACTGTAGAATGTACGTTGTGCAAATGACACTTTGCTATTAGACATGGTGGAGGATCTGACATAGCGAATCATGTTAAGATGGAGAAACATCGCATGACTGTTCAAATGGAAATGCACTTCTCAGTTACGTGCACAAAAGTGAAAAGTGCGCTGATAGTACAGCAGAATAATTGTAGAACGTCATTTTGGGTCATCTGAGACCGTAATACAAAGCTAAACTTCTATACGATATTGCAGTGCCAGTGTTGTTCAAAAAATGGTTCAAATGGCTCTGAGCACTATGGGACTCAACTGCTGTGGTCTCAGTCCCCTAGAACTTAGAACTACTTAAACCTAACTAACCTAAGGACATCACACACATTCATGCCCGAGGCAAGATTCGAACCTGCAACCGTAGCAGTAGCACGGTTCCGGACTACGCGCCTAGAACCGCAAGACCATCGCGGCCGGCAGTGTTGTTCAGAAGTGCAATGGAATATTCCTTCGAATGTGAGCGCATGTCCGAAGGAACAGGCGCTGCGACGAGTACAGACGTTATGAAATACATGAGATGTACTCGCAGTTGCGAATATGGACAACCATCAATTATACAATGCAATGACGACAGTGAAAATACGTGTCGGACCGGGATTCGAAACCCGATTTCACGCTTATAGCGAGCGGTCGCCTTAGCCTTAGGCTACCCGGCCAGAGCCAAACTTCCATAGGTCGTCAACCATGTGTCTACGTTAAAAAAAATGTATACATAACGGATGTACCAGTGCAAGTTGTACACGCATGGTTGACGACATGGAAATTTGAATATGCTTCTGAGCTGGGCTCAGATAAACTAACGGTAAAGCGACCGCTCGCGGTAAGCGGGAAATCCATGTTCCAGTCCCGATAAGGTACGAATTTTCATTGTCGTCGTTCCATTTTACAGCTGATGGTTGGCCATATTCGCAACTTCGAGTGCGTTTCATCTAAGCTTCTGTATTCATAAATTTTATCAACACAATTTGTGTCCCGTTTGTTCCCTTGAATGTCCCAAGCTTTTTTTCCAACCTTTTTAAAATGTCCGTTTTTTAATAAAAATGAAATGGTTACCCCACTCTAGTTTCCCATTCTTTCTTTGCTTCGAAGAAAAAGAAAAAAAAACAGAAACAGAACTGGGTCTCCATCCATCTCTTCCCACACCGCAGCAGTCTTCTTGTCTACGGATCTACTATACTGAACACAAACACACACACATACACACACACACACACACACACACACACACACAGGAATAACTTCCCTACCGCTGAAACGTCCCCTTAGAAAAATAAGGAAATGACTGTGTTGGTAAACCTCTTGCGTTATTTGACTTTCAAACAGCTGAGCGAAACTGAACGTACTCAGACATTTCTCTCTTTAATCATTCTGATCAACAGTTAACTAACACACAATATATTCTTTAGCGCAACGCAATCTGACTTTCAACAATCCCTACAAAAGAACGGCCCTGACTAACAATAACCGATACCTTTCATGAATCATTTACCTCACAAAAAAATTCGCTACTCAAACTACTGCAATACGGCGTGCGGCAGTATTGCCAGCTAAATGAAAGATTCTAAATGCTGAAGGCACTAACTACTGATAGGCACAGTTAGCAAATGAAAGAGTCTGATAGAGAACAAACAATGTATTTACCTTAATAATGTTCAAAAAGTCATCATATATATAAGTTCATGACATCCAGTCTTACAAATTTCCTTCTTCTGACGGACAAGCGTCCAGATGGTCATCTCTCAAAATTCTGCCATCTCTCTCCCCACATCCACCACTGCTGGCGGTTCACCTCCAACTGCGCAACGCTACGCACTGTTCACATCCCACTGCCCAACACTAAAAAAGAGAACAACAATGACAACCAGCCACAGACTGCACACAGCACAGCCAGTGATTTTCATACAGAGCGGTACGTGACATTACCAACAAAAAATATTTATGACAAATTTAATTAAGGAGTAAATATGGCGGTAAGCAGTAGTTAGTATTTCTAGTTCCTTGAAGAGGCCTCTGCAGGACGTCCTTGAATTCAGATGAGAAGTAATTCAAATTACACGTATTTAGACTCGGAAAACTTTAGCTCAACTTGAATAGATACCACAAAGAATTAACCCACATGACATCATGGAATGAAAATAACAGAAGTATGTTAGCTTTCTTATTTTTATATCAGTTATGCCTGACAACATCCACACTGCAAATAAAAATTTGTTTAATCGTTTCAGCAGTTCAGTGGTATGCTCCACCTAGCTGCATTTATTACAAGCTGTAATCCCAAAATTTTATCCTGTCAACTTCTATTATCAACTTGTTATCATATTTTGGTAAATAAACGGGGAGGGGGGGCGACAGGAGGACCTCTTACAGGTCCTCAACTTAAAGTGTATGTTCATGTGTATGTTCATATAGCGTATAGTGTATTTCCTGGACCATTTATTAATTGTCGATGAAAATTTCATCAACCGATCTTTCTATATTTGATGTTCTACTTGTTGAAGAAACTGCAAAAAGGTGGGAATTTAAGGAGATGGGACCTGGATAAACTGAAAGAACCAGAGGTTGTACAGAGTTTCAGGGAGAGCATAAGGAAACAATTGACAGGAATGAGGGAAAGAAATACAGTAGAAGAAGAATGGGTAGTTTTGAGGGATGAAGTAGTAAAGGCAGCAGAGGATCAAGTAGGTAAAAAGACGAGGGCTAGTAGAAATCCTTGGGTAACAGAAGAAATATTGAATTTAATTAATGAAAGGAGAAAATATAAAATCGCAGTAAATGAAGCAGGCAAAAAGGAGATCGACAGGAAGTGCAAAATGGCTAAGCAGGGATGGCTAGAGGACAAATGTAAGGATGTAGAGGCTTATCTCACTAGGGGTAAGATAGATACTGCCTACAGGAAAATTAAAGAGACCTTTGGAGATAAGAGAAACACTTGTATGAACATCAAGAGCTTAGACGGAAACCCAGTTCTAAGTAAAGAAGGGAAAGCAGAAAGGTGGAAGGAGTATATAGAGGGTCTATACAAGGACAATATTATGGAAATGGAAGAGGATGTAGATGAAGATGAAATAGGAGATACGATACTGCGTGAAGAGTTAGACAGAGCACTGAAAGACCTAAGTCGAAACAAGGCCCCCAGAGTGGACAACATTCCACTGGAACTACTGACGGCCTTGGGAGAGCCAGTCCTGACAAAACTCTAGCATCTGTTGAGCAAGATGTATGAAACAGGCTAAATACCCTCACACTTCAAGAAGAATATAATAATTCCAATCCCAAATAAAGCAGGTGTTGACAGATGTGAAAGTTACTGAACAATCAGTTTAATAAGCCACAGCTGCATAATACTAACACGAATTCTTTACAGACGAATGGAAAATCTAATAGAAGCCGAACTCGGGGAAGATCAGTTTGGATTCCGTAGAAGTACTGGAACACGTGAGGCAATACTAACCTTACGACTTATCTTAGAAGAAAGATTAAGGAAAGGCAAACCTACGTTTCTAGCATTTGTAGACTGAGAGAAAGCTTTTGACAATGTTGACTGGAATACTCTCTTTAAAATTCTAAAGGTGCAGGGGTAAAATACAGGGATCGAAAGGCAATTTATAATTTGTACAGTAACCAGATGGCAGTTATAAGAGTCGAGGGACATTAAAGGGAAGCAGTGGTTGGGAAGGGAGTAAGACAGGGTTGTAGCCTCTCCCCGATGTTATTCAATCTGTATATTGAGCAAGCAGTCAAGGAAACAAAAGAAAAATTCGGAGTAGGTATTAAAATCCATGGAGAAGAAATAAAAACTTTGAGGTTCGCCGATGACATTGTAATTCTGTCAGAGACAGCAAAGGGCTTGAAAGAGCAGTTGAATGGAATGGATAATGTCTTGAAAGGAGGGTATAAGATGAACATCAACAAAAGCAAAACGAGGATAATGGAATGAGGTCGAATTAAGTAGGGTGATGCTGAGGGAATTACATTAGGAAATGAGACACTTAAAGTCGTAAAGGAGTTTTACTATTTGGGGAGCAAAATAACAGATGATGGTCCAAGTAGAGAGAATATAAAGTGTAGACTGGCAATGGCAAGGAAAGCGTTTCTAAAGAAGAGAAATTTGTTAACATCGAGTATAGATTTAAGTGCCAGGAAGCCATTTCTGAAAGTATTTTATGGAGTGTAGCCATGTATGGAAGTGAAACATGGACGATAAATAGTTCAGACAAGAAGAGAATAGAAGCTTTCGAAATGTGGTGCTACAGAAGAATCCTGAAGATTAGATGCGTAGATCACATAACTAATGAGGAAGTATTGAATAAGACTGGGGAGAAGAGAAGTTTGTGGCACAACTTGACCAGAAGAAGGGATCGGTTGGTAGGACATGTTATGAGGCATCAAGGGATCACCAATTTAGTATTGGAGAGCAGCGTGGAGGGTAAAAATCATAGAGGGGGACCAAGAGATGAATAGACTAAGTAGATTCGTAAGGATGTAGGTTGCAGTAGGTACTGGGAAATGAAGAAGCTTGCACAGGATAGAGTAGCATGGAGAGCTGCATAAAACCAGTCTCAGGACTGAAGATCACAACAACAACAACAACAACTTGTTGCGAAGTTTGCATCACCTGTAAACGGAACAAACTTGTAATTTGGTAATGTTACTGATAAAATGCCATTGACACACACAAGAAAAGGTAAGAGTGCTAAGATGAGCCTTATGGGGCGCCACATGTAATTAGTTCCCAGTTGAATGATACCTCACAGCTTAACACGTCTCTTTCCTACTGATAACCTTCGATTCGCGTCAGAGACACGGGTTTTTGTCCTTTTTCAGCATTTCCTGTTACGCTGTAGTTTTCTAATAATTCGAAAATTATTCGCTTTAAGGATACTGATTTGTACAGAGACTAATGCCTGTGACGGAACACGCAATAATCCAGTAGCCTGAGATATTAATTAAGTATATTCTCACTGTGTGGTTAAATAAAAAAGGCCTTCTGAGTATCGGAATGAATCAGAAATTCAAACTGCTGATTCGACGATATATTATCTGAAATCAGATGGTCATGGAGTCGCTTACATATTACATTTTCTAAAATGTTGATAAACGCTGCCAAAAGCGAAATTCAATGGAAGTTTTACGGTATTTCCTTATCTCGATTCTCATAAAGTGGCTTAACTTCAGCGTATTTCAGCCAATGAGGAGGTGTTACAGTGATAAAAGACTGGTTACACAAATAATTTAGTATATCACTAAACTCAAAACGAACACTCTTCAATTAAATTTGTTGATATAGATCATACCCACTAGAATATTTTTTAATTTAAAGGAATATTGATGTTTACTACTTTGAGACATATCAAGCTGCAACCATTGTGTCGTTTCATTTTTGTTATCATCATTCATTCCTTGATCATAAATAAATTGAATTCGATTTTCTTTTCTCTGCTTAAGTGATGCTAGATTTTACGTTCAGGTTGGGACACAAATGATGGCAGGGTCATAACTTCCTTATGATTATATAGTATCGATTAATCTTGTACTGGTTCCATATGCTGTACTAGGCATGTAAACTGAGAGTTTTAGCGAGCTTTCGCAGCATCAGAATGTCATGTTGACCAGAAGGTGCAGAACAAGAAGATATATAATCAACATAGAGGGACTAGTTATGCGTTAACAGCGCTCTGGGTGGCACTAATAAGCAACACTGGCGATCATATTTTGTAACCTCAACATGCCCGGCATATTTGCTAGGAAGATGCAACACAACGCCCTCTATAAACAATATATACCTGTTTGATGCAACAGGAGTTTTGTTTTGTGATCGGAATCTAACTTAAAAGTAATTTTTCTGAATAATAACCCGTGCCCAGAGTATATTTAAAAATGACAAAAAGGGTATTAAGGAATCATCAAACATCAGTAATGGAGAATAATTTTCTCTTAAGTTTCTGTCTCGATCTATTCAGAATGTTTGTACATGGATGAAGTTTATTTCCTGGGTCTGATCACCCAATGAATTGTTCTGAATTTGGTCAGGAATGTCTTTAGTGTATTTTGATAAATCTGTCTTTAAACCGTTACTTCATTTGCAGGATGCATAATTTGTGCAAAACTGAATCAGTGAAAGACACAGGAAAACGGATCAGACAATTGTACACAAAGTTAATACTGTTTAAAGGGCAATGATAGGTCTTACTTGTAAACTGGCTTACTCAATGTGGAAACATAGTCTCAGCTGGATTTTAACCAGAGCACTATTAATTGTTATACTTACCAATTAATGCATGCTACAGATTTCTTTCATTTAATTTCTATTTT
The DNA here is from genome assembly GCF_023897955.1 of Schistocerca gregaria. NCBI lineage: Eukaryota > Metazoa > Arthropoda > Insecta > Orthoptera > Acrididae > Schistocerca > Schistocerca gregaria. The sequence goes on from NC_064923.1 coordinate 608,944,332, forward strand.
TTTTTCCTATTAGTTTTACAACAGAAATATTAGATTATCAGTAGAGATTTTATTAGTTAAGTGTACAACGCACAATAATATGTTCCACTTTTATTTTATCCATTATCAAATCCTTGAAAGCCTGCCACTGTAAAAGCAATGGTTTTGCTTGCTTTTATACAATGACAGCAGCAGGTTGACATCAGATTTTGGGGTCCTGTATGATGTTGAATCGTGCAGCAAGATACACAACTGTGTGAATATTCAGCCTAAATGCTTTGATGCCGGGGATCTCGTAAATGCTCTTTTTCGAGGAACAAATATCCTAACGTAATACGACGTCGAACGTAACAGTCGTTGCTTCCAGTAGAAATGCTCAAAGCCACACAAAAACAACATAACGCTACAGCAACAAAAAATCCTGCCAACATGTGTGTAATTCTCCTCAACAACAACGATAATTAAGCATTCTGAGAACGTTTTTAAATCTTTGTTTACTCATCATTTGCTTTCACTATAAATACCGGTATCAACAATCTGTTGAATGTACGCCTGGTAAATACGTAAGGGAGTACTTCCAAGACCGAGATGTCACTCGAGTCAGAAGTAGAATAAGCGGTAAACGATTTCGCTCATACTTGTATGGATAGGCACATCGACAGTTACAAAAATAAGCTTGCTTTCATTGTAGTGTAGTCAACAAAACAATGCAGCAGCTCGAAAATCGCAAATACGACGCTTAAGATGACAAAATACATGACGAATGTACTTCATTACCGGGACAATTTCCCGAAACGCGTCGATTCTGTGACAAAGGTGATGTCGCTGTAAAACAGAAACAAACATATGATCCTGTTCTAACAGACGACTGTTATTTCCCAAAATGACATTGCAAAATATGGCAGCTATGTTTTCAGTTGGCTTCAAATATGGCGGCGCCTTGGCCAGTTTATGTTGTTTATGTAGTTCGCTGGTGCATACTTTCACGAGTTCTAAGAGCTTTTCCACTACATCGGGCGGCTCCACCACCCACTGGGCCAGGGACAGGAGCAATTCACCGGTCCGCTGAGTTTTGTGTGCAGGCTCCTGCTCCGGCGACGAAGGCGGGCTTTTTTGCAGAAACTGAGAGGTGTCTGAAAGATTGTCCGCACAAAACAGAGCACAGCAGTGTGGAATAATGGGATTGTCAGAACTTCAGGGGACCTGTGGATTTCTTTATGGTCTGTTCTATTCATCCAAATTGCCACCTGTAGGACTTGCTGCGCTAGACATAAAAGAACAGACTCCGAGTGACCGACTCACGGAATAACATCGCCGGGTCCATGGGAGTGTTAAATGTTCACCCTGTTTTGTGAAGAAGTGTCGCCTCGTCTTTGAGTCGCCAGTACTCAGAGGTTGTTCAGTGGTCTCTTATCGTACTGAGCGGGAGCCGTTATGATTGGTTGATGTCTAAAATGTAGACAGAGTGGGAGGCAAGCCCTTTCTGTCCAGGAAAACGAAATGTGGGAATTCGCGCATTGGCCTGAGCTGCAACACTTTTTCAGAGCAGAGGTCTGTGCCATATAATTACTATTTTCTTTAAACTTACGAAACAAACATGCCAAATTTAAACGGACGCAAAGTCCCCAAGATTGGTGATCCTTTACAGAAGCTCGAAATTTAGCACGGAGTTCAATGCGAGACGCCTATAACAGTTTCCACAAAGAAACTTTGTCTGGAAACCTGGCAGAAAATCCAAAGAGATTTTGGTCTTGTGTGAAATATATTAGCGGCAAGAAACAATCAATGCCTCCTGTGCGCGATAACAATGGATATTCTTTCGAAGACGGTGCTGCCAAAGCGGAGTTACTAAACACAGCCTTCCGAAATGCCTTCACAAAAGAAGACGACGTAAATATTCCAGAATTCGAATCGAGAACCGCTGCCAACGTGAGTAACGTAGAAGTAAATATCCTCGGAGTAATGAAGCAACTCAAATCACTTAATAAAAGCAAGTCTTCTGGTTCAGACTGTATACCAATTAGGTTCCTTTCGGAGTATGCTGATGCATAAGCTCCATACTTAACAATCATATACAACCGTTCGCTCGACGAAAGATCCGTACCCAAAGACTGGAAAGCTGCACGGCTCACACCAATATTCAAGAAAGGTAGTAGGAGTAATCCACTAAATTACAGGCACGTATCATTAACGTCGATTTGCAGCAGGATTTTAGAACATATATTGTGTTCGAACATTATGAATTACCTCGAATGAAACGGTCTATTGACACACAGTCAACATGGGTTTAGAAAACATCGTTCCTGTGAAACACAACTAGCTCTTGCTTTTGACAATGGATTTAAGATCGATTCCGTATTCCTGGATTTCCGGAAGGCTTTTGACACTGTACTACACAAGCGGCTCGTAGTGAAACTGCATGCTTATGGAATATCGTCTCAGTTATGTGAGCGGATTTGCGATTTCCTGACAGAGTTCACAGTTTGTAATAATTGACAGTAAGTCTAAACATTCATGGTGGTGTCTGTTTCTTTTATATCGTGTCTCCCTACCACTTTCGCGCAACGACGCTCTGAGCGTGTTTTTTAGGGAAATGACTATTTTGAACCTGGGACCTGTTGCTGGTAAGGAGACGCCAGACCACACATGACATGTAGAGTTCAGAAGATTTCAGTGAGACTAGCGATGATACAACCAAATACTAAATGATCTCAGAGTCAGCTCCACTGCACTCCCTGTAAAAGAATCTTAGTACTAACTAAATTTAGTGGAAGGGGTTCAAGGCTTTCCTATTTTTAGTTAGCTGATAAAACCAAATACTAAATGATCTCAGAGTCAGCTCCACTGCACTCCCTGTAAAAGAATCTTAGTACTAACTAAATTTAGTGGAAGGGGTTCAAGGCTTTCCTATTTTTAGTTAGCTGATAAAATAACGTCGAAAAAGCAGTTAAGTTTACCATTGGAAATTTTATTCTACTCACAAAACATCGTTTATAAATTGCACTATTGATAAAAGGAAGTGTTTTAATACAGGATGGTAAAAACCAACTGCGTTCAACAAAAATGTGAACGAATATTCCCTGAATGGGTTTCCAAGTTCTACAATAAATCGAAGGATGACCTATGCCATATCACATCTACAATCTAGGTTTAATTTGAGTTTCACAAAAGAAAAAACTATCAAAATGGTCTACAGTGACCCTCAATTATCTTTAATTACTTATCTAACTTTTCGTAAATTACAGTGGCTGATGTGGATTCTCAATAACTATATAAAAGAAAAATCATGGCGTTCCAGATCTGTTCTTCAAGTGGCAAATGTGAACACCATGAGTTTTAATTAACGATCGACACTAGTATTACGCAAAAAGGGGGTGTAACAGATGAGACTTCTGCAGTTCTGAGTGAAGCCTTATGCGCTCAAAAATGCGGCATCGCGTGCGTTCATTACCTTGTCGGTGTTTAGGCAGCGTCAGGGCAGCGGCGGGCAGCACAGCTCCGCTCACCTCGCCATCTCGGAAGCAACTCTCACCTAACTTCTCCTTACTACAATTTACCGAAGTTGGTTTGAATAAACTATCTGGCTGTGTTTTCATCTGACCAATCAGGGTCTCAATGTTAACCTTAAGCTCCGCCTACAAAAATCCTGTCCATCCAATAAGAAACGTTGTACTTTTCGTGGTGGGGCAATGTTATTAAAGTTTGCAACCTAACAGAGACGCTAAAAAGTCTCACACTAAAACCTGCAGCTGGTATGGTCCTTTTAGCGTTATCGTAAGATATATACTGTTTTTCTGGAGGGCTCTAGCTTTTAACATGGGCTGGGGGGTGGTCCTTGACGTAACAGAGACGCGAAAAAGTCTCACGCTAAAATGTGCGGGTTGTGTGGCCTTAGTGGCTAGCTGGCGACGTGGGTGTCCAGTCCTTCCCTTATCGTAGGGCCTTCTAGCTTAACACGGTTCTGCTCTCGGCTTTTGTTCTCGTTTCTCCCCTCGGAACTGCGTCAGTTTCACGGTGGGAAGGTACGACATGCATTTAGGCATTCTTGTGTTAGTCTGTGGTATTCCATTTGCTCACTCGTTACTTGTATTACTTTGGTTAATTTAATGTCACGATTTATTCGGAGCTATGTGACATACTACTGGATTTGCTTATTAAGTCAGGGTTTTCATGGAAGGTGTCATCGAGTAAAACAGAACCGATTTCAGGCGTTCCCCAAGGTAGTGTCGTAGGAGGAGTGAGGAGAATATTTGTTACGCAGCATCCCATTGGGAGTTCGCCTAACACTAGTGCAGATTGCCAAATAGACAGTTCCTGTCGGTTTCTCCGCTTGGAGCTCTGATGAACGTCATTCTTGGTTTCATTCTCGTCCTGGTCTCTCTTCTGGAGACTCTTTCTTTCAGACTTCTGCGGCACTTCTTCTGAAACACTTTGAGTGCAGATAACTTAGGCCTCTGCAAGTATTTAGGTTGCAGACTACCTTTTTGTGCCGCAGCATCGTCGAAACTTCATTCCGACAGTGTGATTGCGAGGTAATTTTTCGAGTCACTGTTAGGCTTGTTGTCCTAAAGTTGAGACAATCGTGCAACGAATTACACTTTGTGTGATGGCTCGATAATGAGTCAGCTGTTTGGGGTCCTGCATTTTTTTTCTTTTAGCCAACAATTATTGATCATGTCCAATTTGGCAGCGTGTCTTTTAGTCTTTCCAGTACCAGACGCTTCCCCTTTCCGCTTTCCCGTGGACTTGGTTACTCAGTGGGCTCTTACGTTAGTGGAATATGTTATATGGACTCTGTTGTCCAGATTCCTCTCGTCTTTTGGTAAGTAGAAGCTACACTACTGGCCATTAAAACTGCTGCACCACGAAGATGACGTGCTACAGACGCGAAATTTAACCGACAGGAAGAAGATGCTGTGATATGCAAATGATTAGATTTTCAGAGCATTCACACAATGTTACCGCCGGTGACGACACCTTCAACGTGCTGACATGCGGAAAGTTTCCAACCGATTTCTCACACACAAACAGCAGTTGACCG